>NC_081823.1:16092500-17292500 GCF_030704535.1 Vitis vinifera | reverse complement strand
CTTTTGTGGTACTCGCCCGAACTGTTTTTCGATACTCGCACGGATTCTGCCTTTTTCCGATACTCGCTAGGATTATATCATTTTTCGGTACTCTTACTTATTCGACTCTTTTGTGGTACACGCCCGAACTGGTTTTCGATACTCGCACGGATTCTGTCTTTTTCCGATACTCGCTCGGATTATATCATTTTTCGGTACTCACACTTATTCGACTCTTTTGTGGTACTCGCCCGAACTGTTTTTCGATACTCGCACGGATTCTGCCTTTTTCCGATACTCGCTCGGATTATATCATTTTTTGGTACTCTTACTTATTCGACTCTTTTGTGGTACACGCCCGAACTGGTTTTCGATACTCGCACGGATTCTGTCTTTTTCCGATACTCGCTCGGATTATATCATTTTTCGGTACTCACACTTATTCGACTCTTTTCGGGTACTGGCCCGGACAGTTTTTCGATACTCACGCGGATTCTGCCATTTTTCGGTACTCGCCGGGATTCTATCATTTTTCAGTACTCACACTTATTCGACGCTTTTCCGGTACTCGCCCGGAAAGTTTTTCCATACTCGCACGGATTCTACCTTTTTCCGATACACGGTCGGTTTATATCATTTTTCGATACTCACACTTATTCGACTCTTTTGTGGTACTCGCCCGAACAGTTTTTCGATTCTCGCACGGATTCTGCCTTTTTCCTAAACTCGCTCGGATTATATCATTTTTCGGTACTCTTACTTATTCGACTCTTTTGTGGTACACGCCCGAACTGGTTTTCGATACTCGCACGGATTCTGTCTTTTTCCGATACTCGCTCGGATTATATCATTTTTCGGTACTCACACTTGTTCGACTCCTTTGTGGTACTCGCCCGAACTGTTTTTCGATACTCGCACGGATTCTGCCTTTTTCCGATACTCGATCGGATTATATCATTTTTCGGTACTCTTACTTATTCGACTCTTTTGTGGTACACGCCCGAACTGGTTTTCGATACTCGCACGGATTCTGTCTTTTTCCGATACTCGCTCGGATTATATCATTTTTCGGTACTCACACTTATTCGACTCCTTTGTGGTACTCGCCCGAACTGGTTTTCGATACTCGCACGGATTCTGTCTTTTTCCGATACTCGTTCGGATTATATCATTTTTCGGTACTCACACTTATTCGACTCTTTTGTGGTACTCGCCCGAACTGTTTTTCGATACTCGCACGGATTCTGTCTTTTTCCGATACTCGCTCGGATTATATCATTTTTCGGTACTCACACTTATTCGACTCTTTTGTGGTACTCGCCCGAACTGGTTTTCGATACTCGCACGGATTCTGTCTTTTTCCGATACTCGCTCGGATTATATCATTTTTCGGTACTCACACTTATTCGACTCTTTTGTGGTACTCGCCCGAACTGTTTTTCGATACTCGCACGGATTCTGCCTTTTTCCGATACTCGCTAGGATTATATCATTTTTCGGTACTCTTACTTATTCGACTCTTTTGTGGTACACGCCCGAACTGGTTTTCGATACTCGCACGGATTCTGTCTTTTTCCGATACTCGCTCGGATTATATCATTTTTCGGTACTCACACTTATTCGACTCTTTTGTGGTACTCGCCCGAACTGTTTTTCGATACTCGCACGGATTCTGCCTTTTTCCGATACTCGCTCGGATTATATCATTTTTTGGTACTCTTACTTATTCGACTCTTTTGTGGTACACGCCCGAACTGGTTTTCGATACTCGCACGGATTCTGTCTTTTTCCGATACTCGCTCGGATTATATCATTTTTCGGTACTCACACTTATTCGACTCCTTTGTGGTACTCGCCCGAACTGTTTTTCGATACTCGCACGGATTCTGCCTTTTTCCGATACTCGATCGGATTATATCATTTTTCGGTATTCTTACTTATTCGACACTTTTGTGGTACACGCCCGAACTGGTTTTCGATACTCGCACGGATTCTGTCTTTTTCCGATACTCGCTCGAATTATATCATTTTTCGGTACTCACACTTATTCGACTCCTTTGTGGTACTCGCCCGAACTGGTTTTCGATACTCGCACGGATTCTGTCTTTTTCCGATACTCGCTCGGATTATATCATTTTTCGGTACTCACACTTATTCGACTCTTTTGTGGTACTCGCCCGAACTGTTTTTCGATACTCGCACGGATTCTGCCTTTTTCCGATACTCGCTAGGATTATATCATTTTTCGGTACTCTTACTTATTCGACTCTTTTGTGGTACACGCCCGAACTGGTTTTCGATACTCGCACGGATTCTGTCTTTTTCCGATACTCGCTCGGATTATATCATTTTTCGGTACTCACACTTATTCGACTCTTTTCGGGTACTGGCCCGGACAGTTTTTCGATACTCACGCGGATTCTGCCATTTTTCGGTACTCGCCCGGATTCTATCATTTTTCAGTACTCACACTTATTCGACGCTTTTCCGGTACTCGCCCGGAAAGTTTTTCCATACTCGCACGGATTCTACCTTTTTCAGATACACGGTCGGTTTATATCATTTTTCGATACTCACACTTATTCGACTCTTTTGTGGTACTCGCCCGAACAGTTTTTCGATTCTCGCACGGATTCTGCCTTTTTCCTAAACTCGCTCGGATTATATCATTTTTCGGTACTCACACTTATTCGACTCTTTTGTGGTACTCGCCCGAACTGTTTTTCGATACTCGCACGGATTCTGCCTTTTTCCGATACTCGCTAGGATTATATCATTTTTCGGTACTCTTACTTATTCGACTCTTTTGTGGTACACGCCCGAACTGGTTTTCGATACTCGCACGGATTCTGTCTTTTTCCGATACTCGCTCGGATTATATCATTTTTCGGTACTCACACTTATTCGACTCTTTTGTGGTACTCGCCCGAACTGTTTTTCGATACTCGCACGGATTCTGCCTTTTTCCGATACTCGCTCGGATTATATCATTTTTTGGTACTCTTACTTATTCGACTCTTTTGTGGTACACGCCCGAACTGGTTTTCGATACTCGCACGGATTCTGTCTTTTTCCGATACTCGCTCGGATTATATCATTTTTCGGTACTCACACTTATTCGACTCCTTTGTGGTACTCGCCCGAACTGTTTTTCGATACTCGCACGGATTCTGCCTTTTTCCGATACTCGATCGGATTATATCATTTTTCGGTATTCTTACTTATTCGACACTTTTGTGGTACACGCCCGAACTGGTTTTCGATACTCGCACGGATTCTGTCTTTTTCCGATACTCGCTCGAATTATATCATTTTTCGGTACTCACACTTATTCGACTCCTTTGTGGTACTCGCCCGAACTGGTTTTCGATACTCGCACGGATTCTGTCTTTTTCCGATACTCGCTCGGATTATATCATTTTTCGGTACTCACACTTATTCGACTCTTTTGTGGTACTCGCCCGAACTGTTTTTCGATACTCGCACGGATTCTGCCTTTTTCCGATACTCGCTAGGATTATATCATTTTTCGGTACTCTTACTTATTCGACTCTTTTGTGGTACACGCCCGAACTGGTTTTCGATACTCGCACGGATTCTGTCTTTTTCCGATACTCGCTCGGATTATATCATTTTTCGGTACTCACACTTATTCGACTCTTTTCGGGTACTGGCCCGGACAGTTTTTCGATACTCACGCGGATTCTGCCATTTTTCGGTACTCGCCCGGATTCTATCATTTTTCAGTACTCACACTTATTCGACGCTTTTCCGGTACTCGCCCGGAAAGTTTTTCCATACTCGCACGGATTCTACCTTTTTCAGATACACGGTCGGTTTATATCATTTTTCGATACTCACACTTATTCGACTCTTTTGTGGTACTCGCCCGAACAGTTTTTCGATTCTCGCACGGATTCTGCCTTTTTCCTAAACTCGCTCGGATTATATCATTTTTCGGTACTCACACTTATTCGACTCTTTTGTGGTACTCGCCCGAACTGTTTTTCGATACTCGCACGGATTCTGTCTTTTTACGATACTCGCTCGAATTATATCATTTTTCGGTACTCACACTTATTCGACTCCTTTGTGGTACTCGCCCGAACTGGTTTTCGATACTCGCACGGATTCTGTCTTTTTCCGATACTCGTTCGGATTATATCATTTTTCGGTACTCACACTTATTCGACTCTTTTGTGGTACTCGCCCGAACTGTTTTTCGATACTCGCACGGATTCTGTCTTTTTCCGATACTCGCTCGGATTATATCATTTTTCGGTACTCACACTTATTCGACTCTTTTGTGGTACTCGCCCGAACTGGTTTTCGATACTCGCACGGATTCTGTCTTTTTCCGATACTCGCTCGGATTATATCATTTTTCGGTACTCACACTTATTCGACTCTTTTGTGGTACTCGCCCGAACTGTTTTTCGATACTCGCACGGATTCTGCCTTTTTCCGATACTCGCTAGGATTATATCATTTTTCGGTACTCTTACTTATTCGACTCTTTTGTGGTACACGCCCGAACTGGTTTTCGATACTCGCACGGATTCTGTCTTTTTCCGATACTCGCTCGGATTATATCATTTTTCGGTACTCACACTTATTCGACTCTTTTCGGGTACTGGCCCGGACAGTTTTTCGATACTCACGCGGATTCTGCCATTTTTCGGTACTCGCCCGGATTCTATCATTTTTCAGTACTCACACTTATTCGACGCTTTTCCGGTACTCGCCCGGAAAGTTTTTCCATACTCGCACGGATTCTACCTTTTTCAGATACACGGTCGGTTTATATCATTTTTCGATACTCACACTTATTCGACTCTTTTGTGGTACTCGCCCGAACAGTTTTTCGATTCTCGCACGGATTCTGCCTTTTTCCTAAACTCGCTCGGATTATATCATTTTTCGGTACTCTTACTTATTCGACTCTTTTGTGGTACACGCCCGAACTGGTTTTCGATACTCGCACGGATTCTGTCTTTTTCCGATACTCGCTCGGATTATATCATTTTTCGGTACTCACACTTATTCGACTCCTTTGTGGTACTCGCCCGAACTGTTTTTCGATACTCGCACGGATTCTGCCTTTTTCCGATACTCGATCGGATTATATCATTTTTCGGTACTCTTACTTATTCGACTCTTTTGTGGTACACGCCCGAACTGGTTTTCGATACTCGCACAAATTCTGTCTTTTTCCGATACTCGCTCGGATTATATCATTTTTCGGTACTCACACTTATTCGACTCTTTTGTGGTACTCACCCGAACTGGTTTTCGATACTCGCACGGATTCTGTCTTTTTCCGATACTCGCTCGGATTATATCATTTTTCGGTACTCACACTTATTCGACTCTTTTGTGGTACTCGCCCGAACTGTTTTTCGATACTCGCACGGATTCTGCCTTTTTCCGATACTCGCTAGGATTATATCATTTTTCGGTACTCTTACTTAT
The DNA here is from genome assembly GCF_030704535.1 of Vitis vinifera. Classification (NCBI taxonomy): domain Eukaryota; kingdom Viridiplantae; phylum Streptophyta; class Magnoliopsida; order Vitales; family Vitaceae; genus Vitis; species Vitis vinifera. The sequence continues at coordinate 17,287,049 of NC_081823.1, read as the reverse complement.
TCGACTCTTTTGTGGTACACGCCCGAACTGGTTTTCGATACTCGCACGGATTCTGTCTTTTTCCGATACTCGCTCGGATTATATCATTTTTCGGTACTCACACTTATTCGACTCTTTTGTGGTACTCGCCCGAACTGTTTTTCGATACTCGCACGGATTCTGCCTTTTTCCGATACTCGCTCGGATTATATCATTTTTTGGTACTCTTACTTATTCGACTCTTTTGTGGTACACGCCCGAACTGGTTTTCGATATTCGCACGGATTCTGTCTTTTTCCGATACTCGCTCGGATTATATCATTTTTCGGTACTCACACTTATTCGACTCTTTTCGGGTACTGGCCCGGACAGTTTTTCGATACTCACGCGGATTCTGCCATTTTTCGGTACTCGCCCGGATTCTATCATTTTTCAGTACTCACACTTATTCGACGCTTTTCCGGTACTCGCCCGGAAAGTTTTTCCATACTCGCACGGATTCTACCTTTTTCAGATACACGGTCGGTTTATATCATTTTTCGATACTCACACTTATTCGACTCTTTTGTGGTACTCGCCCGAACAGTTTTTCGATTCTCGCACGGATTCTGCCTTTTTCCTAAACTCGCTCGGATTATATCATTTTTCGGTACTCTTACTTATTCGACTCTTTTGTGGTACACGCCCGAACTGGTTTTCGATACTCGCACGGATTCTGTCTTTTTCCGATACTCGCTCGGATTATATCATTTTTCGGTACTCACACTTATTCGACTCCTTTGTGGTACTCGCCCGAACTGGTTTTCGATACTCGCACGGATTCTGTCTTTTTCCGATACTCGTTCGGATTATATCATTTTTCGGTACTCACACTTATTCGACTCTTTTGTGGTACTCGCCCGAACTGTTTTTCGATACTCGCACGGATTCTGTCTTTTTCCGATACTCGCTCGGATTATATCATTTTTCGGTACTCACACTTATTCGACTCTTTTGTGGTACTCGCCCGAACTGGTTTTCGATACTCGCACGGATTCTGTCTTTTTCCGATACTCGCTCGGATTATATCATTTTTCGGTACTCACACTTATTCGACTCTTTTGTGGTACTCGCCCGAACTGTTTTTCGATACTCGCACGGATTCTGCCTTTTTCCGATACTCGCTAGGATTATATCATTTTTCGGTACTCTTACTTATTCGACTCTTTTGTGGTACACGCCCGAACTGGTTTTCGATACTCGCACGGATTCTGTCTTTTTCCGATACTCGCTCGGATTATATCATTTTTCGGTACTCACACTTATTCGACTCTTTTGTGGTACTCGCCCGAACTGTTTTTCGATACTCGCACGGATTCTGCCTTTTTCCGATACTCGCTCGGATTATATCATTTTTTGGTACTCTTACTTATTCGACTCTTTTGTGGTACACGCCCGAACTGGTTTTCGATACTCGCACGGATTCTGTCTTTTTCCGATACTCGCTCGGATTATATCATTTTTCGGTACTCACACTTATTCGACTCCTTTGTGGTACTCGCCCGAACTGTTTTTCGATACTCGCACGGATTCTGCCTTTTTCCGATACTCGATCGGATTATATCATTTTTCGGTATTCTTACTTATTCGACACTTTTGTGGTACACGCCCGAACTGGTTTTCGATACTCGCACGGATTCTGTCTTTTTCCGATACTCGCTCGAATTATATCATTTTTCGGTACTCACACTTATTCGACTCCTTTGTGGTACTCGCCCGAACTGGTTTTCGATACTCGCACGGATTCTGTCTTTTTCCGATACTCGTTCGGATTATATCATTTTTCGGTACTCACACTTATTCGACTCTTTTGTGGTACTCGCCCGAACTATTTTTCGATACTCGCACGGATTCTGTCTTTTTCCGATACTCGCTCGGATTATATCATTTTTCGGTACTCACACTTATTCGACTCTTTTGTGGTACTCGCCCGAACTGGTTTTCGATACTCGCACGGATTCTGTCTTTTTCCGATACTCGCTCGGATTATATCATTTTTCGGTACTCACACTTATTCGACTCTTTTGTGGTACTTGCCCGAACTGTTTTTCGATACTCGCACGGATTCTGCCTTTTTCCGATACTCGCTAGGATTATATCATTTTTCGGTACTCTTACTTATTCGACTCTTTTGTGGTACACGCCCGAACTGGTTTTCGATACTCGCACGGATTCTGTCTTTTTCCGATACTCGCTCGAATTATATCATTTTTCGGTACTCACACTTATTCGACTCCTTTGTGGTACTCGCCCGAACTGGTTTTCGATACTCGCACGGATTCTGTCTTTTTCCGATACTCGCTCGGATTATATCATTTTTCGGTACTCACACTTATTCGACTCTTTTGTGGTACTCGCCCGAACTGGTTTTCGATACTCGCACGGATTCTGTCTTTTTCCGATACTCGCTCGGATTATATCATTTTTCGGTACTCACACTTATTCGACTCTTTTGTGGTACTCGCCCGAACTGTTTTTCGATACTCGCACGGATTCTGCCTTTTTCCGATACTCGCTCGGATTATATCATTTTTTGGTACTCTTACTTATTCGACTCTTTTGTGGTACACGCCCGAACTGGTTTTCGATATTCGCACGGATTCTGTCTTTTTCCGATACTCGCTCGGATTATATCATTTTTCGGTACTCACACTTATTCGACTCTTTTCGGGTACTGGCCCGGACAGTTTTTCGATACTCACGCGGATTCTGCCATTTTTCGGTACTCGCCCGGATTCTATCATTTTTCAGTACTCACACTTATTCGACGCTTTTCCGGTACTCGCCCGGAAAGTTTTTCCATACTCGCACGGATTCTACCTTTTTCCGATACACGGTCGGTTTATATCATTTTTCGATACTCACACTTATTCGACTCTTTTGTGGTACTCGCCCGAACAGTTTTTCGATACTCGCACGGATTCTGCCTTTTTCCGATACTCGCTAGGATTATATCATTTTTCGGTACTCTTACTTATTCGACTCTTTTGTGGTACACGCCCGAACTGGTTTTCGATACTCGCACGGATTCTGTCTTTTTCCGATACTCGCTCGAATTATATCATTTTTCGGTACTCACACTTATTCGACTCTTTTCGGGTACTGGCCCGGACAGTTTTTCGATACTCACGCGGATTCTGCCATTTTTCGGTACTCGCCCGGATTCTATCATTTTTCAGTACTCACACTTATTCGACGCTTTTCCGGTACTCGCCCGGAAAGTTTTTCCATACTCGCACGGATTCTACCTTTTTCAGATACACGGTCGGTTTATATCATTTTTCGATACTGACACTTATTCGACTCTTTTGTGGTACTCGCCCGAACAGTTTTTCGATTCTCGCACGGATTCTGCCTTTTTCCTATACTCGCTCGGATTATGTCATTTTTCGGTACTCTTACTTATTCGACTCTTTTGTGGTACACGCCCGAACTGGTTTTCGATACTCGCACGGATTCTGTCTTTTTCCGATACTCGCTCGGATTATATCATTTTTCGGTACTCACACTTATTCGACTCCTTTGTGGTACTCGCCCGAACTGTTTTTCGATACTCGCACGGATTCTGCCTTTTTCCGATACTCGATCGGATTATATCATTTTTCGGTACTCTTACTTATTCGACTCTTTTGTGGTACACGCCCGAACTGGTTTTCGATACTCGCACGGATTCTGTCTTTTTCCGATACTCGCTCGGATTATATCATTTTTCGGTACTCACACTTATTCGACTCCTTTGTGGTACTCGCCCGAACTGTTTTTCGATACTCGCACGGATTCTGCCTTTTTCCGATACTCGATCGGATTATATCATTTTTCGGTATTCTTACTTATTCGACTCTTTTGTGGTACACGCCCGAACTGGTTTTCGATACTCGCACGGATTCTGTCTTTTTCCGATACTCGCTCGAATTATATCATTTTTCGGTACTCACACTTATTCGACTCCTTTGTGGTACTCGCCCGAACTGGTTTTCGATACTCGCACGGATTCTGTCTTTTTCCGATACTCGTTCGGATTATATCATTTTTCGGTACTCACACTTATTCGACTCTTTTGTGGTACTCGCCCGAACTGTTTTTCGATACTCGCACGGATTCTGTCTTTTTCCGATACTCGCTCGGATTATATCATTTTTCGGTACTCACACTTATTCGACTCTTTTGTGGTACTCGCCCGAACTGGTTTTCGATACTCGCACGGATTCTGTCTTTTTCCGATACTCGCTCGGATTATATCATTTTTCGGTACTCACACTTATTCGACTCTTTTGTGGTACTCGCCCGAACTGTTTTTCGATACTCGCACGGATTCTGCCTTTTTCCGATACTCGCTAGGATTATATCATTTTTCGGTACTCTTACTTATTCGACTCTTTTGTGGTACACGCCCGAACTGGTTTTCGATACTCGCACGGATTCTGTCTTTTTCCGATACTCGCTCGGATTATATCATTTTTCGGTACTCACACTTATTCGACTCTTTTCGGGTACTGGCCCGGACAGTTTTTCGATACTCACGCGGATTCTGCCATTTTTCGGTACTCGCCCGGATTCTATCATTTTTCAGTACTCACACTTATTCGACGCTTTTCCGGTACTCGCCCGGAAAGTTTTTCCATACTCGCACGGATTCTACCTTTTTCAGATACACGGTCGGTTTATATCATTTTTCGATACTCACACTTATTCGACTCTTTTGTGGTACTCGCCCGAACAGTTTTTCGATTCTCGCACGGATTCTGCCTTTTTCCTAAACTCGCTCGGATTATATCATTTTTCGGTACTCTTACTTATTCGACTCTTTTGTGGTACACGCCCGAACTGGTTTTCGATACTCGCACGGATTCTGTCTTTTTCCGATACTCGCTCGGATTATATCATTTTTCGGTACTCACACTTATTCGACTCCTTTGTGGTACTCGCCCGAACTGGTTTTCGATACTCGCACGGATTCTGTCTTTTTCCGATACTCGTTCGGATTATATCATTTTTCGGTACTCACACTTATTCGACTCTTTTGTGGTACTCGCCCGAACTGTTTTTCGATACTCGCACGGATTCTGCCTTTTTCCGATACTCGATCGGATTATATCATTTTTCGGTATTCTTACTTATTCGACTCTTTTGTGGTACACGCCCGAACTGGTTTTCGATACTCGCACGGATTCTGTCTTTTTCCGATACTCGCTCGAATTATATCATTTTTCGGTACTCACACTTATTCGACTCCTTTGTGGTACTCGCCCGAACTGGTTTTCGATACTCGCACGGATTCTGTCTTTTTCCGATACTCGTTCGGATTATATCATTTTTCGGTACTCACACTTATTCGACTCTTTTGTGGTACTCGCCCGAACTGTTTTTCGATACTCGCACGGATTCTGTCTTTTTCCGATACTCGCTCGGATTATATCATTTTTCGGTACTCACACTTATTCGACTCTTTTGTGGTACTCGCCCGAACTGGTTTTCGATACTCGCACGGATTCTGTCTTTTTCCGATACTCGCTCGGATTATATCATTTTTCGGTACTCACACTTATTCGACTCTTTTGTGGTACTCGCCCGAACTGTTTTTCGATACTCGCACGGATTCTGCCTTTTTCCGATACTCGCTAGGATTATATCATTTTTCGGTACTCTTACTTATTCGACTCTTTTGTGGTACACGCCCGAACTGGTTTTCGATACTCGCACGGATTCTGTCTTTTTCCGATACTCGCTCGGATTATATCATTTTTCGGTACTCACACTTATTCGACTCTTTTCGGGTACTGGCCCGGACAGTTTTTCGATACTCACGCGGATTCTGCCATTTTTCGGTACTCGCCCGGATTCTATCATTTTTCAGTACTCACACTTATTCGACGCTTTTCCGGTACTCGCCCGGAAAGTTTTTCCATACTCGCACGGATTCTACCTTTTTCAGATACACGGTCGGTTTATATCATTTTTCGATACTCACACTTATTCGACTCTTTTGTGGTACTCGCCCGAACAGTTTTTCGATTCTCGCACGGATTCTGCCTTTTTCCTAAACTCGCTCGGATTATATCATTTTTCGGTACTCTTACTTATTCGACTCTTTTGTGGTACACGCCCGAACTGGTTTTCGATACTCGCACGGATTCTGTCTTTTTCCGATACTCGCTCGGATTATATCATTTTTCGGTACTCACACTTATTCGACTCCTTTGTGGTACTCGCCCGAACTGGTTTTCGATACTCGCACGGATTCTGTCTTTTTCCGATACTCGTTCGGATTATATCATTTTTCGGTACTCACACTTATTCGACTCTTTTGTGGTACTCGCCCGAACTGTTTTTCGATACTCGCACGGATTCTGTCTTTTTCCGATACTCGCTCGGATTATATCATTTTTCGGTACTCACACTTATTCGACTCTTTTGTGGTACTCGCCCGAACTGGTTTTCGATACTCGCACGGATTCTGTCTTTTTCCGATACTCGCTCGGATTATATCATTTTTCGGTACTCACACTTATTCGACTCTTTTGTGGTACTCGCCCGAACTGTTTTTCGATACTCGCACGGATTCTGCCTTTTTCCGATACTCGCTAGGATTATATCATTTTTCGGTACTCTTACTTATTCGACTCTTTTGTGGTACACGCCCGAACTGGTTTTCGATACTCGCACGGATTCTGTCTTTTTCCGATACTCGCTCGGATTATATCATTTTTCGGTACTCACACTTATTCGACTCTTTTCGGGTACTGGCCCGGACAGTTTTTCGATACTCATGCGGATTCTGCCATTTTTCGGTACTCGCCCGGATTCTATAATTTTTCAGTACTCACACTTATTCGACGCTTTTCCGGTACTCGCTCGGAAAGTTTTTCCATACTCGCACGGATTCTACCTTTTTCAGATACACGGTCGGTTTATATCATTTTTCGATACTCACACTTATTCGACTCTTTTGTGGTACTCGCCCGAACAGTTTTTCGATTCTCGCACGGATTCAGCCTTTTTCCTAAACTCGCTCGGATTATATCATTTTTCGGTACTCTTACTTATTCGACTCTTTTGTGGTACACGCCCGAACTGGTTTTCGATACTCGCACGGATTCTGTCTTTTTCCGATACTCGCTCGGATTATATCATTTTTCGGTACTCACACTTATTCGACTCCTTTGTGGTACTCGCCCGAACTGGTTTTCGATACTCGCACGGATTCTGTCTTTTTCCGATACTCGTTCGGATTATATCATTTTTCGGTACTCACACTTATTCGACTCTTTTGTGGTACTCGCCCGAACTGTTTTTCGATACTCGCACGGATTCTGTCTTTTTCCGATACTCGCTCGGATTATATCATTTTTCGGTACTCACACTTATTCGACTCTTTTGTGGTACTCGCCCGAACTGGTTTTCGATACTCGCACGGATTCTGTCTTTTTCCGATACTCGCTCGGATTATATCATTTTTCGGTACTCACACTTATTCGACTCTTTTGTGGTACTCGCCCGAACTGTTTTTCGATACTCGCACGGATTCTGCCTTTTTCCGATACTCGCTAGGATTATGTCATTTTTCGGTACTCTTACTTATTCGACTCTTTTGTGGTACACGCCCGAACTGGTTTTCGATACTCGCACGGATTCTGTCTTTTTCCGATACTCGTTCGGATTATATCATTTTTCGGTACTCACACTTATTCGACTCTTTTGTGGTACTCGCCCGAACTGTTTTTCGATACTCGCACGGATTCTGCCTTTTTCCGATACTCGCTAGGATTATATCATTTTTCGGTACTCTTACTTATTCGACTCTTTTGTGGTACACGCCCGAACTGGTTTTCGATACTCGCACGGATTCTGTCTTTTTCCGATACTCGCTCGGATTATATCATTTTTCGGTACTCACACTTATTCGACTCTTTTGTGGTACTCGCCCGAACTGTTTTTCGATACTCGCACGGATTCTGTCTTTTTCCGATACTCGCTCGGATTATATCATTTTTCGGTACTCACACTTATTCGACTCTTTTGTGGTACTCGCCCGAACTGGTTTTCGATACTCGCACGGATTCTGTCTTTTTCCGATACTCGCTCGGATTATATCATTTTTCGGTACTCACACTTATTCGACTCTTTTGTGGTACTCGCCCGAACTGGTTTTCGATACTCGCACGGATTCTGTCTTTTTCCGATACTCGCTCGGATTATATCATTTTTCGGTACTCACACTTATTCGACTCTTTTGTGGTACTCGCCCGAACTGTTTTTCGATACTCGCACGGATTCTGCCTTTTTCCGATACTCGCTAGGATTATATCATTTTTCGGTACTCTTACTTATTCGACTCTTTTGTGGTACACGCCCGAACTGTTTTTCGATACTCGCACGGATTCTGTCTTTTTCCGATACTCGCTCGGATTATATCATTTTTCGGTACTCACACTTATTCGACTCTTTTGTGGTACTCGCCCGAACTGTTTTTCGATACTCGCACGGATTCTGTCTTTTTCCGATACTCGCTCGGATTATATCATTTTTCGGTACTCACACTTATTCGACTCTTTTGTGGTACTCGCCCGAACTGGTTTTCGATACTCGCACGGATTCTGTCTTTTTCCGATACTCGCTCGGATTATATCATTTTTCGGTACTCACACTTATTCGACTCTTTTGTGGTACTCGCCCGAACTGGTTTTCGATACTCGCACGGATTCTGTCTTTTTCCGATACTCGCTCGGATTATATCATTTTTCGGTACTCACACTTATTCGACTCTTTTGTGGTACTCGCCCGAACTGTTTTTCGATACTCGCACGGATTCTGCCTTTTTCCGATACTCGCTAGGATTATATCATTTTTCGGTACTCTTACTTATTCGACTCTTTTGTGGTACACGCCCGAACTGTTTTTCGATACTCGCACGGATTCTGTCTTTTTCCGATACTCGCTCGGATTATATCATTTTTCGGTACTCACACTTATTCGACTCTTTTGTGGTACTCGCCCGAACTGTTTTTCGATACTCGCACGGATTCTGTCTTTTTCCGATACTCGCTCGGATTATATCATTTTTCGGTACTCACACTTATTCGACTCTTTTGTGGTACTCGCCCGAACTGGTTTTCGATACTCGCACGGATTCTGTCTTTTTCCGATACTCGCTCGGATTATATCATTTTTCGGTACTCACACTTATTCGACTCTTTTGTGGTACTCGCCCGAACTGTTTTTCGATACTCGCACGGATTCTGCCTTTTTCCGATACTCGCTAGGATTATATCATTTTTCGGTACTCTTACTTATTCGACTCTTTTGTGGTACACGCCCGAACTGGTTTTCGATACTCGCACGGATTCTGTCTTTTTCCGATACTCGCTCGGATTATATCATTTTTCGGTACTCACACTTATTCGACTCTTTTGTGGTACTCGCCCGAACTGTTTTTCGATACTCGCACGGATTCTGCCTTTTTCCGATACTCGCTCGGATTATATCATTTTTTGGTACTCTTACTTATTCGACTCTTTTGTGGTACACGCCCGAACTGGTTTTCGATACTCGCACGGATTCTGTCTTTTTCCGATACTCGCTCGGATTATATCATTTTTCGGTACTCACACTTATTCGACTCTTTTCGGGTACTGGCCCGGACAGTTTTTCGATACTCACGCGGATTCTGCCATTTTTCGGTACTCGCCTGGATTCTATCATTTTTCAGTACTCACACTTATTCGACGCTTTTCCGGTACTCGCCCGGAAAGTTTTTCCATACTCGCACGGATTCTACCTTTTTCCGATACACGGTCGGTTTATATCATTTTTCGATACTCACACTTATTCGACTCTTTTGTGGTACTCGCCCGAACAGTTTTTCGATTCTCGCACGGATTCTGCCTTTTTCCTAAACTCGCTCGGATTATATCATTTTTCGGTACTCTTACTTATTCGACTCTTTTGTGGTACACGCCCGAACTGTTTTTCGATACTCGCACGGATTCTGCCTTTTTCCGATACTCGATCGGATTATATCATTTTTCGGTACTCTTACTTATTCGACTCTTTTGTGGTACACGCCCGAACTGGTTTTCGATACTCGCACGGATTCTGTCTTTTTCCGATACTCGCTCGGATTATATCATTTTTCGGTACTCACACTTATTCGACTCTTTTGTGGTACTCGCCCGAACTGGTTTTCGATACTCGCACGGATTCTGTCTTTTTCCGATACTCGCTCGGATTATATCATTTTTCGGTACTCACACTTATTCGACTCTTTTGTGGTACTTGCCCGAACTATTTTTCGATAGTCGCACGGATTCTGCCTTTTTCCGATACTCGCTAGGATTATATCATTTTTCGGTACTCTTACTTATTCGACTCTTTTGTGGTACACGCCCGAACTGGTTTTCGATACTCGCACGGATTCTGTCTTTTTCCGATACTCGCTCGGATTATATCATTTTTCGGTACTCACACTTATTCGACTCGTTTGTGGTACTCGCCCGAACTGTTTTTCGATACTCGCACGGATTCTGCCTTTTTCCGATACTCGCTCGGATTATATCATTTTTTTGTACTCTTACTTATTCGACTCTTTTGTGGTACACGCCCGAACTGGTTTTCGATATTCGCACGGATTCTGTCTTTTTCCGATACTCGCTCGGATTATATCATTTTTCGGTACTCACACTTATTCGACTCTTTTCGGGTACTGGCCCGGACAGTTTTTCGATACTCACGCGGATTCTGCCATTTTTCGGTACTCGCCCGGATTCTATCATTTTTCAGTACTCACACTTATTCGACGCTTTTCCGGTACTCGCCCGGAAAGTTTTTCCATACTCGCACGGATTCTACCTTTTTCCGATACACGGTCGGTTTATATCATTTTTCGATACTCACACTTATTCGACTCTTTTGTGGTACTCGCCCGAACAGTTTTTCGATACTCGCACGGATTCTGCCTTTTTCCGATACTCGCTAGGATTATATCATTTTTCGGTACTCTTACTTATTCGACTCTTTTGTGGTACACGCCCGAATTGGTTTTCGATACTCGCACGGATTCTGTCTTTTTCCGATACTCGCTCGGATTATATCATTTTTCGGTACTCACACTTATTCGACTCTTTTCGGGTACTGGCCCGGACAGTTTTTCGATACTCACGCGGATTCTGCCATTTTTCGGTACTCGCCCGGATTCTATCATTTTTCAGTACTCACACTTATTCGACGCTTTTCCGGTACTCGCCCGGAAAGTTTTTCCATACTCGCACGGATTCTACCTTTTTCAGATACACGGTCGGTTTATATCATTTTTCGATACTCACACTTATTCGACTCTTTTGTGGTACTCGCCCGAACAGTTTTTCGATTCTCGCACGGATTCTGCCTTTTTCCTAAACTCGCTCGGATTATATCATTTTTCGGTACTCTTACTTATTCGACTCTTTTGTGGTACACGCCCGAACTGGTTTTCGATACTCGCACGGATTCTGTCTTTTTCCGATACTCGCTCGGATTATATCATTTTTCGGTACTCACACTTATTCGACTCCTTTGTGGTACTCGCCCGAACTGTTTTTCGATACTCGCACGGATTCTGCCTTTTTCCGATACTCGATCAGATTATATCATTTTTCGGTACTCTTACTTATTCGACTCTTTTGTGGTACACGCCCGAACTGGTTTTCGATACTCGCACGGATTCTGTCTTTTTCCGATACTCGCTCGGATTATATCATTTTTCGGTACTCACACTTATTCGACTCTTTTGTGGTACTCGCCCGAACTGGTTTTCGATACTCGCACGGATTCTGTCTTTTTCCGATACTCGCTCGGATTATATCATTTTTCGGTACTCACACTTATTCGACTCTTTTGTGGTACTCGCCCGAACTGTTTTTCGATACTCGCACGGATTCTGCCTTTTTCCGATACTCGCTAGGATTATATCATTTTTCGGTACTCTTACTTATTCGACTCTTTTGTGGTACACGCCCGAACTGGTTTTCGATACTCGCACGGATTCTGTCTTTTTCCGATACTCGCTCGGATTATATCATATTTCGGTACTCACACTTATTCGACTCTTTTGTGGTACTCGCCCGAACTGTTTTTCGATACTCGCACGGATTCTGCCTTTTTCCGATACTCGCTCGGATTATATCATTTTTTGGTACTCTTACTTATTCGACTCTTTTGTGGTACACGCCCGAACTGGTTTTCGATACTCGCACGGATTCTGTCTTTTTCCGATACTCGCTCGGATTATATCATTTTTCGGTACTCACACTTATTCGACTCCTTTGTGGTACTCGCCCGAACTGTTTTTCGATACTCGCACGGATTCTGCTTTTTTCCGATACTCGATCGGATTATATCATTTTTCGGTATTCTTACTTATTCGACTCTTTTGTGGTACACGCCCGAACTGGTTTTCGATACTCGCACGGATTCTGTCTTTTTCCGATACTCGCTCGAATTATATCATTTTTCGGTACTCACACTTATTCAACTCCTTTGTGGTACTCGCCCGAACTGGTTTTCGATACTCGCACGGATTCTGTCTTTTTCCGATACTCGTTCGGATTATATCATTTTTCGGTACTCACACTTATTCGACTCTTTTGTGGTACTCGCCCGAACTGTTTTTCGATACTCGCACGGATTCTGTCTTTTTCCGATACTCGCTCGGATTATATCATTTTTCGGTACTCACACTTATTCGACTCTTTTGTGGTACTCGCCCGAACTGGTTTTCGATACTCGCACGGATTCTGTCTTTTTCCGATACTCGCTCGGATTATATCATTTTTCGGTACTCACACTTATTCGACTCTTTTGTGGTACTCGCCCGAACTGTTTTTCGATACTCGCACGGATTCTGCCTTTTTCCGATACTCGCTAGGATTATATCATTTTTCGGTACTCTTACTTATTCGACTCTTTTGTGGTACACGCCCGAACTGGTTTTCGATACTCGCACGGATTCTGTCTTTTTCCGATACTCGCTCGGATTATATCATTTTTCGGTACTCACACTTATTCGACTCTTTTCGGGTACTGGCCCGGACAGTTTTTCGATACTCACGCGGATTCTGCCATTTTTCGGTACTCGCCCGGATTCTATAATTTTTCAGTACTCACACTTATTCGACGCTTTTCCGGTACTCGCCCGGAAAGTTTTTCCATACTCGCACGGATTCTACCTTTTTCAGATACACGGTCGGTTTATATCATTTTTCGATACTCACACTTATTCGACTCTTTTGTGGTACTCGCCCGAACAGTTTTTCGATTCTCGCACGGATTCTGCCTTTTTCCTAAACTCGCTCGGATTATATCATTTTTCTGTACTCTTACTTATTCGACTCTTTTGTGGTACACGCCCGAACTGGTTTTCGATACTCGCACGGATTCTGTCTTTTTCCGATACTCGCTCGGATTATATCATTTTTCGGTACTCACACTTATTCGACTCCTTTGTGGTACTCGCCCGAACTGGTTTTCGATACTCGCACGGATTCTGTCTTTTTCCGATACTCGTTCGGATTATATCATTTTTCGGTACTCACACTTATTCGACTCTTTTGTGGTACTCGCCCGAACTGTTTTTCGATACTCGCACGGATTCTGTCTTTTTCCGATACTCGCTCGGATTATATCATTTTTCGGTACTCACACTTATTCGACTCTTTTGTGGTACTCGCCCGAACTGGTTTTCGATACTCGCACGGATTCTGTCTTTTTCCGATACTCGCTCGGATTATATCATTTTTCGGTACTCTTACTTATTCGACTCTTTTGTGGTACTCGCCCGAACTGTTTTTCGATACTCGCACGGATTCTGCCTTTTTCCGATACTCGCTAGGATTATATCATTTTTCGGTACTCTTACTTATTCGACTCTTTTGTGGTACACGCCCGAACTGGTTTTCGATACTCGCACGGATTCTGTCTTTTTCCGATACTCGCTCGGATTATATCATTTTTCGGTACTCACACTTATTCGACTCTTTTGTGGTACTCGCCCGAACTGTTTTTCGATACTCGCACGGATTCTGCCTTTTTCCGATACTCGCTCGGATTATATCATTTTTTGGTACTCTTACTTATTCGACTCTTTTGTGGTACACGCCCGAACTGGTTTTCGATACTCGCACGGATTCTGTCTTTTTCCGATACTCGCTCGGATTATATCATTTTTCGGTACTCACACTTATTCGACTCTTTTCGGGTACTGGCCCGGACAGTTTTTCGATACTCACGCGGATTCTGCCATTTTTCGGTACTCGCCTGGATTCTATCATTTTTCAGTACTCACACTTATTCGACGCTTTTCCGGTACTCGCCCGGAAAGTTTTTCCATACTCGCACGGATTCTACCTTTTTCCGATACACGGTCGGTTTATATCATTTTTCGATACTCACACTTATTCGACTCTTTTGTGGTACTCGCCCGAACAGTTTTTCGATTCTCGCACGGATTCTGCCTTTTTCCTAAACTCGCTCGGATTATATCATTTTTCGGTACTCTTACTTATTCGACTCTTTTGTGGTACACGCCCGAACTGGTTTTCGATACTCGCACGGATTCTGTCTTTTTCCGATACTCGCTCGGATTATATCATTTTTCGGTACTCACACTTGTTCGACTCCTTTGTGGTACTCGCCCGAACTGTTTTTCGATACTCGCACGGATTCTGCCTTTTTCCGATACTCGATCGGATTATATCATTTTTCGGTACTCTTACTTATTCGACTCTTTTGTGTAACACGCCCGAACTGGTTTTCGATACTCGCACGGATTCTGTCTTTTTCCGATACTCGCTCGGATTATATCATTTTTCGGTACTCACACTTATTCGACTCTTTTGTGGTACTCGCCCGAACTGGTTTTCGATACTCGCACGGATTCTGTCTTTTTCCGATACTCGCTCGGATTATATCATTTTTCGGTACTCACACTTATTCGACTCTTTTGTGGTACTTGCCCGAACTGTTTTTCGATACTCGCACGGATTCTGCAATTTTCCGATACTCGCTAGGATTATATCATTTTTCGGTACTCTTACTTATTCGACTCTTTTGTGGTACACGCCCGAACTGGTTTTCGATACTCGCACGGATTCTGTCTTTTTCCGATACTCGCTCGGATTATATCATTTTTCGGTACTCACACTTATTCGACTCTTTTGTGGTACTCGCCCGAACTGTTTTTCGATACTCGCACGGATTCTGCCTTTTTCCGATACTCGCTCGGATTATATCATTTTTTGGTACTCTTACTTATTCGACTCTTTTGTGGTACACGCCCGAACTGGTTTTCGATATTCGCACGGATTCTGTCTTTTTCCGATACTCGCTCGGATTATATCATTTTTCGGTACTCACACTTATTCGACTCTTTTCGGGTACTGGCCCGGACAGTTTTTCGATACTCACGCGGATTCTGCCATTTTTCGGTACTCGCCCGGATTCTATCATTTTTCAGTACTCACACTTATTCGACGCTTTTCCGGTACTCGCCCGGAAAGTTTTTCGATTCTCGCACGGATTCTGCCTTTTTCCTAAACTCGCTCGGATTATATCATTTTTCGGTACTCTTACTTATTCGACTCTTTTGTGGTACACGCCCGAACTGGTTTTCGATACTCGCACGGATTCTGTCTTTTTCCGATACTCGCTCGGATTATATCATTTTTCGGTACTCACACTTATTCGACTCTTTTGTGGTACTCGCCCGAACTGGTTTTCGATACTCGCACGGATTCTGTCTTTTTCCGATACTCGCTCGGATTATATCATTTTTCGGTACTCACACTTATTCGACTCCTTTGTGGTACTCGCCCGAACTGTTTTTCGATACTCGCACGGATTCTGCCTTTTTCCGATACTCGATCGGATTATATCATTTTTCGGTATTCTTACTTATTCGACTCTTTTGTGGTACACGCCCGAACTGGTTTTCGATACTCGCACGGATTCTGTCTTTTTCCGATACTCGCTCGGATTATATCATTTTTCGGTACTCACACTTATTCGACTCTTTTGTGGTACTCGCCCGAACTGTTTTTCGATACTCGCACGGATTCTGTCTTTTTCCGATACTCGCTCGGATTATATCATTTTTCGGTACTCACACTTATTCGACTCTTTTGTGGTACTCGCCCGAACTGGTTTTCGATACTCGCACGGATTCTGTCTTTTTCCGATACTCGCTCGGATTATATCATTTTTCGGTACTCACACTTATTCGACTCTTTTGTGGTACTCGCCCGAACTGTTTTTCGATACTCGCACGGATTCTGCCTTTTTCCGATACTCGCTAGGATTATATCATTTTTCGGTACTCTTACTTATTCGACTCTTTTGTGGTACACGCCCGAACTGGTTTTCGATACTCGCACGGATTCTGTCTTTTTCCGATACTCGCTCGGATTATATCATTTTTCGGTACTCACACTTATTCGACTCTTTTGTGGTACTCGCCCGAACTGTTTTTCGATACTCGCACGGATTCTGCCTTTTTCCGATACTCGCTCGGATTATATCATTTTTTGGTACTCTTACTTATTCGACTCTTTTGTGGTACACGCCCGAACTGGTTTTCGATACTCGCACGGATTCTGTCTTTTTCCGATACTCGCTCGGATTATATCATTTTTCGGTACTCACACTTATTCGACTCTTTTCGGGTACTGGCCCGGACAGTTTTTCGATACTCACGCGGATTCTGCCATTTTTCGGTACTCGCCTGGATTCTATCATTTTTCAGTACTCACACTTATTCGACGCTTTTCCGGTACTCGCCCGGAAAGTTTTTCCATACTCGCACGGATTCTACCTTTTTCCGATACACGGTCGGTTTATATCATTTTTCGATACTCACACTTATTCGACTCTTTTGTGGTACTCGCCCGAACAGTTTTTCGATTCTCGCACGGATTCTGCCTTTTTCCTAAACTCGCTCGGATTATATCATTTTTCGGTACTCTTACTTATTCGACTCTTTTGTGGTACACGCCCGAACTGGTTTTCGATACTCGCACGGATTCTGTCTTTTTCCGATACTCGCTCGGATTATATCATTTTTCGGTACTCACACTTGTTCGACTCCTTTGTGGTACTCGCCCGAACTGTTTTTCGATACTCGCACGGATTCTGCCTTTTTCCGATACTCGATCGGATTATATCATTTTTCGGTACTCTTACTTATTCGACTCTTTTGTGTAACACGCCCGAACTGGTTTTCGATACTCGCACGGATTCTGTCTTTTTCCGATACTCGCTCGGATTATATCATTTTTCGGTACTCACACTTATTCGACTCTTTTGTGGTACTCGCCCGAACTGGTTTTCGATACTCGCACGGATTCTGTCTTTTTCCGATACTCGCTCGGATTATATCATTTTTCGGTACTCACACTTATTCGACTCTTTTGTGGTACTTGCCCGAACTGTTTTTCGATACTCGCACGGATTCTGCAATTTTCCGATACTCGCTAGGATTATATCATTTTTCGGTACTCTTACTTATTCGACTCTTTTGTGGTACACGCCCGAACTGGTTTTCGATACTCGCACGGATTCTGTCTTTTTCCGATACTCGCTCGGATTATATCATTTTTCGGTACTCACACTTATTCGACTCTTTTGTGGTACTCGCCCGAACTGTTTTTCGATACTCGCACGGATTCTGCCTTTTTCCGATACTCGCTCGGATTATATCATTTTTTGGTACTCTTACTTATTCGACTCTTTTGTGGTACACGCCCGAACTGGTTTTCGATATTCGCACGGATTCTGTCTTTTTCCGATACTCGCTCGGATTATATCATTTTTCGGTACTCACACTTATTCGACTCTTTTCGGGTACTGGCCCGGACAGTTTTTCGATACTCACGCGGATTCTGCCATTTTTCGGTACTCGCCCGGATTCTATCATTTTTCAGTACTCACACTTATTCGACGCTTTTCCGGTACTCGCCCGGAAAGTTTTTCGATTCTCGCACGGATTCTGCCTTTTTCCTAAACTCGCTCGGATTATATCATTTTTCGGTACTCTTACTTATTCGACTCTTTTGTGGTACACGCCCGAACTGGTTTTCGATACTCGCACGGATTCTGTCTTTTTCCGATACTCGCTCGGATTATATCATTTTTCGGTACTCACACTTATTCGACTCTTTTGTGGTACTCGCCCGAACTGGTTTTCGATACTCGCACGGATTCTGTCTTTTTCCGATACTCGCTCGGATTATATCATTTTTCGGTACTCACACTTATTCGACTCCTTTGTGGTACTCGCCCGAACTGTTTTTCGATACTCGCACGGATTCTGCCTTTTTCCGATACTCGATCGGATTATATCATTTTTCGGTATTCTTACTTATTCGACTCTTTTGTGGTACACGCCCGAACTGGTTTTCGATACTCGCACGGATTCTGTCTTTTTCCGATACTCGCTCGGATTATATCATTTTTCGGTACTCACACTTATTCGACTCCTTTGTGGTACTCGCCCGAACTGTTTTTCGATACTCGCACGGATTCTGCCTTTTTCCGATACTCGATCGGATTATATCATTTTTCGGTATTCTTACTTATTCGACTCTTTTGTGGTACACGCCCGAACTGGTTTTCGATACTCGCACGGATTCTGTCTTTTTCCGATACTCGCTCGAATTATATCATTTTTCGGTACTCACACTTATTCAACTCCTTTGTGGTACTCGCCCGAACTGGTTTTCGATACTCGCACGGATTCTGTCTTTTTCCGATACTCGTTCGGATTATATCATTTTTCGGTACTCACACTTATTCGACTCTTTTGTGGTACTCGCCCGAACTGTTTTTCGATACTCGCACGGATTCTGTCTTTTTCCGATACTCGCTCGGATTATATCATTTTTCGGTACTCACACTTATTCGACTCTTTTGTGGTACTCGCCCGAACTGGTTTTCGATACTCGCACGGATTCTGTCTTTTTCCGATACTCGCTCGGATTATATCATTTTTCGGTACTCACACTTATTCGACTCTTTTGTGGTACTCGCCCGAACTGTTTTTCGATACTCGCACGGATTCTGCCTTTTTCCGATACTCGCTAGGATTATATCATTTTTCGGTACTCTTACTTATTCGACTCTTTTGTGGTACACGCCCGAACTGGTTTTCGATACTCGCACGGATTCTGTCTTTTTCCGATACTCGCTCGGATTATATCATTTTTCGGTACTCACACTTATTCGACTCTTTTCGGGTACTGGCCCGGACAGTTTTTCGATACTCACGCGGATTCTGCCATTTTTCGGTACTCGCCCGGATTCTATAATTTTTCAGTACTCACACTTATTCGACGCTTTTCCGGTACTCGCCCGGAAAGTTTTTCCATACTCGCACGGATTCTACCTTTTTCAGATACACGGTCGGTTTATATCATTTTTCGATACTAACACTTATTCGACTCTTTTGTGGTACTCGCCCGAACAGTTTTTCGATTCTCGCACGGATTCTGCCTTTTTCCTAAACTCGCTCGGATTATATCATTTTTCGGTACTCTTACTTATTCGACTCTTTTGTGGTACACGCCCGAACTGGTTTTCGATACTCGCACGGATTCTGTCTTTTTCCGATACTCGCTCGGATTATATCATTTTTCGGTACTCACACTTATTCGACTCCTTTGTGGTACTCGCCCGAACTGGTTTTCGATACTCGCACGGATTCTGTCTTTTTCCGATACTCGTTCGGATTATATCATTTTTCGGTACTCACACTTATTCGACTCTTTTGTGGTACTCGCCCGAACTGTTTTTCGATACTCGCACGGATTCTGTCTTTTTCCGATACTCGCTCGGATTATATCATTTTTCGGTACTCACACTTATTCGACTCTTTTGTGGTACTCGCCCGAACTGGTTTTCGATACTCGCACGGATTCTGTCTTTTTCCGATACTCGCTCGGATTATATCATTTTTCGGTACTCACACTTATTCGACTCTTTTGTGGGACTCGCCCGAACTGGTTTTCGATACTCGCACGGATTCTGCCTTTTTCCGATACTCGCTAGGATTATATCATTTTTCGGTACTCTTACTTATTCGACTCTTTTGTGGTACACGCCCGAACTGGTTTTCGATACTCGCACGGATTCTGTCTTTTTCCGATACTCGTTCGGATTATATCATTTTTCGGTACTCACACTTATTCGACTCTTTTGTGGTACTCGCCCGAACTGTTTTTCGATACTCGCACGGATTCTGCCTTTTTCCGATACTCGCTAGGATTATATCATTTTTCGGTACTCTTACTTATTCGACTCTTTTGTGGTACACGCCCGAACTGGTTTTCGATACTCGCACGGATTCTGTCTTTTTCCGATACTCGCTCGGATTATATCATTTTTCGGTACTCACACTTATTCGACTCTTTTCGGGTACTGGCCCGGACAGTTTTTCGATACTCACGCGGATTCTGCCATTTTTCGGTACTCGCCCGGATTCTATAATTTTTCAGTACTCACACTTATTCGACGCTTTTCCGGTACTCGCCCGGAAAGTTTTTCCATACTCGCACGGATTCTACCTTTTTCAGATACACGGTCGGTTTATATCATTTTTCGATACTAACACTTATTCGACTCTTTTGTGGTACTCGCCCGAACAGTTTTTCGATTCTCGCACGGATTCTGCCTTTTTCCTAAACTCGCTCGGATTATATCATTTTTCGGTACTCTTACTTATTCGACTCTTTTGTGGTACACGCCCGAACTGGTTTTCGATACTCGCACGGATTCTGTCTTTTTCCGATACTCGCTCGGATTATATCATTTTTCGGTACTCACACTTATTCGACTCCTTTGTGGTACTCGCCCGAACTGGTTTTCGATACTCGCACGGATTCTGTCTTTTTCCGATACTCGTTCGGATTATATCATTTTTCGGTACTCACACTTATTCGACTCTTTTGTGGTACTCGCCCGAACTGTTTTTCGATACTCGCACGGATTCTGTCTTTTTCCGATACTCGCTCGGATTATATCATTTTTCGGTACTCACACTTATTCGACTCTTTTGTGGTACTCGCCCGAACTGGTTTTCGATACTCGCACGGATTCTGTCTTTTTCCGATACTCGCTCGGATTATATCATTTTTCGGTACTCACACTTATTCGACTCTTTTGTGGGACTCGCCCGAACTGGTTTTCGATACTCGCACGGATTCTGCCTTTTTCCGATACTCGCTAGGATTATATCATTTTTCGGTACTCTTACTTATTCGACTCTTTTGTGGTACACGCCCGAACTGGTTTTCGATACTCGCACGGATTCTGTCTTTTTCCGATACTCGTTCGGATTATATCATTTTTCGGTACTCACACTTATTCGACTCTTTTGTGGTACTCGCCCGAACTGTTTTTCGATACTCGCACGGATTCTGCCTTTTTCCGATACTCGCTAGGATTATATCATTTTTCGGTACTCTTACTTATTCGACTCTTTTGTGGTACACGCCCGAACTGGTTTTCGATACTCGCACGGATTCTGTCTTTTTCCGATACTCGCTCGGATTATATCATTTTTCGGTACTCACACTTATTCGACTCTTTTCGGGTACTGGCCCGGACAGTTTTTCGATACTCACGCGGATTCTGCCATTTTTCGGTACTCGCCCGGATTCTATAATTTTTCAGTACTCACACTTATTCGACGCTTTTCCGGTACTCGCCCGGAAAGTTTTTCCATACTCGCACGGATTCTACCTTTTTCAGATACACGGTCGGTTTATATCATTTTTCGATACTAACACTTATTCGACTCTTTTGTGGTACTCGCCCGAACAGTTTTTCGATTCTCGCACGGATTCTGCCTTTTTCCTAAACTCGCTCGGATTATATCATTTTTCGGTACTCTTACTTATTCGACTCTTTTGTGGTACACGCCCGAACTGGTTTTCGATACTCGCACGGATTCTGTCTTTTTCCGATACTCGCTCGGATTATATCATTTTTCGGTACTCACACTTATTCGACTCCTTTGTGGTACTCGCCCGAACTGGTTTTCGATACTCGCACGGATTCTGTCTTTTTCCGATACTCGTTCGGATTATATCATTTTTCGGTACTCACACTTATTCGACTCTTTTGTGGTACTCGCCCGAACTGTTTTTCGATACTCGCACGGATTCTGTCTTTTTCCGATACTCGCTCGGATTATATCATTTTTCGGTACTCACACTTATTCGACTCTTTTGTGGTACTCGCCCGAACTGGTTTTCGATACTCGCACGGATTCTGTCTTTTTCCGATACTCGCTCGGATTATATCATTTTTCGGTACTCACACTTATTCGACTCTTTTGTGGTACTCGCCCGAACTGTTTTTCGATACTCGCACGGATTCTGCCTTTTTCCGATACTCGCTAGGATTATATCATTTTTCGGTACTCTTACTTATTCGACTCTTTTGTGGTACACGCCCGAACTGGTTTTCGATACTCGCACGGATTCTGTCTTTTTCCGATACTCGCTCGGATTATATCATTTTTCGGTACTCACACTTATTCGACTCTTTTGTGGTACTCGCCCGAACTGTTTTTCGATACTCGCACGAATTCTGCCTTTTTCCGATACTCGCTCGGATTATATCATTTTTTGGTACTCTTACTTATTCGACTCTTTTGTGGTACACGCCCGAACTGGTTTTCGATATTCGCACGGATTCTGTCTTTTTCCGATACTCGCTCGGATTATATCATTTTTCGGTACTCACACTTATTCGACTCTTTTCGGGTACTGGACCGGACAGTTTTTCGATACTCACGCGGATTCTGCCATTTTTCGGTACTCGCCCGGATTCTATCATTTTTCAGTACTCACACTTAGTCGACGCTTTTCCGGTACTCGCCCGGAAAGTTTTTCGATTCTCGCACGGATTCTGCCTTTTTCCTAAACTCGCTCGGATTATATCATTTTTTGGTACTCTTACTTATTCGACTCTTTTGTGGTACACGCCCGAACTGGTTTTCGATACTCGCACGGATTCTGTCTTTTTCCGATACTCGCTCGGATTATATCATTTTTCGGTACTCACACTTATTCGACTCTTTTGTGGTACTCGCCCGAACTGGTTTTCGATACTCGCACGGATTCTGTCTTTTTCCGATACTCGCTCGGATTATATCATTTTTCGGTACTCACACTTATTCGACTCCTTTGTGGTACTCGCCCGAACTGTTTTTCGATACTCGCACGGATTCTGCCTTTTTCCGATACTCGATCGGATTATATCATTTTTCGGTATTCTTACTTATTCGACTCTTTTGTGGTACACGCCCGAACTGGTTTTCGATACTCGCACGGATTCTGTCTTTTTCCGATACTCGCTCGAATTATATCATTTTTCGGTACTCACACTTATTCCACTCCTTTGTGGTACTCGCCCGAACTGGTTTTCGATACTCGCACGGATTCTGTCTTTTTCCGATACTCGTTCGGATTATATCATTTTTCGGTACTCACACTTATTCGACTCTTTTGTGGTACTCGCCCGAACTGTTTTTCGATACTCGCACGGATTCTGTCTTTTTCCGATACTCGCTCGGATTATATCATTTTTCGGTACTCACACTTATTCGACTCTTTTGTGGTACTCGCCCGAACTGGTTTTCGATACTCGCACGGATTCTGTCTTTTTCCGATACTCGCTCGGATTATATCATTTTTCGGTACTCACACTTATTCGACTCTTTTGTGGTACTCGCCCGAACTGTTTTTCGATACTCGCACGGATTCTGCCTTTTTCCGATACTCGCTAGGATTATATCATTTTTCGGTACTCTTACTTATTCGACTCTTTTGTGGTACACGCCCGAACTGGTTTTCGATACTCGCACGGATTCTGTCTTTTTCCGATACTCGCTCGGATTATATCATTTTTCGGTACTCACACTTATTCGACTCTTTTCGGGTACTGGCCCGGACAGTTTTTCGATACTCACGCGGATTCTGCCATTTTTCGGTACTCGCCCGGATTCTATAATTTTTCAGTACTCACACTTATTCGACGCTTTTCCGGTACTCGCCCGGAAAGTTTTTCCATACTCGCACGGATTCTACCTTTTTCAGATACACGGTCGGTTTATATCATTTTTCGATACTCACACTTATTCGACTCTTTTGTGGTACTCGCCCGAACAGTTTTTCGATTCTCGCACGGATTCTGCCTTTTTCCTAAACTCGCTCGGATTATATCATTTTTCGGTACTCTTACTTATTCGACTCTTTTGTGGTACACGCCCGAACTGGTTTTCGATACTCGCACGGATTCTGTCTTTTTCCGATACTCGCTCGGATTATATCATTTTTCGGTACTCACACTTATTCGACTCCTTTGTGGTACTCGCCCGAACTGGTTTTCGATACTCGCACGGATTCTGTCTTTTTCCGATACTCGTTCGGATTATATCATTTTTCGGTACTCACACTTATTCGACTCTTTTGTGGTACTCGCCCGAACTGTTTTTCGATACTCGCACGGATTCTGTCTTTTTCCGATACTCGCTCGGATTATATCATTTTTCGGTACTCACACTTATTCGACTCTTTTGTGGTACTCGCCCGAACTGGTTTTCGATACTCGCACGGATTCTGTCTTTTTCCGATACTCGCTCGGATTATATCATTTTTCGGTACTCACACTTATTCGACTCTTTTGTGGTACTCGCCCGAACTGTTTTTCGATACTCGCACGGATTCTGCCTTTTTCCGATACTCGCTAGGATTATATCATTTTTCGGTACTCTTACTTATTCGACTCTTTTGTGGTACACGCCCGAACTGGTTTTCGATACTCGCACGGATTCTGTCTTTTTCCGATACTCGCTCGGATTATATCATTTTTCGGTACTCACACTTATTCGACTCTTTTGTGGTACTCGCCCGAACTGTTTTTCGATACTCGCACGGATTCTGCCTTTTTCCGATACTCGCTCGGATTATATCATTTTTTGGTACTCTTACTTATTCGACTCTTTTGTGGTACACGCCCGAACTGGTTTTCGATACTCGCACGGATTCTGTCTTTTTCCGATACTCGCTCGGATTATATCATTTTTCGGTACTCACACTTATTCGACTCTTTTCGGGTACTGGCCCGGACAGTTTTTCGATACTCACGCGGATTCTGCCATTTTTCGGTACTCGCCTGGATTCTATCATTTTTCAGTACTCACACTTATTCGACGCTTTTCCGGTACTCGCCCGGAAAGTTTTTCCATACTCGCACGGATTCTACCTTTTTCCGATACACGGTCGGTTTATATCATTTTTCGATACTCACACTTATTCGACTCTTTTGTGGTACTCGCCCGAACAGTTTTTCGATTCTCGCACGGATTCTGCCTTTTTCCTAAACTCGCTCGGATTATATCATTTTTCGGTACTCTTACTTATTCGACTCTTTTGTGGTACACGCCCGAACTGGTTTTCGATACTCGCACGGATTCTGTCTTTTTCCGATACTCGCTCGGATTATATCATTTTTCGGTACTCACACTTGTTCGACTCCTTTGTGGTACTCGCCCGAACTGTTTTTCGATACTCGCACGGATTCTGCCTTTTTCCGATACTCGATCGGATTATATCATTTTTCGGTACTCTTACTTATTCGACTCTTTTGTGGTACACGCCCGAACTGGTTTTCGATACTCGCACGGATTCTGTCTTTTTCCGATACTCGCTCGGATTATATCATTTTTCGGTACTCACACTTATTCGACTCTTTTGTGGTACTCGCCCGAACTGGTTTTCGATACTCGCACGGATTCTGTCTTTTTCCGATACTCGCTCGGATTATATCATTTTTCGGTACTCACACTTATTCGACTCTTTTGTGGTACTTGTCCGAACTGTTTTTCGATACTCGCACGGATTCTGCCTTTTTCCGATACTCGCTAGGATTATATCATTTTTCGGTACTCTTACTTATTCGACTCTTTTGTGGTACACGCCCGAACTGGTTTTCGATACTCGCACGGATTCTGTCTTTTTCCGATACTCGCTCGGATTATATCATTTTTCGGTACTCACACTTATTCGACTCTTTTGTGGTACTCGCCCGAACTGTTTTTCGATACTCGCACGGATTCTGCCTTTTTCCGATACTCGCTCGGATTATATCATTTTTTGGTACTCTTACTTATTCGACTCTTTTGTGGTACACGCCCGAACTGGTTTTCGATATTCGCACGGATTCTGTCTTTTTCCGATACTCGCTCGGATTATATCATTTTTCGGTACTCACACTTATTCGACTCTTTTCGGGTACTGGCCCGGACAGTTTTTCGATACTCACGCGGATTCTGCCATTTTTCGGTACTCGCCCGGATTCTATCATTTTTCAGTACTCACACTTATTCGACGCTTTTCCGGTACTCGCCCGGAAAGTTTTTCGATTCTCGCACGGATTCTGCCTTTTTCCTAAACTCGCTCGGATTATATCATTTTTCGGTACTCTTACTTATTCGACTCTTTTGTGGTACACGCCCGAACTGGTTTTCGATACTCGCACGGATTCTGTCTTTTTCCGATACTCGCTCGGATTATATCATTTTTCGGTACTCACACTTATTCGACTCTTTTGTGGTACTCGCCCGAACTGTTTTTCGATACTCGCACGGATTCTGCCTTTTTCCGATACTCGCTAGGATTATATCATTTTTCGGTACTCTTACTTATTCGACTCTTTTGTGGTACACGCCCGAACTGGTTTTCGATACTCGCACGGATTCTGTCTTTTTCCGATACTCGCTCGGATTATATCATTTTTCGGTACTCACACTTATTCGACTCTTTTGTGGTACTCGCCCGAACTGTTTTTCGATACTCGCACGGATTCTGCCTTTTTCCGATACTCGCTCGGATTATATCATTTTTTGGTACTCTTACTTATTCGACTCTTTTGTGGTACACGCCCGAACTGGTTTTCGATACTCGCACGGATTCTGTCTTTTTCCGATACTCGCTCGGATTATATCATTTTTCGGTACTCACACTTATTCGACTCTTTTCGGGTACTGGCCCGGACAGTTTTTCGATACTCACGCGGATTCTGCCATTTTTCGGTACTCGCCTGGATTCTATCATTTTTCAGTACTCACACTTATTCGACGCTTTTCCGGTACTCGCCCGGAAAGTTTTTCCATACTCGCACGGATTCTACCTTTTTCCGATACACGGTCGGTTTATATCATTTTTCGATACTCACACTTATTCGACTCTTTTGTGGTACTCGCCCGAACAGTTTTTCGATTCTCGCACGGATTCTGCCTTTTTCCTAAACTCGCTCGGATTATATCATTTTTCGGTACTCTTACTTATTCGACTCTTTTGTGGTACACGCCCGAACTGGTTTTCGATACTCGCACGGATTCTGTCTTTTTCCGATACTCGCTCGGATTATATCATTTTTCGGTACTCACACTTGTTCGACTCCTTTGTGGTACTCGCCCGAACTGTTTTTCGATACTCGCACGGATTCTGCCTTTTTCCGATACTCGATCGGATTATATCATTTTTCGGTACTCTTACTTATTCGACTCTTTTGTGGTACACGCCCGAACTGGTTTTCGATACTCGCACGGATTCTGTCTTTTTCCGATACTCGCTCGGATTATATCATTTTTCGGTACTCACACTTATTCGACTCTTTTGTGGTACTCGCCCGAACTGGTTTTCGATACTCGCACGGATTCTGTCTTTTTCCGATACTCGCTCGGATTATATCATTTTTCGGTACTCACACTTATTCGACTCTTTTGTGGTACTTGTCCGAACTGTTTTTCGATACTCGCACGGATTCTGCCTTTTTCCGATACTCGCTAGGATTATATCATTTTTCGGTACTCTTACTTATTCGACTCTTTTGTGGTACACGCCCGAACTGGTTTTCGATACTCGCACGGATTCTGTCTTTTTCCGATACTCGCTCGGATTATATCATTTTTCGGTACTCACACTTATTCGACTCTTTTGTGGTACTCGCCCGAACTGTTTTTCGATACTCGCACGGATTCTGCCTTTTTCCGATACTCGCTCGGATTATATCATTTTTTGGTACTCTTACTTATTCGACTCTTTTGTGGTACACGCCCGAACTGGTTTTCGATATTCGCACGGATTCTGTCTTTTTCCGATACTCGCTCGGATTATATCATTTTTCGGTACTCACACTTATTCGACTCTTTTCGGGTACTGGCCCGGACAGTTTTTCGATACTCACGCGGATTCTGCCATTTTTCGGTACTCGCCCGGATTCTATCATTTTTCAGTACTCACACTTATTCGACGCTTTTCCGGTACTCGCCCGGAAAGTTTTTCGATTCTCGCACGGATTCTGCCTTTTTCCTAAACTCGCTCGGATTATATCATTTTTCGGTACTCTTACTTATTCGACTCTTTTGTGGTACACGCCCGAACTGGTTTTCGATACTCGCACGGATTCTGTCTTTTTCCGATACTCGCTCGGATTATATCATTTTTCGGTACTCACACTTATTCGACTCCTTTGTGGTACTCGCCCGAACTGTTTTTCGATACTCGCACGGATTCTGCCTTTTTCCGATACTCGATCGGATTATATCATTTTTCGGTATTCTTACTTATTCGACTCTTTTGTGGTACACGCCCGAACTGGTTTTCGATACTCGCACGGATTCTGTCTTTTTCCGATACTCGCTCGAATTATATCATTTTTCGGTACTCACACTTATTCGACTCCTTTGTGGTACTCGCCCGAACTGGTTTTCGATACTCGCACGGATTTTGTCTTTTTCCGATACTCGTTCGGATTATATCATTTTTCGGTACTCACACTTATTCGACTCTTTTGTGGTACTCGCCCGAACTGTTTTTCGATACTCGCACGGATTCTGTCTTTTTCCGATACTCGCTCGGATTATATCATTTTTCGGTACTCACACTTATTCGACTCTTTTGTGGTACTCGCCCGAACTGGTTTTCGATACTCGCACGGATTCTGTCTTTTTCCGATACTCGCTCGGATTATATCATTTTTCGGTACTCACACTTATTCGACTCTTTTGTGGTACTCGCCCGAACTGTTTTTCGATACTCGCACGGATTCTGCCTTTTTCCGATACTCGCTAGGATTATATCATTTTTCGGTACTCTTACTTATTCGACTCTTTTGTGGTACACGCCCGAACTGGTTTTCGATACTCGCACGGATTCTGTCTTTTTCCGATACTCGCTCGGATTATATCATTTTTCGGTACTCACACTTATTCGACTCTTTTCGGGTACTGGCCCGGACAGTTTTTCGATACTCACGCGGATTCTGCCATTTTTCGGTACTCGCCCGGATTCTATCATTTTTCAGTACTCACACTTATTCGACGCTTTTCCGGTACTCGCCCGGAAAGTTTTTCCATACTCGCACGGATTCTACCTTTTTCAGATACACGGTCGGTTTATATCATTTTTCGGTACTCTTACTTATTCGACTCTTTTGTGGTACACGCCCGAACTGTTTTTCGATACTCGCACGGATTCTGCCTTTTTCCGATACTCGATCGGATTATATCATTTTTCGGTACTCTTACTTATTCGACTCTTTTGTGGTACACGCCCGAACTGGTTTTCGATACTCGCACGGATTCTGTCTTTTTCCGATACTCGCTCGGATTATATCATTTTTCGGTACTCACACTTATTCGACTCCTTTGTGGTACTCGCCCGAACTGTTTTTCGATACTCGCACGGATTCTGCCTTTTTCCGATACTCAATCGGATTATATCATTTTTCGGTATTCTTACTTATTCGACTCTTTTGTGGTACACGCCCGAACTGGTTTTCGATACTCGCACGGATTCTGTCTTTTTCCGATACTCGCTCGAATTATATCATTTTTCGGTACTCACACTTATTCGACTCCTTTGTGGTACTCGCCCGAACTGGTTTTCGATACTCGCACGGATTCTGTCTTTTTCCGATACTCGTTCGGATTATATCATTTTTCGGTACTCACACTTATTCGACTCTTTTGTGGTACTCGCCCGAACTGTTTTTCGATACTCGCACGGATTCTGTCTTTTTCCGATACTCGCTCGGATTATATCATTTTTCGGTACTCACACTTATTCGACTCTTTTGTGGTACACGCCCGAACTGGTTTTCGATACTCGCACGGATTCTGTCTTTTTCCGATACTCGCTCGGATTATATCATTTTTCGGTACTCACACTTATTCGACTCCTTTGTGGTACTCGCCCGAACTGTTTTTCGATACTCGCACGGATTCTGCCTTTTTCCGATACTCGATCGGATTATATCATTTTTCGGTACTCTTACTTATTCGACTCTTTTGTGGTACACGCCCGAACTGGTTTTCGATACTCGCACGGATTCTGTCTTTTTCCGATACTCGCTCGGATTATATCATTTTTCGGTACTCACACTTATTCGACTCTTTTCGGGTACTGGCCCGTACAGTTTTTCGATACTCACGCGGATTCTGCCATTTTTCGGTACTCGCCCGGATTCTATCATTTTTCAGTACTCACACTTATTCGACGCTTTTCCGGTACTCGCCCGGAAAGTTTTTCCATACTCGCACGGATTCTACCTTTTTCAGATACACGGTCGGTTTATATCATTTTTCGATACTCACACTTATTCGACTCTTTTGTGGTACTCGCCCGAACAGTTTTTCGATTCTCGCACGGATTCTGCCTTTTTCGTATACTCGCTCGGATTATGTCATTTTTCGGTACTCTTACTTATTCGACTCTTTTGTGGTACACGCCCGAACTGGTTTTCGATACTCGCACGGATTCTGTCTTTTTCCGATACTCGCTCGGATTATATCATTTTTCGGTACTCACACTTATTCGACTCCTTTGTGGTACTCGCCCGAACTGTTTTTCGATACTCGCACGGATTCTGCCTTTTTCCTAAACTCGCTCGGATTATATCATTTTTCGGTACTCTTACTTATTCGACTCTTTTGTGGTACACGCCCGAACTGGTTTTCGATACTCGCACGGATTCTGTCTTTTTCCGATACTCGCTCGAATTATATCATTTTTCGGTACTCACACTTATTCGACTCCTTTGTGGTACTCGCCCGAACTGGTTTTCGATACTCGCACGGATTCTGTCTTTTTCCGATACTCGTTCGGATTATATCATTTTTCGGTACTCACACTTATTCGACTCTTTTGTGGTACTCGCCCGAACTGTTTTTCGATACTCGCACGGATTCTGTCTTTTTCCGATACTCGCTCGGATTATATCATTTTTCGGTACTCACACTTATTCGACTCTTTTGTGGTACACGCCCGAACTGGTTTTCGATACTCGCACGGATTCTGTCTTTTTCCGATACTCGCTCGGATTATATCATTTTTCGGTACTCACACTTATTCGACTCCTTTGTGGTACTCGCCCGAACTGTTTTTCGATACTCGCACGGATTCTGCCTTTTTCCGATACTCGATCGGATTATATCATTTTTCGGTACTCTTACTTATTCGACTCTTTTGTGGTACACGCCCGAACTGGTTTTCGATACTCGCACGGATTCTGTCTTTTTCCGATACTCGCTCGGATTAT
This sequence comes from Vitis vinifera, assembly GCF_030704535.1. Lineage (NCBI taxonomy): Eukaryota > Viridiplantae > Streptophyta > Magnoliopsida > Vitales > Vitaceae > Vitis > Vitis vinifera. The sequence continues at coordinate 17,255,402 of NC_081823.1, read as the reverse complement.
ATCATTTTTCGGTACTCACACTTATTCGACTCTTTTCGGGTACTGGCCCGGACAGTTTTTCGATACTCACGCGGATTCTGCCATTTTTCGGTACTCGCCCGGATTCTATCTTTTTTCAGTACTCACACTTATTCGACGCTTTTCCGGTACTCGCCCGGAAAGTTTTTCCATACTCGCACGGATTCTACCTTTTTCAGATACACGGTCGGTTTATATCATTTTTCGATACTCACACTTATTCGACTCTTTTGTGGTACTCGCCCGAACAGTTTTTCGATTCTCGCACGGATTCTGCCTTTTTCGTATACTCGCTCGGATTATGTCATTTTTCGGTACTCTTACTTATTCGACTCTTTTGTGGTACACGCCCGAACTGGTTTTCGATACTCGCACGGATTCTGTCTTTTTCCGATACTCGCTCGGATTATATCATTTTTCGGTACTCACACTTATTCGACTCCTTTGTGGTACTCGCCCGAACTGTTTTTCGATACTCGCACGGATTCTGCCTTTTTCCGATACTCGATCGGATTATATCATTTTTCGGTACTCACACTTATTCGACTCTTTTGTGGGACTCGCCCGAACTGGTTTTCGATACTCGCACGGATTCTGCCTTTTTCCGATACTCGCTAGGATTATATCATTTTTCGGTACTCTTACTTATTCGACTCTTTTGTGGTACACGCCCGAACTGGTTTTCGATACTCGCACGGATTCTGTCTTTTTCCGATACTCGCTCGGATTATATCATTTTTCGGTACTCACACTTATTCGACTCTTTTGTGGTACTCGCCCGAACTGTTTTTCGATACTCGCACGGATTCTGCCTTTTTCCGATACTCGCTCGGATTATATCATTTTTTGGTACTCTTACTTATTCGACTCTTTTGTGGTACACGCCCGAACTGGTTTTCGATACTCGCACGGATTCTGTCTTTTTCCGATACTCGCTCGGATTATATCATTTTTCGGTACTCACACTTATTCGACTCTTTTCGGGTACTGGCCCGGACAGTTTTTCGATACTCACGCGGATTCTGCCATTTTTCGGTACTCGCCCGGATTCTATCATTTTTCAGTACTCACACTTATTCGACGCTTTTCCGGTACTCGCCCGGAAAGTTTTTCCATACTTGCACGGATTCTACCTTTTTCCGATACACGGTCGGTTTATATCATTTTTCGATACACACACTTATTCGACTCTTTTGTGGTACTCGCCCGAACAGTTTTTCGATTCTCGCACGGATTCTGCCTTTTTCCTAAACTCGCTCGAATTATATCATTTTTCGGTACTCTTACTTATTCGACTCTTTTGTGGTACACGCCCGAACTGGTTTTCGATACTCGCACGGATTCTGTCTTTTTCCGATACTCGCTCGGATTATATCATTTTTCGGTACTCACACTTATTCGACTCCTTTGTGGTACTCGCCCGAACTGGTTTTCGATACTCGCACGGATTCTGTCTTTTTCCGATACTCGCTCGGATTATATCATTTTTCGGTACTCACACTTATTCGACTCTTTTGTGGTACTCGCCCGAACTGTTTTTCGATACTCGCACGGATTCTGCCTTTTTCCGATACTCGCTCGGATTATATCATTTTTTGGTACTCTTACTTATTCGACTCTTTTGTGGTACACGCCCGAACTGGTTTTCGATACTCGCACGGATTCTGTCTTTTTCCGATACTCGCTCGGATTATATCATTTTTCGGTACTCACACTTATTCGACTCTTTTCGGGTACTGGCCCGGACAGTTTTTCGATACTCACGCGGATTCTGCCATTTTTCGGTACTCGCCCGGATTCTATCATTTTTCAGTACTCACACTTATTCGACGCTTTTCCGGTACTCGCCCGGAAAGTTTTTCCATACTCGCACGGATTCTACCTTTTTCAGATACACGGTCGGTTTATATCATTTTTCGATACTCACACTTATTCGACTCTTTTGTGGTACTCGCCCGAACAGTTTTTCGATTCTCGCACGGATTCTGCCTTTTTCCTAAACTCGCTCGGATTATATCATTTTTCGGTACTCTTACTTATTCGACTCTTTTGTGGTACACGCCCGAACTGGTTTTCGATACTCGCACGGATTCTGTCTTTTTCCGATACTCGCTCGGATTATATCATTTTTCGGTACTCACACTTATTCGACTCTTTTGTGGTACACGCCCGAACTGGTTTTCGATACTCGCACGGATTCTGTCTTTTTCCGATACTCGCTCGGATTATATCATTTTTCGGTACTCACACTTATTCGACTCCTTTGTGGTACTCGCCCGAACTGTTTTTCGATACTCGCACGGATTCTGCCTTTTTCCGATACTCGATCGGATTATATCATTTTTCGGTACTCTTACTTATTCGACTCTTTTGTGGTACACGCCCGAACTGGTTTTCGATACTCGCACGGATTCTGTCTTTTTCCGATACTCGCTCGGATTATATCATTTTTCGGTACTCACACTTATTCGACTCTTTTGTGGTACTCGCCCGAACTGTTTTTCGATACTCGCACGGATTCTGCCTTTTTCCGATACTCGCTCGGATTATATCATTTTTCGGTACTCACACTTATTCGACTCTTTTGTGGTACTCGCCCGAACTGTTTTTCGATACTCGCACGGATTCTGCCTTTTTCCGATACTCGCTCGGATTATATCATTTTTTGGTACTCTTACTTATTCGACTCTTTTGTGGTACACGCCCGAACTGGTTTTCGATACTCGCACGGATTCTGTCTTTTTCCGATACTCGCTCGGATTATATCATTTTTCGGTACTCACACTTATTCGACTCTTTTCGGGTACTGGCCCGGACAGTTTTTCGATACTCACGCGGATTCTGCCATTTTTCGGTACTCGCCCGGATTCTATCATTTTTCAGTACTCACACTTATTCGACGCTTTTCCGGTACTCGCCCGGAAAGTTTTTCCATACTTGCACGGATTCTACCTTTTTCCGATACACGGTCGGTTTATATCATTTTTCGATACACACACTTATTCGACTCTTTTGTGGTACTCGCCCGAACAGTTTTTCGATTCTCGCACGGATTCTGCCTTTTTCCTAAACTCGCTCGGATTATATCATTTTTCGGTACTCTTACTTATTCGACTCTTTTGTGGTACACGCCCGAACTGGTTTTCGATACTCGCACGGATTCTGTCTTTTTCCGATACTCGCTCGGATTATATCATTTTTCGGTACTCACACTTATTCGACTCCTTTGTGGTACTCGCCCGAACTGGTTTTCGATACTCGCACGGATTCTGTCTTTTTCCGATACTCGCTCGGATTATATCATTTTTCGGTACTCACACTTATTCGACTCTTTTGTGGTACTCGCCCGAACTGTTTTTCGATACTCGCACGGATTCTGCCTTTTTCCGATACTCGCTCGGATTATATCATTTTTTGGTACTCTTACTTATTCGACTCTTTTGTGGTACACGCCCGAACTGGTTTTCGATACTCGCACGGATTCTGTCTTTTTCCGATACTCGCTCGGATTATATCATTTTTCGGTACTCACACTTATTCGACTCTTTTCGGGTACTGGCCCGGACAGTTTTTCGATACTCACGCGGATTCTGCCATTTTTCGGTACTCGCCCGGATTCTATCATTTTTCAGTACTCACACTTATTCGACGCTTTTCCGGTACTCGCCCGGAAAGTTTTTCCATACTCGCACGGATTCTACCTTTTTCAGATACACGGTCGGTTTATATCATTTTTCGATACTCACACTTATTCGACTCTTTTGTGGTACTCGCCCGAACAGTTTTTCGATTCTCGCACGGATTCTGCCTTTTTCCTAAACTCGCTCGGATTATATCATTTTTCGGTACTCTTACTTATTCGACTCTTTTGTGGTACACGCCCGAACTGGTTTTCGATACTCGCACGGATTCTGTCTTTTTCCGATACTCGCTCGGATTATATCATTTTTCGGTACTCACACTTATTCGACTCCTTTGTGGTACTCGCCCGAACTGTTTTTCGATACTCGCACGGATTCTGCCTTTTTCCGATACTCGATCGGATTATATCATTTTTCGGTACTCTTACTTATTCGACTCTTTTGTGGTACACGCCCGAACTGGTTTTCGATACTCGCACGGATTCTGTCTTTTTCCGATACTCGCTCGGATTATATCATTTTTCGGTACTCACACTTATTCGACTCTTTTGTGGTACTCGCCCGAACTGTTTTTCGATACTCGCACGGATTCTGCCTTTTTCCGATACTCGCTCGGATTATATCATTTTTCGGTACTCACACTTATTCGACTCTTTTGTGGTACTCGCCCGAACTGTTTTTCGATACTCGCACGGATTCTGCCTTTTTCCGATACTCGCTCGGATTATATCATTTTTTGGTACTCTTACTTATTCGACTCTTTTGTGGTACACGCCCGAACTGGTTTTCGATACTCGCACGGATTCTGTCTTTTTCCGATACTCGCTCGGATTATATCATTTTTCGGTACTCACACTTATTCGATTCTTTTCGGGTACTGGCCCGGACAGTTTTTCGATACTCACGCGGATTCTGCCATTTTTCGGTACTCGCCCGGATTCTATCATTTTTCAGTACTCACACTTATTCGACGCTTTTCCGGTACTCGCCCGGAAAGTTTTTCCATACTTGCACGGATTCTACCTTTTTCCGATACACGGTCGGTTTATATCATTTTTCGATACACACACTTATTCGACTCTTTTGTGGTACTCGCCCGAACAGTTTTTCGATTCTCGCACGGATTCTGCCTTTTTCCTAAACTCGCTCGGATTATATCATTTTTCGGTACTCTTACTTATTCGACTCTTTTGTGGTACACGCCCGAACTGGTTTTCGATACTCGCACGGATTCTGTCTTTTTCCGATACTCGCTCGGATTATATCATTTTTCGGTACTCACACTTATTCGACTCCTTTGTGGTACTCGCCCGAACTGTTTTTCGATACTCGCACGGATTCTGCCTTTTTCCGATACTCGATCGGATTATATAATTTTTCGGTACTCTTACTTATTCGACTCTTTTGTGGTACACGCCCGAACTGGTTTTCGATACTCGCACGGATTCTGTCTTTTTCCGATACTCGCTCGGATTATATCATTTTTCGGTACTCACACTTATTCGACTCTTTTGTGGTACTCGCCCGAACTGGTTTTCGATACTCGCACGGATTCTGCCTTTTTCCGATACTCGCTCGGATTATATCATTTTTCGGTACTCACACTTATTCGACTCTTTTGTGGTACTCGCCCGAACTGTTTTTCGATACTCGCACGGATTCTGCCTTTTTCCGATACTCGCTAGGATTATATCATTTTTCGGTACTCTTACTTATTCGACTCTTTTGTGGTACACGCCCGAACTGGTTTTCGATACTCGCACGGATTCTGTCTTTTTCCGATACTCGCTCGGATTATATCATTTTTCGGTACTCACACTTATTCGACTCTTTTGTGGTACTCGCCCGAACTGTTTTTCGATACTCGGACGGATTCTGCCTTTTTCCGATACTCGCTCGGATTATATCATTTTTTGGTACTCTTACTTATTCGACTCTTTTGTGGTACACGCCCGAACTGGTTTTCGATACTCGCACGGATTCAGTCTTTTTCCGATACTCGCTCGGATTATATCATTTTTCGGTACTCACACTTATTCGACTCTTTTCGGGTACTGGCCCGGACAGTTTTTCGATACTCACGCGGATTCTGCCATTTTTCGGTACTCGCCCGGATTCTATCATTTTTCAGTACTCACACTTATTCGACGCTTTTCCGGTACTCGCCCGGAAAGTTTTTCCATACTCGCACGGATTCTACCTTTTTCCGATACACGGTCGGTTTATATCATTTTTCGATACTCACACTTATTCGACTCTTTTGTGGTACTCGCCCGAACAGTTTTTCGATTCTCGCACGGATTCTGCCTTTTTCCTAAACTCGCTCGGATTATATCATTTTTCGGTACTCTTACTTATTCGGCTCTTTTGTGGTACACGCCCGAACTGGTTTTCGATACTCGCACGGATTCTTTCTTTTTCCGATACTCGTTCGGATTATATCATTTTTCGGTACTCACACTTATTCGACTCTTTTGTGGTACTCGCCCGAACTGTTTTTCGATACTCGCACGGATTCTGTCTTTTTCCGATACTCGCTCGGATTATATCATTTTTCGGTACTCACACTTATTCGACTCTTTTGTGGTACTCGCCCGAACTGGTTTTCGATACTCGCACGGATTCTGTCTTTTTCCGATACTCGCTCGGATTATATCATTTTTCGGTACTCACACTTATTCGACTCTTTTGTGGTACTCGCCCGAACTGTTTTTCGATACTCGCACGGATTCTGCCTTTTTCCGATACTCGCTAGGATTATATCATTTTTCGGTACTCTTACTTATTCGACTCTTTTGTGGTACACGCCCGAACTGGTTTTCGATACTCGCACGGATTCTGTCTTTTTCCGATACTCGCTCGGATTATATCATTTTTCGGTACTCACACTTATTCGACTCTTTTGTGGTACTCGCCCGAACTGTTTTTCGATACTCGCACGGATTCTGCCTTTTTCCGATACTCGCTCGGATTATATCATTTTTTGGTACTCTTACTTATTCGACTCTTTTGTGGTACACGCCCGAACTGGTTTTCGATACTCGCACGGATTCAGTCTTTTTCCGATACTCGCTCGGATTATATCATTTTTCGGTACTCACACTTATTCGACTCTTTTCGGGTACTGGCCCGGACAGTTTTTCGATACTCACGCGGATTCTGCCATTTTTCGGTACTCGCCCGGATTCTATCATTTTTCAGTACTCACACTTATTCGACGCTTTTCCGGTACTCGCCCGGAAAGTTTTTCCATACTTGCACGGATTCTACCTTTTTCCGATACACGGTCGGTTTATATCATTTTTCGATACACACACTTATTCGACTCTTTTGTGGTACTCGCCCGAACAGTTTTTCGATTCTCGCACGGATTCTGCCTTTTTCCTAAACTCGCTCGGATTATATCATTTTTCGGTACTCTTACTTATTCGACTCTTTTGTGGTACACGCCCGAACTGGTTTTCGATACTCGCACGGATTCTGTCTTTTTCCGATACTCGCTCGGATTATATCATTTTTCGGTACTCACACTTATTCGACTCCTTTGTGGTACTCGCCCGAACTGTTTTTCGATACTCGCACGGATTCTGCCTTTTTCCGATACTCGATCGGATTATATCATTTTTCGGTACTCTTACTTATTCGACTCTTTTGTGGTACACGCCCGAACTGGTTTTCGATACTCGCACGGATTCTGTCTTTTTCCGATACTCGCTCGGATTATATCATTTTTCGGTACTCACACTTATTCGACTCTTTTGTGGTACTCGCCCGAACTGGTTTTCGATACTCGCACGGATTCTGCCTTTTTCCGATACTCGCTCGGATTATATCATTTTTCGGTACTCACACTTATTCGACTCTTTTGTGGTACTCGCCCGAACTGTTTTTCGATACTCGCACGGATTCTGCCTTTTTCCGATACTCGCTAGGATTATATCATTTTTCGGTACTCTTACTTATTCGACTCTTTTGTGGTACACGCCCGAACTGGTTTTCGATACTCGCACGGATTCTGTCTTTTTCCGATACTCGCTCGGATTATATCATTTTTCGGTACTCACACTTATTCGACTCTTTTGTGGTACTCGCCCGAACTGTTTTTCGATACTCGGACGGATTCTGCCTTTTTCCGATACTCGCTCGGATTATATCATTTTTTGGTACTCTTACTTATTCGACTCTTTTGTGGTACACGCCCGAACTGGTTTTCGATACTCGCACGGATTCAGTCTTTTTCCGATACTCGCTCGGATTATATCATTTTTCGGTACTCACACTTATTCGACTCTTTTCGGGTACTGGCCCGGACAGTTTTTCGATACTCACGCGGATTCTGCCATTTTTCGGTACTCGCCCGGATTCTATCATTTTTCAGTACTCACACTTATTCGACGCTTTTCCGGTACTCGCCCGGAAAGTTTTTCCATACTTGCACGGATTCTACCTTTTTCCGATACACGGTCGGTTTATATCATTTTTCGATACACACACTTATTCGACTCTTTTGTGGTACTCGCCCGAACAGTTTTTCGATTCTCGCACGGATTCTGCCTTTTTCCTAAACTCGCTCGGATTATATCATTTTTCGGTACTCTTACTTATTCGACTCTTTTGTGGTACACGCCCGAACTGGTTTTCGATACTCGCACGGATTCTGTCTTTTTCCGATACTCGCTCGGATTATATCATTTTTCGGTACTCACACTTATTCGACTCCTTTGTGGTACTCGCCCGAACTGTTTTTCGATACTCGCACGGATTCTGCCTTTTTCCGATACTCGATCGGATTATATCATTTTTCGGTACTCTTACTTATTCGACTCTTTTGTGGTACACGCCCGAACTGGTTTTCGATACTCGCACGGATTCTGTCTTTTTCCGATACTCGCTCGGATTATATCATTTTTCGGTACTCACACTTATTCGACTCTTTTGTGGTACTCGCCCGAACTGGTTTTCGATACTCGCACGGATTCTGCCTTTTTCCGATACTCGCTCGGATTATATCATTTTTCGGTACTCACACTTATTCGACTCTTTTGTGGTACTCGCCCGAACTGTTTTTCGATACTCGCACGGATTCTGCCTTTTTCCGATACTCGCTAGGATTATATCATTTTTCGGTACTCTTACTTATTCGACTCTTTTGTGGTACACGCCCGAACTGGTTTTCGATACTCGCACGGATTCTGTCTTTTTCCGATACTCGCTCGGATTATATCATTTTTCGGTACTCACACTTATTCGACTCTTTTGTGGTACTCGCCCGAACTGTTTTTCGATACTCGGACGGATTCTGCCTTTTTCCGATACTCGCTCGGATTATATCATTTTTTGGTACTCTTACTTATTCGACTCTTTTGTGGTACACGCCCGAACTGGTTTTCGATACTCGCACGGATTCAGTCTTTTTCCGATACTCGCTCGGATTATATCATTTTTCGGTACTCACACTTATTCGACTCTTTTCGGGTACTGGCCCGGACAGTTTTTCGATACTCACGCGGATTCTGCCATTTTTCGGTACTCGCCCGGATTCTATCATTTTTCAGTACTCACACTTATTCGACGCTTTTCCGGTACTCGCCCGGAAAGTTTTTCCATACTCGCACGGATTCTACCTTTTTCCGATACACGGTCGGTTTATATCATTTTTCGATACTCACACTTATTCGACTCTTTTGTGGTACTCGCCCGAACAGTTTTTCGATTCTCGCACGGATTCTGCCTTTTTCCTAAACTCGCTCGGATTATATCATTTTTCGGTACTCTTACTTATTCGGCTCTTTTGTGGTACACGCCCGAACTGGTTTTCGATACTCGCACGGATTCTGTCTTTTTCCGATACTCGTTCGGATTATATCATTTTTCGGTACTCACACTTATTCGACTCTTTTGTGGTACTCGCCCGAACTGTTTTTCGATACTCGCACGGATTCTGTCTTTTTCCGATACTCGATCGGATTATATAATTTTTCGGTACTCTTACTTATTCGACTCTTTTGTGGTACACGCCCGAACTGGTTTTCGATACTCGCACGGATTCTGTCTTTTTCCGATACTCGCTCGGATTATATCATTTTTCGGTACTCACACTTATTCGACTCTTTTGTGGTACTCGCCCGAACTGGTTTTCGATACTCGCACGGATTCTGCCTTTTTCCGATACTCGCTCGGATTATATCATTTTTCGGTACTCACACTTATTCGACTCTTTTGTGGTACTCGCCCGAACTGTTTTTTGATACTCGCACGGATTCTGCCTTTTTCCGATACTCGCTCGGATTATATCATTTTTTGGTACTCTTACTTATTCGACTCTTTTGTGGTACACGCCCGAACTGGTTTTCGATACTCGCACGGATTCTGTCTTTTTCCGATACTCGCTCGGATTATATCATTTTTCGGTACTCACACTTATTCGACTCTTTTCGGGTACTGGCCCGGACAGTTTTTCGATACTCACGCGGATTCTGCCATTTTTCGGTACTCGCCCGGATTCTATCATTTTTCAGTACTCACACTTATTCGACGCTTTTCCGGTACTCGCCCGGAAAGTTTTTCCATACTTGCACGGATTCTACCTTTTTCCGATACACGGTCGGTTTATATCATTTTTCGATACACACACTTATTCGACTCTTTTGTGGTACTCGCCCGAACAGTTTTTCGATTCTCGCACGGATTCTGCCTTTTTCCTAAACTCGCTCGGATTATATCATTTTTCGGTACTCTTACTTATTCGACTCTTTTGTGGTACACGCCCGAACTGGTTTTCGATACTCGCACGGATTCTGTCTTTTTCCGATACTCGCTCGGATTATATCATTTTTCGGTACTCACACTTATTCGACTCCTTTGTGGTACTCGCCCGAACTGGTTTTCGATACTCGCACGGATTCTGTCTTTTTCCGATACTCGCTCGGATTATATCATTTTTCGGTACTCACACTTATTCGACTCTTTTGTGGTACTCGCCCGAACTGTTTTTCGATACTCGCACGGATTCTGCCTTTTTCCGATACTCGCTCGGATTATATCATTTTTTGGTACTCTTACTTATTCGACTCTTTTGTGGTACACGCCCGAACTGGTTTTCGATACTCGCACGGATTCTGTCTTTTTCCGATACTCGCTCGGATTATATCATTTTTCGGTACTCACACTTATTCGACTCTTTTCGGGTACTGGCCCGGACAGTTTTTCGATACTCACGCGGATTCTGCCATTTTTCGGTACTCGCCCGGATTCTATCATTTTTCAGTACTCACACTTATTCGACGCTTTTCCGGTACTCGCCCGGAAAGTTTTTCCATACTCGCACGGATTCTACCTTTTTCAGATACACGGTCGGTTTATATCATTTTTCGATACTCACACTTATTCGACTCTTTTGTGGTACTCGCCCGAACAGTTTTTCGATTCTCGCACGGATTCTGCCTTTTTCCTAAACTCGCTCGGATTATATCATTTTTCGGTACTCTTACTTATTCGACTCTTTTGTGGTACACGCCCGAACTGGTTTTCGATACTCGCACGGATTCTGTCTTTTTCCGATACTCGCTCGGATTATATCATTTTTCGGTACTCACACTTATTCGACTCCTTTGTGGTACTCGCCCGAACTGTTTTTCGATACTCGCACGGATTCTGTCTTTTTCCGATACTCGCTCGGATTATATCATTTTTCGGTACTCACACTTATTCGACTCTTTTGTGGTACTCGCCCGAACTGGTTTTCGATACTCGCACGGATTCTGCCTTTTTCCGATACTCGCTCGGATTATATCATTTTTCGGTACTCACACTTATTCGACTCTTTTGTGGTACTCGCCCGAACTGTTTTTCGATACTCGCACGGATTCTGCCTTTTTCCGATACTCGCTAGGATTATATCATTTTTCGGTACTCTTACTTATTCGACTCTTTTGTGGTACACGCCCGAACTGGTTTTCGATACTCGCACGGATTCTGTCTTTTTCCGATACTCGCTCGGATTATATCATTTTTCGGTACTCACACTTATTCGACTCTTTTGTGGTACTCGCCCGAACTGTTTTTCGATACTCGGACGGATTCTGCCTTTTTCCGATACTCGCTCGGATTATATCATTTTTTGGTACTCTTACTTATTCGACTCTTTTGTGGTACACGCCCGAACTGGTTTTCGATACTCGCACGGATTCAGTCTTTTTCCGATACTCGCTCGGATTATATCATTTTTCGGTACTCACACTTATTCGACTCTTTTCGGGTACTGGCCCGGACAGTTTTTCGATACTCACGCGGATTCTGCCATTTTTCGGTACTCGCCCGGATTCTATCATTTTTCAGTACTCACACTTATTCGACGCTTTTCCGGTACTCGCCCGGAAAGTTTTTCCATACTCGCACGGATTCTACCTTTTTCCGATACACGGTCGGTTTATATCATTTTTCGATACTCACACTTATTCGACTCTTTTGTGGTACTCGCCCGAACAGTTTTTCGATTCTCGCACGGATTCTGCCTTTTTCCTAAACTCGCTCGGATTATATCATTTTTCGGTACTCTTACTTATTCGGCTCTTTTGTGGTACACGCCCGAACTGGTTTTCGATACTCGCACGGATTCTGTCTTTTTCCGATACTCGTTCGGATTATATCATTTTTCGGTACTCACACTTATTCGACTCTTTTGTGGTACTCGCCCGAACTGTTTTTCGATACTCGCACGGATTCTGTCTTTTTCCGATACTCGATCGGATTATATAATTTTTCGGTACTCTTACTTATTCGACTCTTTTGTGGTACACGCCCGAACTGGTTTTCGATACTCGCACGGATTCTGTCTTTTTCCGATACTCGCTCGGATTATATCATTTTTCGGTACTCACACTTATTCGACTCTTTTGTGGTACTCGCCCGAACTGGTTTTCGATACTCGCACGGATTCTGCCTTTTTCCGATACTCGCTCGGATTATATCATTTTTCGGTACTCACACTTATTCGACTCTTTTGTGGTACTCGCCCGAACTGTTTTTTGATACTCGCACGGATTCTGCCTTTTTCCGATACTCGCTCGGATTATATCATTTTTTGGTACTCTTACTTATTCGACTCTTTTGTGGTACACGCCCGAACTGGTTTTCGATACTCGCACGGATTCTGTCTTTTTCCGATACTCGCTCGGATTATATCATTTTTCGGTACTCACACTTATTCGACTCTTTTCGGGTACTGGCCCGGACAGTTTTTCGATACTCACGCGGATTCTGCCATTTTTCGGTACTCGCCCGGATTCTATCATTTTTCAGTACTCACACTTATTCGACGCTTTTCCGGTACTCGCCCGGAAAGTTTTTCCATACTTGCACGGATTCTACCTTTTTCCGATACACGGTCGGTTTATATCATTTTTCGATACACACACTTATTCGACTCTTTTGTGGTACTCGCCCGAACAGTTTTTCGATTCTCGCACGGATTCTGCCTTTTTCCTAAACTCGCTCGGATTATATCATTTTTCGGTACTCTTACTTATTCGACTCTTTTGTGGTACACGCCCGAACTGGTTTTCGATACTCGCACGGATTCTGTCTTTTTCCGATACTCGCTCGGATTATATCATTTTTCGGTACTCACACTTATTCGACTCCTTTGTGGTACTCGCCCGAACTGGTTTTCGATACTCGCACGGATTCTGTCTTTTTCCGATACTCGCTCGGATTATATCATTTTTCGGTACTCACACTTATTCGACTCTTTTGTGGTACTCGCCCGAACTGTTTTTCGATACTCGCACGGATTCTGCCTTTTTCCGATACTCGCTCGGATTATATCATTTTTTGGTACTCTTACTTATTCGACTCTTTTGTGGTACACGCCCGAACTGGTTTTCGATACTCGCACGGATTCTGTCTTTTTCCGATACTCGCTCGGATTATATCATTTTTCGGTACTCACACTTATTCGACTCTTTTCGGGTACTGGCCCGGACAGTTTTTCGATACTCACGCGGATTCTGCCATTTTTCGGTACTCGCCCGGATTCTATCATTTTTCAGTACTCACACTTATTCGACGCTTTTCCGGTACTCGCCCGGAAAGTTTTTCCATACTCGCACGGATTCTACCTTTTTCAGATACACGGTCGGTTTATATCATTTTTCGATACTCACACTTATTCGACTCTTTTGTGGTACTCGCCCGAACAGTTTTTCGATTCTCGCACGGATTCTGCCTTTTTCCTAAACTCGCTCGGATTATATCATTTTTCGGTACTCTTACTTATTCGACTCTTTTGTGGTACACGCCCGAACTGGTTTTCGATACTCGCACGGATTCTGTCTTTTTCCGATACTCGCTCGGATTATATCATTTTTCGGTACTCACACTTATTCGACTCCTTTGTGGTACTCGCCCGAACTGTTTTTCGATACTCGCACGGATTCTGCCTTTTTCCGATACTCGATCGGATTATATCATTTTTCGGTACTCTTACTTATTCGACTCTTTTGTGGTACACGCCCGAACTGGTTTTCGATACTCGCACGGATTCTGTCTTTTTCCGATACTCGCTCGGATTATATCATTTTTCGGTACTCACACTTATTCGACTCTTTTGTGGTACTCGCCCGAACTGTTTTTCGATACTCGCACGGATTCTGCCTTTTTCCGATACTCGCTCGGATTATATCATTTTTCGGTACTCACACTTATTCGACTCTTTTGTGGTACTCGCCCGAACTGTTTTTCGATACTCGCACGGATTCTGCCTTTTTCCGATACTCGCTCGGATTATATCATTTTTTGGTACTCTTACTTATTCGACTCTTTTGTGGTACACGCCCGAACTGGTTTTCGATACTCGCACGGATTCTGTCTTTTTCCGATACTCGCTCGGATTATATCATTTTTCGGTACTCACACTTATTCGATTCTTTTCGGGTACTGGCCCGGACAGTTTTTCGATACTCACGCGGATTCTGCCATTTTTCGGTACTCGCCCGGATTCTATCATTTTTCAGTACTCACACTTATTCGACGCTTTTCCGGTACTCGCCCGGAAAGTTTTTCCATACTTGCACGGATTCTACCTTTTTCCGATACACGGTCGGTTTATATCATTTTTCGATACACACACTTATTCGACTCTTTTGTGGTACTCGCCCGAACAGTTTTTCGATTCTCGCACGGATTCTGCCTTTTTCCTAAACTCGCTCGGATTATATCATTTTTCGGTACTCTTACTTATTCGACTCTTTTGTGGTACACGCCCGAACTGGTTTTCGATACTCGCACGGATTCTGTCTTTTTCCGATACTCGCTCGGATTATATCATTTTTCGGTACTCACACTTATTCGACTCCTTTGTGGTACTCGCCCGAACTGTTTTTCGATACTCGCACGGATTCTGCCTTTTTCCGATACTCGATCGGATTATATAATTTTTCGGTACTCTTACTTATTCGACTCTTTTGTGGTACACGCCCGAACTGGTTTTCGATACTCGCACGGATTCTGTCTTTTTCCGATACTCGCTCGGATTATATCATTTTTCGGTACTCACACTTATTCGACTCTTTTGTGGTACTCGCCCGAACTGGTTTTCGATACTCGCACGGATTCTGCCTTTTTCCGATACTCGCTCGGATTATATCATTTTTCGGTACTCACACTTATTCGACTCTTTTGTGGTACTCGCCCGAACTGTTTTTCGATACTCGCACGGATTCTGCCTTTTTCCGATACTCGCTAGGATTATATCATTTTTCGGTACTCTTACTTATTCGACTCTTTTGTGGTACACGCCCGAACTGGTTTTCGATACTCGCACGGATTCTGTCTTTTTCCGATACTCGCTCGGATTATATCATTTTTCGGTACTCACACTTATTCGACTCTTTTGTGGTACTCGCCCGAACTGTTTTTCGATACTCGGACGGATTCTGCCTTTTTCCGATACTCGCTCGGATTATATCATTTTTTGGTACTCTTACTTATTCGACTCTTTTGTGGTACACGCCCGAACTGGTTTTCGATACTCGCACGGATTCAGTCTTTTTCCGATACTCGCTCGGATTATATCATTTTTCGGTACTCACACTTATTCGACTCTTTTCGGGTACTGGCCCGGACAGTTTTTCGATACTCACGCGGATTCTGCCATTTTTCGGTACTCGCCCGGATTCTATCATTTTTCAGTACTCACACTTATTCGACGCTTTTCCGGTACTCGCCCGGAAAGTTTTTCCATACTCGCACGGATTCTACCTTTTTCCGATACACGGTCGGTTTATATCATTTTTCGATACTCACACTTATTCGACTCTTTTGTGGTACTCGCCCGAACAGTTTTTCGATTCTCGCACGGATTCTGCCTTTTTCCTAAACTCGCTCGGATTATATCATTTTTCGGTACTCTTACTTATTCGGCTCTTTTGTGGTACACGCCCGAACTGGTTTTCGATACTCGCACGGATTCTTTCTTTTTCCGATACTCGTTCGGATTATATCATTTTTCGGTACTCACACTTATTCGACTCTTTTGTGGTACTCGCCCGAACTGTTTTTCGATACTCGCACGGATTCTGTCTTTTTCCGATACTCGCTCGGATTATATCATTTTTCGGTACTCACACTTATTCGACTCTTTTGTGGTACTCGCCCGAACTGGTTTTCGATACTCGCACGGATTCTGTCTTTTTCCGATACTCGCTCGGATTATATCATTTTTCGGTACTCACACTTATTCGACTCTTTTGTGGTACTCGCCCGAACTGTTTTTCGATACTCGCACGGATTCTGCCTTTTTCCGATACTCGCTAGGATTATATCATTTTTCGGTACTCTTACTTATTCGACTCTTTTGTGGTACACGCCCGAACTGGTTTTCGATACTCGCACGGATTCTGTCTTTTTCCGATACTCGCTCGGATTATATCATTTTTCGGTACTCACACTTATTCGACTCTTTTGTGGTACTCGCCCGAACTGTTTTTCGATACTCGCACGGATTCTGCCTTTTTCCGATACTCGCTCGGATTATATCATTTTTTGGTACTCTTACTTATTCGACTCTTTTGTGGTACACGCCCGAACTGGTTTTCGATACTCGCACGGATTCAGTCTTTTTCCGATACTCGCTCGGATTATATCATTTTTCGGTACTCACACTTATTCGACTCTTTTCGGGTACTGGCCCGGACAGTTTTTCGATACTCACGCGGATTCTGCCATTTTTCGGTACTCGCCCGGATTCTATCATTTTTCAGTACTCACACTTATTCGACGCTTTTCCGGTACTCGCCCGGAAAGTTTTTCCATACTTGCACGGATTCTACCTTTTTCCGATACACGGTCGGTTTATATCATTTTTCGATACACACACTTATTCGACTCTTTTGTGGTACTCGCCCGAACAGTTTTTCGATTCTCGCACGGATTCTGCCTTTTTCCTAAACTCGCTCGGATTATATCATTTTTCGGTACTCTTACTTATTCGACTCTTTTGTGGTACACGCCCGAACTGGTTTTCGATACTCGCACGGATTCTGTCTTTTTCCGATACTCGCTCGGATTATATCATTTTTCGGTACTCACACTTATTCGACTCCTTTGTGGTACTCGCCCGAACTGTTTTTCGATACTCGCACGGATTCTGCCTTTTTCCGATACTCGATCGGATTATATCATTTTTCGGTACTCTTACTTATTCGACTCTTTTGTGGTACACGCCCGAACTGGTTTTCGATACTCGCACGGATTCTGTCTTTTTCCGATACTCGCTCGGATTATATCATTTTTCGGTACTCACACTTATTCGACTCTTTTGTGGTACTCGCCCGAACTGGTTTTCGATACTCGCACGGATTCTGCCTTTTTCCGATACTCGCTCGGATTATATCATTTTTCGGTACTCACACTTATTCGACTCTTTTGTGGTACTCGCCCGAACTGTTTTTCGATACTCGCACGGATTCTGCCTTTTTCCGATACTCGCTAGGATTATATCATTTTTCGGTACTCTTACTTATTCGACTCTTTTGTGGTACACGCCCGAACTGGTTTTCGATACTCGCACGGATTCTGTCTTTTTCCGATACTCGCTCGGATTATATCATTTTTCGGTACTCACACTTATTCGACTCTTTTGTGGTACTCGCCCGAACTGTTTTTCGATACTCGGACGGATTCTGCCTTTTTCCGATACTCGCTCGGATTATATCATTTTTTGGTACTCTTACTTATTCGACTCTTTTGTGGTACACGCCCGAACTGGTTTTCGATACTCGCACGGATTCAGTCTTTTTCCGATACTCGCTCGGATTATATCATTTTTCGGTACTCACACTTATTCGACTCTTTTCGGGTACTGGCCCGGACAGTTTTTCGATACTCACGCGGATTCTGCCATTTTTCGGTACTCGCCCGGATTCTATCATTTTTCAGTACTCACACTTATTCGACGCTTTTCCGGTACTCGCCCGGAAAGTTTTTCCATACTTGCACGGATTCTACCTTTTTCCGATACACGGTCGGTTTATATCATTTTTCGATACACACACTTATTCGACTCTTTTGTGGTACTCGCCCGAACAGTTTTTCGATTCTCGCACGGATTCTGCCTTTTTCCTAAACTCGCTCGGATTATATCATTTTTCGGTACTCTTACTTATTCGACTCTTTTGTGGTACACGCCCGAACTGGTTTTCGATACTCGCACGGATTCTGTCTTTTTCCGATACTCGCTCGGATTATATCATTTTTCGGTACTCACACTTATTCGACTCCTTTGTGGTACTCGCCCGAACTGTTTTTCGATACTCGCACGGATTCTGCCTTTTTCCGATACTCGATCGGATTATATCATTTTTCGGTACTCTTACTTATTCGACTCTTTTGTGGTACACGCCCGAACTGGTTTTCGATACTCGCACGGATTCTGTCTTTTTCCGATACTCGCTCGGATTATATCATTTTTCGGTACTCACACTTATTCGACTCTTTTGTGGTACTCGCCCGAACTGGTTTTCGATACTCGCACGGATTCTGCCTTTTTCCGATACTCGCTCGGATTATATCATTTTTCGGTACTCACACTTATTCGACTCTTTTGTGGTACTCGCCCGAACTGTTTTTCGATACTCGCACGGATTCTGCCTTTTTCCGATACTCGCTAGGATTATATCATTTTTCGGTACTCTTACTTATTCGACTCTTTTGTGGTACACGCCCGAACTGGTTTTCGATACTCGCACGGATTCTGTCTTTTTCCGATACTCGCTCGGATTATATCATTTTTCGGTACTCACACTTATTCGACTCTTTTGTGGTACTCGCCCGAACTGTTTTTCGATACTCGGACGGATTCTGCCTTTTTCCGATACTCGCTCGGATTATATCATTTTTTGGTACTCTTACTTATTCGACTCTTTTGTGGTACACGCCCGAACTGGTTTTCGATACTCGCACGGATTCAGTCTTTTTCCGATACTCGCTCGGATTATATCATTTTTCGGTACTCACACTTATTCGACTCTTTTCGGGTACTGGCCCGGACAGTTTTTCGATACTCACGCGGATTCTGCCATTTTTCGGTACTCGCCCGGATTCTATCATTTTTCAGTACTCACACTTATTCGACGCTTTTCCGGTACTCGCCCGGAAAGTTTTTCCATACTCGCACGGATTCTACCTTTTTCCGATACACGGTCGGTTTATATCATTTTTCGATACTCACACTTATTCGACTCTTTTGTGGTACTCGCCCGAACAGTTTTTCGATTCTCGCACGGATTCTGCCTTTTTCCTAAACTCGCTCGGATTATATCATTTTTCGGTACTCTTACTTATTCGGCTCTTTTGTGGTACACGCCCGAACTGGTTTTCGATACTCGCACGGATTCTGTCTTTTTCCGATACTCGTTCGGATTATATCATTTTTCGGTACTCACACTTATTCGACTCTTTTGTGGTACTCGCCCGAACTGTTTTTCGATACTCGCACGGATTCTGTCTTTTTCCGATACTCGCTCGGATTATATCATTTTTCGGTAC
This sequence comes from Vitis vinifera, assembly GCF_030704535.1. Classification (NCBI taxonomy): domain Eukaryota; kingdom Viridiplantae; phylum Streptophyta; class Magnoliopsida; order Vitales; family Vitaceae; genus Vitis; species Vitis vinifera. The sequence continues at coordinate 17,235,699 of NC_081823.1, read as the reverse complement.
TCACACTTATTCGACTCTTTTGTGGTACTCGCCCGAACTGGTTTTCGATACTCGCACGGATTCTGTCTTTTTCCGATACTCGCTCGGATTATATCATTTTTCGGTACTCACACTTATTCGACTCTTTTGTGGTACTCGCCCGAACTGTTTTTCGATACTCGCACGGATTCTGCCTTTTTCCGATACTCGCTAGGATTATATCATTTTTCGGTACTCTTACTTATTCGACTCTTTTGTGGTACACGCCCGAACTGGTTTTCGATACTCGCACGGATTCTGTCTTTTTCCGATACTCGCTCGGATATTTCATTTTTCGGTACTCACACTTATTCGACTCTTTTGTGGTACTCGCCCGAACTGTTTTTCGATACTCGCACGGATTCTGCCTTTTTCCGATACTCGCTCGGATTATATCATTTTTTGGTACTCTTACTTATTCGACTCTTTTGTGGTACACGCCCGAACTGGTTTTCGATACTCGCACGGATTCTGTCTTTTTCCGATACTCGCTCGGATTATATCATTTTTCGGTACTCACACTTATTCGACTCTTTTCGGGTACTGGCCCGGACAGTTTTTCGATACTCACGCGGATTCTGCCATTTTTCGGTACTCGCCCGGATTCTATCATTTTTCAGTACTCACACTTATTCGACGCTTTTCCGGTACTCGCCCGGAAAGTTTTTCCATACTCGCACGGATTCTACCTTTTTCCGATACACGGTCGGTTTATATCATTTTTCGATACTCACACTTATTCGACTCTTTTGTGGTACTCGCCCGAATAGTTTTTCGATTCTCGCACGGATTCTGCCTTTTTCCTAAACTCGCTCGGATTATATCATTTTTCGGTACTCTTACTTATTCGACTCTTTTGTGGTACACGCCCGAACTGGTTTTCGATACTCGCACGGATTCTGTCTTTTTCCGATACTCGTTCGGATTATATCATTTTTCGGTACTCACACTTATTCGACTCTTTTGTGGTACTCGCCCGAACTGTTTTTCGATACTCGCACGGATTCTGTCTTTTTCCGATACTCGCTCGGATTATATCATTTTTCGGTACTCACACTTATTCGACTCTTTTGTGGTACTCGCCCGAACTGGTTTTCGATACTCGCACGGATTCTGTCTTTTTCCGATACTCGCTCGGATTATATCATTTTTCGGTACTCACACTTATTCGACTCTTTTGTGGTACTCGCCCGAACTGTTTTTCGATACTCGCACGGATTCTGCCTTTTTCCGATACTCGATCGGATTATATCATTTTTCGGTGCTCTTACTTATTCGACTCTTTTGTGGTACACGCCCGAACTGGTTTTCGATACTCGCACGGATTCTGTCTTTTTCCGATACTCGCTCGGATTATATCATTTTTCGGTACTCACACTTATTCGACTCTTTTGTGGTACTCGCCCGAACTGGTTTTCGATACTCGCACGGATTCTGTCTTTTTCCGATACTCGCTCGGATTATATCATTTTTCGGTACTCACACTTATTCGACTCTTTTGTGATACTCGCCCGAACTGTTTTTCGATACTCGCACGGATTCTGCCTTTTTCCGATACTCGCTAGGATTATATCATTTTTCGGTACTCTTACTTATTCGACTCTTTTGTGGTACACGCCCGAACTGGTTTTCGATACTCGCACGGATTCTGTCTTTTTCCGATACTCGCTCGGATTATATCATTTTTCGGTACTCACACTTATTCGACTCTTTTGTGGTACTCGCCCGAACTGTTTTTCGATACTCGGACGGATTCTACCTTTTTCCGATACTCGCTCGGATTATATCATTTTTTGGTACTCTTACTTATTCGACTCTTTTGTGGTACACGCCCGAACTGGTTTTCGATACTCGCACGGATTCAGTCTTTTTCCGATACTCGCTCGGATTATATCATTTTTCGGTACTCACACTTATTCGACTCTTTTCGGGTACTGGCCCGGACAGTTTTTCGATACTCACGCGGATTCTGCCATTTTTCGGTACTCGCCCGGATTCTATCATTTTTCAGTACTCACACTTATTCGACGCTTTTCCGGTACTCGCCCGGAAAGCTTTTCCATACTCGCACGGATTCTACCTTTTTCCGATACACGGTCGGTTTATATCATTTTTCGATACTCACACTTATTCGACTCTTTTGTGGTACTCGCCCGAACAGTTTTTCGATTCTCGCACGGATTCTGCCTTTTTCCTAAACTCGCTCGGATTATATCATTTTTCGGTACTCTTACTTATTCGACTCTTTTGTGGTACACGCCCGAACTGGTTTTCGATACTCGCACGGATTCTGTCTTTTTCCGATACTCGTTCGGATTATATCATTTTTCGGTACTCACACTTATTCGACTCTTTTGTGGTACTCGCCCGAACTGTTTTTCGATACTCGCACGGATTCTGTCTTTTTCCGATACTCGCTCGGATTATATCATTTTTCGGTACTCACACTTATTCGACTCTTTTGTGGTACTCGCCCGAACTGGTTTTCGATACTCGCACGGATTCTGTCTTTTTCCGATACTCGCTCGGATTATATCATTTTTCGGTACTCACACTTATTCGACTCTTTTGTGGTACTCGCCCGAACTGTTTTTCGATACTCGCACGGATTCTGCCTTTTTCCGATACTCGCTAGGATTATATCATTTTTCGGTACTCTTACTCATTCGACTCTTTTGTGGTACACGCCCGAACTGGTTTTCGATACTCGCACGGATTCTGTCTTTTTCCGATACTCGCTCGGATTATATCATTTTTCGGTACTCACACTTATTCGACTCTTTTGTGGTACTCGCCCGAACTGTTTTTCGATACTCGCACGGATTCTGCCTTTTTCCGATACTCGATCGGATTATATCATTTTTCGGTACTCTTACTTATTCGACTCTTTTGTGGTACACGCCCGAACTGGTTTTCGATACTCGCACGGATTCTGTCTTTTTCCGATACTCGCTCGGATTATATCATTTTTCGGTACTCACACTTATTCGACTCTTTTGTGGTACTCGCCCGAACTGGTTTTCGATACTCGCACGGATTCTGTCTTTTTCCGATACTCGCTCGGATTATATCATTTTTCGGTACTCACACTTATTCGACTCTTTTGTGGTACTCGCCCGAACTGTTTTTCGATACTCGCACGGATTCTGCCTTTTTCCGATACTCGCTAGGATTATATCATTTTTCGGTACTCTTACTTATTCGACTCTTTTGTGGTACACGCCCGAACTGGTTTTCGATACTCGCACGGATTCTGTCTTTTTCCGATACTCGCTCGGATTATATCATTTTTCGGTACTCACACTTATTCGACTCTTTTGTGGTACTCGCCCGAACTGTTTTTCGATACTCGGACGGATTCTACCTTTTTCCGATACTCGCTCGGATTATATCATTTTTTGGTACTCTTACTTATTCGACTCTTTTGTGGTACACGCCCGAACTGGTTTTCGATACTCGCACGGATTCAGTCTTTTTCCGATACTCGCTCGGATTATATCATTTTTCGGTACTCACACTTATTCGACTCTTTTCGGGTACTGGCCCGGACAGTTTTTCGATACTCACGCGGATTCTGCCATTTTTCGGTACTCGCCCGGATTCTATCATTTTTCAGTACTCACACTTATTCGACGCTTTTCCGGTACTCGCCCGGAAAGCTTTTCCATACTCGCACGGATTCTACCTTTTTCCGATACACGGTCGGTTTATATCATTTTTCGATACTCACACTTATTCGACTCTTTTGTGGTACTCGCCCGAACAGTTTTTCGATTCTCGCACGGATTCTGCCTTTTTCCTAAACTCGCTCGGATTATATCATTTTTCGGTACTCTTACTTATTCGACTCTTTTGTGGTACACGCCCGAACTGGTTTTCGATACTTGCACGGATTCTGTCTTTTTCCGATACTCGTTCGGATTATATCATTTTTCGGTACTCACACTTATTCGACTCTTTTGTGGTACTCGCCCGAACTGTTTTTCGATACTCGCACGGATTCTGTCTTTTTCCGATACTCGCTCGGATTATATCATTTTTCGGTACTCACACTTATTCGACTCTTTTGTGGTACTCGCCCGAACTGGTTTTCGATACTCGCACGGATTCTGTCTTTTTCCGATACTCGCTCGGATTATATCATTTTTCGGTACTCACACTTATTCGACTCTTTTGTGGTACTCGCCCGAACTGTTTTTCGATACTCGCACGGATTCTGCCTTTTTCCGATACTCGCTAGGATTATATCATTTTTCGGTACTCTTACTCATTCGACTCTTTTGTGGTACACGCCCGAACTGGTTTTCGATACTCGCACGGATTCTGTCTTTTTCCGATACTCGCTCGGATTATATCATTTTTCGGTACTCACACTTATTCGACTCTTTTGTGGTACTCGCCCGAACTGTTTTTCGATACTCGCACGGATTCTGCCTTTTTCCGATACTCGATCGGATTATATCATTTTTCGGTACTCTTACTTATTCGACTCTTTTGTGGTACACGCCCGAACTGGTTTTCGATACTCGCACGGATTCTGTCTTTTTCCGATACTCGCTCGGATTATATCATTTTTCAGTACTCACACTTATTCGACTCTTTTGTGGTACTCGCCCGAACTGGTTTTCGATACTCGCACGGATTCTGTCTTTTTCCGATACTCGCTCGGATTATATCATTTTTCGGTACTCACACTTATTCGACTCTTTTGTGGTACTCGCCCGAACTGTTTTTCGATACTCGCACGGATTCTGCCTTTTTCCGATACTCGCTAGGATTATATCATTTTTCGGTACTCTTACTTATTCGACTCTTTTGTGGTACACGCCCGAACTGGTTTTCGATACTCGCACGGATTCTGTCTTTTTCCGATACTCGCTCGGATTATATCATTTTTCGGTACTCACACTTATTCGACTCTTTTGTGGTACTCGCCCGAACTGTTTTTCGATACTCGGACGGATTCTACCTTTTTCCGATACTCGCTCGGATTATATCATTTTTTGGTACTCTTACTTATTCGACTCTTTTGTGGTACACGCCCGAACTGGTTTTCGATACTCGCACGGATTCAGTCTTTTTCCGATACTCGCTCGGATTATATCATTTTTCGGTACTCACACTTATTCGACTCTTTTCGGGTACTGGCCCGGACAGTTTTTCGATACTCACGCGGATTCTGCCATTTTTCGGTACTCGCCCGGATTCTATCATTTTTCAGTACTCACACTTATTCGACGCTTTTCCGGTACTCGCCCGGAAAGCTTTTCCATACTCGCACGGATTCTACCTTTTTCCGATACACGGTCGGTTTATATCATTTTTCGATACTCACACTTATTCGACTCTTTTGTGGTACTCGCCCGAACAGTTTTTCGATTCTCGCACGGATTCTGCCTTTTTCCTAAACTCGCTCGGATTATATCATTTTTCGGTACTCTTACTTATTCGACTCTTTTGTGGTACACGCCCGAACTGGTTTTCGATACTCGCACGGATTCTGTCTTTTTCCGATACTCGTTCGGATTATATCATTTTTCGGTACTCACACTTATTCGACTCTTTTGTGGTACTCGCCCGAACTGTTTTTCGATACTCGCACGGATTCTGCCTTTTTCCGATACTCGCTAGGATTATATCATTTTTCGGTACTCTTACTTATTCGACTCTTTTGTGGTACACGCCCGAACTGGTTTTCGATACTCGCACGGATTCTGTCTTTTTCCGATACTCGCTCGGATTATATCATTTTTCGGTACTCACACTTATTCGACTCTTTTGTGGTACTCGCCCGAACTGTTTTTTGATACTCGCACGGATTCTGCCTTTTTCCGATACTCGCTCGGATTATATCATTTTTTGGTACTCTTACTTATTCGACTCTTTTGTGGTACACGCCCGAACTGGTTTTCGATACTCGCACGGATTCTGTCTTTTTCCGATACTCGCTCGGATTATATCATTTTTCGGTACTCACACTTATTCGACTCTTTTCGGGTACTGGCCCGGACAGTTTTTCGATACTCACGCGGATTCTGCCATTTTTCGGTACTCGCCCGGATTCTATCATTTTTCAGTACTCACACTTATTCGACGCTTTTCCGGTACTCGCCCGGAAAGTTTTTCCATACTCGCACGGATTCTACCTTTTTCCGATACACGGTCGGTTTATATCATTTTTCGATACTCACACTTATTCGACTCTTTTGTGGTACTCGCCCGAACAGTTTTTCGATTCTCGCACGGATTCTGCCTTTTTCCTAAACTCGCTCGGATTATATCATTTTTCGGTACTCTTACTTATTCGACTCTTTTGTGGTACACGCCCGAACTGGTTTTCGATACTCGCACGGATTCTGTCTTTTTCCGATACTCGCTCGGATTATATCATTTTTCGGTACTCACACTTATTCGACTCTTTTCGGGTACTGGCCCGGACAGTTTTTCGATACTCACGCGGATTCTGCCATTTTTCGGTACTCGCCCGGATTCTATCATTTTTCAGTACTCACACTTATTCGACGCTTTTCCGGTACTCGCCCGGAAAGTTTTTCCATACTCGCACGGATTCTACCTTTTTCAGATACACGGTCGGTTTATATCATTTTTCGATACTCACACTTATTCGACTCTTTTGTGGTACTCGCCCGAACAGTTTTTCGATTCTCGCACGGATTCTGCCTTTTTCCTAAACTCGCTCGGATTATATCATTTTTCGGTACTCTTACTTATTCGACTCTTTTGTGGTACACGCCCGAACTGGTTTTCGATACTCGCACGGATTCTGTCTTTTTCCGATACTCGCTCGGATTATATCATTTTTCGGTACTCACACTTATTCGACTCCTTTGTGGTACTCGCCCGAACTGTTTTTCGATACTCGCACGGATTCTGCCTTTTTCCGATACTCGATCGGATTATATCATTTTTCGGTACTCTTACTTATTCGACTCTTTTGTGGTACACGCCCGAACTGGTTTTCGATACTCGCACGGATTCTGTCTTTTTCCGATACTCGCTCGGATTATATCATTTTTCGGTACTCACACTTATTCGACTCTTTTGTGGTACTCACCCGAACTGGTTTTCGATACTCGCACGGATTCTGTCTTTTTCCGATACTCGCTCGGATTATATCATTTTTCGGTACTCACACTTATTCGACTCTTTTGTGGTACTCGCCCGAACTGTTTTTCGATACTCGCACGGATTCTGCCTTTTTCCGATACTCGCTAGGATTATATCATTTTTCGGTACTCACACTTATTCGACTCTTTTGTGGTACACGCCCGAACTGGTTTTCGATACTCGCACGGATTCTGTCTTTTTCCGATACTCGCTCGGATTATATCATTTTTCGGTACTCACACTTATTCGACTCTTTTGTGGTACTCGCCCGAACTGTTTTTCGATACTCGCACGGATTCTGCCTTTTTCCGATACTCGCTCGGATTATATCATTTTTTGGTACTCTTACTTATTCGACTCTTTTGTGGTACACGCCCGAACTGGTTTTCGATACTCGCACGGATTCTGTCTTTTTCCGATACTCGCTCGGATTATATCATTTTTCGGTACTCACACTTATTCGACTCTTTTCGGGTACTGGCCCGGACAGTTTTTCGATACTCACGCGGATTCTGCCATTTTTCGGTACTCGCCCGGATTCTATCATTTTTCAGTACTCACACTTATTCGACGCTTTTCCGGTACTCGCCCGGAAAGTTTTTCCATACTCGCACGGATTCTACCTTTTTCCGATACACGGTCGGTTTATATCATTTTTCGATACTCACACTTATTCGACTCTTTTGTGGTACTCGCCCGAACAGTTTTTCGATTCTCGCACGGATTCTGCCTTTTTCCTAAACTCGCTCGGATTATATCATTTTTCGGTACTCTTACTTATTCGACTCTTTTGTGGTACACGCCCGAACTGGTTTTCGATACTCGCACGGATTCTGTCTTTTTCCGATACTCGCTCGGATTATATCATTTTTCGGTACTCACACTTATTCGACTCTTTTCGGGTACTGGCCCGGACAGTTTTTCGATACTCACGCGGATTCTGCCATTTTTCGGTACTCGCCCGGATTCTATCATTTTTCAGTACTCACACTTATTCGACGCTTTTCCGGTACTCGCCCGGAAAGTTTTTCCATACTCGCACGGATTCTACCTTTTTCAGATACACGGTCGGTTTATATCATTTTTCGATACTCACACTTATTCGACTCTTTTGTGGTACTCGCCCGAACAGTTTTTCGATTCTCGCACGGATTCTGCCTTTTTCCTAAACTCGCTCGGATTATATCATTTTTCGGTACTCTTACTTATTCGACTCTTTTGTGGTACACGCCCGAACTGGTTTTCGATACTCGCACGGATTCTGTCTTTTTCCGATACTCGTTCGGATTATATCATTTTTCGGTACTCACACTTATTCGACTCTTTTGTGGTACTCGCCCGAACTGTTTTTCGATACTCGCACGGATTCTGCCTTTTTCCGATACTCGCTAGGATTATATCATTTTTCGGTACTCTTACTTATTCGACTCTTTTGTGGTACACGCCCGAACTGGTTTTCGATACTCGCACGGATTCTGTCTTTTTCCGATACTCGCTCGGATTATATCATTTTTCGGTACTCACACTTATTCGACTCTTTTGTGGTACTCGCCCGAACTGTTTTTTGATACTCGCACGGATTCTGCCTTTTTCCGATACTCGCTCGGATTATATCATTTTTTGGTACTCTTACTTATTCGACTCTTTTGTGGTACACGCCCGAACTGGTTTTCGATACTCGCACGGATTCTGTCTTTTTCCGATACTCGCTCGGATTATATCATTTTTCGGTACTCACACTTATTCGACTCTTTTCGGGTACTGGCCCGGACAGTTTTTCGATACTCACGCGGATTCTGCCATTTTTCGGTACTCGCCCGGATTCTATCATTTTTCAGTACTCACACTTATTCGACGCTTTTCCGGTACTCGCCCGGAAAGTTTTTCCATACTCGCACGGATTCTACCTTTTTCCGATACACGGTCGGTTTATATCATTTTTCGATACTCACACTTATTCGACTCTTTTGTGGTACTCGCCCGAACAGTTTTTCGATTCTCGCACGGATTCTGCCTTTTTCCTAAACTCGCTCGGATTATATCATTTTTCGGTACTCTTACTTATTCGACTCTTTTGTGGTACACGCCCGAACTGGTTTTCGATACTCGCACGGATTCTGTCTTTTTCCGATACTCGCTCGGATTATATCATTTTTCGGTACTCACACTTATTCGACTCTTTTCGGGTACTGGCCCGGACAGTTTTTCGATACTCACGCGGATTCTGCCATTTTTCGGTACTCGCCCGGATTCTATCATTTTTCAGTACTCACACTTATTCGACGCTTTTCCGGTACTCGCCCGGAAAGTTTTTCCATACTCGCACGGATTCTACCTTTTTCAGATACACGGTCGGTTTATATCATTTTTCGATACTCACACTTATTCGACTCTTTTGTGGTACTCGCCCGAACAGTTTTTCGATTCTCGCACGGATTCTGCCTTTTTCCTAAACTCGCTCGGATTATATCATTTTTCGGTACTCTTACTTATTCGACTCTTTTGTGGTACACGCCCGAACTGGTTTTCGATACTCGCACGGATTCTGTCTTTTTCCGATACTCGCTCGGATTATATCATTTTTCGGTACTCACACTTATTCGACTCCTTTGTGGTACTCGCCCGAACTGTTTTTCGATACTCGCACGGATTCTGCCTTTTTCCGATACTCGATCGGATTATATCATTTTTCGGTACTCTTACTTATTCGACTCTTTTGTGGTACACGCCCGAACTGGTTTTCGATACTCGCACGGATTCTGTCTTTTTCCGATACTCGCTCGGATTATATCATTTTTCGGTACTCACACTTATTCGACTCTTTTGTGGTACTCACCCGAACTGGTTTTCGATACTCGCACGGATTCTGTCTTTTTCCGATACTCGCTCGGATTATATCATTTTTCGGTACTCACACTTATTCGACTCTTTTGTGGTACTCGCCCGAACTGTTTTTCGATACTCGCACGGATTCTGCCTTTTTCCGATACTCGCTAGGATTATATCATTTTTCGGTACTCACACTTATTCGACTCTTTTGTGGTACACGCCCGAACTGGTTTTCGATACTCGCACGGATTCTGTCTTTTTCCGATACTCGCTCGGATTATATCATTTTTCGGTACTCACACTTATTCGACTCTTTTGTGGTACTCGCCCGAACTGTTTTTCGATACTCGCACGGATTCTGCCTTTTTCCGATACTCGCTCGGATTATATCATTTTTTGGTACTCTTACTTATTCGACTCTTTTGTGGTACACGCCCGAACTGGTTTTCGATACTCGCACGGATTCTGTCTTTTTCCGATACTCGCTCGGATTATATCATTTTTCGGTACTCACACTTATTCGACTCTTTTCGGGTACTGGCCCGGACAGTTTTTCGATACTCACGCGGATTCTGCCATTTTTCGGTACTCGCCCGGATTCTATCATTTTTCAGTACTCACACTTATTCGACGCTTTTCCGGTACTCGCCCGGAAAGTTTTTCCATACTCGCACGGATTCTACCTTTTTCCGATACACGGTCGGTTTATATCATTTTTCGATACTCACACTTATTCGACTCTTTTGTGGTACTCGCCCGAACAGTTTTTCGATTCTCGCACGGATTCTGCCTTTTTCCTAAACTCGCTCGGATTATATCATTTTTCGGTACTCTTACTTATTCGACTCTTTTGTGGTACACGCCCGAACTGGTTTTCGATACTCGCACGGATTCTGTCTTTTTCCGATACTCGCTCGGATTATATCATTTTTCGGTACTCACACTTATTCGACTCTTTTCGGGTACTGGCCCGGACAGTTTTTCGATACTCACGCGGATTCTGCCATTTTTCGGTACTCGCCCGGATTCTATCATTTTTCAGTACTCACACTTATTCGACGCTTTTCCGGTACTCGCCCGGAAAGTTTTTCCATACTCGCACGGATTCTACCTTTTTCAGATACACGGTCGGTTTATATCATTTTTCGATACTCACACTTATTCGACTCTTTTGTGGTACTCGCCCGAACAGTTTTTCGATTCTCGCACGGATTCTGCCTTTTTCCTAAACTCGCTCGGATTATATCATTTTTCGGTACTCTTACTTATTCGACTCTTTTGTGGTACACGCCCGAACTGGTTTTCGATACTCGCACGGATTCTGTCTTTTTCCGATACTCGCTCGGATTATATCATTTTTCGGTACTCACACTTATTCGACTCCTTTGTGGTACTCGCCCGAACTGTTTTTCGATACTCGCACGGATTCTGCCTTTTTCCGATACTCGATCGGATTATATCATTTTTCGGTACTCTTACTTATTCGACTTTTTTGTGGTACACGCCCGAACTGGTTTTCGATACTCGCACGGATTCTGTCTTTTTCCGATACTCGCTCGGATTATATCATTTTTCGGTACTCACACTTATTCGACTCTTTTGTGGTACTCACCCGAACTGGTTTTCGATACTCGCACGGATTCTGTCTTTTTCCGATACTCGCTCGGATTATATCATTTTTCGGTACTCACACTTATTCGACTCTTTTGTGGTACTCGCCCGAACTGTTTTTCGATACTCGCACGGATTCTGCCTTTTTCCGATACTCGCTAGGATTATATCATTTTTCGGTACTCACACTTATTCGACTCTTTTGTGGTACACGCCCGAACTGGTTTTCGATACTCGCACGGATTCTGTCTTTTTCCGATACTCGCTCGGATTATATCATTTTTCGGTACTCACACTTATTCGACTCTTTTGTGGTACTCGCCCGAACTGTTTTTCGATACTCGCACGGATTCTGCCTTTTTCCGATACTCGCTCGGATTATATCATTTTTTGGTACTCTTACTTATTCGACTCTTTTGTGGTACACGCCCGAACTGGTTTTCGATACTCGCACGGATTCTGTCTTTTTCCGATACTCGCTCGGATTATATCATTTTTCGGTACTCACACTTATTCGACTCTTTTCGGGTACTGGCCCGGACAGTTTTTCGATACTCACGCGGATTCTGCCATTTTTCGGTACTCGCCCGGATTCTATCATTTTTCAGTACTCACACTTATTCGACGCTTTTCCGGTACTCGCCCGGAAAGTTTTTCCATACTCGCACGGATTCTACCTTTTTCCGATACACGGTCGGTTTATATCATTTTTCGATACTCACACTTATTCGACTCTTTTGTGGTACTCGCCCGAACAGTTTTTCGATTCTCGCACGGATTCTGCCTTTTTCCTAAACTCGCTCGGATTATATCATTTTTCGGTACTCTTACTTATTCGACTCTTTTGTGGTACACGCCCGAACTGGTTTTCGATACTCGCACGGATTCTGTCTTTTTCCGATACTCGCTCGGATTATATCATTTTTCGGTACTCACACTTATTCGACTCTTTTCGGGTACTGGCCCGGACAGTTTTTCGATACTCACGCGGATTCTGCCATTTTTCGGTACTCGCCCGGATTCTATCATTTTTCAGTACTCACACTTATTCGACGCTTTTCCGGTACTCGCCCGGAAAGTTTTTCCATACTCGCACGGATTCTACCTTTTTCAGATACACGGTCGGTTTATATCATTTTTCGATACTCACACTTATTCGACTCTTTTGTGGTACTCGCCCGAACAGTTTTTCGATTCTCGCACGGATTCTGCCTTTTTCCTAAACTCGCTCGGATTATATCATTTTTCGGTACTCTTACTTATTCGACTCTTTTGTGGTACACGCCCGAACTGGTTTTCGATACTCGCACGGATTCTGTCTTTTTCCGATACTCGCTCGGATTATATCATTTTTCGGTACTCACACTTATTCGACTCCTTTGTGGTACTCGCCCGAACTGTTTTTCGATACTCGCACGGATTCTGCCTTTTTCCGATACTCGATCGGATTATATCATTTTTCGGTACTCTTACTTATTCGACTCTTTTGTGGTACACGCCCGAACTGGTTTTCGATACTCGCACGGATTCTGTCTTTTTCCGATACTCGCTCGGATTATATCATTTTTCGGTACTCACACTTATTCGACTCTTTTGTGGTACTCCCCCGAACTGGTTTTCGATACTCGCACGGATTCTGTCTTTTTCCGATACTCGCTCGGATTATATCATTTTTCGGTACTCACACTTATTCGACTCTTTTGTGGTACTCGCCCGAACTGTTTTTCGATACTCGCACGGATTCTGTCTTTTTCCGATACTCGCTCGGATTATATCATTTTTCGGTACTCACACTTATTCGACTCTTTTCGGGTACTGGCCCGGACAGTTTTTCGATACTCACACGGATTCTGCCATTTTTCGGTACTCGCCCGGATTCTATCATTTTTCAGTACTCACACTTATTCGACGCTTTTCCGGTACTCGCCCGGAAAGTTTTTCCATACTCGCACGGATTCTACCTTTTTCAGATACACGGTCGGTTTATATCATTTTTCGATACTCACACTTATTCGACTCTTTTGTGGTACTCGCCCGAACAGTTTTTCGATTCTCGCACGGATTCTGCCTTTTTCCTAAACTCGCTCGGATTATATCATTTTTCGGTACTCTTACTTATTCGACTCTTTTGTGGTACACGCCCGAACTGGTTTTCGATACTCGCACGGATTCTGTCTTTTTCCGATACTCGCTCGGATTATATCATTTTTCGGTACTCACACTTATTCGACTCCTTTGTGGTACTCGCCCGAACTGTTTTTCGATACTCGCACGGATTCTGCCTTTTTCCGATACTCGATCGGATTATATCATTTTTCGGTACTCTTACTTATTCGACTCTTTTGTGGTACACGCCCGAACTGGTTTTCGATACTCGCACGGATTCTGTCTTTTTCCGATACTCGCTCGGATTATATCATTTTTCGGTACTCACACTTATTCGACTCTTTTGTGGTACTCCCCCGAACTGGTTTTCGATACTCGCACGGATTCTGTCTTTTTCCGATACTTGCTCGGATTATATCATTTTTCGGTACTCACACTTATTCGACTCTTTTGTGGTACTCGCCCGAACTGTTTTTCGATACTCGCACGGATTCTGCCTTTTTCCGATACTCGCTAGGATTATATCATTTTTCGGTACTCTTACTTATTCGACTCTTTTGTGGTACACGCCCGAACTGGTTTTCGATACTCGCACGGATTCTGTCTTTTTCCGATACTCGCTCGGATTATATCATTTTTCGGTACTCACACTTATTCGACTCTTTTGTGGTACTCGCCCGAACTGTTTTTCGATACTCGCACGGATTCTGCCTTTTTCCGATACTCGCTCGGATTATATCATTTTTTGCTACTCTTACTTATTCGACTCTTTTGTGGTACACGCCCGAACTGGTTTTCAATACTCGCACGGATTCTGTCTTTTTCCGATACTCGCTCGGATTATATCATTTGTCGGTACTCACACTTATTCGACTCTTTTCGGGTACTGGCCCGGACAGTTTTTCGATACTCACGCGGATTCTGCCATTTTTCGGTACTCGCCCGGATTCTATCATTTTTCAGTACTCACACTTATTCGACGCTTTTTCGGTACTCGCCCGGAAAGTTTTTCCATACTCGCACGGATTCTACCTTTTTCCGATACACGGTCGGTTTATATCATTTTTCGATACTCACACTTATTCGACTCTTTTGTGGTACTCGCCCGAACAGTTTTTCGATTCTCGCACGGATTCTGCCTTTTTCCTAAACTCGCTCGGATTATATCATTTTTCGGTACTCTTACTTATTCGACTCTTTTGTGGTACACGCCCGAACTGGTTTTCGATACTCGCACGGATTCTGTCTTTTTCCGATACTCGTTCGGATTATATCATTTTTCGGTACTCACACTTATTCGACTCTTTTGTGGTACTCGCCCGAACTGTTTTTCGATACTCGCACGGATTCTGTCTTTTTCCGATACTCGCTCGGATTATATCATTTTTCGGTACTCACACTTATTCGACTCTTTTGTGGTACTCGCCCGAACTGGTTTTCGATACTCGCACGGATTCTGTCTTTTTCCGATACTCGCTCGGATTATATCATTTTTCGGTACTCACACTTATTCGACTCTTTTGTGGTACTCGCCCGAACTGTTTTTCGATACTCGCACGGATTCTGCCTTTTTCCGATACTCGCTAGGATTATATCATTTTTCGGTACTCTTACTTATTCGACTCTTTTGTGGTACACGCCCGAACTGGTTTTCGATACTTGCACGGATTCTGTCTTTTTCCGATACTCGCTCGGATTATATCATTTTTCGGTACTCACACTTATTCGACTCTTTTGTGGTACTCGCCCGAACTGTTTTTCGATACTCGCACGGATTCTGCCTTTTTCCGATACTCGCTCGGATTATATCATTTTTTGGTACTCTTACTTATTCGACTCTTTTGTGGTACACGCCCGAACTGGTTTTCGATACTCGCACGGATTCTGTCTTTTTCCGATACTCGCTCGGATTATATCATTTTTCGGTACTCACACTTATTCGACTCTTTTCGGGTACTGGCCCGGACAGTTTTTCGATACTCACGCGGATTCTGCCATTTTTCGGTACTCGCCCGGATTCTATCATTTTTCAGTACTCACACTTATTCGACGCTTTTCCGGTACTCGCCCGGAAAGTTTTTCCATACTCGCACGGATTCTACCTTTTTCCGATACACGGTCGGTTTATATCATTTTTCGATACTCACACTTATTCGACTCTTTTGTGGTACTCGCCCGAACAGTTTTTCGATACTCGCACGGATTCTGCCTTTTTCCGATACTCGCTAGGATTATATCATTTTTCGGTACTCTTACTTATTCGACTCTTTTGTGGTACACGCCCGAACTGGTTTTCGATACTCGCACGGATTCTGTCTTTTTCCGATACTCGCTCGGATTATATCATTTTTCGGTACTCACACTTATTCGACTCTTTTCGGGTACTGGCCCGGACAGTTTTTCGATACTCACGCGGATTCTGCCATTTTTCGGTACTCGCCCGGATTCTATCATTTTTCAGTACTCACACTTATTCGACGCTTTTCCGGTACTCGCCCGGAAAGTTTTTCCATACTCGCACGGATTCTACCTTTTTCAGATACACGGTCGGTTTATATCATTTTTCGATACTCACACTTATTCGACTCTTTTGTGGTACTCGCCCGAACAGTTTTTCGATTCTCGCACGGATTCTGCCTTTTTCCTAAACTCGCTCGGATTATATCATTTTTCGGTACTCTTACTTATTCGACTCTTTTGTGGTACACGCCCGAACTGGTTTTCGATACTCGCACGGATTCTGTCTTTTTCCGATACTCGCTCGGATTATATCATTTTTCGGTACTCACACTTATTCGACTCCTTTGTGGTACTCGCCCGAACTGTTTTTCGATACTCGCACGGATTCTGCCTTTTTCCGATACTCGATCGGATTATATCATTTTTCGGTACTCTTACTTATTCGACTCTTTTGTGGTACACGCCCGAACTGGTTTTCGATACTCGCACGGATTCTGTCTTTTTCCGATACTCGCTCGGATTATATCATTTTTCGGTACTCACACTTATTCGACTCTTTTGTGGTACTCACCCGAACTGGTTTTCGATACTCGCACGGATTCTGTCTTTTTCCGATACTCGCTCGGATTATATCATTTTTCGGTACTCACACTTATTCGACTCTTTTGTGGTACTCGCCCGAACTGTTTTTCGATACTCGCACGGATTCTGCCTTTTTCCGATACTCGCTAGGATTATATCATTTTTCGGTACTCTTACTTATTCGACTCTTTTGTGGTACACGCCCGAACTGGTTTTCGATACTCGCACGGATTCTGTCTTTTTCCGATACTCGCTCGGATTATATCATTTTTCGGTACTCACACTTATTCGACTCTTTTCGGGTACTGGCCCGGACAGTTTTTCGATACTCACGCGGATTCTGCCATTTTTCGGTACTCGCCCGGATTCTATCATTTTTCAGTACTCACACTTATTCGACGCTTTTCCGGTACTCGCCCGGAAAGTTTTTCCATACTCGCACGGATTCTACCTTTTTCCGATACACGGTCGGTTTATATCATTTTTCGATACTCACACTTATTCGACTCTTTTGTGGTACTCGCCCGAACAGTTTTTCGATACTCGCACGGATTCTGCCTTTTTCCGATACTCGCTAGGATTATATCATTTTTCGGTACTCTTACTTATTCGACTCTTTTGTGGTACACGCCCGAACTGGTTTTCGATACTCGCACGGATTCTGTCTTTTTCCGATACTCGCTCGGATTATATCATTTTTCGGTACTCACACTTATTCGACTCTTTTCGGGTACTGGCCCGGACAGTTTTTCGATACTCACGCGGATTCTGCCATTTTTCGGTACTCGCCCGGATTCTATCATTTTTCAGTACTCACACTTATTCGACTCTTTTGTGGTACTCGCCCGAACTGGTTTTCGATACTCGCACGGATTCTGTCTTTTTCCGATACTCGCTAGGATTATATCATTTTTCGGTACTCACACTTATTCGACTCTTTTGTGGTACTCGCCCGAACTGTTTTTCGATACTCGCACGGATTCTGCCTTTTTCCGATACTCGCTAGGATTATATCATTTTTCGGTACTCTTACTTATTCGACTCTTTTGTGGTACACGCCCGAACTGGTTTTCGATACTCGCACGGATTTTGTCTTTTTCCGATACTCGCTCGGATTATATCATTTTTCGGTACTCACACTTATTCGACTCTTTTGTGGTACTCGCCCGAACTGTTTCTCGATACTCGCACGGATTCTGCCTTTTTCCGATACTCGCTAGGATTATATCATTTTTCGGTACTCTTACTTATTCGACTCTTTTGTGGTACACGCCCGAACTGGTTTTCGATACTCGCACGGATTCTGTCTTTTTCCGATACTCGCTCGGATTATATCATTTTTCGGTACTCACACTTATTCGACTCTTTTGTGGTACTCGCCCGAACTGTTTTTCGATACTCGCACGGATTCTGCCTTTTTCCGATACTCGCTCGGATTATATCATTTTTTGGTACTCTTACTTATTCGACTCTTTTGTGGTACACGCCCGAACTGGTTTTCGATACTCGCACGGATTCTGTCTTTTTCCGATACTCGCTCGGATTATATCATTTTTCGGTACTCACACTTATTCGACTCTTTTGTGGTACACGCCCGAACTGGTTTTCGATACTCGCACGGATTCTGTCTTTTTCCGATACTCGCTCGGATTATATCATTTTTCGGTACTCACACTTATTCGACTCTTTTCGGGTACTGGCCCGGACAGTTTTTCGATACTCACGCGGATTCTGCCATTTTTCGGTACTCGCCCGGATTCTATCATTTTTCAGTACTCACACTTATTCGACTCTTTTGTGGTACTCGCCCGAACTGGTTTTCGATACTCGCACGGATTCTGTCTTTTTCCGATACTCGCTCGGATTATATCATTTTTCGGTACTCACACTTATTCGACTCTTTTGTGGTACTCGCCCGAACTGTTTTTCGATACTCGCACGGATTCTGCCTTTTTCCGATACTCGCTAGGATTATATCATTTTTCGGTACTCTTACTTATTCGACTCTTTTGTGGTACACGCCCGAACTGGTTTTCGATACTCGCACGGATTCTGTCTTTTTCCGATACTCGCTCGGATTATATCATTTTTCGGTACTCACACTTATTCGACTCTTTTCGGGTACTGGCCCGGACAGTTTTTCGATACTCACGCGGATTCTGCCATTTTTCGGTACTCGCCCGGATTCTATCATTTTTCAGTACTCACACTTATTCGACGCTTTTCCGGTACTCGCCCGGAAAGTTTTTCCATACTCGCACGGATTCTACCTTTTTCCGATACACGGTCGGTTTATATCATTTTTCGATACTCACACTTATTCGACTCTTTTGTGGTACTCGCCCGAACAGTTTTTCGATACTCGCACGGATTCTGCCTTTTTCCGATACTCGCTAGGATTATATCATTTTTCGGTACTCTTACTTATTCGACTCTTTTGTGGTACACGCCCGAACTGGTTTTCGATACTCGCACGGATTCTGTCTTTTTTCGATACTCGCTCGGATTATATCATTTTTCGGTACTCACACTTATTCGACTCTTTTCGGGTACTGGCCCGGACAGTTTTTCGATACTCACGCGGATTCTGCCATTTTTCGGTACTCGCCCGGATTCTATCATTTTTCAGTACTCACACTTATTCGACTCTTTTGTGGTACTCGCCCGAACTGGTTTTCGATACTCGCACGGATTCTGTCTTTTTCCGATACTCGCTCGGATTATATCATTTTTCGGTACTCACACTTATTCGACTCTTTTGTGGTACTCGCCCGAACTGTTTTTCGATACTCGCACGGATTCTGCCTTTTTCCGATACTCGCTAGGATTATATCATTTTTCGGTACTCTTACTTATTCGACTCTTTTGTGGTACACGCCCGAACTGGTTTTCGATACTCGCACGGATTTTGTCTTTTTCCGATACTCGCTCGGATTATATCATTTTTCGGTACTCACACTTATTCGACTCTTTTGTGGTACTCGCCCGAACTGTTTCTCGATACTCGCACGGATTCTGCCTTTTTCCGATACTCGCTAGGATTATATCATTTTTCGGTACTCTTACTTATTCGACTCTTTTGTGGTACACGCCCGAACTGGTTTTCGATACTCGCACGGATTCTGTCTTTTTCCGATACTCGCTCGGATTATATCATTTTTCGGTACTCACACTTATTCGACTCTTTTGTGGTACTCGCCCGAACTGTTTTTCGATACTCGCACGGATTCTGCCTTTTTCCGATACTCGCTCGGATTATATCATTTTTTGGTACTCTTACTTATTCGACTCTTTTGTGGTACACGCCCGAACTGGTTTTCGATACTCGCACGGATTCTGTCTTTTTCCGATACTCGCTCGGATTATATCATTTTTCGGTACTCACACTTATTCGACTCTTTTGTGGTACACGCCCGAACTGGTTTTCGATACTCGCACGGATTCTGTCTTTTTCCGATACTCGCTCGGATTATATCATTTTTCGGTACTCACACTTATTCGACTCTTTTCGGGTACTGGCCCGGACAGTTTTTCGATACTCACGCGGATTCTGCCATTTTTCGGTACTCGCCCGGATTCTATCATTTTTCAGTACTCACACTTATTCGACTCTTTTGTGGTACTCGCCCGAACTGGTTTTCGATACTCGCACGGATTCTGTCTTTTTCCGATACTCGCTCGGATTATATCATTTTTCGGTACTCACACTTATTCGACTCTTTTGTGGTACTCGTCCGAACTGTTTTTCGATACTCGCACGGATTCTGCCTTTTTCCGATACTCGCTAGGATTATATCATTTTTCGGTACTCTTACTTATTCGACTCTTTTGTGGTACACGCCCGAACTGGTTTTCGATACTCGCACGGATTCTGTCTTTTTCCGATACTCGCTCGGATTATATCATTTTTCGGTACTCACACTTATTCGACTCTTTTCGGGTACTGGCCCGGACAGTTTTTCGATACTCACGCGGATTCTGCCATTTTTCGGTACTCGCCCGGATTCTATCATTTTTCAGTACTCACACTTATTCGACGCTTTTCCGGTACTCGCCCGGAAAGTTTTTCCATACTCGCACGGATTCTACCTTTTTCCGATACACGGTCGGTTTATATCATTTTTCGATACTCACACTTATTCGACTCTTTTGTGGTACTCGCCCGAACAGTTTTTCGATACTCGCACGGATTCTGCCTTTTTCCGATACTCGCTAGGATTATATCATTTTTCGGTACTCTTACTTATTCGACTCTTTTGTGGTACACGCCCGAACTGGTTTTCGATACTCGCACGGATTCTGTCTTTTTCCGATACTCGCTCGGATTATATCATTTTTCGGTACTCACACTTATTCGACTCTTTTCGGGTACTGGCCCGGACAGTTTTTCGATACTCACGCGGATTCTGCCATTTTTCGGTACTCGCCCGGATTCTATCATTTTTCAGTACTCACACTTATTCGACTCTTTTGTGGTACTCGCCCGAACAGTTTTTCGATACTCGCACGGATTCTGTCTTTTTCCGATACTCGCTCGGATTATATCATTTTTCGGTACTCACACTTATTCGACTCTTTTGTGGTACTCGCCCGAACTGTTTTTCGATACTCGCACGGATTCTGCCTTTTTCCGATACTCGCTAGGATTATATCATTTTTCGGTACTCTTACTTATTCGACTCTTTTGTGGTACACGCCCGAACTGGTTTTCGATACTCGCACGGATTCTGTCTTTTTCCGATACTCGCTCGGATTATATCATTTTTCGGTACTCACACTTATTCGACTCTTTTCGGGTACTGGCCCGGACAGTTTTTCGATACTCACGCGGATTCTGCCATTTTTCGGTACTCGCCCGGATTCTATCATTTTTCAGTACTCACACTTATTCGACTCTTTTGTGGTACTCGCCCGAACTGGTTTTCGATACTCGCACGGATTCTGTCTTTTTCCGATACTCGCTCGGATTATATCATTTTTCGGTACTCACACTTATTCGACTCTTTTGTGGTACTCGCCCGAACTGTTTTTCGATACTCGCACGGATTCTGCCTTTTTCCGATACTCGCTAGGATTATATCATTTTTCGGTACTCTTACTTATTCGACTATTTTGTGGTACACGCCCGAACTGGTTTTCGATACTCGCACGGATTTTGTCTTTTTCCGATACTCGCTCGGATTATAATATTTTTCGGTACTCACACTTATTCGACTCTTTTGTGGTACTCGCCCGAACTGTTTCTCGATACTCGCACGGATTCTGCCTTTTTCCGATACTCGCTAGGATTATATCATTTTTCGGTACTCTTACTTATTCGACTCTTTTGTGGTACACGCCCGAACTGGTTTTCGATACTCGCACGGATTCTGTCTTTTTCCGATACTCGCTCGGATTATATCATTTTTCGGTACTCACACTTATTCGACTCTTTTGTGGTACTCGCCCGAACTGTTTTTCGATACTCGCGCGGATTCTGCCTTTTTCCGATACTCGCTCGGATTATATCATTTTTTGGTACTCTTACTTATTCGACTCTTTTGTGGTACACGCCCGAACTGGTTTTCGATACTCGCACGGATTCTGTCTTTTTCCGATACTCGCTCGGATTATATCATTTTTCGGTACTCACACTTATTCGACTCTTTTGTGGTACACGCCCGAACTGGTTTTCGATACTCGCACGGATTCTGTCTTTTTCCGATACTCGCTCGGATTATATCATTTTTCGGTACTCACACTTATTCGACTCTTTTCGGGTACTGGCCCGGACAGTTTTTCGATACTCACGCGGATTCTTCCATTTTTCGGTACTCGCCCGGATTCTATCATTTTTCAGTACTCACACTTATTCGACTCTTTTGTGGTACTCGCCCGAACTGGTTTTCGATACTCGCACGGATTCTGTCTTTTTCCGATACTCGCTCGGATTATATCATTTTTCGGTACTCACACTTATTCGACTCTTTTGTGGTACTCGCCCGAACTGTTTTTCGATACTCGCACGGATTCTGCCTTTTTCCGATACTCGCTAGGATTATATCATTTTTCGGTACTCTTACTTATTCGACTCTTTTGTGGTACACGCCCGAACTGGTTTTCGATACTCGCACGGATTCTGTCTTTTTCCGATACTCGCTCGGATTATATCATTTTTCGGTACTCACACTTATTCGACTCTTTTCGGGTACTGGCCCGGACAGTTTTTCGATACTCACGCGGATTCTGCCATTTTTCGGTACTCGCCCGGATTCTATCATTTTTCAGTACTCACACTTATTCGACGCTTTTCCGGTACTCGCCCGGAAAGTTTTTCCATACTCGCACGGATTCTACCTTTTTCCGATACACGGTCGGTTTATATCATTTTTCGATACTCACACTTATTCGACTCTTTTGTGGTACTCGCCCGAACAGTTTTTCGATACTCGCACGGATTCTGCCTTTTTCCGATACTCGCTAGGATTATATCATTTTTCGGTACTCTTACTTATTCGACTCTTTTGTGGTACACGCCCGAACTGGTTTTCGATACTCGCACGGATTCTGTCTTTTTCCGATACTCGCTCGGATTATATCATTTTTTGGTACTCTTACTTATTCGACTCTTTTGTGGTACACGCCCGAACTGGTTTTCGATACTCGCACGGATTCTGTCTTTTTCCGATACTCGCTCGGATTATATCATTTTTCGGTACTCACACTTATTCGACTCTTTTGTGGTACACGCCCGAACTGGTTTTCGATACTCGCACGGATTCTGTCTTTTTCCGATACTCGCTCGGATTATATCATTTTTCGGTACTCACACTTATTCGACTCTTTTCGGGTACTGGCCCGGACAGTTTTTCGATACTCACGCGGATTCTGCCATTTTTCGGTACTCGCCCGGATTCTATCATTTTTCAGTACTCACACTTATTCGACTCTTTTGTGGTACTCGCCCGAACTGGTTTTCGATACTCGCACGGATTCTGTCTTTTTCCGATACTCGCTCGGATTATATCATTTTTCGGTACTCACACTTATTCGACTCTTTTGTGGTACTCGCCCGAACTGTTTTTCGATACTCGCACGGATTCTGCCTTTTTCCGATACTCGCTAGGATTATATCATTTTTCGGTACTCTTACTTATTCGACTCTTTTGTGGTACACGCCCGAACTGGTTTTCGATACTCGCACGGATTCTGTCTTTTTCCGATACTCGCTCGGATTATATCATTTTTCGGTACTCACACTTATTCGACTCTTTTGTGGTACTCGCCCGAACTGTTTTTCGATACTCGCACGGATTCTGCCTTTTTCCGATACTCGCTAGGATTATATCATTTTTCGGTACTCTTACTTATTCGACTATTTTGTGGTACACGCCCGAACTGGTTTTCGATACTCGCACGGATTTTGTCTTTTTCCGATACTCGCTCGGATTATAATATTTTTCGGTACTCACACTTATTCGACTCTTTTGTGGTACTCGCCCGAACTGTTTCTCGATACTCGCACGGATTCTGCCTTTTTCCGATACTCGCTAGGATTATATCATTTTTCGGTACTCTTACTTATTCGACTCTTTTGTGGTACACGCCCGAACTGGTTTTCGATACTCGCACGGATTCTGTCTTTTTCCGATACTCGCTCGGATTATATCATTTTTCGGTACTCACACTTATTCGACTCTTTTGTGGTACTCGCCCGAACTGTTTTTCGATACTCGCGCGGATTCTGCCTTTTTCCGATACTCGCTCGGATTATATCATTTTTTGGTACTCTTACTTATTCGACTCTTTTGTGGTACACGCCCGAACTGGTTTTCGATACTCGCACGGATTCTGTCTTTTTCCGATACTCGCTCGGATTATATCATTTTTCGGTACTCACACTTATTCGACTCTTTTGTGGTACACGCCCGAACTGGTTTTCGATACTCGCACGGATTCTGTCTTTTTCCGATACTCGCTCGGATTATATCATTTTTCGGTACTCACACTTATTCGACTCTTTTCGGGTACTGGCCCGGACAGTTTTTCGATACTCACGCGGATTCTGCCATTTTTCGGTACTCGCCCGGATTCTATCATTTTTCAGTACTCACACTTATTCGACTCTTTTGTGGTACTCGCCCGAACTGGTTTTCGATACTCGCACGGATTCTGTCTTTTTCCGATACTCGCTCGGATTATATCATTTTTCGGTACTCACACTTATTCGACTCTTTTGTGGTACTCGCCCGAACTGTTTTTCGATACTCGCACGGATTCTGCCTTTTTCCGATACTCGCTAGGATTATATCATTTTTCGGTACTCTTACTTATTCGACTCTTTTGTGGTACACGCCCGAACTGGTTTTCGATACTCGCACGGATTCTGTCTTTTTCCGATACTCGCTCGGATTATATCATTTTTCGGTACTCACACTTATTCGACTCTTTTCGGGTACTGGCCCGGACAGTTTTTCGATACTCACGCGGATTCTGCCATTTTTCGGTACTCGCCCGGATTCTATCATTTTTCAGTACTCACACTTATTCGACGCTTTTCCGGTACTCGCCCGGAAAGTTTTTCCATACTCGCACGGATTCTACCTTTTTCCGATACACGGTCGGTTTATATCATTTTTCGATACTCACACTTATTCGACTCTTTTGTGGTACTCGCCCGAACAGTTTTTCGATACTCGCACGGATTCTGCCTTTTTCCGATACTCGCTAGGATTATATCATTTTTCGGTACTCTTACTTATTCGACTCTTTTGTGGTACACGCCCGAACTGGTTTTCGATACTCGCACGGATTCTGTCTTTTTTCGATACTCGCTCGGATTATATCATTTTTCGGTACTCACACTTATTCGACTCTTTTCGGGTACTGGCCCGGACAGTTTTTCGATACTCACGCGGATTCTGCCATTTTTCGGTACTCGCCCGGATTCTATCATTTTTCAGTACTCACACTTATTCGACTCTTTTGTGGTACTCGCCCGAACTGGTTTTCGATACTCGCACGGATTCTGTCTTTTTCCGATACTCGCTCGGATTATATCATTTTTCGGTACTCACACTTATTCGACTCTTTTGTGGTACTCGCCCGAACTGTTTTTCGATACTCGCACGGATTCTGCCTTTTTCCGATACTCGCTAGGATTATATCATTTTTCGGTACTCTTACTTATTCGACTCTTTTGTGGTACACGCCCGAACTGGTTTTCGATACTCGCACGGATTTTGTCTTTTTCCGATACTCGCTCGGATTATATCATTTTTCGGTACTCACACTTATTCGACTCTTTTGTGGTACTCGCCCGAACTGTTTCTCGATACTCGCACGGATTCTGCCTTTTTCCGATACTCGCTAGGATTATATCATTTTTCGGTACTCTTACTTATTCGACTCTTTTGTGGTACACGCCCGAACTGGTTTTCGATACTCGCACGGATTCTGTCTTTTTCCGATACTCGCTCGGATTATATCATTTTTCGGTACTCACACTTATTCGACTCTTTTGTGGTACTCGCCCGAACTGTTTTTCGATACTCGCACGGATTCTGCCTTTTTCCGATACTCGCTCGGATTATATCATTTTTTGGTACTCTTACTTATTCGACTCTTTTGTGGTACACGCCCGAACTGGTTTTCGATACTCGCACGGATTCTGTCTTTTTCCGATACTCGCTCGGATTATATCATTTTTCGGTACTCACACTTATTCGACTCTTTTGTGGTACACGCCCGAACTGGTTTTCGATACTCGCACGGATTCTGTCTTTTTCCGATACTCGCTCGGATTATATCATTTTTCGGTACTCACACTTATTCGACTCTTTTCGGGTACTGGCCCGGACAGTTTTTCGATACTCACGCGGATTCTGCCATTTTTCGGTACTCGCCCGGATTCTATCATTTTTCAGTACTCACACTTATTCGACTCTTTTGTGGTACTCGCCCGAACTGGTTTTCGATACTCGCACGGATTCTGTCTTTTTCCGATACTCGCTCGGATTATATCATTTTTCGGTACTCACACTTATTCGACTCTTTTGTGGTACTCGCCCGAACTGTTTTTCGATACTCGCACGGATTCTGCCTTTTTCCGATACTCGCTAGGATTATATCATTTTTCGGTACTCTTACTTATTCGACTCTTTTGTGGTACACGCCCGAACTGGTTTTCGATACTCGCACGGATTCTGTCTTTTTCCGATACTCGCTCGGATTATATCATTTTTCGGTACTCACACTTATTCGACTCTTTTCGGGTACTGGCCCGGACAGTTTTTCGATACTCACGCGGATTCTGCCATTTTTCGGTACTCGCCCGGATTCTATCATTTTTCAGTACTCACACTTATTCGACGCTTTTCCGGTACTCGCCCGGAAAGTTTTTCCATACTCGCACGGATTCTACCTTTTTCCGATACACGGTCGGTTTATATCATTTTTCGATACTCACACTTATTCGACTCTTTTGTGGTACTCGCCCGAACAGTTTTTCGATACTCGCACGGATTCTGCCTTTTTCCGATACTCGCTAGGATTATATCATTTTTCGGTACTCTTACTTATTCGACTCTTTTGTGGTACACGCCCGAACTGGTTTTCGATACTCGCACGGATTCTGTCTTTTTCCGATACTCGCTCGGATTATATCATTTTTCGGTACTCACACTTATTCGACTCTTTTCGGGTACTGGCCCGGACAGTTTTTCGATACTCACGCGGATTCTGCCATTTTTCGGTACTCGCCCGGATTCTATCATTTTTCAGTACTCACACTTATTCGACTCTTTTGTGGTACTCGCCCGAACAGTTTTTCGATACTCGCACGGATTCTGTCTTTTTCCGATACTCGCTCGGATTATATCATTTTTCGGTACTCACACTTATTCGACTCTTTTGTGGTACTCGCCCGAACTGTTTTTCGATACTCGCACGGATTCTGCCTTTTTCCGATACTCGCTAGGATTATATCATTTTTCGGTACTCTTACTTATTCGACTCTTTTGTGGTACACGCCCGAACTGGTTTTCGATACTCGCACGGATTCTGTCTTTTTCCGATACTCGCTCGGATTATATCATTTTTCGGTACTCACACTTATTCGACTCTTTTCGGGTACTGGCCCGGACAGTTTTTCGATACTCACGCGGATTCTGCCATTTTTCGGTACTCGCCCGGATTCTATCATTTTTCAGTACTCACACTTATTCGACTCTTTTGTGGTACTCGCCCGAACTGGTTTTCGATACTCGCACGGATTCTGTCTTTTTCCGATACTCGCTCGGATTATATCATTTTTCGGTACTCACACTTATTCGACTCTTTTGTGGTACTCGCCCGAACTGTTTTTCGATACTCGCACGGATTCTGCCTTTTTCCGATACTCGCTAGGATTATATCATTTTTCGGTACTCTTACTTATTCGACTATTTTGTGGTACACGCCCGAACTGGTTTTCGATACTCGCACGGATTTTGTCTTTTTCCGATACTCGCTCGGATTATAATATTTTTCGGTACTCACACTTATTCGACTCTTTTGTGGTACTCGCCCGAACTGTTTCTCGATACTCGCACGGATTCTGCCTTTTTCCGATACTCGCTAGGATTATATCATTTTTCGGTACTCTTACTTATTCGACTCTTTTGTGGTACACGCCCGAACTGGTTTTCGATACTCGCACGGATTCTGTCTTTTTCCGATACTCGCTCGGATTATATCATTTTTCGGTACTCACACTTATTCGACTCTTTTGTGGTACTCGCCCGAACTGTTTTTCGATACTCGCGCGGATTCTGCCTTTTTCCGATACTCGCTCGGATTATATCATTTTTTGGTACTCTTACTTATTCGACTCTTTTGTGGTACACGCCCGAACTGGTTTTCGATACTCGCACGGATTCTGTCTTTTTCCGATACTCGCTCGGATTATATCATTTTTCGGTACTCACACTTATTCGACTCTTTTGTGGTACACGCCCGAACTGGTTTTCGATACTCGCACGGATTCTGTCTTTTTCCGATACTCGCTCGGATTATATCATTTTTCGGTACTCACACTTATTCGACTCTTTTCGGGTACTGGCCCGGACAGTTTTTCGATACTCACGCGGATTCTTCCATTTTTCGGTACTCGCCCGGATTCTATCATTTTTCAGTACTCACACTTATTCGACTCTTTTGTGGTACTCGCCCGAACTGGTTTTCGATACTCGCACGGATTCTGTCTTTTTCCGATACTCGCTCGGATTATATCATTTTTCGGTACTCACACTTATTCGACTCTTTTGTGGTACTCGCCCGAACTGTTTTTCGATACTCGCACGGATTCTGCCTTTTTCCGATACTCGCTAGGATTATATCATTTTTCGGTACTCTTACTTATTCGACTCTTTTGTGGTACACGCCCGAACTGGTTTTCGATACTCGCACGGATTCTGTCTTTTTCCGATACTCGCTCGGATTATATCATTTTTCGGTACTCACACTTATTCGACTCTTTTCGGGTACTGGCCCGGACAGTTTTTCGATACTCACGCGGATTCTGCCATTTTTCGGTACTCGCCCGGATTCTATCATTTTTCAGTACTCACACTTATTCGACGCTTTTCCGGTACTCGCCCGGAAAGTTTTTCCATACTCGCACGGATTCTACCTTTTTCCGATACACGGTCGGTTTATATCATTTTTCGATACTCACACTTATTCGACTCTTTTGTGGTACTCGCCCGAACAGTTTTTCGATACTCGCACGGATTCTGCCTTTTTCCGATACTCGCTAGGATTATATCATTTTTCGGTACTCTTACTTATTCGACTCTTTTGTGGTACACGCCCGAACTGGTTTTCGATACTCGCACGGATTCTGTCTTTTTCCGATACTCGCTCGGATTATATCATTTTTTGGTACTCTTACTTATTCGACTCTTTTGTGGTACACGCCCGAACTGGTTTTCGATACTCGCACGGATTCTGTCTTTTTCCGATACTCGCTCGGATTATATCATTTTTCGGTACTCACACTTATTCGACTCTTTTGTGGTACACGCCCGAACTGGTTTTCGATACTCGCACGGATTCTGTCTTTTTCCGATACTCGCTCGGATTATATCATTTTTCGGTACTCACACTTATTCGACTCTTTTCGGGTACTGGCCCGGACAGTTTTTCGATACTCACGCGGATTCTGCCATTTTTCGGTACTCGCCCGGATTCTATCATTTTTCAGTACTCACACTTATTCGACTCTTTTGTGGTACTCGCCCGAACTGGTTTTCGATACTCGCACGGATTCTGTCTTTTTCCGATACTCGCTCGGATTATATCATTTTTCGGTACTCACACTTATTCGACTCTTTTGTGGTACTCGCCCGAACTGTTTTTCGATACTCGCACGGATTCTGCCTTTTTCCGATACTCGCTAGGATTATATCATTTTTCGGTACTCTTACTTATTCGACTCTTTTGTGGTACACGCCCGAACTGGTTTTCGATACTCGCACGGATTCTGTCATTTTCCGATACTCGCTCGGATTATATCATTTTTCGGTACTCACACTTATTCGACTCTTTTGTGGTACTCGGCCGAACTGTTTTTCGATACTCGCACGGATTCTGCCTTTTTCCGATACTCGCTCGGATTATATCATTTTTTGGTACTCTTACTTATTCGACTCTTTTGTGGTACACGCCCGAACTGGTTTTCGATACTCGCACGGATTCTGTCTTTTTCCGATACTCGCTCGGATTATATCATTTTTCGGTACTCACACTTATTCGACTCTTTTCGGGTACTGGCCCGGACAGTTTTTCGATACTCACGCGGATTCTGCCATTTTTCGGTACTCGCCCGGATTCTATCATTTTTCAGTACTCACACTTATTCGACGCTTTTCCGGTACTCGCCCGGAAAGTTTTTCCATACTCGCACGGATTCTACCTTTTTCCGATACACGGTCGGTTTATATCATTTTTCGATACTCACACTTATTCGACTCTTTTGTGGTACTCGCCCGAACAGTTTTTCGATACTCGCACGGATTCTGCCTTTTTCCGATACTCGCTAGGATTATATCATTTTTCGGTACTCTTACTTATTCGACTCTTTTGTGGTACACGCCCGAACTGGTTTTCGATACTCGCACGGATTCTGTCTTTTTCCGATACTCGCTCGGATTATATCATTTTTCGGTACTCACACTTATTCGACTCTTTTCGGGTACTGGCCCGGACAGTTTTTCGATACTCACGCGGATTCTGCCATTTTTCGGTACTCGCCCGGATTCTATCATTTTTCAGTACTCACACTTATTCGACGCTTTTCCGGTACTCGCCCGGAAAGTTTTTCCATACTCGCACGGATTCTACCTTTTTCAGATACACGGTCGGTTTATATCATTTTTCGATACTCACACTTATTCGACTCTTTTGTGGTACTCGCCCGAACAGTTTTTCGATTCTCGCACGGATTCTGCCTTTTTCCTAAACTCGCTCGGATTATATCATTTTTCGGTACTCTTACTTATTCGACTCTTTTGTGGTACACGCCCGAACTGGTTTTCGATACTCGCACGGATTCTGTCTTTTTCCGATACTCGCTCGGATTATATCATTTTTCGGTACTCACACTTATTCGACTCCTTTGTGGTACTCGCCCGAACTGTTTTTCGATACTCGCACGGATTCTGCCTTTTTCCGATACTCGATCGGATTATATCATTTTTCGGTACTCTTACTTATTGGACTCTTTTGTGGTACACGCCCGAACTGGTTTTCGATACTCGCACGGATTCTGTCTTTTTCCGATACTCGCTCGGATTATATCATTTTTCGGTACTCACACTTATTCGACTCTTTTGTGGTACTCACCCGAACTGGTTTTCGATACTCGCACGGATTCTGTCTTTTTCCGATACTCGCTCGGATTATATCATTTTTCGGTACTCACACTTATTCGACTCTTTTGTGGTACTCGCCCGAACTGTTTTTCGATACTCGCACGGATTCTGCCTTTTTCCGATACTCGCTAGG
Organism: Vitis vinifera; assembly: GCF_030704535.1. Taxonomy (NCBI): domain Eukaryota; kingdom Viridiplantae; phylum Streptophyta; class Magnoliopsida; order Vitales; family Vitaceae; genus Vitis; species Vitis vinifera. Next base: position 17,203,941 of record NC_081823.1, on the reverse strand, counting down.
ATTATATCATTTTTCGGTACTCTTACTTATTCGACTCTTTTGTGGTACACGCCCGAACTGGTTTTCGATACTCGCACGGATTCTGTCTTTTTCCGATACTCGCTCGGATTATATCATTTTTCGGTACTCACACTTATTCGACTCTTTTCGGGTACTGGCCCGGACAGTTTTTCGATACTCACGCGGATTCTGCCATTTTTCGGTACTCGCCCGGATTCTATCATTTTTCAGTACTCACACTTATTCGACGCTTTTCCGGTACTCGCCCGGAAAGTTTTTCCATACTCGCACGGATTCTACCTTTTTCCGATACATGGTCGGTTTATATCATTTTTCGATACTCACACTTATTCGACTCTTTTGTGGTACTCGCCCGAACAGTTTTTCGATACTCGCACGGATTCTGCCTTTTTCCGATACTCGCTAGGATTATATCATTTTTCGGTACTCTTACTTATTCGACTCTTTTGTGGTACACGCCCGAACTGGTTTTCGATACTCGCACGGATTCTGTCTTTTTCCGATACTCGCTCGGATTATATCATTTTTCGGTACTCACACTTATTCGACTCTTTTCGGGTACTGGCCCGGACAGTTTTTCGATACTCACGCGGATTCTGCCATTTTTCGGTACTCGCCCGGATTCTATCATTTTTCAGTACTCACACTTATTCGACGCTTTTCCGGTACTCGCCCGGAAAGTTTTTCCATACTCGCACGGATTCTACCTTTTTCCGATACACGGTCGGTTTATATCATTTTTCGATACTCACACTTATTCGACTCTTTTGTGGTACTCGCCCGAACAGTTTTTCGATACTCGCACGGATTCTGCCTTTTTCCGATACTCGCTAGGATTATATCATTTTTCGGTACTCTTACTTATTCGACTCTTTTGTGGTACACGCCCGAACTGGTTTTCGATACTCGCACGGATTCTGTCTTTTTCCGATACTCGCTCGGATTATATCATTTTTCGGTAGTCACACTTATTCGACTCTTTTCGGGTACTGGCCCGGACAGTTTTTCGATACTCACGCGGATTCTGCCATTTTTCGGTACTCGCCCGGATTCTATCATTTTTCAGTACTCACACTTATTCGACGCTTTTCCGGTACTCGCCCGGAAAGTTTTTCCATACTCGCACGGATTCTACCTTTTTCAGATACACGGTCGGTTTATATCATTTTTCGATACTCACACTTATTCGACTCTTTTGTGGTACTCGCCCGAACAGTTTTTCGATTCTCGCACGGATTCTGCCTTTTTCCTAAACTCGCTCGGATTATATCATTTTTCGGTACTCTTACTTATTCGACTCTTTTGTGGTACACGCCCGAACTGGTTTTCGATACTCGCACGGATTCTGTCTTTTTCCGATACTCGCTCGGATTATATCATTTTTCGGTACTCACACTTATTCGACTCCTTTGTGGTACTCGCCCGAACTGTTTTTCGATACTCGCACGGATTCTGCCTTTTTCCGATACTCGATCGGATTATATCATTTTTCGGTACTCTTACTTATTGGACTCTTTTGTGGTACACGCCCGAACTGGTTTTCGATACTCGCACGGATTCTGTCTTTTTCCGATACTCGCTCGGATTATATCATTTTTCGGTACTCACACTTATTCGACTCTTTTGTGGTACTCACCCGAACTGGTTTTCGATACTCGCACGGATTCTGTCTTTTTCCGATACTCGCTCGGATTATATCATTTTTCGGTACTCACACTTATTCGACTCTTTTGTGGTACTCGCCCGAACTGTTTTTCGATACTCGCACGGATTCTGCCTTTTTCCGATACTCGCTAGGATTATATCATTTTTCGGTACTCTTACTTATTCGACTCTTTTGTGGTACACGCCCGAACTGGTTTTCGATACTCGCACGGATTCTGTCTTTTTCCGATACTCGCTCGGATTATATCATTTTTCGGTACTCACACTTATTCGACTCTTTTGTGGTACTCGCCCGAACTGTTTTTCGATACTCGCACGGATTCTGCCTTTTTCCGATACTCGCTCGGATTATATCATTTTTTGGTACTCTTACTTATTCGACTCTTTTGTGGTACACGCCCGAACTGGTTTTCGATACTCGCACGGATTCTGTCTTTTTCCGATACTCGCTCGGATTATATCATTTTTCGGTACTCACACTTATTCGACTCTTTTCGGGTACTGGCCCGGACAGTTTTTCGATACTCACGCGGATTCTGCCATTTTTCGGTACTCGCCCGGATTCTATCATTTTTCAGTACTCACACTTATTCGACGCTTTTCCGGTACTCGCCCGGAAAGTTTTTCCATACTCGCACGGATTCTACCTTTTTCCGATACACGGTCGGTTTATATCATTTTTCGATACTCACACTTATTCGACTCTTTTGTGGTACTCGCCCGAACAGTTTTTCGATACTCGCACGGATTCTGCCTTTTTCCGATACTCGCTAGGATTATATCATTTTTCGGTACTCTTACTTATTCGACTCTTTTGTGGTACACGCCCGAACTGGTTTTCGATACTCGCACGGATTCTGTCTTTTTCCGATACTCGTTCGGATTATATCATTTTTCGGTACTCACACTTATTCGACTCTTTTCGGGTACTGGCCCGGACAGTTTTTCGATACTCACGCGGATTCTGCCATTTTTCGGTACTCGCCCGGATTCTATCATTTTTCAGTACTCACACTTATTCGACGCTTTTCCGGTACTCGCCCGGAAAGTTTTTCCATACTCGCACGGATTCTACCTTTTTCCGATACACGGTCGGTTTATATCATTTTTCGATACTCACACTTATTCGACTCTTTTGTGGTACTCGCCCGAACAGTTTTTCGATACTCGCACGGATTCTGCCTTTTTCCGATACTCGCTAGGATTATATCATTTTTCGGTACTCTTACTTATTCGACTCTTTTGTGGTACACGCCCGAACTGGTTTTCGATACTCGCACGGATTCTGTCTTTTTCCGATACTCGCTCGGATTATATCATTTTTCGGTACTCACACTTATTCGACTCTTTTCGGGTACTGGCCCGGACAGTTTTTCGATACTCACGCGGATTCTGCCATTTTTCGGTACTCGCCCGGATTCTATCATTTTTCAGTACTCACACTTATTCGACGCTTTTCCGGTACTCGCCCGGAAAGTTTTTCCATACTCGCACGGATTCTACCTTTTTCAGATACACGGTCGGTTTATATCATTTTTCGATACTCACACTTATTCGACTCTTTTGTGGTACTCGCCCGAACAGTTTTTCGATTCTCGCACGGATTCTGCCTTTTTCCTAAACTCGCTCGGATTATATCATTTTTCGGTACTCTTACTTATTCGACTCTTTTGTGGTACACGCCCGAACTGGTTTTCGATACTCGCACGGATTCTGTCTTTTTCCGATACTCGCTCGGATTATATCATTTTTCGGTACTCACACTTATTCGACTCCTTTGTGGTACTCGCCCGAACTGTTTTTCGATACTCGCACGGATTCTGCCTTTTTCCGATACTCGATCGGATTATATCATTTTTCGGTACTCTTACTTATTGGACTCTTTTGTGGTACACGCCCGAACTGGTTTTCGATACTCGCACGGATTCTGTCTTTTTCCGATACTCGCTCGGATTATATCATTTTTCGGTACTCACACTTATTCGACTCTTTTGTGGTACTCACCCGAACTGGTTTTCGATACTCGCACGGATTCTGTCTTTTTCCGATACTCGCTCGGATTATATCATTTTTCGGTACTCACACTTATTCGACTCTTTTGTGGTACTCGCCCGAACTGTTTTTCGATACTCGCACGGATTCTGCCTTTTTCCGATACTCGCTAGGATTATATCATTTTTCGGTACTCTTACTTATTCGACTCTTTTGTGGTACACGCCCGAACTGGTTTTCGATACTCGCACGGATTCTGTCTTTTTCCGATACTCGCTCGGATTATATCATTTTTCGGTACTCACACTTATTCGACTCTTTTGTGGTACTCGCCCGAACTGTTTTTCGATACTCGCACGGATTCTGCCTTTTTCCGATACTCGCTCGGATTATATCATTTTTTGGTACTCTTACTTATTCGACTCTTTTGTGGTACACGCCCGAACTGGTTTTCGATACTCGCACGGATTCTGTCTTTTTCCGATACTCGCTCGGATTATATCATTTTTCGGTACTCACACTTATTCGACTCTTTTCGGGTACTGGCCCGGACAGTTTTTCGATACTCACGCGGATTCTGCCATTTTTCGGTACTCGCCCGGATTCTATCATTTTTCAGTACTCACACTTATTCGACGCTTTTCCGGTACTCGCCCGGAAAGTTTTTCCATACTCGCACGGATTCTACCTTTTTCCGATACACGGTCGGTTTATATCATTTTTCGATACTCACACTTATTCGACTCTTTTGTGGTACTCGCCCGAACAGTTTTTCGATACTCGCACGGATTCTGCCTTTTTCCGATACTCGCTAGGATTATATCATTTTTCGGTACTCTTACTTATTCGACTCTTTTGTGGTACTCGCCCGAACTGGTTTTCGATACTCGCACGGATTCTGTCTTTTTCCGATACTCGTTCGGATTATATCATTTTTCGGTACTCACACTTATTCGACTCTTTTCGGGTACTGGCCCGGACAGTTTTTCGATACTCACGCGGATTCTGCCATTTTTCGGTACTCGCCCGGATTCTATCATTTTTCAGTACTCACACTTATTCGACTCTTTTGTGGTACTCGCCCGAACTGGTTTTCGATACTCGCACGGATTCTGTCTTTTTCCGATACTCGCTCGGATTATATCATTTTTCGGTACTCACACTTATTCGACTCTTTTGTGGTACTCGCCCGAACTGTTTTTCGATACTCGCACGGATTCTGCCTTTTTCCGATACTCGCTAGGATTATATCATTTTTCGGTACTCTTACTTATTCGACTCTTTTGTGGTACACGCCCGAACTGGTTTTCGATACTCGCACGGATTTTGTCTTTTTCCGATACTCGCTCGGATTATATCATTTTTCGGTACTCACACTTATTCGACTCTTTTGTGGTACTCGCCCGAACTGTTTCTCGATACTCGCACGGATTCTGCCTTTTTCCGATACTCGCTAGGATTATATCATTTTTCGGTACTCTTACTTATTCGACTCTTTTGTGGTACACGCCCGAACTGGTTTTCGATACTCGCACGGATTCTGTCTTTTTCCGATACTCGCTCGGATTATATCATTTTTCGGTACTCACACTTATTCGACTCTTTTGTGGTACTCGCCCGAACTGTTTTTCGATACTCGCACGGATTCTGCCTTTTTCCGATACTCGCTCGGATTATATCATTTTTTGGTACTCTTACTTATTCGACTCTTTTGTGGTACACGCCCGAACTGGTTTTCGATACTCGCACGGATTCTGTCTTTTTCCGATACTCGCTCGGATTATATCATTTTTCGGTACTCACACTTATTCGACTCTTTTGTGGTACACGCCCGAACTGGTTTTCGATACTCGCACGGATTCTGTCTTTTTCCGATACTCGCTCGGATTATATCATTTTTCGGTACTCACACTTATTCGACTCTTTTCGGGTACTGGCCCGGACAGTTTTTCGATACTCACGCGGATTCTGCCATTTTTCGGTACTCGCCCGGATTCTATCATTTTTCAGTACTCACACTTATTCGACTCTTTTGTGGTAATCGCCCGAACTGGTTTTCGATACTCGCACGGATTCTGTCTTTTTCCGATACTCGCTCGGATTATATCATTTTTCGGTACTCACACTTATTCGACTCTTTTGTGGTACTCGGCCGAACTGTTTTTCGATACTCGCACGGATTCTGCCTTTTTCCGATACTCGCTAGGATTATATCATTTTTCGGTACTCTTACTTATTCGACTCTTTTGTGGTACACGCCCGAACTGGTTTTCGATACTCGCACGGATTCTGTCTTTTTCCGATACTCGCTCGGATTATATCATTTTTCGGTACTCACACTTATTCGACTCTTTTGTGGTACTCGCCCGAACTGGTTTTCGATACTCGCACGGATTCTGTCTTTTTCCGATACTCGCTCGGATTATATCATTTTTCGGTACTCACACTTATTCGACTCTTTTCGGGTACTGGCCCGGACAGTTTTTCGATACTCACGCGGATTCTGCCATTTTTCGGTACTCGCCCGGATTCTATCATTTTTCAGTACTCACACTTATTCGACGCTTTTCCGGTACTCGCCCGGAAAGTTTTTCCATACTCGCACGGATTCTACCTTTTTCCGATACACGGTCGGTTTATATCATTTTTCGATACTCACACTTATTCGACTCTTTTGTGGTACTCGCCCGAACAGTTTTTCGATACTCGCACGGATTCTGCCTTTTTCCGATACTCGCTAGGATTATATCATTTTTCGGTACTCTTACTTATTCGACTCTTTTGTGGTACACGCCCGAACTGGTTTTCGATACTCGCACGGATTCTGTCTTTTTCCGATACTCGCTCGGATTATATCATTTTTCGGTACTCACACTTATTCGACTCTTTTCGGGTACTGGCCCGGACAGTTTTTCGATACTCACGCGGATTCTGCCATTTTTCGGTACTCGCCCGGATTCTATCATTTTTCAGTACTCACACTTATTCGACGCTTTTCCGGTACTCGCCCGGAAAGTTTTTCCATACTCGCACGGATTCTACCTTTTTCAGATACACGGTCGGTTTATATCATTTTTCGATACTCACACTTATTCGACTCTTTTGTGGTACTCGCCCGAACTGGTTTTCGATACTCGCACGGATTCTGTCTTTTTCCGATACTCGCTCGGATTATATCATTTTTCGGTACTCACACTTATTCGACTCTTTTGTGGTACTCGCCCGAACTGTTTTTCGATACTCGCACGGATTCTGCCTTTTTCCGATACTCGCTAGGATTATATCATTTTTCGGTACTCTTACTTATTCGACTCTTTTGTGGTACACGCCCGAACTGGTTTTCGATACTCGCACGGATTTTGTCTTTTTCCGATACTCGCTCGGATTATATCATTTTTCGGTACTCACACTTATTCGACTCTTTTGTGGTACTCGCCCGAACTGTTTTTCGATACTCGCACGGATTCTGCCTTTTTCCGATACTCGCTAGGATTATATCATTTTTCGGTACTCTTACTTATTCGACTCTTTTGTGGTACACGCCCGAACTGGTTTTCGATACTCGCACGGATTCTGTCTTTTTCCGATACTCGCTCGGATTATATCATTTTTCGGTACTCACACTTATTCGACTCTTTTGTGGTACTCGCCCGAACTGTTTTTCGATACTCGCACGGATTCTGCCTTTTTCCGATACCCGCTCGGATTATATCATTTTTCGGTACTCACACTTATTCGACTCCTTTGTGGTACTCGCCCGAACTGTTTTTCGATACTCGCACGGATTCTGCCTTTTTCCGATACTCGATCGGATTATATCATTTTTCGGTACTCTTACTTATTCGACTCTTTTGTGGTACACGCCCGAACTGGTTTTCGATACTCGCACGGATTCTGTCTTTTTCCGATACTCGCTCGGATTATATCATTTTTTGGTACTCTTACTTATTCGACTCTTTTGTGGTACACGCCCGAACTGGTTTTCGATACTCGCACGGATTCTGTCTTTTTCCGATACTCGCTCGGATTATATCATTTTTCGGTACTCACACTTATTCGACTCTTTTCGGGTACTGGCCCGGACAGTTTTTCGATACTCACGCGGATTCTGCCATTTTTCGGTACTCGCCCGGATTCTATCATTTTTCAGTACTCACACTTATTCGACGCTTTTCCGGTACTCGCCCGGAAAGTTTTTCCATACTCGCACGGATTCTACCTTTTTCCGATACACGGTCGGTTTATATCATTTTTCGATACTCACACTTATTCGACTCTTTTGTGGTACTCGCCCGAACAGTTTTTCGATACTCGCACGGATTCTGCCTTTTTCCGATACTCGCTAGGATTATATCATTTTTCGGTACTCTTACTTATTCGACTCTTTTGTGGTACACGCCCGAACTGGTTTTCGATACTCGCACGGATTCTGTCTTTTTCCGATACTCGTTCGGATTATATCATTTTTCGGTACTCACACTTATTCGACTCTTTTCGGGTACTGGCCCGGACAGTTTTTCGATACTCACGCGGATTCTGCCATTTTTCGGTACTCGCTCGGATTATATCATTTTTCGGTACTCACACTTATTCGACTCTTTTGTGGTACTCGCCCGAACTGGTTTTCGATACTCGCACGGATTCTGTCTTTTTCCGATACTCGCTCGGATTATATCATTTTTCGGTACTCACACTTATTCGACTCTTTTGTGGTACTCGCCCGAACTGTTTTTCGATACTCGCACGGATTCTGCCTTTTTCCGATACTCGCTAGGATTATATCATTTTTCGGTACTCTTACTTATTCGACTCTTTTGTGGTACACGCCCGAACTGGTTTTCGATACTCGCACGGATTTTGTCTTTTTCCGATACTCGCTCGGATTATATCATTTTTCGGTACTCACACTTATTCGACTCTTTTGTGGTACTCGCCCGAACTGTTTCTCGATACTCGCACGGATTCTGCCTTTTTCCGATACTCGCTAGGATTATATCATTTTTCGGTACTCTTACTTATTCGACTCTTTTGTGGTACACGCCCGAACTGGTTTTCGATACTCGCACGGATTCTGTCTTTTTCCGATACTCGCTCGGATTATATCATTTTTCGGTACTCACACTTATTCGACTCTTTTGTGGTACTCGCCCGAACTGTTTTTCGATACTCGCACGGATTCTGCCTTTTTCCGATACTCGCTCGGATTATATCATTTTTTGGTACTCTTACTTATTCGACTCTTTTGTGGTACACGCCCGAACTGGTTTTCGATACTCGCACGGATTCTGTCTTTTTCCGATACTCGCTCGGATTATATCATTTTTCGGTACTCACACTTATTCGACTCTTTTGTGGTACAAGCCCGAACTGGTTTTCGATACTCGCACGGATTCTGTCTTTTTCCGATACTCGCTCGGATTATATCATTTTTCGGTACTCACACTTATTCGACTCTTTTCGGGTACTGGCCCGGACAGTTTTTCGATACTCACGCGGATTCTGCCATTTTTCGGTACTCGCCCGGATTCTATCATTTTTCAGTACTCACACTTATTCGACTCTTTTGTGGTACTCGCCCGAACTGGTTTTCGATACTCGCACGGATTCTGTCTTTTTCCGATACTCGCTCGGATTATATCATTTTTCGGTACTCACACTTATTCGACTCTTTTGTGGTACTCGGCCGAACTGTTTTTCGATACTCGCACGGATTCTGCCTTTTTCCGATACTCGCTAGGATTATATCATTTTTCGGTACTCTTACTTATTCGACTCTTTTGTGGTACACGCCCGAACTGGTTTTCGATACTCGCACGGATTCTGTCTTTTTCCGATACTCGCTCGGATTATATCATTTTTCGGTACTCACACTTATTCGACTCTTTTGTGGTACTCGCCCGAACTGGTTTTCGATACTCGCACGGATTCTGTCTTTTTCCGATACTCGCTCGGATTATATCATTTTTCGGTACTCACACTTATTCGACTCTTTTCGGGTACTGGCCCGGACAGTTTTTCGATACTCACGCGGATTCTGCCATTTTTCGGTACTCGCCCGGATTCTATCATTTTTCAGTACTCACACTTATTCGACGCTTTTCCGGTACTCGCCCGGAAAGTTTTTCCATACTCGCACGGATTCTACCTTTTTCCGATACACGGTCGGTTTATATCATTTTTCGATACTCACACTTATTCGACTCTTTTGTGGTACTCGCCCGAACAGTTTTTCGATACTCGCACGGATTCTGCCTTTTTCCGATACTCGCTAGGATTATATCATTTTTCGGTACTCTTACTTATTCGACTCTTTTGTGGTACACGCCCGAACTGGTTTTCGATACTCGCACGGATTCTGTCTTTTTCCGATACTCGTTCGGATTATATCATTTTTCGGTACTCACACTTATTCGACTCTTTTCGGGTACTGGCCCGGACAGTTTTTCGATACTCACGCGGATTCTGCCATTTTTCGGTACTCGCCCGGATTCTATCATTTTTCAGTACTCACACTTATTCGACTCTTTTGTGGTACTCGCCCGAACTGGTTTTCGATACTCGCACGGATTCTGTCTTTTTCCGATACTCGCTCGGATTATATCATTTTTCGGTACTCACACTTATTCGACTCTTTTGTGGTACTCGCCCGAACTGTTTTTCGATACTCGCACGGATTCTGCCTTTTTCCGATACTCGCTAGGATTATATCATTTTTCGGTACTCTTACTTATTCGACTCTTTTGTGGTACACGCCCGAACTGGTTTTCGATACTCGCACGGATTTTGTCTTTTTCCGATACTCGCTCGGATTATATCATTTTTCGGTACTCACACTTATTCGACTCTTTTGTGGTACTCGCCCGAACTGTTTCTCGATACTCGCACGGATTCTGCCTTTTTCCGATACTCGCTAGGATTATATCATTTTTCGGTACTCTTACTTATTCGACTCTTTTGTGGTACACGCCCGAACTGGTTTTCGATACTCGCACGGATTCTGTCTTTTTCCGATACTCGCTCGGATTATATCATTTTTCGGTACTCACACTTATTCGACTCTTTTGTGGTACACGCCCGAACTGGTTTTCGATACTCGCACGGATTCTGTCTTTTTCCGATACTCGCTCGGATTATATCATTTTTCGGTACTCACACTTATTCGACTCTTTTCGGGTACTGGCCCGGACAGTTTTTCGATACTCACGCGGATTCTGCCATTTTTCGGTACTCGCCCGGATTCTATCATTTTTCAGTACTCACACTTATTCGACTCTTTTGTGGTACTCGCCCGAACTGGTTTTCGATACTCGCACGGATTCTGTCTTTTTCCGATACTCGCTCGGATTATATCATTTTTCGGTACTCACACTTATTCGACTCTTTTGTGGTACTCGGCCGAACTGTTTTTCGATACTCGCACGGATTCTGCCTTTTTCCGATACTCGCTAGGATTATATCATTTTTCGGTACTCTTACTTATTCGACTCTTTTGTGGTACACGCCCGAACTGGTTTTCGATACTCGCACGGATTCTGTCTTTTTCCGATACTCGCTCGGATTATATCATTTTTCGGTACTCACACTTATTCGACTCTTTTGTGGTACTCGCCCGAACTGGTTTTCGATACTCGCACGGATTCTGTCTTTTTCCGATACTCGCTCGGATTATATCATTTTTCGGTACTCACACTTATTCGACTCTTTTCGGGTACTGGCCCGGACAGTTTTTCGATACTCACGCGGATTCTGCCATTTTTCGGTACTCGCCCGGATTCTATCATTTTTCAGTACTCACACTTATTCGACGCTTTTCCGGTACTCGCCCGGAAAGTTTTTCCATACTCGCACGGATTCTACCTTTTTCCGATACACGGTCGGTTTATATCATTTTTCGATACTCACACTTATTCGACTCTTTTGTGGTACTCGCCCGAACAGTTTTTCGATACTCGCACGGATTCTGCCTTTTTCCGATACTCGCTAGGATTATATCATTTTTCGGTACTCTTACTTATTCGACTCTTTTGTGGTACACGCCCGAACTGGTTTTCGATACTCGCACGGATTCTGTCTTTTTCCGATACTCGTTCGGATTATATCATTTTTCGGTACTCACACTTATTCGACTCTTTTCGGGTACTGGCCCGGACAGTTTTTCGATACTCACGCGGATTCTGCCATTTTTCGGTACTCGCCCGGATTCTATCATTTTTCAGTACTCACACTTATTCGACTCTTTTGTGGTACTCGCCCGAACTGGTTTTCGATACTCGCACGGATTCTGTCTTTTTCCGATACTCGCTCGGATTATATCATTTTTCGGTACTCACACTTATTCGACTCTTTTGTGGTACTCGCCCGAACTGTTTTTCGATACTCGCACGGATTCTGCCTTTTTCCGATACTCGCTAGGATTATATCATTTTTCGGTACTCTTACTTATTCGACTCTTTTGTGGTACACGCCCGAACTGGTTTTCGATACTCGCACGGATTTTGTCTTTTTCCGATACTCGCTCGGATTATATCATTTTTCGGTACTCACACTTATTCGACTCTTTTGTGGTACTCGCCCGAACTGTTTTTCGATACTCGCACGGATTCTGCCTTTTTCCGATACTCGCTAGGATTATATCATTTTTCGGTACTCTTACTTATTCGACTCTTTTGTGGTACACGCCCGAACTGGTTTTCGATACTCGCACGGATTCTGTCTTTTTCCGATACTCGCTCGGATTATATCATTTTTCGGTACTCACACTTATTCGACTCTTTTGTGGTACTCGCCCGAACTGTTTTTCGATACTCGCACGGATTCTGCCTTTTTCCGATACCCGCTCGGATTATATCATTTTTCGGTACTCACACTTATTCGACTCCTTTGTGGTACTCGCCCGAACTGTTTTTCGATACTCGCACGGATTCTGCCTTTTTCCGATACTCGATCGGATTATATCATTTTTCGGTACTCTTACTTATTCGACTCTTTTGTGGTACACGCCCGAACTGGTTTTCGATACTCGCACGGATTCTGTCTTTTTCCGATACTCGCTCGGATTATATCATTTTTCGGTACTCACACTTATTCGACTCTTTTGTGGTACTCGCCCGAACTGGTTTTCGATACTCGCACGGATTCTGTCTTTTTCCGATACTCGCTCGGATTATATCATTTTTCGGTACTCACACTTATTCGACTCCTTTGTGGTACTCGCCCGAACTGTTTTTCGATACTCGCACGGATTCTGCCTTTTTCCGATACTCGATCGGATTATATCATTTTTCGGTACTCTTACTTATTCGACTCTTTTGTGGTACACGCCCGAACTGGTTTTAGATACTCGCACGGATTCTGTCTTTTTCCGATACTCGCTCGGATTATATCATTTTTCGGTACTCACACTTATTCGACTCTTTTGTGGTACTCGCCCGAACTGGTTTTCGATACTCGCACGGATTCTGTCTTTTTCCGATACTCGCTCGGATTATATCATTTTTCGGTACTCACACTTATTCGACTCTTTTGTGGTACACGCCCGAACTGGTTTTCGATACTCGCACGGATTCTGTCTTTTTCCGATACTCGCTCGGATTATATCATTTTTCGGTACTCACACTTATTCGACTCCTTTGTGGTACTCGCCCGAACTGGTTTTCGATACTCGCACGGATTCTGTCTTTTTCCGATACTCGATCGGATTATATCATTTTTCGGTACTCTTACTTATTCGACTCTTTTGTGGTACACGCCCGAACTGGTTTTCGATACTCGCACGGATTCTGTCTTTTTCCGATACTCGCTCGGATTATATCATTTTTCGGTACTCACACTTATTCGACTCCTTTGTGGTACTCGCCCGAACTGTTTTTCGATACTCGCACGGATTCTGCCTTTTTCCGATACTCGATCGGATTATATCATTTTTCGGTACTCATACTTATTCGACTCTTTTGTGGTACACGCCCGAACTGGTTTTCGATACTCGCACGGATTCTGTCTTTTTCCGATACTCGCTCGGATTATATCATTTTTCGGTACTCACACTTATTCGACTCTTTTGTGGTACTCGCCCGAACTGGTTTTCGATACTCGCACGGATTCTGTCTTTTTCCGATACTCGCTCAGATTATATCATTTTTCGGTACTCACACTTATTCGACTCTTTTGTGGTACTCGCCCGAACTGGTTTTCGATACTCGCACGGATTCTGTCTTTTTCCGATACTCGCTCAGATTATATCATTTTTCGGTACTCACACTTATTCGACTCTTTTGTGGTACTCGCCCGAACTGGTTTTCGATACTCGCACGGATTCTGTCTTTTTCCGATACTCGCTCGGATTATATCATTTTTCGGTACTCACACTTATTCGACTCTTTTGTGGTACTCGCCCGAACTGGTTTTCGATACTCGCACGGATTCTGTCTTTTTCCGATACTCGCTCGGATTATATCATTTTTCGGTACTCACACTTATTCGACTCCTTTGTGGTACTCGCCCGAACTGTTTTTCGATACTCGCACGGATTCTGCCTTTTTCCGATACTCGATCGGATTATATCATTTTTCGGTACTCTTACTTATTCGACTCTTTTGTGGTACACGCCCGAACTGGTTTTCGATACTCGCACGGATTCTGTCTTTTTCCGATACTCGCTCGGATTATATCATTTTTCGGTACTCACACTTATTCGACTCTTTTGTGGTACTCGCCCGAACTGGTTTTCGATACTCGCACGGATTCTGTCTTTTTCCGATACTCGCTCGGATTATATCATTTTTCGGTACTCACACTTATTCGACTCCTTTGTGGTACTCGCCCGAACTGTTTTTCGATACTCGCACGGATTCTGCCTTTTTCCGATACTCGATCGGATTATATCATTTTTCGGTACTCTTACTTATTCGACTCTTTTGTCGTACACGCCCGAACTGGTTTTAGATACTCGCACGGATTCTGTCTTTTTCCGATACTCGCTCGGATTATATCATTTTTCGGTACTCACACTTATTCGACTCTTTTGTGGTACTCGCCCGAACTGGTTTTCGATACTCGCACGGATTCTGTCTTTTTCCGATACTCGCTCGGATTATATCATTTTTCGGTACTCACACTTATTCGACTCTTTTGTGGTACACGCCCGAACTGGTTTTCGATACTCGCACGGATTCTGTCTTTTTCCGATACTCGCTCGGATTATATCATTTTTCGGTACTCACACTTATTCGACTCCTTTGTGGTACTCGCCCGAACTGGTTTTCGATACTCGCACGGATTCTGTCTTTTTCCGATACTCGATCGGATTATATCATTTTTCGGTACTCTTACTTATTCGACTCTTTTGTGGTACACGCCCGAACTAGTTTTCGATACTCGCACGGATTCTGTCTTTTTCCGATACTCGCTCGGATTATATCATTTTTCGGTACTCACACTTATTCGACTCCTTTGTGGTACTCGCCCGAACTGTTTTTCGATACTCGCACGGATTCTGCCTTTTTCCGATACTCGATCGGATTATATCATTTTTCGGTACTCTTACTTATTCGACTCTTTTGTGGTACACGCCCGAACTGGTTTTCGATACTCGCACGGATTCTGTCTTTTTCCGATACTCGCTCGGATTATATCATTTTTCGGTACTCACACTTATTCGACTCTTTTGTGGTACTCGCCCGAACTGGTTTTCGATACTCGCACGGATTCTGTCTTTTTCCGATACTCGCTCAGATTATATCATTTTTCGGTACTCACACTTATTCGACTCTTTTGTGGTACTCGCCCGAACTGGTTTTCGATACTCGCACGGATTCTGTCTTTTTCCGATACTCGCTCGGATTATATCATTTTTCGGTACTCACACTTATTCGACTCTTTTGTGGTACTCGCCCGAACTGTTTTTCGATACTCGCACGGATTCTGCCTTTTTCCGATACTCGCTAGGATTATATCATTTTTCGGTACTCTTACTTATTCGACTCTTTTGTGGTACACGCCCGAACTGGTTTTCGATACTCGCACGGATTCTGTCTTTTTCCGATACTCGCTCGGATTATATCATTTTTCGGTACTCACACTTATTCGACTCTTTTGTGGTACTCGCCCGAACTGTTTTTCGATACTCGCACGGATTCTGCCTTTTTCCGATACCCGCTCGGATTATATCATTTTTCGGTACTCACACTTATTCGACTCCTTTGTGGTACTCGCCCGAACTGTTTTTCGATACTCGCACGGATTCTGCCTTTTTCCGATACTCGATCGGATTATATCATTTTTCGGTACTTTTACTTATTCGACTCTTTTGTGGTACACGCCCGAACTGGTTTTCGATACTCGCACGGATTCTGTCTTTTTCCGATACTCGCTCGGATTATATCATTTTTCGGTACTCACACTTATTCGACTCTTTTGTGGTACTCGCCCGAACTGGTTTTCGATACTCGCACGGATTCTGTCTTTTTCCGATACTCGCTCGGATTATATCATTTTTCGGTACTCACACTTATTCGACTCCTTTGTGGTACTCGCCCGAACTGTTTTTGGATACTCGCACGGATTCTGCCTTTTTCCGATACTCGATCGGATTATATCATTTTTCGGTACTCTTACTTATTCGACTCTTTTGTGGTACACGCCCGAACTGGTTTTCGATACTCGCACGGATTCTGTCTTTTTCCGATACTCGCTCGGATTATATCATTTTTCGGTACTCACACTTATTCGACTCCTTTGTGGTACTCGCCCGAACTGTTTTTCGATACTCGCACGGATTCTGCCTTTTTCCGATACTCGATCGGATTATATCATTTTTCGGTACTCTTACTTATTCGACTCTTTTGTGGTACACGCCCGAACTGGTTTTCGATACTCGCACGGATTCTGTCTTTTTCCGATACTCGCTCGGATTATATCATTTTTCGGTACTCACACTTATTCGACTCTTTTCGGGTACTGGCCCGGACAGTTTTTCGATACTCACGCGGATTCTGCCATTTTTCGGTACTCGCCCGGATTCTATCATTTTTCAGTACTCACACTTATTCGACGCTTTTCCGGTACTCGCCCGGAAAGTTTTTCCATACTCGCACGGATTCTACCTTTTTCCGATACACGGTCGGTTTATATCATTTTTCGATACTCACACTTATTCGACTCTTTTGTGGTACTCGCCCGAACAGTTTTTCGATTCTCGCACGGATTCTGCCTTTTTCCTAAACTCGCTCGGATTATATCATTTTTCGGTACTCTTACTTATTCGACTCTTTTGTGGTACACGCCCGAACTGGTTTTCGATACTCGCACGGATTCTGTCTTTTTCCGATACTCGCTCGGATTATATCATTTTTCGGTACTCACACTTATTCGACTCCTTTGTGGTACTCGCCCGAACTGTTTTTCGATACTCGCACGGATTCTGCCTTTTTCCGATACTCGATCGGATTATATCATTTTTCGGTACTCTTACTTATTCGACTCTTTTGTGGTACACGCCCGAACTGGTTTTCGATACTCGCACGGATTCTGTCTTTTTCCGATACTCGCTCGGATTATATCATTTTTCGGTACTCACACTTATTCGACTCCTTTGTGGTACTCGCCCGAACTGTTTTTCGATACTCGCACGGATTCTGCCTTTTTCCGATACTCGATCGGATTATATCATTTTTCGGTACTCTTACTTATTCGACTCTTTTGTGGTACACGCCCGAACTGGTTTTCGATACTCGCACGGATTCTGTCTTTTTCCGATACTCGCTCGGATTATATCATTTTTCGGTACTCACACTTATTCGACTCTTTTGTGGTACTCGCCCGAACTGGTTTTCGATACTCGCACGGATTCTGTCTTTTTCCGATACTCGCTCGGATTATATCATTTTTCGGTACTCACACTTATTCGACTCCTTTGTGGTACTCGCCCGAACTGTTTTTCGATACTCGCACGGATTCTGCCTTTTTCCGATACTCGATCGGATTATATCATTTTTCGGTACTCTTACTTATTCGACTCTTTTGTGGTACACGCCCGAACTGGTTTTAGATACTCGCACGGATTCTGTCTTTTTCCGATACTCGCTCGGATTATATCATTTTTCGGTACTCACACTTATTCGACTCTTTTGTGGTACTCGCCCGAACTGGTTTTCGATACTCGCACGGATTCTGTCTTTTTCCGATACTCGCTCGGATTATATCATTTTTCGGTACTCACACTTATTCGACTCTTTTGTGGTACACGCCCGAACTGGTTTTCGATACTCGCACGGATTCTGTCTTTTTCCGATACTCGCTCGGATTATATCATTTTTCGGTACTCACACTTATTCGACTCCTTTGTGGTACTCGCCCGAACTGGTTTTCGATACTCGCACGGATTCTGTCTTTTTCCGATACTCGATCGGATTATATCATTTTTCGGTACTCTTACTTATTCGACTCTTTTGTGGTACACGCCCGAACTGGTTTTCGATACTCGCACGGATTCTGTCTTTTTCCGATACTCGCTCGGATTATATCATTTTTCGGTACTCACACTTATTCGACTCCTTTGTGGTACTCGCCCGAACTGTTTTTCGATACTCGCACGGATTCTGCCTTTTTCCGATACTCGATCGGATTATATCATTTTTCGGTACTCTTACTTATTCGACTCTTTTGTGGTACACGCCCGAACTGGTTTTCGATACTCGCACGGATTCTGTCTTTTTCCGATACTCGCTCGGATTATATCATTTTTCGGTACTCACACTTATTCGACTCTTTTGTGGTACTCGCCCGAACTGGTTTTCGATACTCGCACGGATTCTGTCTTTTTCCGATACTCGCTCAGATTATATCATTTTTCGGTACTCACACTTATTCGACTCTTTTGTGGTACTCGCCCGAACTGGTTTTCGATACTCGCACGGATTCTGTCTTTTTCCGATACTCGCTCGGATTATATCATTTTTCGGTACTCACACTTATTCGACTCTTTTGTGGTACTCGCCCGAACTGTTTTTCGATACTCGCACGGATTCTGCCTTTTTCCGATACTCGCTAGGATTATATCATTTTTCGGTACTCTTACTTATTCGACTCTTTTGTGGTACACGCCCGAACTGGTTTTCGATACTCGCACGGATTCTGTCTTTTTCCGATACTCGCTCGGATTATATCATTTTTCGGTACTCACACTTATTCGACTCTTTTGTGGTACTCGCCCGAACTGTTTTTCGATACTCGCACGGATTCTGCCTTTTTCCGATACCCGCTCGGATTATATCATTTTTCGGTACTCACACTTATTCGACTCCTTTGTGGTACTCGCCCGAACTGTTTTTCGATACTCGCACGGATTCTGCCTTTTTCCGATACTCGATCGGATTATATCATTTTTCGGTACTCTTACTTATTCGACTCTTTTGTGGTACACGCCCGAACTGGTTTTCGATACTCGCACGGATTCTGTCTTTTTCCGATACTCGCTCGGATTATATCATTTTTCGGTACTCACACTTATTCGACTCTTTTGTGGTACTCGCCCGAACTGGTTTTCGATACTCGCACGGATTCTGTCTTTTTCCGATACTCGCTCGGATTATATCATTTTTCGGTACTCACACTTATTCGACTCCTTTGTGGTACTCGCCCGAACTGTTTTTCGATACTCGCACGGATTCTGCCTTTTTCCGATACTCGATCGGATTATATCATTTTTCGGTACTCTTACTTATTCGACTCTTTTGTGGTACACGCCCGAACTGGTTTTCGATACTCGCACGGATTCTGTCTTTTTCCGATACTCGCTCGGATTATATCATTTTTCGGTACTCACACTTATTCGACTCCTTTGTGGTACTCGCCCGAACTGGTTTTCGATACTCGCACGGATTCTGTCTTTTTCCGATACTCGCTCGGATTATATCATTTTTCGGTACTCACACTTATTCGACTCTTTTCGGGTACTGGCCCGGACAGTTTTTCGATACTCACGCGGATTCTGCCATTTTTCGGTACTCGCCCGGATTCTATCATTTTTCAGTACTCACACTTATTCGACGCTTTTCCGGTACTCGCCCGGAAAGTTTTTCCATACTCGCACGGATTCTACCTTTTTCCGATACACGGTCGGTTTATATCATTTTTCGATACTCACACTTATTGGACTCTTTTGTGGTACTCGCCCGAACAGTTTTTCGATTCTCGCACGGATTCTGCCTTTTTCCTAAACTCGCTCGGATTATATCATTTTTCGGTACTCTTACTTATTCGACTCTTTTGTGGTACACGCCCGAACTGGTTTTCGATACTCGCACGGATTCTGTCTTTTTCCGATACTCGCTCGGATTATATCATTTTTCGGTACTCACACTTATTCGACTCCTTTGTGGTACTCGCCCGAACTGTTTTTCGATACTCGCACGGATTCTGCCTTTTTCCGATACTCGATCGGATTATATCATTTTTCGGTACTCTTACTTATTCGACTCTTTTGTGGTACACGCCCGAACTGGTTTTCGATACTCGCACGGATTCTGTCTTTTTCCGATACTCGCTCGGATTATATCATTTTTCGGTACTCACACTTATTCGACTCCTTTGTGGTACTCGCCCGAACTGTTTTTCGATCCTCGCACGGATTCTGCCTTTTTCCGATACTCGATCGGATTATATCATTTTTCGGTACTCTTACTTATTCGACTCTTTTGTGGTACACGCCCGAACTGGTTTTCGATACTCGCACGGATTCTGTCTTTTTCCGATACTCGCTCGGATTATATCATTTTTCGGTACTCACACTTATTCGACTCTTTTGTGGTACTCGCCCGAACTGGTTTTCGATACTCGCACGGATTCTGTCTTTTTCCGATACTCGCTCGGATTATATCATTTTTCGGTACTCACACTTATTCGACTCTTTTGTGGTACTCGCCCGAACTGTTTTTCGATACTCGCACGGATTCTGCCTTTTTCCGATACTCGCTAGGATTATATCATTTTTCGGTACTCTTACTTATTCGACTCTTTTGTGGTACACGCCCGAACTGGTTTTCGATACTCGCACGGATTCTGTCTTTTTCCGATACTCGCTCGGATTATATCATTTTTCGGTACTCACACTTATTCGACTCTTTTGTGGTACTCGCCCGAACTGTTTTTCGATACTCGCACGGATTCTGCCTTTTTCCGATACTCGCTCGGATTATATCATTTTTTGGTACTCTTACTTATTCGACTCTTTTGTGGTACACGCCCGAACTGGTTTTCGATACTCGCACGGATTCTGTCTTTTTCCGATACTCGCTCGGATTATATCATTTTTCGGTACTCACACTTATTCGACTCTTTTCGGGTACTGGCCCGGACAGTTTTTCGATACTCACGCGGATTCTGCCATTTTTTGGTACTCGCCCGGATTCTATCATTTTTCAGTACTCACACTTATTCGACGCTTTTCCGGTACTCGCCCGGAAAGTTTTTCCATACTCGCACGGATTCTACCTTTTTCCGATACACGGTCGGTTTATATCATTTTTCGATACTCACACTTATTCGACTCTTTTGTGGTACTCGCCCGAACAGTTTTTCGATTCTCGCACGGATTCTGCCTTTTTCCTAAACTCGCTCGGATTATATCATTTTTCGGTACTCTTACTTATTCGACTCTTTTGTGGTACACGCCCGAACTGGTTTTCGATACTCGCACGGATTCTGTCTTTTTCCGATACTCGCTCGGATTATATCATTTTTCGGTACTCACACTTATTCGACTCCTTTGTGGTACTCGCCCGAACTGTTTTTCGATACTCGCACGGATTCTGCCTTTTTCCGATACTCGATCGGATTATATCATTTTTCGGTACTCTTACTTATTCGACTCTTTTGTGGTACACGCCCGAACTGGTTTTCGATAGTCGCACGGATTCTGTCTTTTTCCGATACTCGCTCGGATTATATCATTTTTCGGTACTCACACTTATTCGACTCCTTTGTGGTACTCGCCCGAACTGTTTTTCGATCCTCGCACGGATTCTGCCTTTTTCCGATACTCGATCGGATTATATCATTTTTCGGTACTCTTACTTATTCGACTCTTTTGTGGTACACGCCCGAACTGGTTTTCGATACTCGCACGGATTCTGTCTTTTTCCGATACTCGCTCGGATTATATCATTTTTCGGTACTCACACTTATTCGACTCTTTTGTGGTACTCGCCCGAACTGGTTTTCGATACTCGCACGGATTCTGTCTTTTTCCGATACTCGCTCGGATTATATCATTTTTCGGTACTCACACTTATTCGACTCTTTTGTGGTACTCGCCCGAACTGTTTTTCGATACTCGCACGGATTCTGCCTTTTTCCGATACTCGCTAGGATTATATCATTTTTCGGTATTCTTACTTATTCGACTCTTTTGTGGTACACGCCCGAACTGGTTTTCGATACTCGCACGGATTCTGTCTTTTTCCGATACTCGCTCGGATTATATCATTTTTCGGTACTCACACTTATTCGACTCTTTTGTGGTACTCGCCCGAACTGTTTTTCGATACTCGCACGGATTCTGCCTTTTTCCGATACTCGCTCGGATTATATCATTTTTTGGTACTCTTACTTATTCGACTCTTTTGTGGTACACGCCCGAACTGGTTTTCGATACTCGCACGGATTCTGTCTTTTTCCGATACTCGCTCGGATTATATCATTTTTCGGTACTCACACTTATTCGACTCTTTTCGGGTACTGGCCCGGACAGTTTTTCGATACTCACGCGGATTCTGCCATTTTTCGGTACTCGCCCGGATTCTATCATTTTTCAGTACTCACACTTATTCGACGCTTTTCCGGTACTCGCCCGGAAAGTTTTTCCATACTCGCACGGATTCTACCTTTTTCCGATACACGGTCGGTTTATATCATTTTTCGATACTCACACTTATTCGACTCTTTTGTGGTACTCGCCCGAACAGTTTTTCGATTCTCGCACGGATTCTGCCTTTTTCCTAAACTCGCTCGGATTATATCATTTTTCGGTACTCTTACTTATTCGACTCTTTTGTGGTACACGCCCGAACTGGTTTTCGATACTCGCACGGATTCTGTCTTTTTCCGATACTCGCTCGGATTATATCATTTTTCGGTACTCACACTTATTCGACTCCTTTGTGGTACTCGCCCGAACTGTTTTTCGATACTCGCACGGATTCTGCTTTTTTCCGATACTCGATCGGATTATATCATTTTTCGGTACTCTTACTTATTCGACTCTGTTGTGGTACACGCCCGAACTGGTTTTCGATACTCGCACGGATTCTGTCTTTTTCCGATACTCGCTCGGATTATATCATTTTTCGGTACTCACACTTATTCGACTCCTTTGTGGTACTCGCCCGAACTGTTTTTCGATCCTCGCACGGATTCTGCCTTTTTCCGATACTCGATCGGATTATATCATTTTTCGGTACTCTTACTTATTCGACTCTTTTGTGGTACACGCCCGAACTGGTTTTCGATACTCGCACGGATTCTGTCTTTTTCCGATACTCGCTCGGATTATATCATTTTTCGGTACTCACACTTATTCGACTCTTTTGTGGTACTCGCCCGAACTGGTTTTCGATACTCGCACGGATTCTGTCTTTTTCCGATACTCGCTCGGATTATATCATTTTTCGGTACTCACACTTATTCGACTCTTTTGTGGTACTCGCCCGAACTGTTTTTCGATACTCGCACGGATTCTGCCTTTTTCCGATACTCGCTAGGATTATATCATTTTTCGGTACTCTTACTTATTCGACTCTTTTGTGGTACACGCCCGAACTGGTTTTCGATACTCGCACGGATTCTGTCTTTTTCCGATACTCGCTCGGATTATATCATTTTTCGGTACTCACACTTATTCGACTCTTTTGTGGTACTCGCCCGAACTGTTTTTCGATACTCGCACGGATTCTGCCTTTTTCCGATACCCGCTCGGATTATATCATTTTTCGGTACTCACACTTATTCGACTCCTTTGTGGTACTCGCCCGAACTGTTTTTCGATACTCGCACGGATTCTGCCTTTTTCCGATACTCGATCGGATTATATCATTTTTCGGTACTCTTACTTATTCGACTCTTTTGTGGTACACGCCCGAACTGGTTTTCGATACTCGCACGGATTCTGTCTTTTTCCGATACTCGCTCGGATTATATCATTTTTCGGTACTCACACTTATTCGACTCTTTTGTGGTACTCGCCCGAACTGGTTTTCGATACTCGCACGGATTCTGTCTTTTTCCGATACTCGCTCGGATTATATCATTTTTCGGTACTCACACTTATTCGACTCCTTTGTGGTACTCGCCCGAACTGTTTTTCGATACTCGCACGGATTCTGCCTTTTTCCGATACTCGATCGGATTATATCATTTTTCGGTACTCTTACTTATTCGACTCTTTTGTGGTACACGCCCGAACTGGTTTTCGATACTCGCACGGATTCTGTCTTTTTCCGATACTCGCTCGGATTATATCATTTTTCGGTACTCACACTTATTCGACTCTTTTGTGGTACTCGCCCGAACTGGTTTTCGATACTCGCACGGATTCTGTCTTTTTCCGATACTCGCTCGGATTATATCATTTTTCGGTACTCACACTTATTCGACTCTTTTGTGGTACACGCCCGAACTGGTTTTCGATACTCGCACGGATTCTGTCTTTTTCCGATACTCGCTCGGATTATATCATTTTTCGGTACTCACACTTATTCGACTCCTTTGTGGTACTCGCCCGAACTGGTTTTCGATACTCGCACGGATTCTGTCTTTTTCCGATACTCGATCGGATTATATCATTTTTCGGTACTCTTACTTATTCGACTCTTTTGTGGTACACGCCCGAACTGGTTTTCGATACTCGCACGGATTCTGTCTTTTTCCGATACTCGCTCGGATTATATCATTTTTCGGTACTCACACTTATTCGACTCCTTTGTGGTACTCGCCCGAACTGTTTTTCGATACTCGCACGGATTCTGCCTTTTTCCGATACTCGATCGGATTATATCATTTTTCGGTACTCTTACTTATTCGACTCTTTTGTGGTACACGCCCGAACTGGTTTTCGATACTCGCACGGATTCTGTCTTTTTCCGATACTCGCTCGGATTATATCATTTTTCGGTACTCACACTTATTCGACTCTTTTGTGGTACTCGCCCGAACTGGTTTTCGATACTCGCACGGATTCTGTCTTTTTCCGATACTCGCTCAGATTATATCATTTTTCGGTACTCACACTTATTCGACTCTTTTGTGGTACTCGCCCGAACTGGTTTTCGATACTCGCACGGATTCTGCCTTTTTCCGATACCCGCTCGGATTATATCATTTTTCGGTACTCACACTTATTCGACTCCTTTGTGGTACTCGCCCGAACTGTTTTTCGATACTCGCACGGATTCTGCCTTTTTCCGATACTCGATCGGATTATATCATTTTTCGGTACTCTTACTTATTCGACTCTTTTGTGGTACACGCCCGAACTGGTTTTCGATACTCGCACGGATTCTGTCTTTTTCCGATACTCGCTCGGATTATATCATTTTTCGGTACTCACACTTATTCGACTCCTTTGTGGTACTCGCCCGAACTGTTTTTCGATACTCGCACGGATTCTGCCTTTTTCCGATACTCGATCGGATTATATCATTTTTCGGTACTCTTACTTATTCGACTCTTTTGTGGTACACGCCCGAACTGGTTTTCGATACTCGCACGGATTCTGTCTTTTTCCGATACTCGCTCGGATTATATCATTTTTCGGTACTCACACTTATTCGACTCTTTTGTGGTACTCGCCCGAACTGGTTTTCGATACTCGCACGGATTCTGTCTTTTTCCGATACTCGCTCGGATTATATCATTTTTCGGTACTCACACTTATTCGACTCTTTTGTGGTACTCGCCCGAACTGGTTTTCGATACTCGCACGGATTCTGTCTTTTTCCGATACTCGCTCGGATTATATCATTTTTCGGTACTCACACTTATTCGACTCCTTTGTGGTACTCGCCCGAACTGTTTTTCGATACTCGCACGGATTCTGCCTTTTTCCGATACTCGATCGGATTATATCATTTTTCGGTACTCTTACTTATTCGACTCTTTTGTGGTACACGCCCGAACTGGTTTTCGATACTCGCACGGATTCTGTCTTTTTCCGATACTCGCTCGGATTATATCATTTTTCGGTACTCACACTTATTCGACTCCTTTGTGGTACTCGCCCGAACTGTTTTTCGATCCTCGCACGGATTCTGCCTTTTTCCGATACTCGATCGGATTATATCATTTTTCGGTACTCTTACTTATTCGACTCTTTTGTGGTACACGCCCGAACTGGTTTTCGATACTCGCACGGATTCTGTCTTTTTCCGATACTCGCTCGGATTATATCATTTTTCGGTACTCACACTTATTCGACTCTTTTGTGGTACTCGCCCGAACTGGTTTTCGATACTCGCACGGATTCTGTCTTTTTCCGATACTCGCTCGGATTATATCATTTTTCGGTACTCACACTTATTCGACTCTTTTGTGGTACTCGCCCGAACTGTTTTTCGATACTCGCACGGATTCTGCCTTTTTCCGATACTCGCTAGGATTATATCATTTTTCGGTACTCTTACTTATTCGACTCTTTTGTGGTACACGCCCGAACTGGTTTTCGATACTCGCACGGATTCTGTCTTTTTCCGATACTCGCTCGGATTATATCATTTTTCGGTACTCACACTTATTCGACTCCTTTGTGGTACTCGCCCGAACTGTTTTTCGATACTCGCACGGATTCTGCCTTTTTCCGATACTCGCTCGGATTATATCATTTTTTGGTACTCTTACTTATTCGACTCTTTTGTGGTACACGCCCGAACTGGTTTTCGATACTCGCACGGATTCTGTCTTTTTCCGATACTCGCTCGGATTATATCATTTTTCGGTACTCACACTTATTCGACTCTTTTCGGGTACTGGCCCGGACAGTTTTTCGATACTCACGCGGATTCTGCCATTTTTTGGTACTCGCCCGGATTCTATCATTTTTCAGTACTCACACTTATTCGACGCTTTTCCGGTACTCGCCCGGAAAGTTTTTCCATACTCGCACGGATTCTACCTTTTTCCGATACACGGTCGGTTTATATCATTTTTCGATACTCACACTTATTCGACTCTTTTGTGGTACTCGCCCGAACAGTTTTTCGATTCTCGCACGGATTCTGCCTTTTTCCTAAACTCGCTCGGATTATATCATTTTTCGGTACTCTTACTTATTCGACTCTTTTGTGGTACACGCCCGAACTGGTTTTCGATACTCGCACGGATTCTGTCTTTTTCCGATACTCGCTCGGATTATATCATTTTTCGGTACTCACACTTATTCGACTCCTTTGTGGTACTCGCCCGAACTGTTTTTCGATACTCGCACGGATTCTGCCTTTTTCCGATACTCGATCGGATTATATCATTTTTCGGTACTCTTACTTATTCGACTCTTTTGTGGTACACGCCCGAACTGGTTTTCGATACTCGCACGGATTCTGTCTTTTTCCGATACTCGCTCGGATTATATCATTTTTCGGTACTCACACTTATTCGACTCCTTTGTGGTACTCGCCCGAACTGTTTTTCGATCCTCGCACGGATTCTGCCTTTTTCCGATACTCGATCGGATTATATCATTTTTCGGTACTCTTACTTATTCGACTCTTTTGTGGTACACGCCCGAACTGGTTTTCGATACTCGCACGGATTCTGTCTTTTTCCGATACTCGCTCGGATTATATCATTTTTCGGTACTCACACTTATTCGACTCTTTTGTGGTACTCGCCCGAACTGTTTTTCGATACTCGCACGGATTCTGTCTTTTTCCGATACTCGCTCGGATTATATCATTTTTCGGTACTCACACTTATTCGACTCTTTTGTGGTACTCGCCCGAACTGGTTTTCGATACTCGCACGGATTCTGTCTTTTTCCGATACTCGCTCGGATTATATCATTTTTCGGTACTCACACTTATTCGACTCTTTTGTGGTACTCGCCCGAACTGTTTTTCGATACTCGCACGGATTCTGCCTTTTTCCGATACTCGCTAGGATTATATCATTTTTCGGTACTCTTACTTATTCGACTCTTTTGTGGTACACGCCCGAACTGGTTTTCGATACTCGCACGGATTCTGTCTTTTTCCGATACTCGCTCGGATTATATCATTTTTCGGTACTCACACTTATTCGACTCCTTTGTGGTACTCGCCCGAACTGTTTTTCAATACTCGCACGGATTCTGCCTTTTTCCGATACCCGCTCGGATTATATCATTTTTCGGTACTCACACTTATTCGACTCCTTTGTGGTACTCGCCCGAACTGTTTTTCGATACTCGCACGGATTCTGCCTTTTTCCGATACTCGATCGGATTATATCATTTTTCGGTACTCTTACTTATTCGACTCTTTTGTGGTACACGCCCGAACTGGTTTTCGATACTCGCACGGATTCTGTCTTTTTCCGATACTCGCTCGGATTATATCATTTTTCGGTACTCACACTTATTCGACTCCTTTGTGGTACTCGCCCGAACTGTTTTTCGATACTCGCACGGATTCTGCCTTTTTCCGATACTCGATCGGATTATATCATTTTTCGGTACTCTTACTTATTCGACTCTTTTGTGGTACACGCCCGAACTGGTTTTCGATACTCGCACGGATTCTGTCTTTTTCCGATACTCGCTCGGATTATATCATTTTTCGGTACTCACACTTATTCGACTCTTTTGTGGTACTCGCCCGAACTGGTTTTCGATACTCGCACGGATTCTGTCTTTTTCCGATACTCGCTCGGATTATATCATTTTTCGGTACTCACACTTATTCGACTCTTTTGTGGTACTCGCCCGAACTGGTTTTCGATACTCGCACGGATTCTGTCTTTTTCCGATACTCGCTCGGATTATATCATTTTTCGGTACTCACACTTATTCGACTCCTTTGTGGTACTCGCCCGAACTGTTTTTCGATACTCGCACGGATTCTGCCTTTTTCCGATACTCGATCGGATTATATCATTTTTCGGTACTCTTACTTATTCGACTCTTTTGTGGTACACGCCCGAACTGGTTTTCGATACTCGCACGGATTCTGTCTTTTTCCGATACTCGCTCGGATTATATCATTTTTCGGTACTCACACTTATTCGACTCCTTTGTGGTACTCGCCCGAACTGTTTTTCGATCCTCGCACGGATTCTGCCTTTTTCCGATACTCGATCGGATTATATCATTTTTCGGTACTCTTACTTATTCGACTCTTTTGTGGTACACGCCCGAACTGGTTTTCGATACTCGCACGGATTCTGTCTTTTTCCGATACTCGCTCGGATTATATCATTTTTCGGTACTCACACTTATTCGACTCTTTTGTGGTACTCGCCCGAACTGGTTTTCGATACTCGCACGGATTCTGTCTTTTTCCGATACTCGCTCGGATTATATCATTTTTCGGTACTCACACTTATTCGACTCTTTTGTGGTACTCGCCCGAACTGTTTTTCGATACTCGCACGGATTCTGCCTTTTTCCGATACTCGCTAGGATTATATCATTTTTCGGTACTCTTACTTATTCGACTCTTTTGTGGTACACGCCCGAACTGGTTTTCGATACTCGCACGGATTCTGTCTTTTTCCGATACTCGCTCGGATTATATCATTTTTCGGTACTCACACTTATTCGACTCCTTTGTGGTACTCGCCCGAACTGTTTTTCGATACTCGCACGGATTCTGCCTTTTTCCGATACTCGCTCGGATTATATCATTTTTTGGTACTCTTACTTATTCGACTCTTTTGTGGTACACGCCCGAACTGGTTTTCGATACTCGCACGGATTCTGTCTTTTTCCGATACTCGCTCGGATTATATCATTTTTCGGTACTCACACTTATTCGACTCTTTTCGGGTACTGGCCCGGACAGTTTTTCGATACTCACGCGGATTCTGCCATTTTTTGGTACTCGCCCGGATTCTATCATTTTTCAGTACTCACACTTATTCGACGCTTTTCCGGTACTCGCCCGGAAAGTTTTTCCATACTCGCACGGATTCTACCTTTTTCCGATACACGGTCGGTTTATATCATTTTTCGATACTCACACTTATTCGACTCTTTTGTGGTACTCGCCCGAACAGTTTTTCGATTCTCGCACGGATTCTGCCTTTTTCCTAAACTCGCTCGGATTATATCATTTTTCGGTACTCTTACTTATTCGACTCTTTTGTGGTACACGCCCGAACTGGTTTTCGATACTCGCACGGATTCTGTCTTTTTCCGATACTCGCTCGGATTATATCATTTTTCGGTACTCACACTTATTCGACTCCTTTGTGGTACTCGCCCGAACTGTTTTTCGATACTCGCACGGATTCTGCCTTTTTCCGATACTCGATCGGATTATATCATTTTTCGGTACTCTTACTTATTCGACTCTTTTGTGGTACACGCCCGAACTGGTTTTCGATACTCGCACGGATTCTGTCTTTTTCCGATACTCGCTCGGATTATATCATTTTTCGGTACTCACACTTATTCGACTCCTTTGTGGTACTCGCCCGAACTGTTTTTCGATCCTCGCACGGATTCTGCCTTTTTCCGATACTCGATCGGATTATATCATTTTTCGGTACTCTTACTTATTCGACTCTTTTGTGGTACACGCCCGAACTGGTTTTCGATACTCGCACGGATTCTGTCTTTTTCCGATACTCGCTCGGATTATATCATTTTTCGGTACTCACACTTATTCGACTCTTTTGTGGTACTCGCCCGAACTGTTTTTCGATACTCGCACGGATTCTGTCTTTTTCCGATACTCGCTCGGATTATATCATTTTTCGGTACTCACACTTATTCGACTCTTTTGTGGTACTCGCCCGAACTGGTTTTCGATACTCGCACGGATTCTGTCTTTTTCCGATACTCGCTCGGATTATATCATTTTTCGGTACTCACACTTATTCGACTCTTTTGTGGTACTCGCCCGAACTGTTTTTCGATACTCGCACGGATTCTGCCTTTTTCCGATACTCGCTAGGATTATATCATTTTTCGGTACTCTTACTTATTCGACTCTTTTGTGGTACACGCCCGAACTGGTTTTCGATACTCGCACGGATTCTGTCTTTTTCCGATACTCGCTCGGATTATATCATTTTTCGGTACTCACACTTATTCGACTCCTTTGTGGTACTCGCCCGAACTGTTTTTCAATACTCGCACGGATTCTGCCTTTTTCCGATACTCGATCGGATTATATCATTTTTCGGTACTCTTACTTATTCGACTCTTTTGTGGTACACGCCCGAACTGGTTTTCGATACTCGCACGGATTCTGTCTTTTTCCGATACTCGCTCGGATTATATCATTTTTCGGTACTCACACTTATTCGACTCCTTTGTGGTACTCGCCCGAACTGTTTTTCAATACTCGCACGGATTCTGCCTTTTTCCGATACTCGATCGGATTATATCATTTTTCGGTACTCTTATTTATTCGACTCTTTTGTGGTACACGCCCGAACTGGTTTTCGATACTCGCACGGATTCTGTCTTTTTCCGATACTCGCTCGGATTATATCATTTTTCGGTACTCACACTTATTCGACTCTTTTCGGGTACTGGCCCGGACAGTTTTTCGATACTCACGCGGATTCTGCCATTTTTCGGTACTCGCCCGGATTCTATCATTTTTCAGTACTCACACTTATTCGACGCTTTTCCGGTACTCGCCCGGAAAGTTTTTCCATACTCGCACGGATTCTACCTTTTTCCGATACACGGTCGATTTATATCATTTTTCGATACTCACACTTATTCGACTCTTTTGTGGTACTCGCCCGAACAGTTTTTCGATTCTCGCACGGATTCTTCCTTTTTCCTATACTCGCTCGGATTATATCATTTTTCGATACTCTTACTTATTCGACTCTTTTGTGGTACACGCCCAAACTGGTTTTCGATACTCGCACGGATTCTGTCTTTTTCCGATACTCGCTCGGATTATATCATTTTTCGGTACTCACACTTATTCGACTCCTTTGTGGTACTCGCCCGAACTGTTTTTCGATACTCGCACGGATTCTGCCTTTTTCCGATACTCGATCGGATTATATCATTTTTCGGTATTCTTACTTATTCGACTCTTTTGTGGTACACGCCCGAACTGGTTTTCGATACTCGCACGGATTCTGTCTTTTTCCGATACTCGCTCGGATTATATCATTTTTCGGTACTCACACTTATTCGACTCCTTTGTGGTACTCGCCCGAACTGTTTTTCGATACTCGCACGGATTCTGCCTTTTTCCGATACTCGATCGGATTATATCATTTTTCGGTACTCTTACTTATTCGACTCTTTTGTGGTACACGCCCGAACTGGTTTTCGATACTCGCACGGATTCTGTCTTTTTCCGATACTCGCTCGGATTACATCATTTTTCGGTACTCACACTTATTCGACTCTTTTGTGGTACTCGCCCGAACTGTTTTTCGATACTCGCACGGATTCTGCCTTTTTCCGATACTCGATCGGATTATATCATTTTTCGGTACTCACACTTATTCGACTCTTTTGTGGTACTCGCCCGAACTGGTTTTCGATACTCGCACGGATTCTGTCTTTTTCCGATACTCGCTCGGATTATATCATTTTTCGGTACTCACACTTATTCGACTCTTTTGTGCTACTCGCCCGACTTGTTTTTCGATACTCGCACGGATTCTGCCTTTTTCCGATACTCGATCGGATTATATCATTTTTCGGTACTCTTACTTATTCGACTCTTTTGTGGTACACGCCCGAACTGGTTTTCGATACTCGCACGGATTCTGTCTTTTTCCGATACTCGCTCGGATTATATCATTTTTCGGTACTCACACTTATTCGACTCTTTTGTGGTACTCGCCCGAACAGTTTTTCGATTCTCGCACGGATTCTGCCTTTTTCCTATACTCGCTCGGATTATATCATTTTTCGGTACTCTTATTTATTCGACTCTTTTGTGGTACACGCCCGAACTGGTTTTCGATACTCGCACGGATTCTGTCTTTTTCCGATACTCGCTCGGATTATATCATTTTTCGGTACTCACACTTATTCGACTCCTTTGTGGTACTCGCCCGAACTGTTTTTCAATACTCGCACGGATTCTGCCTTTTTCCGATACTCGATCGGATTATATCATTTTTCGGTACTCTTATTTATTCGACTCTTTTGTGGTACACGCCCGAACTGGTTTTCGATACTCGCACGGATTCTGTCTTTTTCCGATACTCGCTCGGATTATATCATTTTTCGGTACTCACACTTATTCGACTCTTTTCGGGTACTGGCCCGGACAGTTTTTCGATACTCACGCGGATTCTGCCATTTTTCGGTACTCGCCCGGATTCTATCATTTTTCAGTACTCACACTTATTCGACGCTTTTCCGGTACTCGCCCGGAAAGTTTTTCCATACTCGCACGGATTCTACCTTTTTCCGATACACGGTCGATTTATATCATTTTTCGATACTCACACTTATTCGACTCTTTTGTGGTACTCGCCCGAACAGTTTTTCGATTCTCGCACGGATTCTTCCTTTTTCCTATACTCGCTCGGATTATATCATTTTTCGATACTCTTACTTATTCGACTCTTTTGTGGTACACGCCCAAACTGGTTTTCGATACTCGCACGGATTCTGTCTTTTTCCGATACTCGCTCGGATTATATCATTTTTCGGTACTCACACTTATTCGACTCCTTTGTGGTACTCGCCCGAACTGTTTTTCGATACTCGCACGGATTCTGCCTTTTTCCGATACTCGATCGGATTATATCATTTTTCGGTATTCTTACTTATTCGACTCTTTTGTGGTACACGCCCGAACTGGTTTTCGATACTCGCACGGATTCTGTCTTTTTCCGATACTCGCTCGGATTATATCATTTTTCGGTACTCACACTTATTCGACTCCTTTGTGGTACTCGCCCGAACTGTTTTTCGATACTCGCACGGATTCTGCCTTTTTCCGATACTCGATCGGATTATATCATTTTTCGGTACTCTTACTTATTCGACTCTTTTGTGGTACACGCCCGAACTGGTTTTCGATACTCGCACGGATTCTGTCTTTTTCCGATACTCGCTCGGATTACATCATTTTTCGGTACTCACACTTATTCGACTCTTTTGTGGTACTCGCCCGAACTGTTTTTCGATACTCGCACGGATTCTGCCTTTTTCCGATACTCGATCGGATTATATCATTTTTCGGTACTCACACTTATTCGACTCTTTTGTGGTACTCGCCCGAACTGGTTTTCGATACTCGCACGGATTCTGTCTTTTTCCGATACTCGCTCGGATTATATCATTTTTCGGTACTCACACTTATTCGACTCTTTTGTGCTACTCGCCCGACTTGTTTTTCGATACTCGCACGGATTCTGCCTTTTTCCGATACTCGATCGGATTATATCATTTTTCGGTACTCTTACTTATTCGACTCTTTTGTGGTACACGCCCGAACTGGTTTTCGATACTCGCACGGATTCTGTCTTTTTCCGATACTCGCTCGGATTATATCATTTTTCGGTACTCACACTTATTCGACTCTTTTGTGGTACTCGCCCGAACAGTTTTTCGATTCTCGCACGGATTCTGCCTTTTTCCTATACTCGCTCGGATTATATCATTTTTCGGTACTCTTATTTATTCGACTCTTTTGTGGTACACGCCCGAACTGGTTTTCGATACTCGCACGGATTCTGTCTTTTTCCGATACTCGCTCGGATTATATCATTTTTCGGTACTCACACTTATTCGAATCCTTTGTGGTACTCGCCCGAACTGTTTTTCGATACTCGCACGGATTCTGCCTTTTTCCGATACTCGATCGGATTATATCATTTTTCGGTACTCTTACTTATTCGACTCTTTTGTGGTACACGCCCGAACTGGTTTTCGATACTCGCACGGATTCTGTCTTTTTCCGATACTCGCTCGGATTACATCATTTTTCGGTACTCACACTTATTCGACTCTTTTGTGGTACTCGCCCGAACTGTTTTTCGATACTCGCACGGATTCTGTCTTTTTCCGATACTCGCTCGGATTATATCATTTTTCGGTACTCACACTTATTCGACTCTTTTGTGGTACTCGCCCGAACTGTTTTTCGATACTCGCACGGATTCTGCCTTTTTCCGATACTCGATCGGATTATACCATTTTTCGGTATTCTTACTTATTCGACTCTTTTGTGGTACTCGCCCGAACTGTTTTTCGATACTCGCACGGATTCTGCCTTTTTCCGATACTCGCTAGGATTATATCATTTTTCGGTACTCTTACTTATTCGACTCTTTTGTGGTACACGCCCGACTTGGTTTTCGATACTCGCACGGATTCTGTCTTTTTCCGATACTCGCTCGGATTATATCATTTTTCGGTACTCACACTTATTCGACTCTTTTCGGGTACTGGCCCGGACAGTTTTTCGATACTCACACGGATTCTGCCGTTTTTCGGCAATCGCCCGGATTCTATCATTTTTCAGTACTCACACTTATTCGACGCTTTTCCGGTACTCGCCCGGAAAGTTTTTCCATACTCGCACGGATTCTACCTTTTTCCGATACACGGTCGGCTTATATCATTTTTCGGTACTCACACTTATTCGACTCTTTTGTGGTACTCGCCCGAACAGTCTTTCGATTCTCGCACGGATTCTGCCTTTTTCCGATACTCGCTCGGATTATATCATTTTTCGGTACTCACACTTATTCGACTCTTTTCGGGTACTGGCCCGGACAGTTTTTCGATTCTCGCACGGATTCTGCCTTTTTCCTAGACTCGCTCGGATTATATCATTTTTCGGTACTCTTACTTATTCGACTCTTTTGTGGTACACGCCCGAACTGGTTTTCGATACTCGCACGGATTCTGTCTTTTTCCGATACTCGCTCGGATTATATCATTTTTCGGTACTCACACTTATTCGACTCCTTTGTGGTACTCTCCCGAACTGTTTTTCGATACTCGCACGGATTCTGCCTTTTTCTGATACTCGCTCGGATTATATCATTTTTCGGTACTCACACTTATTCGACTCCTTTGTGGTACTCTCCCGAACTGTTTTTCGATACTCGCACGGATTCTGCCTTTTTCCGATACTCGATCGGATTATATCATTTTTCGGTACTCTTACTTATTCGACTCTTTTGTGGTACACGCCCGAACTGGTTTTCGATACTCGCACGGATTCTGTCTTTTTCCGATACTCGCTCGGATTATATCACTTTTCGGTACTCACACTTATTCGACTCTTATCGGGTACTGGCCCGGACAGTTTTTCGATACTCACACGGATTCTGCCGTTTTTCGGCAATCGCCCGGATTCTATCATTTTTCAGTACTCACACTTATTCGACGCTTTTCCGGTACTCGCCCGGAAAGTTTTTCCACACTCGCACGGATTCTACCTTTTTCCGATACACGGTCGGTTTATATCATTTTTCGATACTCACACTTATTCGACTCTTTTGTGGTACTCGCCCGAACTGGTTTTCTATACTCGCACAGATTCTGTCTTTTTCCGATACTCGCTCGGATTATATCATTTTTCGGTACTCACACTTATTCGACTCTTTTGTGGTCCTCGCCCGAACTGTTTTTCGATACTTGCACGGATTCTGCCTTTTTCCGATACTCGCTAGGATTATATCATTTTTCGGTACTCTTACTTATTCGACTCTTTTGTGGTACACGCCCGAACTGGTTTTCGATACTCGCACGGATTCTGTCTTTTTCCGATACTCGCTCGGATTATATCATTTTTCGGTACTCACACTTATTCGACTCTTTTCGGGTACTGGCCCGGACAGTTTTTCGATACTCACACGGATTCTGCCGTTTTTCGGCAATCGCCCGGATTCTATCATTTTTCAGTACTCACACTTATTCGACGCTTTTCCGGTACTCGCCCGGAAAGTTTTTCCATACTCGCACGGATTCTACCTTTTTCCGATACACGGTCGGCTTATATCATTTTTCGGTACTCACACTTATTCGACTCTTTTGTGGTACTCGCCCGAACAGTCTTTCGATTCTCGCACGGATTCTGCCTTTTTCCGATACTCGCTCGGATTATATCATTTTTCGGTACTCACACTTATTCGACTCTTTTCGGGTACTGGCCCGGACAGTTTTTCGATTCTCGCACGGATTCTGCCTTTTTCCTAGACTCGCTCGGATTATATCATTTTTCGGTACTCTTACTTATTCGACTCTTTTGTGGCACACGCCCGAACTGGTTTTCGATAGTCGCACGGATTCTGTCTTTTTCCGATACTCGCTCGGATTATATCATTTTTCGGTACTCACACTTATTCGACTCCTTTGTGGTACTCTCCCGAACTGTTTTTCGATACTCGCACGGATTCTGCCTTTTTCCGATACTCGATCGGATTATATCATTTTTCGGTACTCTTACTTATTCGACTCTTTTGTGGTACACGCCCGAACTGGTTTTCGATACTCGCACGGATTCTGTCTTTTTCCGATACTCGCTCGGATTATATCACTTTTCGGTACTCACACTTATTCGACTCTTATCGGGTACTGGCCCGGACAGTTTTTCGATACTCACACGGATTCTGCCGTTTTTCGGCAATCGCCCGGATTCTATCATTTTTCAGTACTCACACTTATTCGACGCTTTTCCGGTACTCGCCCGGAATGTTTTTCCATACTCGCACGGATTCTACCTTTTTCCGATACACGGTCGGTTTATATCATTTTTCGATACTCACACTTATTCGACTCTTTTGTGGTACTCGCCCGAACTGTTTTTCGATACTCGCACGGATTCTGCCTTTTTCCGATACTCGCTAGGATTATATCATTTTTCGGTATTCTTACTTATTCGACTCTTTTGTGGTACACGCCCGAACTGGTTTTCGATACTCGCACGGATTCTGTCTTTTTCCGATACTCGCTCGGATTATATCATTTTTCGGTACTCACACTTATTCGACTCTTTTGTGGTACTCGCCCGAACTGTTTTTCGATACTCGCACGGATTCTGCCTTTTTCCGATACTCGCTCGGATTATATCATTTTTGGGTACTCTTACTTATTCGACTCTTTTGTGGTACACGCCCGAACTGGTTTTCGATACTCGCACGGATTCTGTCTTTTTCCGATACTCGCTCGGATTATATCATTTTTCGGTACTCACACTTATTCGACTCTTTTCGGGTACTGGCCCGGATAGTTTTTCGATACTCACGCGGATTCTGCCATTTTTCGGTACTCGCCCGGATTCTATCATTTTTCAGTACTCACACTTATTCGACGCTTTTCCGGTACTCGCCCGGAAAGTTTTTCCATACTCGCACGGATTCTACCTTTTTCCGATACACGGTCGGTTTATATCATTTTTCGATACTCACACTTATTCGACTCTTTTGTGGTACTCGCCCGAACAGTTTTTCGATTCTCGCACGGATTCTGCCTTTTTCCTATACACGCTCGGTTTATATCATTTTTCGGTACTCACACTTATTCGACTCTTTTGTGGTACTCGTCCGAACAGTTTTTCGATTCTCACACGGATTCTGCCTTTTTCCGATACTCGCTCGGATTATATCATTTTTCGGTACTCTTACTTATTCGACTCTTTTGTGGTACACGCCCGAACTGGTTTTCGATACTCGCACCGATTTTGTCTTTTTCCGATACTCGCTCGGATTATATCATTTTTCGGTACTCACACTTATTCGACTCTTTTGTGGTACTTGCATGGATTCTGTCTTTTTCCGATACTCGCTCGGATTATATAATTTTTCGGAACTCACACTTATTCGACTCTTTTGTGGTACTCGCCCGAACTGTTTTTCGATACTCGCACGGATTCTGTCTTTTTCCGATACTCGCTCGGATTATATCATTTTTCGGTAATCACACTTATTCGACTCCTTTGTGGTACTCGCCCGAACTGTTTTTCGATACTCCCACGGATTCTGCCTTTTTCCGATACTCGATCGGATTATATCATTTTTCGGTACTCTTACTTATTCGACTCTTTTGTGGTACACGCCCGAACTGGTTTTCGATACTCGCACGGATTCTATCTTTTTCCGATACTCGCTCGGATTATATCATTTTTCTGTACTCACACTTATTCGACTCTTTTGTGGTACTCAACCGAACTGGTTTTCTATACTCGCACGGATTCTGTCTTTTTCCGATACTCGCTCGGATTATATCATTTTTCGGTACTCACACTTATTCGACTCTTTTGTGGTACTCGCCCGAACTGTTTTTCGATACTCGCACGGATTCTGCCTTTTTCCGATACTCGCTAGGATTATATCATTTTTCGGTACTCTTACTTATTCGACTCTTTTGTGGTACACGCCCGAACTGGTTTTCGATACTCGCACGGATTCTGTCTTTTTCCGATACTCGCTCGGATTATATCCTTTTTCGGTACTCACACTTATTCGACTCTTTTCGGGTACTGGCCCGGACAGTTTTTTGATACTCACACGGATTCTACCATTTTTCGGCAATCGCCCGGATTCTATCATTTTTCAGTACTCACACTTATTCGACGCTTTTCCGGTACTCGCCCGGAAAGTTTTTCCATACTCGCACGGATTCTACCTTTTTCCGATACACGGTCGGATTATATCATTTTTCGGTACTCACACTTATTCGACTCTTTTGTGGTACTCGCCCGAACAGTCTTTCGATTCTCGCACGGATTCTGCCTTTTTCCGATACTCGCTCGGATTATATCATTTTTCGGTACTCACACTTATTCGACTCTTTTCGGGTACTGGCCCGGACAGTTTTTCGATTCTCGCACGGATTCTGCCTTTTTCCTAGACTCGCTCGGATTATATCATTTTTCGGTACTCTTACTTATTCGACTCTTTTGTGGTACACGCCCGAACTGGTTTTCGATACTCGCACGGATTCTGTCTTTTTCCGATACTCGCTCGGATTATATCATTTTTCGGTACTCACACTTATTCGACTCCTTTGTGGTACTCTCCCGAACTGTTTTTCGATACTCGCACGGATTCTGCCTTTTTCCGATACTCGATCGGATTATATCATTTTTCGGTACTCTTACTTATTCGACTCTTTTGTGGTACACGCCCGAACTGGTTTTCGATACTCGCACGGATTCTGTCTTTTTCCGATACTCGCTCGGATTATATCACTTTTCGGTACTCACACTTATTCGACTCTTATCGGGTACTGGCCCGGACAGTTTTTTGATACTCACACGGATTCTACCATTTTTCGGCAATCGCCCGGATTCTATCATTTTTCAGTACTCACACTTATTTGACGCTTTTCCGGTACTCGCCCGGAAAGTTTTTCCATACTCGCACGGATTCTACCTTTTTCCGATACACGGTCGGTTTATATCATTTTTCGGTACTCACACTTACTCGACTCTTTTGTGGTACACGCCCGAACTGGTTTTCGATACTCGCACGGATTCTGTCTTTTTCCGATACTCGCTCGGATTATATCATTTTTCGGTACTCACACTTATTCGACTCTTTTCGGGTACTGGCCCGGATAGTTTTTCGATACTCACGCGGATTCTGCCATTTTTCGGTACTCGCCCGGATTCTATCATTTTTCAGTACTCACACTTATTCGACGCTTTTCCGGTACTCGCCCGGAAAGTTTTTCCATACTCGCACGGAATCTACCTTTTTCCGATACTCGCTCGGACTATATCATTTTTCGGTACTCACACTTATTCGACTCTTTTGTGGTACACGCCCGAACTGGTTTTCGATACTCGCACGGATTCTGTCTTTTTCCGATACTCGCTCGGATTATATCATTTTTCGGTACTCACACTTATTCGACTCTTTTCGGGTACTGGCCCGGATAGTTTTTCGATACTCACGCGGATTCTGCCATTTTTCGGTACTCGCCCGGATTCTATCATTTTTCAGTACTCACACTTATTCGACGCTTTTCCGGTACTCGCCCGGAAAGTTTTTCGGTACTCGCACGGATTCTGCCTTTTTCCGATACTCGATCGGATTATATCATTTTTCGGTACTCTTACTTATTCGACTCTTTTGTGGTACACGCCCGAACTGGTTTTCGATACTCGCACGGATTCTGTCTTTTTCCGATACTCGCTCGGATTATATCATTTTTCGGTACTCACACTTATTCGACTCTTTTGTGGTACTCGCCCGAACTGTTTTTCGATACTCGCACGGATTCTGCCTTTTTCCGATACTCGATCGGATTATATCATTTTTCGGTACTCTTACTTATTCGACTCTTTTGTGGTACACGCCCGAACTGGTTTTCGATACTCGCACGGATTCTGTCTTTTTCCGATACTCGCTCGGATTATATCATTTTTCGGTACTCACACTTATTCGACTCTTTTGTGGTACTCGCCCGAACAGTCTTTCGATTCTCGCACGGATTCTGCCTTTTTCCGATACTCGCTCGGATTATATCATTTTTCGGTACTCACACTTATTCGACTCTTTTGTGGTACTCGCCCGAACAGTCTTTCGATTCTCGCACGGATTCTGCCTTTTTCCGATACTCGCTCGGATTATATCATTTTTCGGTACTCACACTTATTCGACTCTTTTCGGGTACTGGCACGGACAGTTTTTCGATACTCACACGGATTCTACCATTTTTCGGCAATCGCCCGGATTCTATCATTTTTCAGTACTCACACTTATTCGACGCTTTTCCGGTACTCGCCCGGAAAGTTTTTCCATACTCGCACGGAATCTACCTTTTTCCGATACTCGCTCGGACTATATCATTTTTCGGTACTCACACTTATTCGACTCTTTTGTGGTACACGCCCGAACTGGTTTTCGATACTCGCACGGATTCTGTCTTTTTCCGATACTCGCTCGGATTATATCATTTTTCGGTACTCACACTTATTCGACTCTTTTCGGGTACTGGCCCGGATAGTTTTTCGATACTCACGCGGATTCTGCCATTTTTCGGTACTCGCCCGGATTCTATCATTTTTCAGTACTCACACTTATTCGACGCTTTTCCGGTACTCGCCCGGAAAGTTTTTCCATACTCGCACGGATTCTACCTTTTTCCGATACACGGTCGATTTATATCATTTTTCGATACTCACACTTATTCGACTCTTTTGTGGTACTCGCCCGAACAGTTTTTCGATTCTCGCACGGATTCTGCCTTTTTCCTATACTCGCTCGGATTATATCATTTTTCGGTACTCTTACTTATTCGACTCTTTTGTGGTACACGCCCGAACTGGTTTTCGATACTCGCACGGATTCTGTCTTTTTCCGATACTCGCTCGGATTATATCATTTTTCGGTACTCACACTTATTCGACTCCTTTGTGGTACTCGCCCGAACTGTTTTTCGGTACTCGCACGGATTCTGCCTTTTTCCGATACTCGATCGGATTATATCATTTTTCGGTACTCTTACTTATTCGACTCTTTTGTGGTACACGCCCGAACTGGTTTTCGATACTCGCACGGATTCTGTCTTTTTCCGATACTCGCTCGGATTATATCATTTTTCGGTACTCACACTTATTCGACTCCTTTGTGGTACTCGCCCGAACTGTTTTTCGATACTCGCACGGATTCTGCCTTTTTCCGATACTCGATCGGATTATATCATTTTTCGGTACTCTTACTTATTCGACTCTTTTGTGGTACACGCCCGAACTGGTTTTCGATACTCGCACGGATTCTGTCTTTTTCCGATACTTGCTCGGATTACATCTTTT
The DNA here is from genome assembly GCF_030704535.1 of Vitis vinifera. Classification (NCBI taxonomy): domain Eukaryota; kingdom Viridiplantae; phylum Streptophyta; class Magnoliopsida; order Vitales; family Vitaceae; genus Vitis; species Vitis vinifera. Next base: position 17,161,366 of record NC_081823.1, on the reverse strand, counting down.
TTCGGTACTCACACTTATTCGACTCTTTTGTGGTACTCGCCCGAACTGTTTTTCGATACTCGCACGGATTCTGTCTTTTTCCGATACTCGCTCGGATTATATCATTTTTCGGTACTCACACTTATTCGACTCTTTTGTGGTACTCGCCCGAACTGTTTTTCGATACTCGCACGGATTCTGCCTTTTTCCGATACTCGCTCGGATTATATCATTTTTCGGTACTCACACTTATTCGACTCTTTTCGGGTACTGGCCCGGATAGTTTTTCGATACTCACGCGGATTCTGCCATTTTTCGGTACTCGCCCGGATTCTATCATTTTTCGGTACTCTTACTTATTCGACTCTTTTGTGGTACACGCCCGACTTGGTTTTCGATACTCGCACGGATTCTGTCTTTTTCCGATACTCGCTCGGATTATATCATTTTTCGGTACTCACACTTATTCGACTCCTTTGTGGTACTCGCCCGAACTGTTTTTCGGTACTCGCACGGATTCTGCCTTTTTCCGATACTCGATCGGATTATATCATTTTTCGGTACTCTTACTTATTCGACTCTTTTGTGGTACACGCCCGAACTGGTTTTCGATACTCGCACGAATTCTGTCTTTTTCCGATACTCGCTCGGATTATATCATTTTTCGGTACTCACACCTATTCGACTCCTTTGTGGTACTCGCCCGAACTGTTTTTCGATACTCGCACGGATTCTGCCTTTTTCCGATACTCGCTCGGATTATATCAATTTTCGGTACTCACACTTATTCGACTCTTTTCGGGTACTGGCCCGGATAGTTTTTCGATACTCACGCGGATTCTGCCATTTTTCGGTACTCGCCCGGATTCTATCATTTTTCAGTACTCACACTTATTCGACGCTTTTCCGGTACTCGCCCGGAAAGTTTTTCCATACTCGCACGGATTCTACCTTTTTCCGATACACGGTCGATTTATATCATTTTTCGATACTCACACTTATTCGACTCTTTTGTGGTACTCGCCCGAACAGTTTTTCGATTCTCGCACGGATTCTGCCTTTTTCCTATACTCGCTCGGATTATATCATTTTTCGGTACTCTTACTTATTCGACTCTTTTGTGGTACACGCCCGAACTGGTTTTCGATACTCGCACGGATTCTGTCTTTTTCCGATACTCGCTCGGATTATATCATTTTTCGGTACTCACACTTATTCGATTCCTTTGTGGTACTCGCCCGAACTGTTTTTCGGTACTCGCACGGATTCTGCCTTTTTCCGATACTCGATCGGATTATATCATTTTTCGGTACTCTTACTTATTCGACTCTTTTGTGGTACACGCCCGAACTGGTTTTCGATACTCGCACGGATTCTGTCTTTTTCCGATACTCGCTCGGATTATATCATTTTTCGGTACTCACACTTATTCGACTCCTTTGTGGTACTCGCCCGAACTGTTTTTCGATACTCGCACGGATTCTGCCTTTTTCCGATACTCGATCGGATTATATCATTTTTCGGTACTCACACTTATTCGACTCTTTTGTGGTACTCGCCCGAACTGGTTTTCGATACTCGCACGGATTCTGTCTTTTTCCGATACTCGCTCGGATTATATCATTTTTCGGTACTCACACTTATTCGACTCTTTTGTGGTACCCGCCCGAACTGTTTTTCGATACTCGCACGGATTCTGCCTTTTTCCGATACTCGCTCGGATTATATCATTTTTCGGTACTCACACTTATTCGACTCTTTTCGGGTACTGGCCCGGATAGTTTTTCGGTACTCACGCGGATTCTGCCATTTTTCGGTACTCGCCCGGATTCTATCATTTTTCGGTACTCTTACTTATTCGACTCTTTTGTGGTACACGCCCGACTTGGTTTTCGATACTCGCACGGATTCTGTCTTTTTCCGATACTCGCTCGGATTATATCATTTTTCGGTACTCACACTTATTCGACTCCTTTGTGGTACTCGCCCGAACTGTTTTTCGGTACTCGCACGGATTCTGCCTTTTTCCGATACTCGATCGGATTATATCATTTTTCGGTACTCTTACTTATTCGACTCTTTTGTGGTACACGCCCGAACTGGTTTTCGATACTCGCACGGATTCTGTCTTTTTCCGATACTCGCTCGGATTATATCATTTTTCGGTACTCACACTTATTCGACTCCTTTGTGGTACTCGCCCGAACTGTTTTTCGATACTCGCACGGATTCTGCCTTTTTCCGATACTCGATCGGATTATATCATTTTTCGGTACTCTTACTTATTCGACTCTTTTGTGGTACACGCCCGAACTGGTTTTCGATACTCGCACGGATTCTGTCTTTTTCCGATACTCGCTCGGATTACATCATTTTTCGGTACTCACACTTATTCGACTCTTTTGTGGTACTCGCCCGAACTGTTTTTCGATACTCGCACGGATTCTGCCTTTTTCCGATACTCGATCGGATTATATCATTTTTCGGTACTCACACTTATTCGACTCTTTTGTGGTACTCGCCCGAACTGGTTTTCGATACTCGCACGGATTCTGTCTTTTTCCGATACTCGCTCGGATTATATCATTTTTCGGTACTCACACTTATTCGACTCTTTTGTGGTACTCGCCCGAACTGTTTTTCGATACTCGCACGGATTCTGCCTTTTTCCGATACTCGCTCGGATTATATCATTTTTCGGTACTCACACTTATTCGACTCTTTTCGGGTACTGGCCCGGATAGTTTTTCGATACTCACGCGGATTCTGCCATTTTTCGGTACTCGCCCGGATTCTATCATTTTTCAGTACTCACACTTATTCGACGCTTTTCCGGTACTCGCCCGGAAAGTTTTTCCATACTCGCACGGATTCTACCTTTTTCCGATACACGGTCGATTTATATCATTTTTCGATACTCACACTTATTCGACTCTTTTGTGGTACTCGCCCGAACTGTTTTTCGGTACTCGCACGGATTCTGCCTTTTTCCGATACTCGATCGGATTATATCATTTTTCGGTACTCTTACTTATTCGACTCTTTTGTGGTACACGCCCGAACTGGTTTTCGATACTCGCACGGATTCTGTCTTTTTCCGATACTCGCTCGGATTATATCATTTTTCGGTACTCACACTTATTCGACTCCTTTGTGGTACTCGCCCGAACTGTTTTTCGATACTCGCACGGATTCTGCCTTTTTCCGATACTCGATCGGATTATATCATTTTTCGGTACTCTTACTTATTCGACTCTTTTGTGGTACACGCCCGAACTGGTTTTCGATACTCGCACGGATTCTGTCTTTTTCCGATACTCGCTCGGATTACATCATTTTTCGGTACTCACACTTATTCGACTCTTTTGTGGTACTCGCCCGAACTGTTTTTCGATACTCGCACGGATTCTGCCTTTTTCCGATACTCGATCGGATTATATCATTTTTCGGTACTCACACTTATTCGACTCTTTTGTGGTACTCGCCCGAACTGGTTTTCGATACTCGCACGGATTCTGTCTTTTTCCGATACTCGCTCGGATTATATCATTTTTCGGTACTCACACTTAGTCGACTCTTTTGTGGTACTCGCCCGAACAGTTTTTCGATTCTCGCACGGATTCTGTCTTTTTCCGATACTCGCTCGGATTATATCATTTTTCGGTACTCACACTTATTCGACTCCTTTGTGGTACTCGCCCGAACTGTTTTTCGATACTCGCACGGATTCTGCCTTTTTCCGATACTCGATCGGATTATATCATTTTTCGGTACTCTTACTTATTCGACTCTTTTGTGGTACACGCCCGAACTGGTTTTCGATACTCGCACGGATTCTGTCTTTTTCCGATACTCGCTCGGATTACATCATTTTTCGGTACTCACACTTATTCGACTCTTTTGTGGTACTCGCCCGAACTGTTTTTCGATACTCACACGGATTCTGCCGTTTTTCGGCAATCGCCCGGATTCTATCATTTTTCAGTACTCACACTTATTCGACGCTCTTCCGGTACTCGCCCGGAAAGTTTTTCCATACTCGCACGGATTCTACCTTTTTCCGATACACGCTCGGTTTATATCATTTTTCGGTACTCACACTTATTCGACTCTTTTGTGGTACTCGCCCGAACAGTCTTTCGATTCTCGCACGGATTCTGTCTTTTTCCGATACTCGCTCGGATTATATCATTTTTCGGTACTCACACTTATTCGACTCTTTTGTGGTACTCGCCCGAACTGTTTTTCGATACTCGCACAGATGCTGCCTTTTTCCGATACTCGCTCGGATTATATCATTTTTCGGTACTCACACTTATTCGACTCTTTTCGGGTACTGGCCCGGATAGTTTTTCGATACTCACGCGGATTCTGCCATTTTTCGGTACTCGCCCGGATTCTATCATTTTTCAGTACTCACACTTATTCGACGCTTTTCCGGTACTCGCCCGGAAAGTTTTTCCATTCTCGCACGGATTCTACCTTTTTCCGATACTCGCTCGGATTATATCATTTTTCGGTACTCACACTTATTCGACTCTTTTGTGGTACACGCCCGAACTGGTTTTCGATACTCGCACGGATTCTGTCTTTTTCCGATACTCGCTCGGATTATATCATTTTTCGGTACTCACACTTATTCGACTCTTTTGTGGTACTCGCCCGAACTGGTTTTCGATACTCGCACGGATTCTGTCTTTTTCCGATACTCGCTCGGATTATATCATTTTTCGGTACTCACACTTATTCGACTCTTTTGTGGTACTCGCCCGAACTGTTTTTCGATACTCGCACGGATTCTGCCTTTTTCCGATACTCGCTCGGATTATATCATTTTTTGGTACTCTTACTTATTCGACTCTTTTGTGGTACACGCCCGAACTGGTTTTCGATACTCGCACGGATTCTGTCTTTTTCCGATACTCGCTCGGATTATATCATTTTTCGGTACTCACACTTATTCGACTCCTTTGTGGTACTCGCCCGAACTGTTTTTCGATACTCGCACGGATTCTGCCTTTTTCCGATACTCGATCGGATTATATCATTTTTCGGTACTCTTACTTATTCGACTCTTTTGTGGTACACGCCCGACTTGGTTTTCGATACTCGCACGGATTCTGTCTTTTTCCGATACTCGCCCGGATTATATCATTTTTCGGTACTCACACTTATTCGACGCTTTTCCGGTACTCGCCCGGAAAGTTTTTCCATACTCGCACGGATTCTACCTTTTTCCGATACACGGTCGGTTTATATCATTTTTCGGTACTCACACTTATTCGACTCTTTTGTGGTACTCGCCCGAACAGTCTTTCGATTCTCGCACGGATTCTGCCTTTTTCCGATACTCGCTCGGATTATATCATTTTTCGGTACTCTTACTTATTCGACTCTTTTGTGGTACACGCCCGACTTGGTTTTCGATACTCGCACGGATTCTGTCTTTTTCCGATACTCGCTCGGATTATATCATTTTTCGGTACTCACACTTATACGACTCTTTTCGGGTACTGGCCCGGACAGTTTTTCGATACTCACACGGATTCTGCCGTTTTTCGGCAATCGCCCGGATTCTATCATTTTTCAGTACTCACACTTATTCGACGCTTTTCCGGTACTCGCCCGGAAAGTTTTTCCATACTCGCACGGATTCTACCTTTTTCCGATACACGGTCGGTTTATATCATTTTTCGATACTCACACTTATTCGACTCTTTTGTGGTACTCGCCCGAACTGTTTTTCGATACTCGCACGGATTCTGTCTTTTTCAGATACTCGCTCGGATTATATCATTTTTCTGTACTCACACTTATTCGACTCTTTTCGGGTACTGGCCCAAACAGTTTTTCGATACTCACACGGATTCTGCCATTTTTCGGCAATCGCCCGGATTCTATCATTTTTCAGTACTCACGCTTATTCACCGCTTTTCCGGTACTCGCCCGGAAAGTTTTTCCATACTCGCACGGATTCTACCTTTTTCCGATACACGGTCGGTTTATATCATTTTTCGATACTCACACTTATTCGACTCTTTTGTGGTACTCGCCCGAACAGTTTTTCGATTCTCGCACGGATTCTGTCTTTTTCCTATACACGCTCGGTTTATATCATTTTTCGGTACTCACACTTATTCGACTCTTTTGTGGTACTCGCCCGAACAGTTTTTCGATTCTCACATGGATTCTGCCTTTTTCCGATACTCGCTCGGATTATATCATTTTTCGGTACTCTTACTTATTCGACTCTTTTGTGGTACACGCCCGAACTGGTTTTCGATACTCGCACGGATTCTGTCTTTTTCCGATACTCGCTCGGATTATATCATTTTTCGGTACTCACACTTATTCGACTCTTTTGTGGTACTCGCCCGAACTGTTTTTCGATACTCGCACGGATTCTGCCTTTTTCCGATACTCGCTAGGATTATATCATTTTTCGGTACTCTTACTTATTCGACTCTTTTGTGGTACACGCCCGAACTGGTTTTCGATACTCGCACGGATTCTGTCTTTTTCCGATACTCGCTCGGATTATATCATTTTTCAGTACTCACATTTATTCGACTCTTTTCGGGTACTGGCCCGGACAGTTTTTCGATACTCACACGGATTCTGCCGTTTTTCGGCAATCGCCCGGATTCTATCATTTTTCAGTACTCACACTTATTCGACGCTTTTCCGGTACTCGCCCGGAAAGTTTTTCCATACTCGCACGGATTCTACCTTTTTCCGATACACGGTCGGTTTATATCATTTTTCGGTACTCACACTTATTCGACTCTTTTGTGGTACTCGCCCGAACAGTTTTTCGATTCTCGCACGGATTCTGCCTTTTTCCTATACTCGCTCGGATTATATCATTTTTCGGTACTCTTACTTATTCGACTCTTTTGTGGTACACGCCCGAACTGGTTTTCGATACTCGCACGGATTCTGTCTTTTTCCGATACTCGCTCGGATTATATCATTTTTCGGTACTCACACTTATTCGACTCTTTTCGGGTACTGGCCCGGACAGTTTTTTGATACTCACACGGATTCTACCATTTTTCGGCAATCGCCCGGATTCTATCATTTTTCAGTATGCACACTTATTCGACGCTTTTCCGGTACTCGCCCGGAAAGTTTTTCCATACTCGCACGGATTCTACCTTTTTCCGATACACGGTCGGTTTATATCATTTTTCGGTACTCACACTTATTCGACTCTTTTATGGTACTCGCCCGAACAGTCTTTCGATTCTCACACGGATTCTGCCTTTTTCCTATACTCGCTCGGATTATATCATTTTTCGGTAATCTTACTTATTCGACTCTTTTGTGGTACACGCCCGAACTGGTTTTCGATACTCGCACGGATTCTGTCTTTTTCCGATACTCGCTCGGATTATATCATTTTTCGGTACTCACACTTATTCGACTCTTTTCGGGTACTGGCCCGGACAGTTTTTTGATACTCACACGGATTCTACCATTTTTCGGCAATCGCCCGGATTCTATCATTTTTCAGTACTCACGCTTATTCACCGCTTTTCCGGTACTCGCCCGGAAAGTTTTTCCATACTCGCACGGATTCTACCTTTTTCCGATACACGGTCGGTTTATATCATTTTTCGGTACTCACACTTATTCGACTCTTTTGTGGTACTCGCCCGAACAGTCTTTCGATTCTCGCACGGATTCTGCCTTTTTCCGATACTCGCTCGGATTATATCATTTTTCGGTACTCTTACTTATTCGACTCTTTTGTGGTACACGCCCGACTTGGTTTTCGATACTCGCACGGATTCTGTCTTTTTCCGATACTCGCTCGGATTATATCATTTTTCGGTACTCACACTTATACGACTCTTTTCGGGTACTGGCCCGGACAGTTTTTCGATACTCACACGGATTCTGCCGTTTTTCGGCAATCGCCCGGATTCTATCATTTTTCAGTACTCACACTTATTCGACGCTTTTCCGGTACTCGCCCGGAAAGTTTTTCCATACTCGCACGGATTCTACCTTTTTCCGATACACGGTCGGTTTATATCATTTTTCGATACTCACACTTATTCGACTCTTTTGTGGTACTCGCCCGAACTGTTTTTCGATACTCGCACGGATTCTGTCTTTTTCAGATACTCGCTCGGATTATATCATTTTTCTGTACTCACACTTATTCGACTCTTTTCGGGTACTGGCCCAAACAGTTTTCCGATACTCACACGGATTCTGCCATTTTTCGGCAATCGCCCGGATTCTATCATTTTTCAGTACTCACGCTTATTCACCGCTTTTCCGGTACTCGCCCGGAAAGTTTTTCCGGTACTCGCCCGGAAAGTTTTTCCATACTCGCACGGATTCTACCTTTTTCCGATACACGGTCGGTTTATATCATTTTTCGATACTCACACTTATTCGACTCTTTTGTGGTACTCGCCCGAACAGTTTTTCGATTCTCGCACGGATTCTGTCTTTTTCCTATACACGCTCGGTTTATATCATTTTTCGGTACTCACACTTATTCGACTCTTTTGTGGTACTCGCCCGAACAGTTTTTCGATTCTCACACGGATTCTGCCTTTTTCCGATACTCGCTCGGATTATATCATTTTTCGGTACTCTTACTTATTCGACTCTTTTGTGGTACACGCCCGAACTGGTTTTCGATACTCGCACGGATTCTGTCTTTTTCCGATACTCGCTCGGATTATATCATTTTTCGGTACTCACACTTATTCGACTCTTTTGTGGTACTCGCCCGAACTGTTTTTCGATACTCGCACGGATTCTGCCTTTTTCCGATACTCGCTAGGATTATATCATTTTTCGGTACTCTTACTTATTCGACTCTTTTGTGGTACACGCCCGAACTGGTTTTCGATACTCGCACGGATTCTGTCTTTTTCCGATACTCGCTCGGATTATATCATTTTTCGGTACTCACACTTATTCGACTCTTTTCGGGTACTGGCCCGGACAGTTTTTCGATACTCACACGGATTCTGCCGTTTTTCGGCAATCGCCCGGATTCTATCATTTTTCAGTACTCACACTTATTCGACGCTTTTCCGGTACTCGCCCGGAAAGTTTTTCCATACTCGCACGGATTCTACCTTTTTCCGATACACGGTCGGTTTATATCATTTTTCGGTACTCACACTTATTCGACTCTTTTGTGGTACTCGCCCGAACAGTTTTTCGATTCTCGCACGGATTCTGCCTTTTTCCTATACACGCTCGGTTTATATCATTTTTCGGTACTCACACTTATTCGACTCTTTTGTGGTACTCGCCCGAACAGTTTTTCGATTCTCACACGGATTCTGCCTTTTTCCGATACTCGCTCGGATTATATCATTTTTCGGTACTCTTACTTATTCGACTCTTTTGTGGTACACGCCCGAACTGGTTTTCGATACTCGCACGGATTCTGTCTTTTTCCGATACTCGCTCGGATTATATCATTTTTCGGTACTCACACTTATTCGACTCTTTTGTGGTACTCGCACGGATTCTGTCTTTTTCCGATACTCGCTCGGATTATATAATTTTTCGGAACTCACACTTATTCGACTCTTTTGTGGTACTCGCCCGAACTGTTTTTCGATACCCGCACGGATTCTGTCTTTTTCCGATACTCGCTCGGATTATATCATTTTTCGGTACTCACACTTATTCGACTCTTTTCGGGTACTGGCCCGGACAGTTTTTCGATACTCACACGGATTCTGCCATTTTTCGGCAATCGCCCGGATTCTATCATTTTTCAGTACTCACACTTATTCGACGCTTTTCTGTTACTCGCCCGGAAAGTTTTTCCATACTCGCACGGATTCTACCTTTTTCCGATACTCGCTCGGTTTATATCATTTTTCGGTACTCACACTTATTCGACTCTTTTGTGGTACTCGCCCGAACAGTTTTTCGATTCTCACACGGATTCTGCCTTTTTCCTATACTCGCTCGGATTATATCATTTTTCGGTACTCTTACTTATTCGACTCTTTTGTGGTACACGCCCGAACTGGTTTTCGATACTCGCACGGATTCTGTCTTTTTCCGATACTCGCTCGGATTATATCATTTTTCGGTACTCACACTTATTCGACTCTTTTCGGGTACTGGCCCGGACAGTTTTTTGATACTCACACGGATTCTACCATTTTTCGGCAATCGCCCGGATTCTATCATTTTTCAGTATGCACACTTATTCGACGCTTTTTCGGTACTCGCCCGGAAAGTTTTTCCATACTCGCACGGATTCTACCTTTTTCCGATACACGGTCGGTTTATATCATTTTTCGGTACTCACACTTATTCGACTCTTTTATGGTACTCGCCCGAACAGTCTTTCGATTCTCGCACGGATTCTGCCTTTTTCCGATACTCGCTCGGATTATATCATTTTTCGGTACTCTTACTTATTCGACTCTTTTGTGGTACACGCCCGACTTGGTTTTCGATACTCGCACGGATTCTGTCTTTTTCCGATACTCGCTCGGATTATATCATTTTTCGGTACTCACACTTATACGACTCTTTTCGGGTACTGGCCCGGACAGTTTTTCGATACTCACACGGATTCTGCCGTTTTTCGGCAATCGCCCGGATTCTATCATTTTTCAGTACTCACACTTATTCGACGCTTTTCCGGTACTCGCCCGGAAAGTTTTTCCATACTCGCACGGATTCTACCTTTTTCCGATACACGGTCGGTTTATATCATTTTTCGATACTCACACTTATTCGACTCTTTTGTGGTACTCGCCCGAACTGTTTTTCGATACTCGCACGGATTCTGTCTTTTTCAGATACTCGCTCGGATTATATCATTTTTCTGTACTCACACTTATTCGACTCTTTTCGGGTACTGGCCCAAACAGTTTTTCGATACTCACACGGATTCTGCCATTTTTCGGCAATCGCCCGGATTCTATCATTTTTCAGTACTCACGCTTATTCACCGCTTTTCCGGTACTCGCCCGGAAAGTTTTTCCATACTCGCACGGATTCTACCTTTTTCCGATACACGGTCGGTTTATATCATTTTTCGATACTCACACTTATTCGACTCTTTTGTGGTACTCGCCCGAACAGTTTTTCGATTCTCGCACGGATTCTGTCTTTTTCCTATACACGCTCGGTTTATATCATTTTTCGGTACTCACACTTATTCGACTCTTTTGTGGTACTCGCCCGAACAGTTTTTCGATTCTCACACGGATTCTGCCTTTTTCCGATACTCGCTCGGATTATATCATTTTTCGGTACTCTTACTTATTCGACTCTTTTGTGGTACACGCCCGAACTGGTTTTCGATACTCGCACGGATTCTGTCTTTTTCCGATACTCGCTCGGATTATATCATTTTTCGGTACTCACACTTATTCGACTCTTTTGTAGTACTCGCCCGAACTGTTTTTCGATACTCGCACGGATTCTGCCTTTTTCCGATACTCGCTAGGATTATATCATTTTTCGGTACTCTTACTTATTCGACTCTTTTGTGGTACACGCCCGAACTGGTTTTCGATACTCGTACGGATTCTGTCTTTTTCCGATACTCGCTCGGATTATATCATTTTTCAGTACTCACACTTATTCGACTCTTTTCGGGTACTGGCCCGGACAGTTTTTCGATACTCACACGGATTCTGCCGTTTTTCGGCAATCGCCCGGATTCTATCATTTTTCAGTACTCACACTTATTCGACGCTTTTCCGGTACTCGCCCGGAATGTTTTTCCATACTCGCACGGATTCTACCTTTTTCCGATACACGGTCGGTTTATATCATTTTTCGGTACTCACACTTATTCGACTCTTTTGTGGTACTCGCCCGAACAGTTTTTCGATTCTCGCACGGATTCTGCCTTTTTCCTATACACGCTCGGTTTATATCATTTTTCGGTACTCACACTTATTCGACTCTTTTGTGGTACTCGCCCGAACAGTTTTTCGATTCTCACACGGATTCTGCCTTTTTCCGATACTCGCTCGGATTATATCATTTTTCGGTACTCTTACTTATTCGACTCTTTTGTGGTACACGCCCGAACTGGTTTTCGATACTCGCACGGATTCTGTCTTTTTCCGATACTCACTCGGATTATATCATTTTTCGGTACTCACGCTTATTCGACTCTTTTCGGGTACTGGCCCAGACAGTTTTTCGATACTCACACGGATTCTGCCATTTTTTGGCAATCGCCCGGATTCTATCATTTTTCAGTACTCACACTTATTCGACGATTTTCCGGTACTCGCCCGGAAAGTTTTTCCATACTCGCACGGATTCTACCTTTTTCCGATACACGCTCGGTTTATATCATTTTTCGATACTCACACTTATTCGACTCTTTTGTGGTACTCGCCCGAACTGTTTTTCGATACTCGCACGGATTCTGTCTTTTTCCGATTCTCGCTCGGATTATATCATTTTTCGGTACTCACACTTATTCGACTCTTTTGTGGTACTCGCCCGAACAGTCTTTCGATTCTCGCACGGATTCTGCCTTTTTTCGATACTCGCTCGGATTATATCATTTTTCGGTACTCACACTTATTCGACTCTTTTCGGGTACTGGCCCGGACAGTTTTTTGATACTCACACGGATTCTACCATTTTTCGGCAATCGCCCGGATTCTATCATTTTTCAGTACTCACACTTATTCGACGCTTTTCCGGTACTCGCCCGGAAAGTTTTTCCATACTCGCACGGATTCTACCTTTTTCCGATACACGGTCGGTTTATATCATTTTTGAGTACTCACACTTATTCGACTCTTTTGTGGTACTCGCCCGAATAGTCTTTCGATTCTCGTACGGATTCTGTCTTTTTCCGATACTCGCTCGGATTATATCATTTTTCAGTACTCACACTTATTCGACTCTTTTCGGGTACTGGCCCGGACAGTTTTTCGATTCTCGCACGGATTCTGTCTTTTTTCGGCAATCGCCCGGATTCTATCATTTTTCAGTACTCACACTTGTTCGACGCTTTTCCGGTACTCGCCCGAAAAGTTTTTCCATACTCGCACGGATTCTACCTTTTTCCGATACACGCTCTGTTTATATCATTTTTCGGTACTCACACTTATTCGACTCTATTGTGGTACTCGCCCGAACAGTTTTTCGATTCTCACACGGATTCTACCTTTTTCCTATACTCGCTCGGATTATATCATTTTTCGGTACTCTTACTTATTCGACTCTTTTGTGCTACACGCCCGAACTGGTTTTCGATACTCGCACGGATTCTGTCTTTTTCCGATACTCGCTCGGATTATATCATTTTTCGGTACTCACACTTATTCGACTCTTTTCGGGTACTGGCCCGGACAGTTTTTTGATACTCACACGGATTCTACCATTTTTCGGCAATCGCCCGGATTCTATCATTTTTCAGTACTCACACTTATTCGACGCTTTTCCGGTACTCGCCCGGAAAGTTTTTCCATACTCGCACGGATTCTACCTTTTTCCGATACACGGTCGGTTTATATCATTTTTGAGTACTCACACTTATTCGACTCTTTTGTGGTACTCGCCCGAATAGTCTTTCGATTCTCGCACGGATTCTGCCTTTTTCCGATACTCGCTCGGATTATATCATTTTTCGGTACTCACACTTATTCGACTCTTTTCGGGTACTGGCACGGACAGTTTTTCGATACTCACACGGATTCTACCATTTTTCGGCAATCGCCCGGATTCTATCATTTTTCAGTACTCACACTTATTTGACGCTTTTCCGGTACTCGCCCGGAAAGTTTTTCCATACTCGCACGGAATCTACCTTTTTCCGATACACGCTCGGTTTATATCATTTTTCGGTACTCACACTTATTCGACTCTTTTGTGGTACTCGCCCGAACAGTTTTTCGATTCTCGCACGGAATCTGCCTTTTTCCTATACTCGCTCGGATTATATCATTTTTCGATACTCTTACTTATTCGACTCTTTTGTGGTACACGCCCGAACTGTTTTTCGATACTCGCACGGATTCTGTCTTTTTCCGATACTCGCTTGGATTATATCATTTTTCATAACTCACACTTATTCGACTCTTTTCGGGTACTGGCCCGGACAGTTTTTCGATACTCACACGGATTCTGCCATTTTTCGGTAATCGCCCGGATTCTAGCATTTTTCAGTACTCACACTTATTCGACGCTTTTCCGGTACTCGACCGGAAAGTTTTTCCATACACGCACGGATTTTACCTTTTTCCGATACACGCTCGGTTTATATCATTTTTCGGTACTCACACTTATTCGACTCTTTTGTGGTACTCGCCCGAACAGTTTTTCGATTCTCGCACGGATTTTACCTTTTTCCTATACTCGCTCGGATTATATCATTTTTCGGTACTCTTACTTATTCGACTCTTTTGTGGTACACGCCCGAACTGTTTTTCGATACTCGCACGGATTCTGTCTTTTTCCGATACTCGCTCGGATTATATAATTTTTCAATACTCACACTTATTCGACTCTTTTCGGGTACTGGCCGGGACAGTTTTTCGATACTCACACGGATTCTGCCATTTTTCGGTAATCGCCCGGATTCTATCATTTTTCGGTACTCACACTTATTCTACGCTTTTCCGGTACTCGATCGGAATGTTTTTCCATACTCGCACGGATTCTACCTTTTTCAGATACACGCTCGGTTTATATCATTTTTCGGTACTCACACTTATTCGACTCTTTTGTGGTACTCGCCCGAACAATTTTTCGATTCTCACACGGATTCTGCCTTTTTCCGATACTCGCTCGGATTATATCATTTTTCGGTACTCTTACTTATTCGACTCTTTTGTGGTACACGCCCGAACTGTTTTTCGATACTCGCACGGATTCTGTCTTTTTCCGATACTCGCTCGGATTATATTATTTTTCAATACTCACACTTATTCGACTCTTTTCGGGTACTGGCCCGGACAGTTTTTCGATACTCACACGGATTCTGCCATTTTTCGGTAATCGCCCGGATTCTATCATTTTTCAGTACTCACACTTATTCGACGCTTTTCCGGTACTCGATCGGAATGTTTTTCCACACTCGCACAGATTCTACCTTTTTCCAATACACGCTCGGTTTATATCATTTTTCGGTACTCACACTTATTCGACTCTTTTGTGGTACTCGCCCGAACAGTTTTTCGATTCTCACACGGATTCTGCCTTTTTCCGATACTCGCTCGGATTATATCATTTTTCGGTACTCTTACTTATTCGACTCTTTTGTGGTACACTCCCGAACTGGTTTTCGATACTCGCACGGATTCTGTCTTTTTCCGATACTCGCTCGGATTATATCATTTTTCGGTACTCACACTTATTCGACTCTTTTGTGGTACACGCCCGAACTGTTTTTCGATACTCGCACGGATTCTGTCTTTTTCCGATACTCGCTCGGATTATATCATTTTTCTGTACTCACACTTATTCGACTCTTTTCGGGTACTGGCCCGGACAGTTTTTTGATACTCACACGGATTCTGCCATTCTTCGGCAATCGCCCGGATTCTATCATTTTTCAGTACTCACACTTATTCGACGCTTTTCCGGTACTCGCCCGGAAAGTTTTTCCATACTCGCACGGATTCTACCTTTTTCCGATACACGCTCGGTTTATATCATTTTTCGGTACTCACACTTATTCGACTCTTTTGTGGTACTCGCCGGAACAGTTTTTCGATTCTCGCACGGATTCTGCCTTTTTCCGATACTCGCTCGGATTATATCATTTTTCGGTACTCTTACTTATTCGACTCTTTTGTGGTACACGCCCGAACTGTTTTTCGATACTCGCACGGATTCTGTCTTTTTCCGATACTCGCTCGGATTATATCATTTTTCAATACTCACACTTATTCGACTTTTTTCGGGTACTGGCCCGGACAGTTTTTCGATACTCACACGGATTCTGCCATTTTTCGGTAATCGCCCGGATTCTATCATTTTTCAGTACTCACACTTATTCGACGCTTTTCCGGTACTCGATCGGAATGTTTTTCCACACTCGTACAGATTCTACCTTTTTCCGATACACGCTCGGTTTATATCATTTTTCGGTACTCACACTTATTCGACTCTTTTGTGGTACTCGCCCGAACAGTTTTTCGATACTCACACGGATTCTGCCATTTTTCGGCAATCGCCCGGATTCTATCATTTTTCAGTACTCACACTTATTCGACGCTTTTCCGGTACTCGACCGGAAAGTTTTTCCATACTCGATCGGATT
This sequence comes from Vitis vinifera, assembly GCF_030704535.1. Taxonomy (NCBI): domain Eukaryota; kingdom Viridiplantae; phylum Streptophyta; class Magnoliopsida; order Vitales; family Vitaceae; genus Vitis; species Vitis vinifera. The sequence continues at coordinate 17,145,138 of NC_081823.1, read as the reverse complement.
CTACCTTTTTCCAATACACGCTCGGTTTATATCATTTTTCGGTACTCTTACTTATTCGACTCTTTTGTGGTACACGCCCGAACTGGTTTTCGATACTCGCACGGATTTTGTCTTTTTCAGATACTCGCTCGGATTATATCATTTTTCTGTACTCACACTTATTCGACTCTTTTCGGGTACTGGCCCAAACAGTTTTTCGATACTCACACGGATTCTGCCATTTTTCGGCAATCGCCCGGATTCTATCATTTTTCAGTACTCACGCTTATTCACCGCTTTTCCGGTACTCGCCCGGAAAGTTTTTCCATACTCGCACGGATTCTACCTTTTTCCGATACACGGTCGGTTTATATCATTTTTCGATACTCACACTTATTCGACTCTTTTGTGGTACTCGCCCGAACAGTTTTTCGATTCTCGCACGGATTCTGCCTTTTTCCTATACTCGCTCGGATTATATCATTTTTCGGTACTCACACTTGTTCGACTCTTTTGTGCTACTCGTCCGAACTGTTTTTCGATACTCGCACGGATTCTGCCTTTTTCCGATACTCGCTCGGATTATATCATTTTTCGGTACTCTTACTTATTCGACTATTTTGTGGTACACGCCCGAACTGGTTTTCGATACTCGCACGGATTCTGTCTTTTTCCGATACTCACTCGGATTATATCATTTTTCGGTACTCACGCTTATTCGACTCTTTTCGGGTACTGGCCCAGACAGTTTTTCGATACTCACACGGATTCTGCCATTTTTTGGCAATCGCCCGGATTCTATCATTTTTCAGTACTCACACTTATTCGACGATTTTCCGGTACTCGCCCGGAAAGTTTTTCCATACTCGCACGGATTCTACCTTTTTCCGATACACGCTCGGTTTATATCATTTTTCGATACTCACACTTATTCGACTCTTTTGTGGTACTCGCCCGAACTGTTTTTCGATACTCGCACGGATTCTGTCTTTTTCCGATTCTCGCTCGGATTATATCATTTTTCGGTACTCACACTTATTCGACTCTTTTGTGGTACTCGCCCGAACTGTTTTTCGATACTCCAACGGATTCTGTCTTTTTCCGATACTCGCTCGGATTATATCATTTTTCGGTACTCTTACTTATTCGACTCTTTTGTGGTACACGCCCGAACTGGTTTTCGATACTCGCACGGATTCTGTCTTTTTCAGATTCTCTCTCGGATTATATCATTTTTCGGTACTCACACTTATTCGACTCTTTTCGGGTACTGGCCCGGACAGTTTTTCGATACTCACACGGATTCTGCCGTTTTTCGGCAATCGCCCAGATTCTATCATTTTTCAGTACTCACACTTATTCGACGCTTTTCCGGTTCTCGCCCGGAAAGTTTTTCCATACTCGCACGGATTCTACCTTTTTCCGATACACGCTCGGTTTATATCATTTTTCGGTACTCACACTTATTCGACTCTTTTGTGGTACTCGCCCGAACAGTTTTTCGATTCTCGCACGGATTCTGTCTTTTTCCGATACTCGCTCGGATTATATCATTTTTCGGTACTCTTACTTATTCGACTCTTTTGTGGTACACGCCCGAACTGGTTTTCGATACTCGCACGGATTCTGTCTTTTTCAGATTCTCTCTCGGATTATATCATTTTTCGGTACTCACACTTATTCGACTCTTTTGTGGTACTCGCCCGAACTGTTTTTCGATACTCGCACGGATTCTGTCTTTTTCCGATACTCGCTCGGATTATATCATTTTTCGGTACTCACACTTATTCGACTCTTTTGTGGTACTCGCCCGAACTGTTTTTCGATACTCCCACGGATTCTGTCTTTTTCCGATACTCGCTCGGATTATATCATTTTTCGGTACTCTTACTTATTCGACTCTTTTGTGGTACACGCCCGAACTGGTTTTCGATACTCCCACGGATTCTGTCTTTTCCGATACTCGCTCGGATTATATCATTTTTCGGTACTCTTACTTATTCGACTCTTTTGTGGTACACGCCCGAACTGGTTTTCGATACTCGCACGGATTCTGTCTTTTTCAGATTCTCGCTCGGATTATATCATTTTTCGGTACTCACGCTTATTCGACTCTTTTCGGGTACTGGCCCAGACAGTTTTTCGATACTCACACGGATTCTGCCATTTTTTGGCAATCGCCCGGATTCTATCATTTTTCAGTACTCACACTTATTCGACGATTTTCCGGTACTCGCCCGGAAAGTTTTTCCATACTCGCACGGATTCTACCTTTTTCCGATACACGCTCGGTTTATATCATTTTTCGATACTCACACTTATTCGACTCTTTTGTGGTACTCGCCCGAACTGTTTTTCGATACTCGCACGGATTCAGTCTTTTTCCGATTCTCGCTCGGATTATATCATTTTTCGGTACTCACACTTATTCGACTCTTTTGTGGTACTCGCCCGAACTGTTTTTCGATACTCCAACGGATTCTGTCTTTTTCCGATACTCGCTCGGATTATATCATTTTTCGGTACTCTTACTTATTCGACTCTTTTGTGGTACACGCCCGAACTGGTTTTCGATACTCGCACGGATTCTGTCTTTTTCAGATTCTCTCTCGGATTATATCATTTTTCGGTACTCACACTTATTCGACTCTTTTCGGGTAGTGGCCCGGACAGTTTTTCGATACTCACACGGATTCTGCCGTTTTTCGGCAATCGCCCGGATTCTATCATTTTTCAGTACTCACACTTATTCGACGCTTTTCCGGTTCTCGCCCGGAAAGTTTTTCCATACTCGCACGGATTCTACCTTTTTCCGATACACGCTCGGTTTATATCATTTTTCGGTACTCACACTTATTCGACTCTTTTGTGGTACTCGCCCGAACAGTTTTTCGATTCTCGCACGGATTCTGTCTTTTTCCGATACTCGCTCGGATTATATCATTTTTCGGTACTCACACTTATTCGACTCTTTTGTGGTACTCGCCCGAACTATTTTTCGATACTCGCACGGATTCTGTCTTTTTCCGATACTCGCTCGGATTATATCATTTTTCGGTACTCACACTTATTCGACTCTTTTGTGGTACTCGCCCGAACTGTTTTTCGATACTCCCACGGATTCTGTCTTTTTCCGATACTCGCTCGGATTATATCATTTTTCGGTACTCTTACTTATTCGACTCTTTTGTGGTACACGCCCGAACTGGTTTTCGATACTCCCACGGATTCTGTCTTTTTCCGATACTCGCTCGGATTATATCATTTTTCGGTACTCTTACTTCTTCGACTCTTTTGTGGTACACGCCCGAACTGGTTTTCGATACTCGCACGGATTCTGTCTTTTTCAGATTCTCGCTCGGATTATATCATTTTTCGGTACTCACACTTATTCGACTCTTTTCGGGTACTGGCCCGGACAGTTTTTCGATACTCACACGGATTCTGCCGTTTTTCGGCAATCGCCCGGATTCTATCATTTTTCAGTACTCACACTTATTCGACGCTTTTCCGGTTCTCGCCCGGAAAGTTTTTCCATACTCGCACGGATTCTACCTTTTTCCGATACACGCTCGGTTTATATCATTTTTCGGTACTCACACTTATTCGACTCTTTTGTGGTACTCGCCCGAACAGTTTTTCGATTCTCGCACGGATTCTGTCTTTTCCGATACTCGCTCGGATTATATCATTTTTCGGTACTCACACTTATTCGACTCTTTTGTGGTACTCGCCCGAACTGTTTTTCGATACTTCCACGGATTCTGTCTTTTTCCGATACTCGCTCGGATTATATCATTTTTCGGTACTCTTACTTATTCGACTCTTTTGTGGTACACTCCCGAACTGGTTTTCGATACTCGCACGGATTCTGTCTTTTTCAGATTCTCGCTCGGATTATATCATTTTTCGGTACTCACACTTATTCGACTCTTTTCGGGTACTGGCCCGGACAGTTTTTCGATACTCACACGGATTCTGCCGTTTTTCGGCAATCGCCCGGATTCTATCATTTTTCAGTACTCACACTTATTCGACGCTTTTCCGGTTCTCGCCCGGAAAGTTTTTCCATACTCGCACGGATTCTACCTTTTTCCGATACACGCTCGGTTTATATCATTTTTCGGTACTCACACTTATTCGACTCTTTTGTGGTACTCGCCCGAACAGTTTTTCGATTCTCGCACGGATTCTGTCTTTTTCCGATACTCGCTCGGATTATATCATTTTTCGGTACTCACACTTATTCGACTCTTTTGTGGTACTCGCCCGAACTGGTTTTCGATACTCGCACGGATTCTGTCTTTTTCAGATTCTCGCTCGGATTATATCATTTTTCGGTACTCACACTTATTCGACTCTTTTCGGGTACTGGCCCGGACAGTTTTTCGATACTCACACGGATTCTACCATTTTTCGGCAATCGCCCGGATTCTATCATTTTTCAGTACTCACACTTATTCGACGCTTTTCCGGTACTCGCCCGGAAAGTTTTTCCATACTCGCACGGATTCTACCTTTTTCCGATACACGCTCGGTTTATATCATTTTTCGGTACTCACACTTATTCGACTCTTTTGTGGTACTCGCCCGAACAGTTTTTCGATTCTCGCACGGATTCTGTCTTTTTCCGATACTCGCTCGGATTATATCATTTTTCGGTACTCACACTTATTCGACTCTTTTGTGGTACTCGCCCGAACTGTTTTTCGATACTCGCACGGATTCTGTCTTTTTCCGATACTCGCTCGGATTATATCATTTTTCGGTACTCACACTTATTCGACTCTTTTGTGGTACTCGCCCGAACTGTTTTTCGATACTCCCACGGATTCTGTCTTTTTCCGATACTCGCTCGGATTATATCATTTTTCGGTACTCTTACTTATTCGACTCTTTTGTGGTACACGCCCGAACTGGTTTTCGATACTCCCACGGATTCTGTCTTTTTCCGATACTCGCTCGGATTATATCATTTTTCGGTACTCTTACTTATTCGACTCTTTTGTGGTACACGCCCGAACTGGTTTTCGATACTCGCACGGATTCTGTCTTTTTCAGATTCTCGCTCGGATTATATCATTTTTCGGTACTCACACTTATTCGACTCTTTTCGGGTACTGGCCCGGACAGTTTTTCGATACTCACACGGATTCTGCCGTTTTTCGGCAATCGCCCGGATTCTATCATTTTTCAGTACTCACACTTATTCGACGCTTTTCCGGTTCTCGCCCGGAAAGTTTTTCCATACTCGCACGGATTCTACCTTTTTCCGATACACGCTCGGTTTATATCATTTTTCGGTACTCACACTTATTCGACTCTTTTGTGGTACTCGCCCGAACAGTTTTTCGATTCTCGCACGGATTCTGTCTTTTCCGATACTCGCTCGGATTATATCATTTTTCGGTACTCACACTTATTCGACTCTTTTGTGGTACTCGCCCGAACTGTTTTTCGATACTTCCACGGATTCTGTCTTTTTCCGATACTCGCTCGGATTATATCATTTTTCGGTACTCTTACTTATTCGACTCTTTTGTGGTACACGCCCGAACTGGTTTTCGATACTCGCACGGATTCTGTCTTTTTCAGATTCTCGCTCGGATTATATCATTTTTCGGTACTCACACTTATTCGACTCTTTTCGGGTACTGGCCCGGACAGTTTTTCGATACTCACACGGATTCTGCCGTTTTTCGGCAATCGCCCGGATTCTATCATTTTTCAGTACTCACACTTATTCGACGCTTTTCCGGTTCTCGCCCGGAAAGTTTTTCCATACTCGCACGGATTCTACCTTTTTCCGATACACGCTCGGTTTATATCATTTTTCGGTACTCACACTTATTCGACTCTTTTGTGGTACTCGCCCGAACAGTTTTTCGATTCTCGCACGGATTCTGTCTTTTTCCGATACTCGCTCGGATTATATCATTTTTTGGTACTCACACTTATTCGACTCTTTTGTGGTACTCGCCCGAACTGGTTTTCGATACTCGCACGGATTCTGTCTTTTTCAGATTCTCGCTCGGATTATATCATTTTTCGGTACTCACACTTATTCGACTCTTTTCGGGTACTGGCCCGGACAGTTTTTCGATACTCACACGGATTCTACCATTTTTCGGCAATCGCCCGGATTCTATCATTTTTCAGTACTCACACTTATTCGACGCTTTTCCGGTACTCGCCCGGAAAGTTTTTCCATACTCGCACGGATTCTACCTTTTTCCGATACACGCTCGGTTTATATCATTTTTCGGTACTCACACTTATTCGACTCTTTTGTGGTACTCGCCCGAACAGTTTTTCGATTCTCGCACGGATTCTGCCTTTTTCCGATACTCGCTCGGATTATATCATTTTTCGGTACTCACACTTATTCGACTCTTTTGTGGTACTCGCCCGAACTGTTTTTCGATACTCGCACGGATTCTGTCTTTTTCCGATACTCGCTCGGATTATATCATTTTTCGGTACTCACACTTATTCGACTCTTTTGTGGTACTCGCCCGAACTGTTTTTCGATACTCCCACGGATTCTGTCTTTTTCCGATACTCGCTCGGATTATATCATTTTTCGGTACTCTTACTTATTCGACTCTTTTGTGGTACACGCCCGAACTGGTTTTCGATACTCCCACGGATTCTGTCTTTTTCCGATACTCGCTCGGATTATATCATTTTTCGGTACTCTTACTTATTCGACTCTTTTGTGGTACACGCCCGAACTGGTTTTCGATACTCGCACGGATTCTGTCTTTTTCAGATTCTCGCTCGGATTATATCATTTTTCGGTACTCACACTTATTCGACTCTTTTCGGGTACTGGCCCGGACAGTTTTTCGATACTCACACGGATTCTGCCGTTTTTCGGCAATCGCCCGGATTCTATCATTTTTCAGTACTCACACTTATTCGAAGCTTTTCCGGTTCTCGCCCGGAAAGTTTTTCCATACTCGCACGGATTCTACCTTTTTCCGATACACGCTCGGTTTATATCATTTTTCGGTACTCACACTTATTCGACTCTTTTGTGGTACTCGCCCGAACAGTTTTTCGATTCTCGCACGGATTCTGTCTTTTTCCGATACTCGCTCGGATTATATCATTTTTCGGTACTCACACTTATTCGACTCTTTTGTGGTACTCGCCCGAACTGTTTTTCGATACTCGCACGGATTCTGTCTTTTTCCGATACTCGCTCGGATTATATCATTTTTCGGTACTCACACTTATTCGACTCTTTTGTGGTACTCGCCCGAACTGTTTTTCGATACTCGCACGGATTCTGTCTTTTTCCGATACTCGCTCGGATTATATCATTTTTCGGTACTCATACTTATTCGACTCTTTTGTGGTACACACCCGAACTGTTTTTCGATACTCGCACGGATTCTGTCTTTTTCCGATACTCGCTCGGATTATATCATTTTTCGGTACTCACGCTTATTCGACTCTTTTCGGGTACTGGCCCAGACAGTTTTTCGATACTCACACGGATTCTGCCATTTTTTGGCAATCGCCCGGATTCTATCATTTTTCAGTACTCACACTTATTCGACGATTTTCCGGTACTCGCCCGGAAAGTTTTTCCATACTCGCACGGATTCTACCTTTTTCCGATACACGCTCGGTTTATATCATTTTTCGATACTCACACTTATTCGACTCTTTTGTGGTACTCGCCCGAACTGTTTTTCGATACTCGCACGGATTCTGTCTTTTTCCGATTCTCGCTCGGATTATATCATTTTTCGGTACTCACACTTATTCGACTCTTTTGTGGTACTCGCCCGAACTGTTTTTCGATACTCCAACGGATTCTGTCTTTTTCCGATACTCGCTCGGATTATATCATTTTTCGGTACTCTTACTTATTCGACTCTTTTGTGGTACACGCCCGAACTGGTTTTCGATACTCGCACGGATTCTGTCTTTTTCAGATTCTCTCTCGGATTATATCATTTTTCGGTACTCACACTTATTCGACTCTTTTCGGGTACTGGCCCGGACAGTTTTTCGATACTCACACGGATTCTGCCGTTTTTCGGCAATCGCCCGGATTCTATCATTTTTCAGTACTCACACTTATTCGACGCTTTTCCGGTTCTCGCCCGGAAAGTTTTTCCATACTCGCACGGATTCTACCTTTTTCCGATACACGCTCGGTTTATATCATTTTTCGGTACTCACACTTATTCGACTCTTTTGTGGTACTCGCCCGAACAGTTTTTCGATTCTCGCACGGATTCTGTCTTTTTCCGATACTCGCTCGGATTATATCATTTTTCGGTACTCACACTTATTCGACTCTTTTGTGGTACTCGCCCGAACTGTTTTTCGATACTCGCACGGATTCTGTCTTTTTCCGATACTCGCTCGGATTATATCATTTTTCGGTACTCACACTTATTCGACTCTTTTGTGGTACTCGCCCGAACTGTTTTTCGATACTCGCACGGATTCTGTCTTTTTCCGATACTCGCTCGGATTATATCATTTTTCGGTACTCATACTTATTCGACTCTTTTGTGGTACACGCCCGAACTGTTTTTCGATACTCGCACGGATTCTGTCTTTTTCCGATACTCGCTCGGATTATATCATTTTTCGGTACTCACGCTTATTCGACTCTTTTCGGGTACTGGCCCAGACAGTTTTTCGATACTCACACGGATTCTGCCATTTTTTGGCAATCGCCCGGATTCTATCATTTTTCAGTACTCACACTTATTCGACGATTTTCCGGTACTCGCCCGGAAAGTTTTTCCATACTCGCACGGATTCTACCTTTTTCCGATACACGCTCGGTTTATATCATTTTTCGATACTCACACTTATTCGACTCTTTTGTGGTACTCGCCCGAACTGTTTTTCGATACTCGCACGGATTCTGTCTTTTTCCGATTCTCGCTCGGATTATATCATTTTTCGGTACTCACACTTATTCGACTCTTTTGTGGTACTCGCCCGAACTGTTTTTCGATACTCCAACGGATTCTGTCTTTTTCCGATACTCGCTCGGATTATATCATTTTTCGGTACTCTTACTTATTCGACTCTTTTGTGGTACACGCCCGAACTGGTTTTCGATACTCGCACGGATTCTGTCTTTTTCAGATTCTCTCTCGGATTATATCATTTTTCGGTACTCACACTTATTCGACTCTTTTCGGGTACTGGCCCGGACAGTTTTTCGATACTCACACGGATTCTGCCGTTTTTCGGCAATCGCCCGGATTCTATCATTTTTCAGTACTCACACTTATTCGACGCTTTTCCGATTCTCGCCCGGAAAGTTTTTCCATACTCGCACGGATTCTACCTTTTTCCGATACACGCTCGGTTTATATCATTTTTCGGTACTCACACTTATTCGACTCTTTTGTGGTACTCGCCCGAACAGTTTTTCGATTCTCGCACGGATTCTGTCTTTTTCCGATACTCGCTCGGATTATATCATTTTTCGGTACTCACACTTATTCGACTCTTTTGTGGTACTCGCCCGAACTGTTTTTCGATACTCGCACGGATTCTGTCTTTTTCCGATACTCGCTCGGATTATATCATTTTTCGGTACTCACACTTATTCGACTCTATTGCGGTACTCGCCCGAACAGTTTTTCGATTCTCGCACGGATTCTGCCTTTTTCCGATACTCGCTCGGATTATATCATTTTTCGGTACTCTTACTTATTCGACTCTTTTGTGGTACACGCCCGAACTGGTTTTCGATACTCGCACGGATTCTGTCTTTTTCCGATACTCGCTCGGATTATATCATTTTTCGGTACTCACACTTATTCGACTCTTTTGTGGTACTCGCCCGAACAGTTTTTCGATTCTCGCACGGATTCTGCCTTTTTCCGATACTCGCTCGGATTATATCATTTTTCGGTACTCTTACTTATTCGACTCTTTTGTCGTACACGCCCGAACTGTTTTTCGATACTCGCACGGATTCTGCCAATCTTCGGCAATCGCCCGGATTCTATCATTTTTCAGTACTCACACTTATTCGACGCTTTTCCGATACTCGCCCGGAAAGTTTTTCCATACTCGCACGGATTCTACCTTTTTCCGATACACGCTCGGTTTATATCATTTTTCGGTACTCACACTTATTCGACTCTTTTGTGGTACTCGCCCGAACAGTTTTTCGATTCTCGCACGGATTCTGCCTTTTTCCGATACTCGCTCGGATTATATCATTTTTCGGTACTCTTACTTATTCGACTCTTTTGTGGTAAACGCCCGAACTGGTTTTCGATACTCGCACGGATTCTGTCTTTTTTCGATACTCGCTCGGATTACATCATTTTTCGGTACTCACACTTATTCGACTCTTTTCGGGTACTGGCCCTGACAGTTTTTCGATACTCACACGCATTCTGCCATTTTTCGGCAATCGCCCGGATTCTATCATTTTTCAGTACTCACACTTATTCGACGCTTTTCCGGTACTCGCCCGGAAAGTTTTTCCATACTCGCACGGATTCTACCTTTTTTCGATACACGCTCGGTTTATATCATTTTTCGGTACTCACACTTATTCGACTCTTTTGTGGTACTCGCCCGAACTGGTTTTCGATACTCTCACGGATTCTGTCTTTTTCCGATACTCGCTCGGATTATATCATTTTTCGGCACTCACACTTATTCGACTCTTTTGTGGTACTTGCCCGAACTGTTTTTCGATACTCGCACGGATTCTGTCTTTTTCCGATACTCGCTCGGATTATATCATTTTTCGGTACTCTCACTTATTCGACTCTTTTGTGGTACTCGCCCGAACTGTTTTTCGATTCTCGCACGGATTCTACCTTTTTCCGATACACGCTCGGTTTATATCATTTTTCGGTACTCACACTTATTCGACTCTTTTGTGGTACTCGCCCGAACAGTTTTTCGATTCTCGCACGGATTCTGCCTTTTCCGATACTCGCTCGGATTATATCATTTTTCGTTACTCTTACTTATTCGACTCTTTTGTGGTAAACGCCCGAACTGGTTTTCGATACTCGCACGGATTCTGTCTTTTTCCGATACTCGCTCGGTTTATATCATTTTTCGGTACTCACACTTATTCGACTCTTTTGTGGTACTCGCCCGAACAGTTTTTCGATTCTCGCACGGATTCTGCCTTTTTCGATACTCGCTCGGATTATATCATTTTTCGTTACTCTTAATTATTCGACTCTTTTGTGGTAAACGCCCGAACTGGTTTTCGATACTCGCACGGATTCTGTCTTTTTCCGATACTCGCTCGGTTTATATCATTTTTCGGTACTCACACTTATTCGACTCTTTTGTGGTACTCGCCCGAACAGTTTTTCGATTCTCGCACGGATTCTGCCTTTTTCGATACTCGCTCGGATTATATCATTTTTCGTTACTCTTAATTATTCGACTCTTTTGTGGTAAACGCCCGAACTGGTTTTCGATACTCGCACGGATTCTGTCTTTTTCCGATACTCGCTCGGATTTTATCATTTTTCGGTACTCACACTTATTCGACTCTTTTCGGGTACTGGCCCGGACAGTTTTTCGATACTCACACGGATTCTGCCATTCTTCGGCAATCGCCCGGATTCTATCATTTTTCAGTACTCACACTTATTCGACGCTTTTCCGGTACTCGCCCGGAAAGTTTTTCCATACTCGCACGGATTCTACCTTTTTCCGATACACGCTCGGTTTATATCATTTTTCGGTACTCACACTTATTCGACTCTTTTGTGGTACTCGCCCGAACAGTTTTTCGATTCTCGCACGGATTCTGCCTTTTTCCGATACTCGCTCGGATTATATCATTTTTCGGTACTCTTACTTATTCGACTCTTTTGTGGTACACGCCCGAACTGTTTTTCGATACTCGCACGGATTCTGTCTTTTTCCGATACTCGCTCGGATTATATCATTTTTCAATACTCACACTTATTCGACTCTTTTCGGGTACTGGCCCGGACAGTTTTTCCATACTCACACGGATTCTGCCATTTTTCGGCAATCGCCCGGATTCTATCATTTTTCAGTACTCACACTTATTGGACGCTTTTCCGTTACTCGCCCGGAAAGTTTTTCCATACTCGCACGGATTCTACCTTTTTCCGATACACGCTTGGTTTATATCATTTTTCGGTACTCACACTTATTCGACTCTTTTGTGGTACTCGCCCGAACAGTTTTTCGATTCTCGCACGGATTCTGTCTTTTTCCGATACTCGCTCGGATTATATCATTTTTCGGTACTCTTACTTATTCGACTCTTTTGTGGTACACGCCCGAACTGTTTTTCGATACTCGCACGGATTCTGTCTTTTTCCGATACTCGCTCGGATTATATCATTTTTCAATACTCACACTTATTCGACTCTTTTCGGGTACTGGCCCGGACAGTTTTTCGATACTCACACGGATTCTGCCATTTTTCGGTAATAGCCCAGATTCTATCATTTTTCAGTACTCACACTTATTCGACGCTTTTCCGGTACTCGATCGGAAAGTTTTTCCATACTCGCACGGATTCTACCTTTTTCCGATACACGCTCGGTTTATATCATTTTTCGGTACTCACACTTATTCGACTCTTTTGTGGTACTCGCCCGAACAGTTTTTCGATTCTCGCACGGATTCTGCCTTTTTCCGATACTCGCTCGGATTATATCATTTTTCGGTACTCACACTTATTCGACTCTTTTGTGGTACTCGCCCGAACTGTTTTTCGATACTCGCACGGATTCTGTCTTTTTCCGATACTCGCTCGGATTATATCATTTTTCGGTACTCACACTTATTCGACTCTTTTGTGGTACTCGCCCGAACTGTTTTTCGATTCTCGCACGGATTCTACCTTTTTCCGATACACGCTCGGTTTATATCATTTTTCGGTACTCACACTTATTCGACTCTTTTGTGGTACTCGCCCGAACAGTTTTTCGATTCTCGCACGGATTCTGCCTTTTCCGATACTCGCTCGGATTATATCATTTTTCGTTACTCTTACTTATTCGACTCTTTTGTGGTAAACGCCCGAACTGGTTTTCGATACTCGCACGGATTCTGTCTTTTTCCGATACTCGCTCGGTTTATATCATTTTTCGGTACTCACACTTATTCGACTCTTTTGTGGTACTCGCCCGAACAGTTTTTCGATTCTCGCACGGATTCTGCCTTTTTCGATACTCGCACGGATTCTGTCTTTTTCCGATACTCGCTCGGATTATATCATTTTTCGGCACTCACACTTATTCGACTCTTTTGTGGTACTCGCCCGCACTGTTTTTCAATACTCGCACGATTCTGTCTTTTTCCGATACTCGCTCGGATTTTATCATTTTTCGGTACTCACACTTATTCGACTCTTTTCGGGTACTGGCCCGGACAGTTTTTCGATACTCACACGGATTCTGCCATTCTTCGGCAATCGCCCGGATTCTATCATTTTTCAGTACTCACACTTATTCGACGCTTTTCCGGTACTCGCCCGGAAAGTTTTTCCATACTCGCACGGATTCTACCTTTTTCAGATACACGCTCGGTTTATATCATTTTTCGGTACTCACACTTATTCGACTCTTTTGTGGTACTCGCCCGAACAGTTTTTTGATTCTCGCACGGATTCTGCCTTTTTCCGATACTCGCTCGGATTATATCATTTTTCGGTACTCTTACTTATTCGACTCTTTTGTGGTACACGCCCGAACTGTTTTTCGATACTCGCACGGATTCTGTCTTTTTCCGATACTCGCTCGGATTATATCATTTTTCAATACTCACACTTATTCGACTCTTTTCGGGTACTGGCCCGGACAGTTTTTCGATACTCACACGGATTCTGCCATTTTTCGGCAATCGCCCGGATTCTATCATTTTTCAGTACTCACACTTATTGGACGTTTTTCCGTTACTCGCCCGGAAAGTTTTTCCATACTCGCACGGATTCTACCTTTTTCCGATACACGCTTGGTTTATATCATTTTTCGGTACTCACACTTATTCGACTCTTTTGTGGTACTCGCCCGAACTGGTTTTCGATACTCGCACGGATTCTGTCTTTTTCCGATACTCGCTCGGATTATATCATTTTTCGGTACTCACACTTATTCGACACTTTTGTGGTACTCGCCCGAACTGTTTTTCGATACTCGCACGGATTCTGTCTTTTTCCGATACTCGCTCGGATTATATCATTTTTCGGTACTCACACTTATTCGACTCTTTTCGGGTACTGGCCCGGACAGTTTTTCGATACTCACACGGATTCTGCCCTTTTTCAGCAATCGCCCGGATTCTATCATTTTTCATTACTCACACTTATTCGACGCTTTTCCGGTACTCGCCCGGAAAGTTTTTCCATACTCGCACGGATTCTACCTTTTTCCGATACACGCTCGGTTTATATAATTTTTCGGTACTCACACTTATTCGACTCTTTTGTGGTACTCGCCCGAATAGTTTTTCGATTCTCGCACGGATTCTGCCTTTTTCCGGTACTCGCTTGGATTATATCATTTTTCGGTACTCTAACTTATTCGACTCTTTTGTGGTTCACGCCCGAACTGTTTTTCGATACTCGCACGGATTCTGTCTTTTTCCGATACTCGCTCGGGTTATATCATTTTTCAATACTCACACTTATTCGACTCTTTTCGGGTACTGGCCCGGACAGTTTTTCGATACTCACACGGATTCTGCCATTTTTCGGTAATAGCCCAGATTCTATCATTTTTCAGTACTCACACTTATTCGACGCTTTTCCGGTACTCGATCGGAAAGTTTTTCCATACTCGCACGGATTCTACCTTTTTCCGATACACGCTCGGTTTATATCATTTTTCGGTACTCACACTTATTCGACTCTTTTGTGGTACTCGCCCGAACAGTTTTTCGATTCTCGCACGGATTCTGCCTTTTTCCGATACTCGCTCGGATTATATCATTTTTCGGTACTCACACTTATTCGACTCTTTTGTGGTACTCGCCCGAACTGTTTTTCGATACTCGCACGGATTCTGTCTTTTTCCGATACTCGCTCGGATTATATCATTTTTCGGTACTCACACTTATTCGACTCTTTTGTGGTACTCGCCCGAACTGTTTTTCGATTCTCGCACGGATTCTACCTTTTTCCGATACACGCTCGGTTTATATCATTTTTCGGTACTCACACTTATTCGACTCTTTTGTGGTACTCGCCCGAACAGTTTTTCGATTCTCGCACGGATTCTGCCTTTTCCGATACTCGCTCGGATTATATCATTTTTCGTTACTCTTACTTATTCGACTCTTTTGTGGTAAACGCCCGAACTGGTTTTCGATACTCGCACGGATTCTGTCTTTTTCCGATACTCGCTCGGTTTATATCATTTTTCGGTACTCACACTTATTCGACTCTTTTGTGGTACTCGCCCGAACAGTTTTTCGATTCTCGCACGGATTCTGCCTTTTTCGATACTCGCACGGATTCTGTCTTTTTCCGATACTCGCTCGGATTATATCATTTTTCGGCACTCACACTTATTCGACTCTTTTGTGGTACTCGCCCGCACTGTTTTTCAATACTCGCACGATTCTGTCTTTTTCCGATACTCGCTCGGATTTTATCATTTTTCGGTACTCACACTTATTCGACTCTTTTCGGGTACTGGCCCGGACAGTTTTTCGATACTCACACGGATTCTGCCATTCTTCGGCAATCGCCCGGATTCTATCATTTTTCAGTACTCACACTTATTCGACGCTTTTCCGGTACTCGCCCGGAAAGTTTTTCCATACTCGCACGGATTCTACCTTTTTCAGATACACGCTCGGTTTATATCATTTTTCGGTACTCACACTTATTCGACTCTTTTGTGGTACTCGCCCGAACAGTTTTTTGATTCTCGCACGGATTCTGCCTTTTTCCGATACTCGCTCGGATTATATCATTTTTCGGTACTCTTACTTATTCGACTCTTTTGTGGTACACGCCCGAACTGTTTTTCGATACTCGCACGGATTCTGTCTTTTTCCGATACTCGCTCGGATTATATCATTTTTCAATACTCACACTTATTCGACTCTTTTCGGGTACTGGCCCGGACAGTTTTTCGATACTCACACGGATTCTGCCATTTTTCGGCAATCGCCCGGATTCTATCATTTTTCAGTACTCACACTTATTGGACGTTTTTCCGTTACTCGCCCGGAAAGTTTTTCCATACTCGCACGGATTCTACCTTTTTCCGATACACGCTTGGTTTATATCATTTTTCGGTACTCACACTTATTCGACTCTTTTGTGGTACTCGCCCGAACAGTTTTTCGATTCTCGCACGGATTCTGTCTTTTTCCGATACTCGCTCGGATTATATCATTTTTCGGTACTCACACTTATTCGACACTTTTGTGGTACTCGCCCGAACTGTTTTTCGATACTCGCACGGATTCTGTCTTTTTCCGATACTCGCTCGGATTATATCATTTTTCGGTACTCACACTTATTCGACTCTTTTCGGGTACTGGCCCGGACAGTTTTTCGATACTCACACGGATTCTGCCCTTTTTCAGCAATCGCCCGGATTCTATCATTTTTCATTACTCACACTTATTCGACGCTTTTCCGGTACTCGCCCGGAAAGTTTTTCCATACTCGCACGGATTCTACCTTTTTCCGATACACGCTCGGTTTATATAATTTTTCGGTACTCACACTTATTCGACTCTTTTGTGGTACTCGCCCGAATAGTTTTTCGATTCTCGCACGGATTCTGCCTTTTTCCGGTACTCGCTTGGATTATATCATTTTTCGGTACTCTAACTTATTCGACTCTTTTGTGGTTCACGCCCGAACTGTTTTTCGATACTCGCACGGATTCTGTCTTTTTCCGATACTCGCTCGGGTTATATCATTTTTCAATACTCACACTTATTCGACTCTTTTCGGGTACTGGCCCGGACAGTTTTTCGATACTCACACGGATTCTGCCATTTTTCGGTAATAGCCCAGATTCTATCATTTTTCAGTACTCACACTTATTCGACGCTTTTCCGGTACTCGATCGGAAAGTTTTTCCATACTCGCACGGATTCTACCTTTTTCCGATACACGCTCGGTTTATATCATTTTTCGGTACTCACACTTATTCGACTCTTTTGTGGTACTCGCCCGAACAGTTTTTCGATTCTCGCACGGATTCTGCCTTTTTCCGGTACTCGCTCGGATTATATCATTTTTCGGTACTCTTACTTATTCGACTCTTTTGTGGTACACGCCCGAACTGTTTTTCGATACTCACACGGATTCTGTCTTTTTCCGATACTCGCTCGGGTTATATCATTTTTCAATACTCACACTTATTCGACTCTTTTCGGGTACTGGCCCGGACAGTTTTTCGATACTCACACGGATTCTGCCATTTTTCGGCAATCGCCCAGATTCTATCATTTTTCAGCACTCACACTTATTCGACGCTTTTCCGGTACTCGCCCGGAAAGTTTTTCCATACTCGCACGGATTCTACCTTTTTCCGATACACTCTCGGTTTATATCATTTTTCGGTACTCTTACTTATTCGACTCTTTTGTGGTACACGCCCGAACTGTTTTTCGATACTCGCACGGATTCTGCCTTTTTCCGATACTCGCTCGGATTATATCATTTTTCGGTACTCACACTTATTCGACGCTTTTCCGGTACTCGATCGGAATGTTTTTCCACACTCGCACAGATTCTACCTTTTTCCGATACACGCTCGGTTTATATCATTTTTCGGTACTCACACTTATTCGACTCTTTTGTGGTACTCGCCCGAACATTTTTTCGATTCTCGCACGGATTCTGTCTTTTTCCGATACTCGCTCGGTTTATATCATTTTTCGGTACTCACACTTATTCGACTCTTTTGTGGTACTCGCCCGAACAGTTTTTCGATTCTCGCACGGATTCTACCTTTTTCCGATACACGCTCGGTTTATATCATTTTTCGGTACTCACACTTATTCGACTCTTTTGTGGTACTCGCCCGAACATTTTTTCGATTCTCGCACGGATTCTGCCTTTTTCCGATACTCGCTCGGATTATATCATTTTTCGGTACTCTTACTTATTCGAGTCTTTTGTGGTACACGCCCGAACTGGTTTTCGATACTCGCACGGATTCTGTCTTTTTCCGATACTCGCTCGGATTATATCATTTTTCGGTACTCTTACTTATTCGACTCTTTTGTGGTACACGCCCGAACTGGTTTTCGATACTCGCACGGATTCTGTCTTTTTCCGATACTCGCTCGGGTTATATCATTTTTCGGTACTCACACTTATTCGACTCTTTTGTGGTACTCGCCCGAACTGTTTTTCGATACTCGCACGGATTCTGTCTTTTTCCGATACTCGCACGGATTATATCATTTTTCGGCAATCGCCCAGATTCTATGATTTTTCAGTACTCACACTTATTCGAAGCTTTTCCGGTTCTCGCCCGGAAAGTTTTTCCATACTCGCACGGATTCTACCTTTTTCCGATACACGCTCGGTTTATATCATTTTTCGGTACTCACACTTATTCGACTCTTTTGTGGTACTCGCCCGAACATTTTTTCGATTCTCGCACGGATTCTGTCTTTTTCCGATACTCGCTCGGTTTATATCATTTTTCGGTACTCACACTTATTCGACTCTTTTGTGGTACTCGCCCGAACAGTTTTTCGATTCTCGCACGGATTCTACCTTTTTCCGATACACGCTCGGTTTATATCATTTTTCGGTACTCACACTTATTCGACTCTTTTGTGGTACTCGCCCGAACATTTTTTCGATTCTCGCACGGATTCTGCCTTTTTCCGATACTCGCTCGGATTATATCATTTTTCGGTACTCTTACTTATTCGACTCTTTTGTGGTACACGCCCGAACTGGTTTTCGATACTCGCACGGATTCTGTCTTTTTCCGATACTCGCTCGGATTATATCATTTTTCGGTACTCACACTTATTCGACTCTTTTGTGGTACTCGCCCGAACTGTTTTTCGATACTCGCACGGATTCTGTCTTTTTCCGATACTCGCACGGATTATATCATTTTTCGGCAATCGCCCAGATTCTATCATTTTTCAGTACTCACACTTATTCGAAGCTTTTCCGGTTCTCGCCCGGAAAGTTTTTCCATACTCGCACGGATTCTACCTTTTTCCGATACACGCTCGGTTTATATCATTTTTCGGTACTCACACTTATTCGACTCTTTTGTGGTACTCGCCCGAACAGTTTTTCGATTCTCGCACGGATTCTGCCTTTTCCGATACTCGCTCGGATTATATCATTTTTCGTTACTCTTACTTATTCGACTCTTTTGTGGTAAACGCCCGAACTGGTTTTCGATACTCGCACGGATTCTGTCTTTTTCCGATACTCGCTCGGTTTATATCATTTTTCGGTACTCACACTTATTCGACTCTTTTGTGGTACTCGCCCGAACAGTTTTTCGATTCTCGCACGGATTCTGCCTTTTTCGATAATCGCTCGGATTATATCATTTTTCGTTACTCTTAATTATTCGACTCTTTTGTGGTAAACGCCCGAACTGGTTTTCGATACTCGCACGGATTCTGTCTTTTTCCGATACTCGCTCGGATTATATCATTTTTCGGCACTCACACTTATTCGACTCTTTTGTGGTACTCGCCCGCACTGTTTTTCAATACTCGCACGATTATGTCTTTTTCCGATACTCGCTCGGATTTTATCATTTTTCGGTACTCACACTTATTCGACTCTTTTCGGGTACTGGCCCGGACAGTTTTTCGATACTCACACGGATTCTGCCATTCTTCGGCAATCGCCCGGATTCTATCATTTTTCAGTACTCACACTTATTCGACGCTTTTCCGGTACTCGACCGGAAAGTTTTTCCATACTCGCACGGATTCTACCTTTTTCCGATACACGCTCGGTTTATATCATTTTTCGGTACTCACACTTATTCGACTCTTTTGTGGTACTCGCCCGAACAGTTTTTCGATTCTCGCACGGATTCTGCCTTTTTCCGATACTCGCTCGGATTATATCATTTTTCGGTACTCTTACTTATTCGACTCTTTTGTGGTAAACGCCCGAACTGGTTTTCGATACTCGCACGGATTCTGTCTTTTTCCGATACTCGCTCGGATTATATTATTTTTCGGTACTCACACTTATTCGACTCTTTTCGGGTACTGGCCCGGACAGTTTTTCGATACTCACACGGATTCTGCCATTTTTCGGCAATCGCCCGGATTCTATCCTTTTTCAGTACTCACACTTATTCGACGCTTTTCCGGTACTCGATCGGAATGTTTTTCCACACTCGCACAGATTCTACCTTTTTCCGATACACGCTCGGTTTATATCATTTTTCGGTACTCACACTTATTCGACTCTTTTGTGGTACTCGCCCGAACAGTTTTTCGATTCTCGCACGGATTCTGTCTTTTTCCGATACTCGCTCGGATTATATCATTTTTCGGTACTCACACTTATTCGACTCTTTTCGGGTACTGGCCCGGACAGTTTTTTGATACTCACACGGATTCTGCCATTTTTCGGCAATCGCCCGGATTCTATCCTTTTTCAGTACTCACACTTATTCGACGCTTTTCCGGTACTCGCCCGGAAAGTTTTTCCATACTCGCACGGATTCTACCTTTTTTCGATACACTCTCGGTTTATATCATTTTTCGGTACTCACACTTATTCGACTCTTTTGTGGTACTCGCCCGAACAGTTTTTCGATTCTCGCACGGATTCTGTCTTTTTCCGATACTCGCTCGGATTATATCATTTTTCGGTACTCACACTTATTCGACTCTTTTCGGGTACTGGCCCGGACAGTTTTTCGATACTCACACGGATTCTTCCATTTTTCGGTAATCGCCCGGATTCTATCATTTTTCAGTACTCACACTTATTCGACGCTTTTCCGGTACTCGATCGGAATGTTTTTCCACACTCGCACAGATTCTACCTTTTTCCGATACACGCTCGGTTTATATCATTTTTCGGTACTCACACTTATTCGACTCTTTTGTGGTACTCGCCCGAACAGTTTTTCGATTCTCGCACGGATTCTACCTTTTTCCGATACACGCTCGGTTTATATCATTTTTCGGTACTCACACTTATTCGACTCTTTTGTGGTACTCGCCCGAACAGTTTTTCGATTCTCGCACGGATTCTGCCTTTTCCGATACTCGCTCGGATTATATCATTTTTCGTTACTCTTACTTATTCGACTCTTTTGTGGTAAACGCCCGAACTGGTTTTCGATACTCGCACGGATTCTGTCTTTTTCCGATACTCGCTCGGTTTATATCATTTTTCGGTACTCACACTTATTCGACTCTTTTGTGGTACTCGCCCGAACAGTTTTTCGATTCTCGCACGGATTCTGCCTTTTTCGATACTCGCTCGGATTATATCATTTTTCGTTACTCTTAATTATTCGACTCTTTTGTGGTAAACGCCCGAACTGGTTTTCGATACTCGCACGGATTCTGTCTTTTTCCGATACTCGCTCGGATTATATCATTTTTCGGCACTCACACTTATTCGACTCTTTTGTGGTACTCGCCCGCACTGTTTTTCAATACTCGCACGATTCTGTCTTTTTCCGATACTCGCTCGGATTTTATCATTTTTCGGTACTCACACTTATTCGACTCTTTTCGGGTACTGGCCCGGACAGTTTTTCGATACTCACACGGATTCTGCCATTCTTCGGCAATCGCCCGGATTCTATCATTTTTCAGTACTCACACTTATTCGACGCTTTTCCGGTACTCGACCGGAAAGTTTTTCCATACTCGCACGGATTCTACCTTTTTCCGATACACGCTCGGTTTATATCATTTTTCGGTACTCACACTTATTCGACTCTTTTGTGGTACTCGCCCGAACAGTTTTTCGATTCTCGCACGGATTCTGCCTTTTTCCGATACTCGCTCGGATTATATCATTTTTCGGTACTCTTACTTATTCGACTCTTTTGTGGTAAACGCCCGAACTGGTTTTCGATACTCGCACGGATTCTGTCTTTTTCCGATACTCGCTCGGATTATATCATTTTTCGGTACTCACACTTATTCGACTCTTTTCGGGTACTGGCCCGGACAGTTTTTCGATACTCACACGGATTCTGCCATTTTTCGGCAATCGCCCGGATTCTATCCTTTTTCAGTACTCACACTTATTCGACGCTTTTCCGGTACTCGCCCGGAAAGTTTTTCCATACTCGCACGGATTCTACCTTTTTCCGATACACGCTCGGTTTATATCATTTTTCGGTACTCACACTTATTCGACTCTTTTGTGGTACACGCCCGAACTGGTTTTCGATACTCGCACGGATTCTGTCTTTTTCCGATACTCGCTCGGATTATATCATTTTTCAATACTCACACTTATTCGACTCTTTTCGGGTACTGGCCCGGACAGTTTTTCGATACTCACACGGATTCTTCCATTTTTCGGTAATCGCCCGGATTCTATCATTTTTCAGTACTCACACTTATTCGACGCTTTTCCGGTACTCGATCGGAATGTTTTTCCACACTCGCACAGATTCTACCTTTTTCCGATACACGCTCGGTTTATATCATTTTTCGGTACTCACACTTATTCGACTCTTTTGTGGTACTCGCCCGAACAGTTTTTCAATTCTCGCACGGATTCTGCCTTTTTCCGATACTCGCTCGGATTATATCATTTTTCGGTACTCTTACTTATTCGACTCTTTTGTGGTACACGCCCGAACTGGTTTTCGATACTCGCACGGATTCTGTCTTTTTTCGATACTCGCTCGGATTATATCATTTTTCGGTACTCACACTTATTCGACTCTTTTGTGGTACACGCCCGAACTGTTTTTCGATTGTCGCATGGATTCTGCCTTTTTCCGATACTCGCTCGGATTATATCATTTTTCGGTACTCTTACTTATTCGACTCTTTTGTGGTACACGCCCGAACTGTTTTTCGATACTCGCACGGATTCTGCCTTTTTCCTATACTCGCTCTGATTATATCATTTTTCAGTACTCTTACTTATTCGACTCTTTTGTGGTACACGCCCGAACTGTTTTTCGATACTCGCACGGATTCTGTCTTTTTCCGATACTCGCTCGGATTATATCATTTTTCGGTACTCACACTTATTCGACTCTTTTCGGGTACTGGCCCGGACAGTTTTTCGATACTCACACGGATTGTGCCATTTTTCGGCAATCGCCCGGATTCTATCCTTTTTCAGTACTCACACTTATTCGACGCTTTTCCGGTACTCACCCGGAAAGTTTTTCCATACTCGCACGGATTCTACCTTTTTCCGATACACGCTCGGTTTATATCATTTTTCGGTACTCACACTTATTCGACTCTTTTGTGGTACTCGCCCGAACAGTTTTTCGATTCTCGCACGGATTCTGTCTTTTTCCGATACTCGCTCGGATTATGTCATTTTTCGGTACTCACACTTATTCGACTCTTTTCGGGTACTGGCCCGGACAGTTTTTCGATACTCACACGGATTCTTCCATTTTTCGGTAATCGCCCGGATTCTATCATTTTTCAGTACTCACACTTATTCGACGCTTTTCCGGTACTCGCCCGGAAAGTTTTTCCATACTCGCACGGATTCTACCTTTTTCCGATACACGCTCGGTTTATATCATTTTTCGGTACTAACACTTATTCGACTCTTTTGTGGTACTCGCCCGAACTGTTTTTCGATACTCGCACGGATTCTGTCTTTTTCCGATACTCGCTCGGGTTATATCATTTTTCAATACTCACACTTATTCGACTCTTTTCGGGTACTGGCCCGGACAGTTTTTCGATACTCACACGGATTCTGCCATTTTTCGGTAATCGCCCAGATTCTATCATTTTTCAGTACTCACACTTATTCGACCCTTTTCCGGTACTCGACCGGAAAGTTTTTCCATACTCGCACGAATTCTACCTTTTTCCGATACATGCTCGGTTTATATCATTTTTCGGTACTCACACTTATTCGACTCTTTTGTGGTACTCGCCCGAACAGTTTTTCGATTCTCGCACGGATTCTGCCTTTTTCCAATACTCGCTCGGATTATATCATTTTTTGGTACTCTTACTTATTCGACTCTTTTGTGGTACACGCCCGAACTGTTTTTCGATACTCGCACGGATTCTGTCTTTTTCCGATACTCGCTCGGGTTATATCATTTTTCAATACTCACACTTATTCGACTCTTTTCGGGTACTGGCCCGGACAGTTTTTCGATACTCACACGGATTCTGCCATTTTTCGGTACTCGCCCGGATTCTATCATTTTTCAGTACTCACACTTATTCGACGCTTTTCCGGTACTCGACCGGAAAGTTTTTCCATACTCGCACGGATTCTACCTTTTTCCGATACACGCTCGGTTTATATCATTTTTCGGTACTCACACTTATTCGACTCTTTTGTGGTACTTGCCCGAACAGTTTTTCGATTCTCGCACGGATTCTGTCTTTTTCCGATACTCGCTCGGATTATATCATTTTTCGGTACTCACACTTATTCGACTCTTTTGTGGTACTCGCCCGAACTGTTTTTCGATTCTCGCACGGATTCTGCCTTTTTCCGATACTCGCTCGGATTATATCATTTTTCGGTACTCTTACTTATTCGACTCTTTTGTGGTACACGCCCCAACTGGTTTTCGATACTCGCACGGATTCTGTCTTTTTCCGATACTCGCTCGGATTATATCATTTTTCGGTACTCACACTTATTCGACTCTTTTGTGGTACTCGCCCGAACTGTTTTTCGATACTCGCACGAATTCTGTCTTTTTCCGATACTCGCTCGGATTATATCATTTTTCGGCTCTCACACTTATTCGACTCTTTTCGGGTACTGGCCCGGACAGTTTTTCGATACTCACACGGATTCTGCCATTTTTCGGTACTCGCCCGGATTCTATCATTTTTCAGTACTCACACTTATTCGACGCTTTTCCGGTACTCGCCCGGAAAGTTTTTCCATACTCGCACGGTTTCTACCTTTTTCCGATACACGCTCGGTTTATATCATTTTTCGGTACTCACACTTATTCGACTCTTTTGTGGTACTCGCCCGAACAGTTTTTCGATTCTCGCACGGATTCTGTCTTTTTCCGATACTCGCTCGGATTATATCATTTTTCGGTACTCACACTTATTCGACTCTTTTGTGGTACTCGCCCGAACTGTTTTTCGATACTCGCAGGGATTCTGTCTTTTTCCGATACTCGCTCGGATTATATCATTTTTCGGTACTCACACTTAGTCGACTCTTTTCGGGTACTGGCCCGGACAGTTTTTCGATACTCACACGGATTCTGCCATTCTTCGGCAATCGCCCGGATTCTATCATTTTTCAGTACTCACACTTATTCGACGCTTTTCCGGTACTCGCCCGGAAAGTTTTTCCATACTCGCACGGATTCTACCTTTTTCCGATACACGCTCGGTTTATATCATTTTTCGGTACTCACACTTATTCGACTCTTTTGTGGTACTTGCCCGAACAGTTTTTCGATTCTCGCACGGATTCTGTCTTTTTCCGATACTCGCTCGGATTATATCATTTTTCGGTACTCACACTTATTCGACTCTTTTGTGGTACTCGCCCGAACTGTTTTTTGATTCTCGCACGGATTCTGTCTTTTTCCGATACTCGCTCGGATTATATCATTTTTCGGTACTCACACTTATTCGACTCTTTTGTGGTACTCGCCCGAACTGTTTTTCGATACTCGCACGGATTCTGTCTTTTTCCGATACTCGCTCGGATTATATCATTTTTCGGTACTCACACTTATTCGACTCTTTTCGGGTACTGGCCCGGACAGTTTTTCGATACTCACACGGATTCTGCCATTTTTCGGTACTCGCCCGGATTCTATCATTTTTCAGTACTCACACTTATTCGACGCTTTTCCGGTACTCGCCCGGAAAGTTTTTCCATACTCGCACGGTTTCTACCTTTTTCCGATACACGCTCGGTTTATATCATTTTTCGGTACTCACACTTATTCGACTCTTTTGTGGTACTCGCCCGAACAGTTTTTCGATTCTCGCACGGATTCTGTCTTTTTCCGATACTCGCTCGGATTATATCATTTTTCGGTACTCACACTTATTCGACTCTTTTGTGGTACTCGCCCGAACTGTTTTTCGATACTCGCAGGGATTCTGTCTTTTTCCGATACTCGCTCGGATTATATCATTTTTCGGTACTCACACTTAGTCGACTCTTTTCGGGTACTGGCCCGGACAGTTTTTCGATACTCACACGGATTCTGCCATTCTTCGGCAATCGCCCGGATTCTATCATTTTTCAGTACTCACACTTATTCGACGCTTTTCCGGTACTCGCCCGGAAAGTTTTTCCATACTCGCACGGATTCTACCTTTTTCCGATACACGCTCGGTTTATATCATTTTTCGGTACTCACACTTATTCGACTCTTTTGTGGTACTTGCCCGAACAGTTTTTCGATTCTCGCACGGATTCTGTCTTTTTCCGATACTCGCTCGGATTATATCATTTTTCGGTACTCACACTTATTCGACTCTTTTGTGGTACTCGCCCGAACTGTTTTTTGATTCTCGCACGGATTCTGCCTTTTTCCGATACTCGCTCGGATTATATCATTTTTCGGTACTCTTACTTATTCGACTCTTTTGTGGTACACGCCCCAACTGGTTTTCGATACTCGCACGGATTCTGTCTTTTTCCGATACTCGCTCGGATTATATCATTTTTCGGTACTCACACTTATTCGACTCTTTTGTGGTACTCGCCCGAACTGTTTTTCGATACTCGCACAGATTCTGTCTTTTTCCGATACTCGCTCGGATTATATCATTTTTCGGTACTCACACTTATTCGACTCTTTTCGGGTACTGGCCCGGACAGTTTTTCGATACTCACACGGATTCTGCCATTTTTCGGTACTCGCCCGGATTCTATCATTTTTCAGTACTCACACTTATTCGACGCTTTTCCGGTACTCGCCCGGAAAGTTTTTCCATACTCGCACGGTTTCTACCTTTTTCCGATACACGCTCGGTTTATATCATTTTTCGGTACTCACACTTATTCGACTCTTTTGTGGTACTCGCCCGAACAGTTTTTCGATTCTCGCACGGATTCTGTCTTTTTCCGATACTCGCTCGGATTATATCATTTTTCGGTACTCACACTTATTCGACTCTTTTGTGGTACTCGCCCGAACTGTTTTTCGATACTCGCAGGGATTCTGTCTTTTTCCGATACTCGCTCGGATTATATCATTTTTCGGTACTCACACTTAGTCGACTCTTTTCGGGTACTGGCCCGGACAGTTTTTCGATACTCACACGGATTCTGCCATTCTTCGGCAATCGCTCGGATTCTATCATTTTTCAGTACTCACACTTATTCGACGCTTTTCCGGTACTCGCCCGGAAAGTTTTTCCATACTCGCACGGATTCTACCTTTTTCCGATACACGCTCGGTTTATATCATTTTTCGGTACTCACACTTATTCGACTCTTTTGTGGTACTTGCCCGAACAGTTTTTCGATTCTCGCACGGATTCTGTCTTTTTCCGATACTCGCTCGGATTATATCATTTTTCGGTACTCACACTTATTCGACTCTTTTGTGGTACTCGCCCGAACTGTTTTTCGATACTCGCACGGATTCTGTCTTTTTCCGATACTCGCTCGGATTATATCATTTTTCGGTACTCACACTTATTCGACTCTTTTCGGGTACTGGCCCGGACAGTTTTTCGATACTCACACGGATTCTGCCATTCTTCGGCAATCGCCCGGATTCTATCATTTTTCAGTACTCACACTTATTCGACGCTTTTCCGGTACTCGCCCGGAAAGTTTTTCCATACTCGCACGGATTCTACCTTTTTCCGATACACGCTCGGTTTATATCATTTTTCGGTACTCACACTTATTCGACTCTTTTGTGGTACTCGCCCGAACAGTTTTTCGATTCTCGCACGGATTCTGCCTTTTTCTGATACTTGCTCGGATTATATCATTTTTCGGTACTCTTACTTATTCGACTCTTTTGTGGTACACACCCGAACTGTTTTTCGATACTCGCACGAATTCTGTCTTTTTCCGATACTCGCTCGGATTATATCATTTTTCGGTACTCACACTTATTCGACGCTTTTGTGGTACTCGCCCGAACTGTTTTTCGATACTCGCACGGATTCTGTCTTTTTCCGATACTCGCTCGGGTTATATCATTTTTCAATACTCACACTTATTCGACTCTTTTCGGGTACTGGCCCGGACAGTTTTTCGATACTCACACGGATTCAGCCATTTTTCGGTAATCGCCCAGATTCTATCATTTTTCAGCACTCACACTTATTCGACGCTTTTCCGGTACTCGCCCGGAAAGTTTTTCCATACTCGCACGGATTCTACCTTTTTCCGATACACTCTCGATTTATATCATTTTTCGGTACTCTTACTTATTCGACTCTTTTGTGGTACACGCCCGAACTGTTTTTCGATACTCGCACGAATTCTGCCTTTTTCCGATACTCGCTCGGATTATATCATTTTTCGGTACTCACACTTATTCGACGCTTTTGTGGTACTCGCCCGAACTGTTTTTCGATACTCGCACGGATTCTGTCTTTTTCGGATACTCGCTCGGATTATATCATTTTTCGGTACTCTTACTTATTCGACTCTTTTGTGGTACACGCCCGAACTGGTTTTCGATACTCGCACGGATTCTGTCTTTTTCCGATACTCGCTCGGGTTATATCATTTTTCGGTACTCACACTTATTCGACTCTTTTGTGGTACTCGCCCGAACTGTTTTTCGATACTCGCACGGATTCTGTCTTTTTCCGATACTCGCTCGGATTATATCATTTTTCGGTACTCACACTTATTCGACTCTATTGCGGTACTCGCCCGAACAGTTTTTCGATTCTCGCACGGATTCTGCCTTTTTCCGATACTCGCTCGGATTATATCATTTTTCGGTACTCTTACTTATTCGACTCTTTTGTGGTACACGCCCCAACTGGTTTTCGATACTCGCACGGATTCTGTCTTTTTCCGATACTCGCTCGGATTATATCATTTTTCGGTACTCACACTTATTCGACTCTTTTGTGGTACTCGCCCGAACTGTTTTTCGATACTCGCACGGATTCTGTCTTTTTCCGATACTCGCTCCGATTATATCATTTTTCGGTACTCACACTTATTCGACTCTTTTCGGGTACTGGCCCGGACAGTTTTTCGATACTCACACGGATTCTGCCATTCTTCGGCAATCGCCCGGATTCTATCATTTTTCAGTACTCACACTTATTCGACGCTTTTCCGGTACTCGCCCGGAAAGTTTTTCCATACTCGCACGGATTCTACCTTTTTCCGATACACGCTCGGTTTATATCATTTTTCGGTACTCACACTTATTCGACTCTTTTGTGGTACTCGCCCGAACAGTTTTTCGATTCTCGCACGGATTCTGCCTTTTTCTGATACTCGCTCGGATTATATCATTTTTCGGTACTCTTACTTATTCGACTCTTTTGTGGTACACACCCGAACTGTTTTTCGATACTCGCACGAATTCTGTCTTTTTCCGATACTCGCTCGGATTATATCATTTTTCGGTACTCACACTTATTCGACGCTTTTGTGGTACTCGCCCGAACTGTTTTTCGATACTCGCACGGATTCTGTCTTTTTCCGATACTCGCTCGGGTTATATCATTTTTCAATACTCACACTTATTCGACTCTTTTCGGGTACTGGCCCGGACAGTTTTTCGATACTCACACGGATTCAGCCATTTTTCGGTAATCGCCCAGATTCTATCATTTTTCATCACTCACACTTATTCGACGCTTTTCCGGTACTCGCCCGGAAAGTTTTTCCATACTCGCACGGATTCTACCTTTTTCCGATACACTCTCGATTTATATCATTTTTCGGTACTCTTACTTATTCGACTCTTTTGTGGTACACGCCCGAACTGGTTTTCGATACTCGCATGGATTCTGTCTTTTTCCGATACTCGCTCAGATTATATCATTTTTCGGTACTCACACTTATTCGACTCTTTTGTGGTACTCGCCCGAACTGTTTTTCGATACTCGCACGGATTCTGTCTTTTTCCGATACTCGCTCGGATTATATCATTTTTCGGTACTCACACTTATTCGACTCTATTGCGGTACTCGCCCGAACAGTTTTTCGATTCTCGCACGGATTCTGCCTTTTTCCGATACTCGCTCGGATTATATCATTTTTCGGTACTCTTACTTATTCGACTCTTTTGTGGTACACGCCCCAACTGGTTTTCGATACTCGCACGGATTCTGTCTTTTTCCGATACTCGCTCGGATTATATCATTTTTCGGTACTCACACTTATTCGACTCTTTTGTGGTACTCGCCCGAACTGTTTTTCGATACTCGCACGGATTCTGTCTTTTTCCGATACTCGCTCGGATTATATCATTTTTCGGTACTCACACTTATTCGACTCTTTTGTGGTACTCGCCCGAACTGTTTTTCGATACTCGCACGGATTCTGTCTTTTTCCGATACTCGCTCGGATTATATCATTTTTCGGTACTCACACTTAGTCGACTCTTTTCGGGTACTGGCCCGGACAGTTTTTCGATACTCACACGGATTCTGCCATTCTTCGGCAATCGCCCGGATTCTATCATTTTTCAGTACTCACACTTATTCGACGCTTTTCCGGTACTCGCCCGGAAAGTTTTTCCATACTCGCACGGATTCTACCTTTTTCCGATACACGCTCGGTTTATATCATTTTTCGGTACTCACACTTATTCGACTCTTTTGTGGTACTCGCCCGAACTGTTTTTCGATACTCGCACGGATTCTGTCTTTTTCCGATACTCGCTCGGATTATATCATTTTTCGGT
Source organism: Vitis vinifera (assembly GCF_030704535.1). Lineage (NCBI taxonomy): Eukaryota > Viridiplantae > Streptophyta > Magnoliopsida > Vitales > Vitaceae > Vitis > Vitis vinifera. The sequence continues at coordinate 17,114,185 of NC_081823.1, read as the reverse complement.
ACTCACACTTATTCGACTCTTTTGTGGTACTCGCCCGAACTGTTTTTCGATACTCGCACGGATTCTGTCTTTTTCCGATACTCGCTCGGATTATATCATTTTTCGGTACTCACACTTAGTCGACTCTTTTCGGGTACTGGCCCGGACAGTTTTTCGATACTCACACGGATTCTGCCATTCTTCGGCAATCGCCCGGATTCTATCATTTTTCAGTACTCACACTTATTCGAGGCTTTTCCGGTACTCGCCCGGAAAGTTTTTCCATACTCGCACGGATTCTACCTTTTTCCGATACACGCTCGGTTTATATCATTTTTCGGTACTCACACTTATTCGACTCTTTTGTGGTACTCGCCCGAACAGTTTTTCGATTCTCGCACGGATTCTGCCTTTTTCCGATACTCGCTCGGGTTATATCATTTTTCAATACTCACACTTATTCGACGCTTTTGTGGTACTCGCCCGAACTGTTTTTCGATACTCGCACGGATTCTGTCTTTTTCCGATACTCGCTCGGGTTATATCATTTTTCAATACTCACACTTATTCGACTCTTTTCGGGTACTGGCCCGGACAGTTTTTCGATACTCACACGGATTCTGCCATTTTTCGGTAATCGCCCAGATTCTATCATTTTTCAGCACTCACACTTATTCGACGCTTTTCCGGTACTCGCCCGGAAAGTTTTTCCATACTCCCACGGATTCTACCTTTTTCCGATACACTCTCGGTTTATATCATTTTTCGGTACTCTTACTTATTCGACTCTTTTGTGGTACACGCCCGAACTGTTTTTCGATACTCGCACGGATTCTGCCTTTTTCCGATACTCGCTCGGATTATATCATTTTTCGGTACTCTTACTTATTCGACGTTTTTGTGGTACTCGCCCGAACTGTTTTTCGATACTCGCACGGATTCTGTCTTTTTCGGATACTCGCTCGGATTATATCATTTTTCGGTATTCTTACTTATTCGACTCTTTTGTGGTACACGCCCGAACTGGTTTTCGATACTCGCACGGATTCTGTCTTTTTCCGATACTCGCTCGGATTATATCATTTTTCGGTACTCACACTTATTCGACTCTTTTGTGGTACTCGCCCGAACTGTTTTTCGATACTCGCACGGATTCTGTCTTTTTCCGATACTCGCTCGGATTATATCATTTTTCGGTACTCACACTTATTCGACTCTTTTGTGGTACTCGCCCGAACATTTTTTCGATTCTCGCACGGATTCTGCCTTTTTCCGATACTCGCTCGGATTATATCATTTTTCGGTACTCACACTTATTCGACGTTTTTGTGGTACTCGCCCGAACTGTTTTTCGATACTCGCACGGATTCTGTCTTTTTCGGATACTCGCTCGGATTATATCATTTTTCGGTACTCTTACTTATTCGACTCTTTTGTGGTACACGCCCGAACTGGTTTTCGATACTCGCACGGATTCTGTCTTTTTCCGATACTCGCTCGGATTATATCATTTTTCGGTACTCACACTTATTCGACTCTTTTGTGGTACTCGCCCGAACTGTTTTTCGATACTCGCACGGATTCTGGCTTTTTCCGATACTCGCTCGGATTATATCATTTTTCGGTACTCACACTTATTCGACTCTTTTGTGGTACTCGCCCGAACAGTTTTTCGATTCTCTCACGGATTCTGCCTTTTTCCGATACTCGCTCGGATTATATCATTTTTCGGTACTCTTACTTATTCGACTCTTTTGTGGTACACGCCCCAACTGGTTTTCGATACTCGCACGGATTCTGTCTTTTTCCGATACTCGCTCGGATTATATCATTTTTCGGTACTCACACTTATTCGACTCTTTTGTGGTACTCGCCCGAACTGTTTTTCGATACTCGCACGGATTCTGCCTTTTTCCGATACTCGCTCGGATTATATCATTTTTCGGTACTCACACTTATTCGACTCTTTTCGGGTACTGGCCCGGACAGTTTTTCGATACTCACACGGATTCTGCCATTTTTCGGTACTCGCCCGGATTCTATCATTTTTCAGTACTCACACTTATTCGACGCTTTTGTGGTACTCGCCCGAACTGTTTTTCGATACTCGCACGGATTCTGTCTTTTTCCGATACTCGCTCGGGTTATATCATTTTTCAATACTCACACTTATTCGAGTCTTTTCGGGTACTGGCCCGGACAGTTTTTCGATACTCACACGGATTCTGCCATTTTTCGGTAATCGCCCAGATTCTATCATTTCTCAGCACTCACACTTATTCGACGCTTTTCCGGTACTCGCCCGGAAAGTTTTTCCATACTCGCACGGATTCTACCTTTTTCCGATACACTCTCGGTTTATATCATTTTTCGGTACTCTTACTTATTCGACTCTTTTGTGGTACACGCCCGAACTGTTTTTCGATACTCGCACGAATTCTGCCTTTTTCCGATACTCGCTCGGATTATATCATTTTTCGGTACTCACACTTATTCGACGCTTTTGTGGTACTCGCCCGAACTGTTTTTCGATACTCGCACGGATTCGGTCTTTTTCGGATACTCGCTCGGATTATATCATTTTTCGGTACTCTTACTTATTCGACTCTTTTGTGGTACACGCCCGAACTGGTTTTCGATACTCGCACGGATTCTGTCTTTTTCCGATACTCGCTCGGATTATATCATTTTTCGGTACTCACACTTATTCGACGCTTTTGTGGTACTCGCCCGAACTGTTTTTCGATACTCGCACGGATTCTGTCTTTTTCCGATACTCGCTCGGGTTATATCATTTTTCAATTCTCACACTTATTCGACTCTTTTCGGGTACTGGCCCGGACAGTTTTTCGATACTCACACGGATTCTGCCATTTTTCGGTAATCGCCCAGATTCTATCATTTTTCAGCACTCACACTTATTCGACGCTTTTCCGGTACTCGCCCGGAAAGTTTTTCCATACTCGCACGGATTCTACCTTTTTCCGATACACTCTCGGTTTATATCATTTTTCGGTACTCTTACTTATTCGACTCTTTTGTGGTACACGCCCGAACTGTTTTTCGATACTCGCACGAATTCTGCCTTTTTCCGATACTCGCTCGGATTATATCATTTTTCGGTACTCACACTTATTCGACGCTTTGGTGGTACTCGCCCGAACTGTTTTTCGATACTCGCACGGATTCTGTCTTTTTCGGATACTCGCTCGGATTATATCATTTTTCGGTACTCTTACTTATTCGACTCTTTTGTGGTACACGCCCGAACTGGTTTTCGATACTCGCACGGATTCTGTCTTTTTCCGATACTCGCTCGGATTATATCATTTTTCGGTACTCACACTTATTCGACTCTTTTGTGGTACTCGCCAGAACTGTTTTTCGATACTCGCACGGATTCTGTCTTTTTCCGATACTCGCTTGGATTATATCATTTTTCGGTACTCACACTTATTCGACTCTTTTCGGGTACTGGCCCGGACAGTTTTTCGATACTCACACGGATTCTGCCATTTTTCGGTACTCGCCCGGATTCTATCATTTTTCAGTACTCACACTTATTCGACGCTTTTGTGGTACTCGCCCGAACTGTTTTTCGATACTCGCACGGATTCTGTCTTTTTCCGATACTCGCTCGGGTTATATCATTTTTCAATACTCACACTTATTCGACTCTTTTCGGGTACTGGCCCGGACAGTTTTTCGATACTCACACGGATTCTGCCATTTTTCGGTAATCGCCCAGATTCTATCATTTTTCAGCACTCACACTTATTCGACGCTTTTCCGGTACTCGCCCGGAAAGTTTTTCCATACTCGCACGGATTCTACCTTTTTCCGATACACTCTCGGTTTATATCATTTTTCGGTACTCTTACTTATTCGACTCTTTTGTGGTACACGCCCGAACTGTTTTTCGATACTCGCACGAATTCTGCCTTTTTCCGATACTCGCTCGGATTATATCATTTTTCGGTACTCACACTTATTCGACGCTTTGGTGGTACTCGCCCGAACTGTTTTTCGATACTCGCACGGATTCTGTCTTTTTCGGATACTCGCTCGGATTATATCATTTTTCGGTACTCTTACTTATTCGACTCTTTTGTGGTACACGCCCGAACTGGTTTTCGATACTCGCACGGATTCTGTCTTTTTCCGATACTCGCTCGGATTATATCATTTTTCGGTACTCACACTTATTCGACTCTTTTGTGGTACTCGCCAGAACTGTTTTTCGATACTCGCACGGATTCTGTCTTTTTCCGATACTCGCTCGGATTATATCATTTTTCGGTACTCACACTTATTCGACTCTTTTCGGGTACTGGCCCGGACAGTTTTTCGATACTCACACGGATTCTGCCATTTTTCGGTACTCGCCCGGATTCTATCATTTTTCAGTACTCACACTTATTCGACGCTTTTGTGGTACTCGCCCGAACTGTTTTTCGATACTCGCACGGATTCTGTCTTTTTCCGATACTCGCTCGGGTTATATCATTTTTCAATACTCACACTTATTCGACTCTTTTCGGGTACTGGCCCGGACAGTTTTTCGATACTCACACGGATTCTGCCATTTTTCGGTAATCGCCCAGATTCTATCATTTTTCAGCACTCACACTTATTCGACGCTTTTCCGATACTCGCCCGGAAAGTTTTTCCATACTCGCACGGATTCTACCTTTTTCCGATACACTCTCGGTTTATATCATTTTTCGGTACTCTTACTTATTCGACTCTTTTGTGATACTCGCACGAATTCTGCCTTTTTCCGATACTCGCTCGGATTATATCATTTTTCGGTACTCACACTTATTCGACGCTTTTGTGGTACTCGCCCGAACTGTTTTTCGATACTCGCACGGATTCGGTCTTTTTCGGATACTCGCTCGGATTATATCATTTTTCGGTACTCTTACTTATTCGACTCTTTTGTGGTACACGCCCGAACTGGTTTTCGATACTCGCACGGATTCTGTCTTTTTCCGATACTCGCTCGGATTATATCATTTTTCGGTACTCACACTTATTCGACTCTTTTGTGGTACTCGCCCGAACTGTTTTTCGATACTCGCACGGATTCTGTCTTTTTCCGATACTCGCTCGGATTATATCATTTTTCGGTACTCACACTTATTCGACTCTTTTGTGGTACTCGCCCGAACAGTTTTTCGATTCTCGCACGGATTCTGCCTTTTTCCGATACTCGCTCGGATTATATCATTTTTCGGTACTCTTACATATTCAACTCTTTTGTGGTACACGCCCCAACTGGTTTTCGATACTCGCACGGATTCTGTCTTTTTCCGATACTCGCTCGGATTATATCATTTTTCGGTACTCACACTTATTCGACTCTTTTGTGGTACTCGCCCGAACTGTTTTTCGATACTCGCACGGATTCTGTCTTTTTCCGATACTCGCTCGGATTATATCATTTTTCGGTACTCACACTTATTCGACTCTTTTCGGGTACTGGCCCGGACAGTTTTTCGATACTCACACGGATTCTGCCATTTTTCGGTACTCGCCTGGATTCTATCATTTTTCAGTACTCACACTTATTCGACGCTTTTCCGGTACTCGCCCGGAAAGTTTTTCCATACTCGCACGGATTCTACCTTTTTCCGATACACGCTCGGTTAATATCATTTTTCGGTACTCACACTTATTCGACTCTTTTGTGGTACACGCCCGAACTGTTTTTCAATACTCGCACGAATTCTGTCTTTTTCCGATACTCGCTCGGATTATATCATTTTTCGGTACTCACACTTATTCGACGCTTTCGTGGTACTCGCCCGAACTGTTTTTCGATACTCGCACGGATTCTGTCTTTTTCCGATACTCGCTCGGATTATATCATTTTTCGGTACTCACACTTATTCGACTCTTTTCGGGTACTGGCCCGGACAGTTTTTCGATACTCACACGGATTCTGCCATTTTTCGGTAATCGCCCGGATGCTATTATTTTTCAGTACTCACACTTATTCGACGCTTTTCCGGTACTCGACCGGAAAGTTTTTCCATACTCGCACGGATTCTACCTTTTTCCGATACACTTTCGGTTTATATCATTTTTCGGTACTCACACTTATTCGACTCTTTTGTGGTACTCGCCCGAACAGTTTTTCGATTCTCGCACGGATTCTGTCTTTTTCCGATACTCGCTCGGGTTATATCATTTTTCAATACTCACACTTATTCGACTCTTTTCGGGTACTGGCCCGGATAGTTTTTCGATACTCACACGGATTCTGCCATTTTTCGGTAATCGCCCAGATTCTATCATTTTTCAGCACTCACACTTATTCGACGCTTTTCCGGTACTCGCCCGGAAAGTTTTTCCATACTCGCACGGATTCTACCTTTTTTCGATACACTCTCGGTTTATATCATTTTTTGGTACTCTTACTTATTCGACTCTTTTGTGGTACACGCCCGAACTGTTTTTCGATACTCGCACGAATTCTGTCTTTTTCCGATACTCGCTCGGATTATATCATTTTTCGGTACTCACACTTATTCGACGCTTTTGTGGTACTCGCCCGAACTGTTTTTCGATACTCGCACGGATTCTGTCTTTTTCGGATACTCGCTCGGGTTATATCATTTTTCAATACTCACACTTATTCGACTCTTTTCGGGTACTGGCCCGGACAGTTTTTCGATACTCACACGGATTCTGCCATTTTTCGGTAATCGCCCAGATCCTATCATTTTTCAGTACTCACACTTATTCGACGCTTTTCCGGTACTCGACCGGAAAGTTTTTCGATACTCGCACGGATTCTACCTTTTTCCGGTACACGCTCGGTTTATATCATTTTTCGGTACTCACACTTATTCGACTCTTTTGTGGTACTCGCCCGAACATTTTTTCGATTCTCGCACGGATTCTGCCTTTTTCCGATACTCGCTCGGATTATATCATTTTTCGGTACTCTTACTTATTCGACTCTTTTGTGGTACACGCCCGAACTGGTTTTCGATACTCGCACGGATTCTGTCTTTTTCCGATACTCGCTCGGATTATATCATTTTTCGGTACTCACACTTATTCGACTCTTTTGTGGTACTCGCCCGAACAGTTTTTCGATTCTCGCACGGATTCTGCCTTTTTCCGATACTCGCTCGGATTATATCATTTTTCGGTACTCTTACTTATTCGACTCTTTTTTCGTACACGCCCGAACTGTTTTTCGATACTCGCACGGATTCTGTCTTTTTCCGATACTCGCTCGGGTTATATCATTTTTCAATACTCACACTTATTCGACTCTTTTCGGGTACTGGCCCGGACAGTTTTTCGATACTCACACGGATTCTGCCATTTTTCGGTAATCGCCCAGATCCTATCATTTTTCAGTACTCACACTTATTCGACGCTTTTCCGGTACTCGACCGGAAAGTTTTTCCATACTCGCACGGATTCTACCTTTTTCCGGTACACGCTCGGTTTATATCATTTTTCGGTACTCACACTTATTCGACTCTTTTGTGGTACTCGCCCGAACATTTTTTCGATTCTCGCACGGATTCTGCCTTTTTCCGATACTCGCTCGGATTATATCATTTTTCGGTACTCTTACTTATTCAACTCTTTTGTGGTACACGCCCCAACTGGTTTTCGATACTCGCACGGATTCTGTCTTTTTCCGATACTCGCTCGGATTATATCATTTTTCGGTACTCACACTTATTCGACGCTTTCGTGGTACTCGCCCGAACTGTTTTTCGATACTCGCACGGATTCTGTCTTTTTCCGATACTCGCTCGGATTATATCATTTTTCGGTACTCACACTTATTCGACTCTTTTCGGGTACTGGCCCGGACAGTTTTTCGATACTCACACGGATTCTGCCATTTTTCGGTACTCGCCTGGATTCTATCATTTTTCAGTACTCACACTTATTCGACGCTTTTCCGGTACTCGCCCGGAAAGTTTTTCCATACTCGCACGGATTCTACCTTTTTCCGATACACGCTCGGTTTATATCATTTTTCGGTACTCACACTTATTCGACTCTTTTGTGGTACACGCCCGAACTGTTTTTCGATACTCGCACGAATTCTGTCTTTTTCCGATACTCGCTCGGATTATATCATTTTTCGGTACTCACACTTATTCGACGCTTTCGTGGTACTCGCCCGAACTGTTTTTCGATACTCGCACGGATTCTGTCTTTTTCCGATACTCGCTCAGATTATATCATTTTTCGGTACTCACACTTATTCGACTCTTTTCGGGTACTGGCCCGGACAGTTTTTCGATACTCACACGGATTCTGCCATTTTTCGGTAATCGCCCGGATGCTATTATTTTTCAGTACTCACACTTATTCGACGCTTTTCCGGTACTCGACCGGAAAGTTTTTCCATACTCGCACGGATTCTACCTTTTTCCGATACACTTTCGGTTTATATCATTTTTCGGTACTCACACTTATTCGACTCTTTTGTGGTACTCGCCCGAACAGTTTTTCGATTCTCGCACGGATTCTGTCTTTTTCCGATACTCGCTCGGGTTATATCATTTTTCAATACTCACACTTATTCGACTCTTTTCGGGTACTGGCCCGGATAGTTTTTCGATACTCACACGGATTCTGCCATTTTTCGGTAATCGCCCAGATTCTATCATTTTTCAGCACTCACACTTATTCGACGCTTTTCCGGTACTCGCCCGGAAAGTTTTTCCATACTCGCACGGATTCTACCTTTTTTCGATACACTCTCGGTTTATATCATTTTTTGGTACTCTTACTTATTCGACTCTTTTGTGGTACACGCCCGAACTGTTTTTCGATACTCGCACGAATTCTGTCTTTTTTCGATACTCGCTCGGATTATATCATTTTTCGGTACTCACACTTATTCGACGCTTTTGTGGTACTCGCCCGAACTGTTTTTCGATACTCGCACGGATTCTGTCTTTTTCGGATACTCGCTCGGGTTATATCATTTTTCAATACTCACACTTATTCGACTCTTTTCGGGTACTGGCCCGGACAGTTTTTCGATACTCACACGGATTCTGCCATTTTTCGGTAATCGCCCAGATCCTATCATTTTTCAGTACTCACACTTATTCGACGCTTTTCCGGTACTCGACCGGAAAGTTTTTCGATACTCGCACGGATTCTACCTTTTTCCGGTACACGCTCGGTTTATATCATTTTTCGGTACTCACACTTATTCGACTCTTTTGTGGTACTCGCCCGAACATTTTTTCGATTCTCGCACGGATTCTGCCTTTTTCCGATACTCGCTCGGATTATATCATTTTTCGGTACTCTTACTTATTCGACTCTTTTGTGGTACACGCCCGAACTGGTTTTCGATACTCGCACGGATTCTGTCTTTTTCCGATACTCGCTCGGATTATATCATTTTTCGGTACTCACACTTATTCGACTCTTTTGTGGTACTCGCCCGAACAGTTTTTCGATTCTCGCACGGACTCTGCCTTTTTCCGATACTCGCTCGGATTATATCATTTTTCGGTACTCTTACTTATTCGACTCTTTTGTCGTACACGCCCGAACTGTTTTTCGATACTCGCACGGATTCTGTCTTTTTCCGATACTCGCTCGGGTTATATCATTTTTCAATACTCACACTTATTCGACTCTTTTCGGGTACTGGCCCGGACAGTTTTTCGATACTCACACGGATTCTGCCATTTTTCGGTAATCGCCCAGATCCTATCATTTTTCAGTACTCACACTTATTCGACGCTTTTCCGGTACTCGACCGGAAAGTTTTTCCATACTCGCACGGATTCTACCTTTTTCCGGTACACGCTCGGTTTATATCATTTTTCGGTACTCACACTTATTCGACTCTTTTGTGGTACTCGCCCGAACATTTTTTCGATTCTCGCACGGATTCTGCCTTTTTCCGATACTCGCTTGGATTATATCATTTTTCGGTACTCTTACTTATTCGACTCTTTTGTGGTACACGCCCGAACTGGTTTTCGATACTCGCACGGATTCTGTCTTTTTCCGATACTCGCTCGGATTATATCATTTTTCGGTACTCACACTTATTCGACTCTTTTGTGGTACTCGCCCGAACTATTTTTCGATACTCGCACGGATTCTGTCTTTTTCCGATACTCGCTCGGATTATATGATTTTTCGGTACTCACACTTATTCGACTCTTTTCGGGTACTGGCCCGGACAGTTTTTCGATACTCACACGGATTCTGCCATTCTTCGGCAATCGCCCGGATTCTATCATTTTTCAGTACTCACACTTATTCGACGCTTTTCCGGTACTCGCCCGGAAAGTTTTTCCATACTCGCACGAATTCTACCTTTTTCCGATACACGCTCGGTTTATATCATTTTTCGGTACTCACACTTATTCGACTCTTTTGTGGTACTCGCACGAACAGTTTTTCGATACTCGCACGGATTCTGTCTTTTTCCGATACTCGCTCGGATTATATCATTTTTCGGTACTCACACTTATTCGACTCTTTTCGGGTACTGGCCCGGACAGTTTTTCGATACTCACACGGATTCTGCCATTTTTCGGTAATCGCCCGGATGCTATTATTTTTCAGTACTCACACTTATTCGACGCTTTTCCGGTACTCGACCGGAAAGTTTTTCCATACTCGCACGGATTCTACCTTTTTCCGATACACTTTCGGTTTATATCATTTTTCGGTACTCACACTTATTCGACTCTTTTGTGGTACTCGCCCGAACAGTTTTTCGATTCTCGCACGGATTCTGTCTTTTTCCGATACTCGCTCGGGTTATATCATTTTTCAATACTCACACTTATTCGACTCTTTTCGGGTACTGGCCCGGATAGTTTTTCGATACTCACACGGATTCTGCCATTTTTCGGTAATCGCCCAGATTCTATCATTTTTCAGCACTCACACTTATTCGACGCTTTTCCGGTACTCGCCCGGAAAGTTTTTCCATACTCGCACGGATTCTACCTTTTTTCGATACACTCTCGGTTTATATCATTTTTTGGTACTCTTACTTATTCGACTCTTTTGTGGTACACGCCCGAACTGTTTTTCGATACTCGCACGAATTCTGTCTTTTTCCGATACTCGCTCGGATTATATCATTTTTCGGTACTCACACTTATTCGACGCTTTTGTGGTACTCGCCCGAACTGTTTTTCGATACTCGCACGGATTCTGTCTTTTTCCGATACTCGCTCGGGTTATATCATTTTTCAATACTCACACTTATTCGACTCTTTTCGGGTACTGGTCCGGACAGTTTTTCGATACTCACACGGATTCTGCCATTTTTCGGTAATCGCCCAGATCCTATCATTTTTCAGTACTCACTTATTCGACGCTTTTCCGGTACTCGACCGGAAAGTTTTTCGATACTCGCACGGATTCTACCTTTTTCCGGTACACGCTCGGTTTATATCATTTTTCGGTACTCACACTTATTCAACTCTTTTGTGGTACTCGCACGAACAGTTTTTCGATTCTCGCACGGATTCTGTCTTTTTCCGATACTCGCTCGGATTATATCATTTTTCGGTACTCACACTTATTCGACTCTTTTCGGGTACTGGCCCGGACAGTTTTTCGATACTCACACGGATTCTGCCATTTTTCGGTAATCGCCCAGATTCTATCATTTTTCAGTACTCACACTTATTCGACGCTTTTCCGGTACTCGACCGGAAAGTTTTTCCATACTCGCACGGATTCTACCTTTTTCCGATACACGCTCGGTTTATATCATTTTTCGGTACTCACACTTATTCGACTCTTTTGTGGTACTCGCACGAACAGTTTTTCGATTCTCGCACGGATTCTGCCTTTTTCCGATACTCGCTCGGATTATATCATTTTTCGGTACTCTTACTTATTCGACTCTTTTGTGGTACACGCCCGAACTGGTTTTCGATACTCGCACGGATTCTCTCTTTTTCCGATACTCGCTCGGATTATATCATTTTTCGGTAGTCACACTTATTCGACTCTTTTGTGGTACACGCCCGAACTGTTTTTCGATATTCGCACGGATTCTGTCTTTTTCCGATACTCGCTCGGATTATATCATTTTTCAATACTCACATTTATTCGACTCTTTTCGGGTACTGGCCCGGACAGTTTTTCGATACTCACACGGATTCTGCCATTTTTCGGTAATCGCCTGGATTCTATCATTTTTCAGTATTCACACTTAGTCGACGCTTTTCCATTACTCGACCGGAAAGTTTTTCCATACTCGCACGGATTCTACCTTTTTCCGATACTCGCACGGATTCTGTCTTTTTCCGATACACGCTCGGTTTATATCATTTTTCGGTACTCACACTTATTCGACTCTTTTGTGGTACTCGCCCGAACAGTTTTTCGATTCTCGCACGGATTCTGCCTTTTTCCGATACTCGCTCGGATTATATCATTTTTCGGTACTCACACTTATTCCACTCTTTTCGGGTACTGGCCCGGACAGTTTTTCGATACTCACACGGATTCTGCCATTTTTCGGCAATCGCCCGGATTCTATCATTTTCCAGCACTCACACTTATTCGACGCTTTTCCGGTACTCGCTCGGAAAGTTTTTCCATACTCGCACGGATTCTACCTTTTTCCGATACACTCTCGGTTTATATCATTTTTCGGTACTCTTACTTATTCGACACATTTGTGGTACACGCCCGAACTGCTTTTCGATACTCGCACGGATTCTATCATTTTTCAGCACTCACACTTATTCGACGCTTTTCCGGTACTCGCCCGGAAAGTTTTTCCATACTCGCACGGATTCTACCTTTTTCCGATACACTCTCGGTTTATATCATTTTTCGGTACTCTTACTTATTCGACTCTTTTGTGGTACACGCCCGAACTGTTTTTCGATACTCGCACGAATTCTGTCTTTTTCCGATACTCGCTCGGATTATATCATTTTTCGGTACTCTTACTTATTCGACTCTTTTGTGGTACACGCCCGAACTGGTTTTCGATACTCGCACGGATTCTGTCTTTTTCCGATACTCGCTCGGATTATATCATTTTTCGGTACTCACACTTATTCGACTCTTTTGTGGTACTCGCCCGAACAGTTTTTCGATTCTCGCACGGATTCTGCCTTTTTCCGATACTCGCTCGGATTATATCATTTTTCGGTACTCTTACTTATTCGACTCTTTTGTCGTACACGCCCGAACTGTTTTTCGATACTCGCACGGATTCTGTCTTTTTCCGATACTCGCTCGGGTTATATCATTTTTCAATACTCACACTTATTCGACTCTTTTCGGGTACTGGCCCGGACAGTTTTTCGATACTCACACGGATTCTGCCATTTTTCGGTAATCGCCCAGATCCTATCATTTTTCAGTACTCACACTTATTCGACGCTTTTCCGGTACTCGACCGGAAAGTTTTTCCATACTCGCACGGATTCTACCTTTTTCCGGTACACGCTCGGTTTATATCATTTTTCGGTACTCACACTTATTCGACTCTTTTGTGGTACTCGCCCGAACATTTTTTCGATTCTCGCACGGATTCTGCCTTTTTCCGATACTCGCTTGGATTATATCATTTTTCGGTACTCTTACTTATTCGACTCTTTTGTGGTACACGCCCGAACTGGTTTTCGATACTCGCACGGATTCTGTCTTTTTCCGATACTCGCTCGGATTATATCATTTTTCGGTACTCACACTTATTCGACTCTTTTGTGGTACTCGCCCGAACTATTTTTCGATACTCGCACGGATTCTGTCTTTTTCCGATACTCGCTCGGATTATATGATTTTTCGGTACTCACACTTATTCGACTCTTTTCGGGTACTGGCCCGGACAGTTTTTCGATACTCACACGGATTCTGCCATTCTTCGGCAATCGCCCGGATTCTATCATTTTTCAGTACTCACACTTATTCGACGCTTTTCCGGTACTCGCCCGGAAAGTTTTTCCATACTCGCACGGATTCTACCTTTTTCCGATACACGCTCGGTTTATATCATTTTTCGGTACTCACACTTATTCGACTCTTTTGTGGTACTCGCACGAACAGTTTTTCGATACTCGCACGGATTCTGTCTTTTTCCGATACTCGCTCGGATTATATCATTTTTCGGTACTCACACTTATTCGACTCTTTTCGGGTACTGGCCCGGACAGTTTTTCGATACTCACACGGATTCTGCCATTTTTCGGTAATCGCCCGGATGCTATTATTTTTCAGTACTCACACTTATTCGACGCTTTTCCGGTACTCGACCGGAAAGTTTTTCCATACTCGCACGGATTCTACCTTTTTCCGATACACTTTCGGTTTATATCATTTTTCGGTACTCACACTTATTCGACTCTTTTGTGGTACTCGCCCGAACAGTTTTTCGATTCTCGCACGGATTCTGTCTTTTTCCGATACTCGCTCGGGTTATATCATTTTTCAATACTCACACTTATTCGACTCTTTTCGGGTACTGGCCCGGATAGTTTTTCGATACTCACACGGATTCTGCCATTTTTCGGTAATCGCCCAGATTCTATCATTTTTCAGCACTCACACTTATTCGACGCTTTTCCGGTACTCGCCCGGAAAGTTTTTCCATACTCGCACGGATTCTACCTTTTTTCGATACACTCTCGGTTTATATCATTTTTTGGTACTCTTACTTATTCGACTCTTTTGTGGTACACGCCCGAACTGTTTTTCGATACTCGCACGAATTCTGTCTTTTTCCGATACTCGCTCGGATTATATCATTTTTCGGTACTCACACTTATTCGACGCTTTTGTGGTACTCGCCCGAACTGTTTTTCGATACTCGCACGGATTCTGTCTTTTTCCGATACTCGCTCGGGTTATATCATTTTTCAATACTCACACTTATTCGACTCTTTTCGGGTACTGGCCCGGACAGTTTTTCGATACTCACACGGATTCTGCCATTTTTCGGTAATCGCCCAGATCCTATCATTTTTCAGTACTCACACTTATTCGACGCTTTTCCGGTACTCGACCGGAAAGTTTTTCGATACTCGCACGGATTCTACCTTTTTCCGGTACACGCTCGGTTTATATCATTTTTCGGTACTCACACTTATTCGACTCTTTTGTGGTACTCGCACGAACAGTTTTTCGATTCTCGCACGGATTCTGTCTTTTTCCGATACTCGCTCGGATTATATCATTTTTCGGTACTCACACTTATTCGACTCTTTTCGGGTACTGGCCCGGACAGTTTTTCGATACTCACACGGATTCTGCCATTTTTCGGTAATCGCCCAGATTCTATCATTTTTCAGTACTCACACTTATTCGACGCTTTTCCGGTACTCGACCGGAAAGTTTTTCCATACTCGCACGGATTCTACCTTTTTCCGATACACGCTCGGTTTATATCATTTTTCGGTACTCACACTTATTCGACTCTTTTGTGGTACTCGCACGAACAGTTTTTCGATTCTCGCACGGATTCTGCCTTTTTCCGATACTCGCTCGGATTATATCATTTTTCGGTACTCTTACTTATTCGACTCTTTTGTGGTACACGCCCGAACTGGTTTTCGATACTCGCACGGATTCTCTCTTTTTCCGATACTCGCTCGGATTATATCATTTTTCGGTAGTCACACTTATTCGACTCTTTTGTGGTACACGCCCGAACTGTTTTTCGATATTCGCACGGATTCTGTCTTTTTCCGATACTCGCTCGGATTATATCATTTTTCAATACTCACATTTATTCGACTCTTTTCGGGTACTGGCCCGGACAGTTTTTCGATACTCACACGGATTCTGCCATTTTTCGGTAATCGCCTGGATTCTATCATTTTTCAGTATTCACACTTAGTCGACGCTTTTCCATTACTCGACCGGAAAGTTTTTCCATACTCGCACGGATTCTACCTTTTTCCGATACTCGCACGGATTCTGTCTTTTTCCGATACACGCTCGGTTTATATCATTTTTCGGTACTCACACTTATTCGACTCTTTTGTGGTACTCGCCCGAACAGTTTTTCGATTCTCGCACGGATTCTGCCTTTTTCCGATACTCGCTCGGATTATATCATTTTTCGGTACTCACACTTATTCCACTCTTTTCGGGTACTGGCCCGGACAGTTTTTCGATACTCACACGGATTCTGCCATTTTTCGGCAATCGCCCGGATTCTGTCATTTTCCAGCACTCACACTTATTCGACGCTTTTCCGGTACTCGCTCGGAAAGTTTTTCCATACTCGCACGGATTCTACCTTTTTCCGATACACTCTCGGTTTATATCATTTTTCGGTACTCTTACTTATTCGACACATTTGTGGTACACGCCCGAACTGTTTTTCGATACTCGCACGGATTCTATCATTTTTCAGCACTCACACTTATTCGACGCTTTTCCGGTACTCGCCCGGAAAGTTTTTCCATACTCGCACGGATTCTACCTTTTTCCGATACACTCTCGGTTTATATCATTTTTCGGTACTCTTACTTATTCGACTCTTTTGTGGTACACGCCCGAACTGTTTTTCGATACTCGCACGAATTCTGTCTTTTTCCGATACTCGCTCGGATTATATCATTTTTCGGTACTCTTACTTATTCGACTCTTTTGTGGTACACGCCCGAACTGGTTTTCGATACTCGCACGGATTCTGTCTTTTTCCGATACTCGCTCGGATTATATCATTTTTCGGTACTCACACTTATTCGACTCTTTTGTGGTACTCGCCCGAACAGTTTTTCGATTCTCGCACGGATTCTGCCTTTTTCCGATACTCGCTCGGATTATATCATTTTTCGGTACTCTTACTTATTCGACTCTTTTGTCGTACACGCCCGAACTGTTTTTCGATACTCGCACGGATTCTGCCAATCTTCGGCAATCGCCCGGATTCTATCATTTTTCAGTACTCACACTTATTCGACGCTTTTCCGATACTCGCCCGGAAAGTTTTTCCATACTCGCACGGATTCTACCTTTTTCCGATACACGCTCGGTTTATATCATTTTTCGGTACTCACACTTATTCGACTCTTTTGTGGTACTCGCACGAACAGTTTTTCGATTCTCGCACGGATTCTGCCTTTTTCCGATACTCGCTCGGATTATATCATTTTTCGGTACTCTTACTTATTCGACTCTTTTGTGGTACACGCCCGAACTGGTTTTCGATACTCGCACGGATTCTCTCTTTTTCCGATACTCGCTCGGATTATATCATTTTTCGGTAGTCACACTTATTCGACTCTTTTGTGGTACACGCCCGAACTGTTTTTCGATATTCGCACGGATTCTGTCTTTTTCCGATACTCGCTCGGATTATATCATTTTTCAATACTCACATTTATTCGACTCTTTTCGGGTACTGGCCCGGACAGTTTTTCGATACTCACACGGATTCTGCCATTTTTCGGTAATCGCCTGGATTCTATCATTTTTCAGTATTCACACTTAGTCGACGCTTTTCCATTACTCGACCGGAAAGTTTTTCCATACTCGCACGGATTCTACCTTTTTCCGATACTCGCACGGATTCTGTCTTTTTCCGATACACGCTCGGTTTATATCATTTTTCGGTACTCACACTTATTCGACTCTTTTGTGGTACTCGCCCGAACAGTTTTTCGATTCTCGCACGGATTCTGCCTTTTTCCGATACTCGCTCGGATTATATCATTTTTCGGTACTCACACTTATTCCACTCTTTTCGGGTACTGGCCCGGACAGTTTTTCGATACTCACACGGATTCTGCCATTTTTCGGCAATCGCCCGGATTCTATCATTTTCCAGCACTCACACTTATTCGACGCTTTTCCGGTACTCGCTCGGAAAGTTTTTCCATACTCGCACGGATTCTACCTTTTTCCGATACACTCTCGGTTTATATCATTTTTCGGTACTCTTACTTATTCGACACATTTGTGGTACACGCCCGAACTGTTTTTCGATACTCGCACGGATTCTATCATTTTTCAGCACTCACACTTATTCGACGCTTTTCCGGTACTCGCCCGGAAAGTTTTTCCATACTCGCACGGATTCTACCTTTTTCCGATACACTCTCGGTTTATATCATTTTTCGGTACTCTTACTTATTCGACTCTTTTGTGGTACACGCCCGAACTGTTTTTCGATACTCGCACGAATTCTGTCTTTTTCCGATACTCGCTCGGATTATATCATTTTTCGGTACTCTTACTTATTCGACTCTTTTGTGGTACACGCCCGAACTGGTTTTCGATACTCGCACGGATTCTGTCTTTTTCCGATACTCGCTCGGATTATATCATTTTTCGGTACTCACACTTATTCGACTCTTTTGTGGTACTCGCCCGAACAGTTTTTCGATTCTCGCACGGATTCTGCCTTTTTCCGATACTCGCTCGGATTATATCATTTTTCGGTACTCTTACTTATTCGACTCTTTTGTCGTACACGCCCGAACTGTTTTTCGATACTCGCACGGATTCTGCCAATCTTCGGCAATCGCCCGGATTCTATCATTTTTCAGTACTCACACTTATTCGACGCTTTTCCGATACTCGCCCGGAAAGTTTTTCCATACTCGCACGGATTCTACCTTTTTCCGATACACGCTCGGTTTATATCATTTTTCGGTACTCACACTTATTCGACTCTTTTGTGGTACTCGCCCGAACAGTTTTTCGATTCTCGCACGGATTCTGCCTTTTTCCGATACTCGCTCGGATTATATCATTTTTCGGTACTCTTACTTATTCGACTCTTTTGTGGTACACGCCCGAACTGGTTTTCGATACTCGCACGGATTCTGTCTTTTTCCGATACTCGCTCGGATTATATCATTTTTCGGTACTCACACTTATTCCACTCTTTTCGGGTACTGGCCCGGACAGTTTTTCGATACTCACACGGATTCTGCCATTTTTCGGCAATCGCCCGGATTCTATCATTTTCCAGCACTCACACTTATTCGACGCTTTTCCGGTACTCGCTCGGAAAGTTTTTCCATACTCGCACGGATTCTACCTTTTTCCGATACACTCTCGGTTTATATCATTTTTCGGTACTCTTACTTATTCGACACATTTGTGGTACACGCCCGAACTGTTTTTCGATACTCGCACGGATTCTATCATTTTTCAGCACTCACACTTATTCGACGCTTTTCCGGTACTCGCCCGGAAAGTTTTTCCATACTCGCACGGATTCTACCTTTTTCCGATACACTCTCGGTTTATATCATTTTTCGGTACTCTTACTTATTCGACTCTTTTGTGGTACACGCCCGAACTGTTTTTCGATACTCGCACGCATTCTGTCTTTTTCCGATACTCGCTCGGATTATATCATTTTTCGGTACTCACACTTATTCGACGCTTTTGTGGTACTCGCCCGAACTGTTTTTCGATACTCGCACGGATTCTGTCTTTTTCCGATACTCGCTCG
This sequence comes from Vitis vinifera, assembly GCF_030704535.1. Classification (NCBI taxonomy): domain Eukaryota; kingdom Viridiplantae; phylum Streptophyta; class Magnoliopsida; order Vitales; family Vitaceae; genus Vitis; species Vitis vinifera. The sequence goes on along the minus strand of NC_081823.1, from coordinate 17,094,783 downwards.
GGTTATATCATTTTTCAATACTCACACTTATTCGACTCTTTTCGGGTACTGGCCTGGACAGTTTTTCGATACTCACACGGATTCTGCCATTTTTCGGTAATCGCCCAGATTCTATCATTTTTCAGCACTCACACTTATTCGACGCTTTTTCGGTACTCGCCCGGAAAGTTTTTCCATACTCGCACGGATTCTACCTTTTTCCGATACCCTCTCGGTTTATATCATTTTTCGGTACTCTTACTTATTCGACTCTTTTGTGGTACACGCCCGAACTGGTTTTCGATACTCGCACGGATTCTGTCTTTTTCCGATACTCGCTCGGATTATATCATTTTTCGGTACTCACACTTATTCGACTCTTTTGTGGTACTCGCCCGAACTATTTTTCGATACTCGCACGGATTCTGTCTTTTTCCGATACTCGCTCGGATTATATGATTTTTCGGTACTCACACTTATTCGACTCTTTTCGGGTACTGGCCCGGACAGTTTTTCGATACTCACACGGATTCTGCCATTCTTCGGCAATCGCCCGGATTCTATCATTTTTCAGTACTCATACTTATTCGACGCTTTTCCGGTACTCGCCCGGAAAGTTTTTCCATACTCGCACGGATTCTACCTTTTTCCGATACACGCTCGGTTTATATCATTTTTCGGTACTCACACTTATTCGACTCTTTTGTGGTACTCGCACGAACAGTTTTTCGATTCTCGCACGGATTCTGTCTTTTTCCGATACTCGCTCGGATTATATCATTTTTCGGTACTCACACTTATTCGACTCTTTTCGGGTACTGGCTCGGACAGTTTTTCGATACTCACACGGATTCTGCCATTTTTCAGTAATCGCCCCGATTCTATCATTTTTCAGTACTCACACTTATTCGACGCTTTTCCGTACTCGACCGGAAAGTTTTTCCATACTCGCACGGATTCTACCTTTTTCCGATACACGCTCGGTTTATATCATTTTTCGGTACTCACACTTATTCGACTTTTTTGTGGTACTCGCCGGAACAGTTTTTCGATTCTCGCACGGATTCTGCCTTTTTCCGATACTCGCTCGGATTATATCATTTTTCGGTACTCTTACTTATTCGACTCTTTTGTGGTACACGCCCGAACTGTTTTTCGATACTCGCACGGATTCTGTCTTTTTCTGATACTCGCTCGGATTATATCATTTTTCGGTACTCAAACTTATTCGACCCTTTTCAGGTACTGGCCCGGACAGTTTTTCGATACTCACACGGATTCTGCCATTTTTCGGCAATCGCCCGGATTCTATCATTTTTCAGCAATCACACTTATTCGACGCTTTTCCGGTACTCGCCCGGAAAGTTTTTCCATACTCGCACGGATTCTACCTTTTTCCGATACACTCTCGGTTTATATCATTTTTCGGTACTCTTACTTATTCGACTCTTTTGTGGTACACGCCCGAACTGTTTTTCGATACTCGCACGAATTCTGTCTTTTTCCGATACTCGCTCGGATTATATCATTTTTCGGTACTCACACTTATTCGACGCTTTTGTGGTACTCGCCCGAACTGTTTTTCGATACTCGCACGGATTCTGTCTTTTTCCGATACTCGCTCGGGTTATATCATTTTTCAATACTCACACTTATTCAACTCTTTTCGGGTACTGGCCTAGACAGTTTTTCGATACTCACACGGATTCTGCCATTTTTCGGTAATCGCCCAGATTCTATCATTTTTCAGCACTCACACTTATTCGACGCTTTTCCGGTACTCGCCCGGAAAGTTCTTCCATACTCGCACGGATTCTACCTTTTTCCGATACACCCTCGGTTTATATCATTTTTCGGTACTCTTACTTATTCGACTCTTTTGTGGTACACGCCCGAACTGGTTTTCGATACTCGCACGGATTCTGTCTTTTTCCAATACTCGCTCGGATTATATCATTTTTCGGTACTCACACTTAGTCGACTCTTTTGTGGTACTCACCCAAACTGTTTTTCGATACTCGCACGGATTCTGTCTTTTTCCGATACTCGCTCGGATTATATCATTTTTCGGTACTCTTACTCATTCGACTCTTTTGTGGTACACGCCCGAACTGGTTTTCGATACTCGCACGGATTCTGTCTTTTTCCGATACTCGCTCGGATTATATCATTTTTCGGTACGCACACTTATTCGACTCTTTTCGGGTACTGGCCCGGACAGTTTTTCGATACTCACACGGATTCTGCCATTTTTCGGCAATCGCCCGGATTCTATCTTTTTTCAGTACTCACACTTATTCGACGCTTGTCCGGTACTCGCCCGGAAAGTTTTTCCATACTCGCACGGATTCTACCTTTTTCCGATACACGCTCGGTTTATATCATTTTTCGGTACTCACACTTATTCGACTCTTTTGTGGTACTCGCACGAACAGTTTTTCGATTCTCGCACGGATTCTGCCTTTTTCCGATACTCGCTCGGATTATATCATTTTTCGGTACTCTTACTTATTCGACTCTTTTGTGGTACACGCCCGAACTGGTTTTCGATACTCGCACGGATTCTATCTTTTTCCGATACTCGCTCGGATTATATCATTTTTCGGTAGTCACACTTATTCGACTCTTTTGTGGTACACGCCCGAACTGTTTTTCGATATTCGCACGGATTCTGTCTTTTTCCGATGCTCGCTCGGATTATATCATTTTTCAATACTCACATTTATTCGACTCTTTTCGGGTACTGGCCCGGACAGTTTTTCGATACTCACACGGATTCTGCCATTTTTCGGTAATCGCCTGGATTCTATCATTTTTCAGTATTCACACTTAGTCGACGCTTTTCCATTACTCGACCGGAAAGTTTTTCCATACTCGCACGGATTCTACCTTTTTCCGATACTCGCACGGATTCTGTCTTTTTCCGATACACGCTCGGTTTATATCATTTTTCGGTACTCACACTTATTCGACTCTTTTGTGGTACTCGCCCGAACAGTTTTTCGATTCTCGCACGGATTCTGCCTTTTTCCGATACTCGCTCGGATTATATCATTTTTCGGTACTCACACTTATTCCACTCTTTTCGGGTACTGGCCCGGACAGTTTTTCGATACTCACACGGATTCTGCCATTTTTCGGCAATCGCCCGGATTCTATCATTTTCCAGCACTCACACTTATTCGACGCTTTTCCGGTACTCGCTCGGAAAGTTTTTCCATACTCGCACGGATTCTACCTTTTTCCGATACACTCTCGGTTTATATCATTTTTCGGTACTCTTACTTATTCGACACATTTGTGGTACACGCCCGAACTGTTTTTCGATACTCGCACGGATTCTATCATTTTTCAGCACTCACACTTATTCGACGCTTTTCCGGTACTCGCCCGGAAAGTTTTTCCATACTCGCACGGATTCTACCTTTTTCCGATACACTCTCGGTTTATATCATTTTTCGGTACTCTTACTTATTCGACTCTTTTGTGGTACACGCCCGAACTGTTTTTCGATACTCGCACGAATTCTGTCTTTTTCCGATACTCGCTCGGATTATATCATTTTTCGGTACTCTTACTTATTCGACTCTTTTGTGGTACACGCCCGAACTGGTTTTCGATACTCGCACGAATTCTGTCTTTTTCCGATACTCGCTCGGATTATATCATTTTTCGGTACTCACACTTATTCGACTCTTTTGTGGTACTCGCCCGAACTGTTTTTCGATACTCGCACGGATTCTGTCTTTTTCCGATACTCGCTCGGATTATATCATTTTTCGGTACTCACACTTATTCGACTCTTTTCGGGTACTGGCCCGGACAGTTTTTCGATACTCACACGGATTCTGCCATTCTTCGGCAATCGCCCGGATTCTATCATTTTTCAGTACTCACACTTATTCGACGCTTTTCCGGTACTCGCCCGGAAAGTTTTTCCATACTCGCACGGATTCTACCTTTTTTCGATACACGCTCGGTTTATATCATTTTTCGGTACTCACACTTATTCGACTCTTTTGTGGTACTCGCCCGAACAGTTTTTCGATTCTCGCACGGATTCTGCCTTTTTCCGATACTCGCTCGGATTATATCATTTTTCGGTACTCTTACTTATTCGACTCTTTTGTGGTACACGCCCCAACTGGTTTTCGATACTCGCACGGATTCTGTCTTTTTCCGATACTCGCTCGGATTATATCATTTTTCGGTACTCACACTTATTCCACTCTTTTCGGGTACTGGCCCGGACAGTTTTTCGATACTCACACGGATTCTGCCATTTTTCGGCAATCGCCCGGATTCTATCATTTTCCAGCACTCACACTTATTCGACGCTTTTCCGGTACTCGCTCGGAAAGTTTTTCCATACTCGCACGGATTCTACCTTTTTCCGATACACTCTCGGTTTATATCATTTTTCGGTACTCTTACTTATTCGACACATTTGTGGTACACGCCCGAACTGTTTTTCGATACTCGCACGGATTCTATCATTTTTCAGCACTCACACTTATTCGACGCTTTTCCGGTACTCGCCCGGAAAGTTTTTCCATACTCGCACGGATTCTACCTTTTTCCGATACACTCTCGGTTTATATCATTTTTCGGTACTCTTACTTATTCGACACATTTGTGGTACACGCCCGAACTGTTTTTCGATACTCGCACGGATTCTATCATTTTTCAGCACTCACACTTATTCGACGCTTTTCCGGTACTCGCCCGGAAAGTTTTTCCATACTCGCACGGATTCTACCTTTTTGCGATACACTCTCGGTTTATATCATTTTTCGGTACTCTTACTTATTCGACTCTTTTGTGGTACACGCCCGAACTGTTTTTCGATACTCGCACGAATTCTGTCTTTTTCCGATACTCGCTCGGATTATATCATTTTTCGGTACTCTTACTTATTCGACTCTTTTGTGGTACACGCCCGAACTGGTTTTCGATACTCGCACGGATTCTGTCTTTTTCCGATACTCGCTCGGATTATATCATTTTTCGGTACTCACACTTATTCGACTCTTTTGTGGTACTCGCCCGAACTGTTTTTCGATACTCGCACGGATTCTGTCTTTTTCCGATACTCGCTCGGATTATATCATTTTTCGGTACTCACACTTATTCGACTCTTTTCAGGTACTGGCCCGGACAGTTTTTCGATACTCACACGGATTCTGCCATTCTTCGGCAATCGCCCGGATTCTATCATTTTTCAGTACTCACACTTATTCGACGCTTTTCCGGTACTCGCCCGGAAAGTTTTTCCATACTCGCACGGATTCTACCTTTTTCCGATACACGCTCGGTTTATATCATTTTTCGGTACTCACACTTATTCGACTCTTTTGTGGTACTCGCCCGAACAGTTTTTCGATTCTCGCACGGATTCTGCCTTTTTCCGATACTCGCTCGGATTATATCATTTTTCGGTACTCTTACTTATTCGACTCTTTTGTGGTACACGCCCCAACTGGTTTTCGATACTCGCACGGATTCTGTCGTTTTCCGATACTCGCTCGGATTATATCATTTTTCGGTACTCACACTTATTCCACTCTTTTCGGGTACTGGCCCGGACAGTTTTTCGATACTCACACGGATTCTGCCATTTTTCGGCAATCGCCCGGATTCTATCATTTTCCAGCACTCACACTTATTCGACGCTTTTCCGGTACTCGCTCGGAAAGTTTTTCCATACTCGCACGGATTCTACCTTTTTCCGATACACTCTCGGTTTATATCATTTTTCGGTACTCTTACTTATTCGACACATTTGTGGTACACGCCCGAACTGTTTTTCGATACTCGCACGGATTCTATCATTTTTCAGCACTCACACTTATTCGACGCTTTTCCGGTACTCGCCCGGAAAGTTTTTCCATACTCGCACGGATTCTACCTTTTTCCGATACACTCTCGGTTTATATCATTTTTCGGTACTCTTACTTATTCGACTCTTTTGTGGTACACGCCCGAACTGTTTTTCGATACTCGCACGCATTCTGTCTTTTTCCGATACTCGCTCGGATTATATCATTTTTCGGTACTCACACTTATTCGACGCTTTTGTGGTACTCGCCCGAACTGTTTTTCGATACTCGCACGGATTCTGTCTTTTTCCGATACTCGCTCGGGTTATATCATTTTTCAATACTCACACTTATTCGACTCTTTTCGGGTACTGGCCTGGACAGTTTTTCGATACTCACACGGATTCTGCCATTTTACGGTAATCGCCCAGATTCTATCATTTTTCAGCACTCACACTTATTCGACGCTTTTTCGGTACTCGCCCGGAAAGTTTTTCCATACTCGCACGGATTCTACCTTTTTCCGATACCCTCTCGGTTTATATCATTTTTCGGTACTCTTACTTATTCGACTCTTTTGTGGTACAGGCCCGAACTGTTTTTCGATACTCGCACGAATTCTGTCTTTTTCCGATACTCGCTCGGATTATATCATTTTTCGGTACTCACACTTATTCGACGCTTTTGTGGTACTCGCCCGAACTGTTTTTCGATACTCGCACGGATTCTGTCTTTTTCGGATACTCGCTCGGATTATATCATTTTTCGGTACTCTTACTTATTCGACTCTTTTGTGGTACACGCCCGAACTGTTTTTCGATACTCGCACGGATTTTGTCCTTTTCCGATACTCGCTCGGATTATATCATTTTTCAATACTCACACTTATTCGACTCTTTTCGGGTACTGGCCCGGACAGTTTTTCGATACTCTCACGGATTCTGCCATTTTTCTGTAATCGCCCGGATTCTATCATTTTTCAGTACTCACACTTATTCGACGCTTTTCCGGTACTCGACCGGAATGTTTTTCCATACTCGCACGGATTCTACCTTTTTCCGATACACTCTCGGTTTATATCATTTTTCGGTACTCTTACTTATTCAACTCTTTTGTGGTACACGCCCGAACTGTTTTTCGATACTCGCACGAATTCTGTCTTTTTCCGATACTCGCTCGGATTATATCATTTTTCGGTACTCACACTTATTCCACGCTTTTGTGGTACTCGCCCGAACTGTTTTTCGATACTCGCACGGATTCTGTCTTTTTCGGATACTCGCTCGGATTATATCATTTTTCGGTACTCTTACTTATTCGACTCTTTTGTGGTACACGCCCGAACTGGTTTTCGATACTCGCACGGATTCTGTCTTTTTCCGATACTCGCTCGGATTATATCATTTTTCGGTACTCACACTTATTCGACTCTTTTGTGGTACTCGCCCGAACTGTTTTTCGATACTCGCACGGATTCTGTCTTTTTCCGATACTCGCTCGGATTATATCATTTTTCAATACTCACACTTATTCGACTCTTTTCGGGTACTGGCCCGGACAGTTTTTCGATACTCACACGGATTTTGTCATTTTTCGGTAATCGCCCAGATTCTATCATTTTTCAGTACTCACACTTATTCGACGCTTTTCCGGTACTCGACCGGAAAGTTTTTCCATACTCGCACGAATTCTACCTTTTTCCGATACATGCTCGGTTTATATCATTTTTCGGTACTCACACTTATTCGACTCTTTTGTGGTACTCGCCCGAACAGTTTTTCGATTCTCGCACGGATTCTGCCTTTTTCCGATACTCGCTCGGATTATATCATTTTTCGGTACTCTTACTTATTCGACTCTTTTGTGGTACACGCCCGAACTGGTTTTCGATACTCGCACGGATTCTGTCTTTTTCCGATACTCGCTCGGATTATATCATTTTTCGGTACTCACACTTATTCGACTCTTTTCGGGTACTGGCCCGGACAGTTTTTCGATACTCACACGGATTCTGCCATTTTTCGGCAATCGCCCGGATTCTATCATTTTTCAGTACTCACACTTATTCGACGCTTTTCCGGTACTCGACCGGAAAGTTTTTCCATACTCGCACGGATTCTACCTTTTTCCGATACACTCTCGGTTTATATCATTTTTCGGTACTCTTACTTATTCGACACATTTGTGGTACACGCCCGAACTGTTTTTCGATACTCGCACGGATTCTATCATTTTTCAGCACTCACACTTATTCGACGCTTTTCCGGTACTCGCCCGGAAAGTTTTTCCATACTCGCACGGATTCTACCTTTTTGCGATACACTCTCGGTTTATATCATTTTTCGGTACTCTTACTTATTCGACTCTTTTGTGGTACACGCCCGAACTGTTTTTCGATACTCGCACGAATTCTGTCTTTTTCCGATACTCGCTCGGATTATATCATTTTTCGGTACTCTTACTTATTCGACTCTTTTGTGGTACACGCCCGAACTGGTTTTCGATACTCGCACGGATTCTGTCTTTTTCCGATACTCGCTCGGATTATATCATTTTTCGGTACTCACACTTATTCGACTCTTTTGTGGTACTCGCCCGAACTGTTTTTCGATACTCGCACGGATTCTGTCTTTTTCCGATACTCGCTCGGATTATATCATTTTTCGGTACTCACACTTATTCGACTCTTTTCGGGTACTGGCCCGGACAGTTTTTCGATACTCACACGGATTCTGCCATTCTTCGGCAATCGCCCGGATTCTATCATTTTTCAGTACTCACACTTATTCGACGCTTTTCCGGTACTCGCCCGGAAAGTTTTTCCATACTCGCACGGATTCTACCTTTTTCCGATACACGCTCGGTTTATATCATTTTTCAGTACTCACACTTATTCGACTCTTTTGTGGTACTCGCCCGAAAAGTTTTTCGATTCTCGCACGGATTCTGCCTTTTTCCGATACTCGCTCGGATTATATCATTTTTCGGTACTCTTACTTATTCGACTCTTTTGTGGTACACGCCCCAACTGGTTTTCGATACTCGCACGGATTCTGTCGTTTTCCGATACTCGCTCGGATTATATCATTTTTCGGTACTCACACTTATTCCACTCTTTTCGGGTACTGGCCCGGACAGTTTTTCGATACTCACACGGATTCTGCCATTTTTCGGCAATCGCCCGGATTCTATCATTTTCCAGCACTCACACTTATTCGACGCTTTTCCGGTACTCGCTCGGAAAGTTTTTCCATACTCGCACGGATTCTACCTTTTTCCGATACACTCTCGGTTTATATCATTTTTCGGTACTCTTACTTATTCGACACATTTGTGGTACACGCCCGAACTGTTTTTCGATACTCGCACGCATTCTATCATTTTTCAGCACTCACACTTATTCGACGCTTTTCCGGTACTCGCCCGGAAAGTTTTTCCATACTCGCACGGATTCTACCTTTTTCCGATACACTCTCGGTTTATATCATTTTTCGGTACTCTTACTTATTCGACTCTTTTGTGGTACACGCCCGAACTGTTTTTCGATACTCGCACGCATTCTGTCTTTTTCCGATACTCGCTCGGATTATATCATTTTTCGGTACTCACACTTATTCGACGCTTTTGTGGTACTCGCCCGAACTGTTTTTCGATACTCGCACGGATTCTGTCTTTTTCGGATACTCGCTCGGATTATATCATTTTTCGGTACTCTTACTTATTCGACTCTTTTGTGGTACACGCCCGAACTGTTTTTCGATACTCGCACGGATTTTGTCCTTTTCCGATACTCGCTCGGATTATATCATTTTTCAATACTCACACTTATTCGACTCTTTTCGGGTACTGGCCCGGACAGTTTTTCGATACTCTCACGGATTCTGCCATTTTTCTGTAATCGCCCGGATTCTATCATTTTTCAGTACTCACACTTATTCGACGCTTTTCCGGTACTCGACCGGAATGTTTTTCCATACTCGCACGGATTCTACCTTTTTCCGATACACTCTCGGTTTATATCATTTTTCGGTACTCTTACTTATTCAACTCTTTTGTGGTACACGCCCGAACTGTTTTTCGATACTCGCACGAATTCTGTCTTTTTCCGATACTCGCTCGGATTATATCATTTTTCGGTACTCACACTTATTCCACGCTTTTGTGGTACTCGCCCGAACTGTTTTTCGATACTCGCACGGATTCTGTCTTTTTCGGATACTCGCTCGGATTATATCATTTTTCGGTACTCTTACTTATTCGACTCTTTTGTGGTACACGCCCGAACTGGTTTTCGATACTCGCACGGATTCTGTCTTTTTCCGATACTCGCTCGGATTATATCATTTTTCGGTACTCACACTTATTCGACTCTTTTGTGGTACTCGCCCGAACTGTTTTTCGATACTCGCACGGATTCTGTCTTTTTCCGATACTCGCTCGGATTATATCATTTTTCAATACTCACACTTATTCGACTCTTTTCGGGTACTGGCCCGGACAGTTTTTCGATACTCACACGGATTTTGTCATTTTTCGGTAATCGCCCAGATTCTATCATTTTTCAGTACTCACACTTATTCGACGCTTTTCCGGTACTCGACCGGAAAGTTTTTCCATACTCGCACGAATTCTACCTTTTTCCGATACATGCTCGGTTTATATCATTTTTCGGTACTCACACTTATTCGACTCTTTTGTGGTACTCGCCCGAACAGTTTTTCGATTCTCGCACGGATTCTGCCTTTTTCCGATACTCGCTCGGATTATATCATTTTTCGGTACTCTTACTTATTCGACTCTTTTGTGGTACACGCCCGAACTGGTTTTCGATACTCGCACGGATTCTGTCTTTTTCCGATACTCGCTCGGATTATATCATTTTTCGGTACTCACACTTATTCGACTCTTTTCGGGTACTGGCCCGGACAGTTTTTCGATACTCACACGGATTCTGCCATTTTTCGGCAATCGCCCGGATTCTATCATTTTTCAGTACTCACACTTATTCGACGCTTTTCCGGTACTCGACCGGAAAGTTTTTCCATACTCGCACGGATTCTACCTTTTTCCGATACACTCTCGGTTTATATCATTTTTCGGTACTCTTACTTATTCGACACATTTGTGGTACACGCCCGAACTGTTTTTCGATACTCGCACGGATTCTATCATTTTTCAGCACTCACACTTATTCGACGCTTTTCCGGTACTCGCCCGGAAAGTTTTTCCATACTCGCACGGATTCTACCTTTTTGCGATACACTCTCGGTTTATATCATTTTTCGGTACTCTTACTTATTCGACTCTTTTGTGGTACACGCCCGAACTGTTTTTCGATACTCGCACGAATTCTGTCTTTTTCCGATACTCGCTCGGATTATATCATTTTTCGGTACTCTTACTTATTCGACTCTTTTGTGGTACACGCCCGAACTGGTTTTCGATACTCGCACGGATTCTGTCTTTTTCCGATACTCGCTCGGATTATATCATTTTTCGGTACTCACACTTATTCGACTCTTTTGTGGTACTCGCCCGAACTGTTTTTCGATACTCGCACGGATTCTGTCTTTTTCCGATACTCGCTCGGATTATATCATTTTTCGGTACTCACACTTATTCGACTCTTTTCGGGTACTGGCCCGGACAGTTTTTCGATACTCACACGGATTCTGCCATTCTTCGGCAATCGCCCGGATTCTATCATTTTTCAGTACTCACACTTATTCGACGCTTTTCCGGTACTCGCCCGGAAAGTTTTTCCATACTCGCACGGATTCTACCTTTTTCCGATACACGCTCGGTTTATATCATTTTTCGGTACTCACACTTATTCGACTCTTTTGTGGTACTCGCCCGAAAAGTTTTTCGATTCTCGCACGGATTCTGCCTTTTTCCGATACTCGCTCGGATTATATCATTTTTCGGTACTCTTACTTATTCGACTCTTTTGTGGTACACGCCCCAACTGGTTTTCGATACTCGCACGGATTCTGTCGTTTTCCGATACTCGCTCGGATTATATCATTTTTCGGTACTCACACTTATTCCACTCTTTTCGGGTACTGGCCCGGACAGTTTTTCGATACTCACACGGATTCTGCCATTTTTCGGCAATCGCCCGGATTCTATCATTTTCCAGCACTCACACTTATTCGACGCTTTTCCGGTACTCGCTCGGAAAGTTTTTCCATACTCGCACGGATTCTACCTTTTTCCGATACACTCTCGGTTTATATCATTTTTCGGTACTCTTACTTATTCGACACATTTGTGGTACACGCCCGAACTGTTTTTCGATACTCGCACGGATTCTATCATTTTTCAGCACTCACACTTATTCGACGCTTTTCCGGTACTCGCCCGGAAAGTTTTTCCATACTCGCACGGATTCTACCTTTTTCCGATACACTCTCGGTTTATATCATTTTTCGGTACTCTTACTTATTCGACTCTTTTGTGGTACACGCCCGAACTGTTTTTCGATACTCGCACGCATTCTGTCTTTTTCCGATACTCGCTCGGATTATATCATTTTTCGGTACTCACACTTATTCGACGCTTTTGTGGTACTCGCCCGAACTGTTTTTCGATACTCGCACGGATTCTGTCTTTTTCCGATACTCGCTCGGATTATATCATTTTTCGGTACTCTTACTTATTCGACTCTTTTGTGGTACACGCCCGAACTGTTTTTCGATACTCGCACGGATTTTGTCCTTTTCCGATACTCGCTCGGATTATATCATTTTTCAATACTCACACTTATTCGACTCTTTTCGGGTACTGGCCCGGACAGTTTTTCGATACTCTCACGGATTCTGCCATTTTTCTGTAATCGCCCGGATTCTATCATTTTTCAGTACTCACACTTATTCGACGCTTTTCCGGTACTCGACCGGAATGTTTTTCCATACTCGCACGGATTCTACCTTTTTCCGATACACTCTCGGTTTATATCATTTTTCGGTACTCTTACTTATTCAACTCTTTTGTGGTACACGCCCGAACTGTTTTTCGATACTCGCACGAATTCTGTCTTTTTCCGATACTCGCTCGGATTATATCATTTTTCGGTACTCACACTTATTCCACGCTTTTGTGGTACTCGCCCGAACTGTTTTTCGATACTCGCACGGATTCTGTCTTTTTCGGATACTCGCTCGGATTATATCATTTTTCGGTACTCTTACTTATTCGACTCTTTTGTGGTACACGCCCGAACTGGTTTTCGATACTCGCACGGATTCTGTCTTTTTCCGATACTCGCTCGGATTATATCATTTTTCGGTACTCACACTTATTCGACTCTTTTGTGGTACTCGCCCGAACTGTTTTTCGATACTCGCACGGATTCTGTCTTTTTCCGATACTCGCTCGGATTATATCATTTTTCAATACTCACACTTATTCGACTCTTTTCGGGTACTGGCCCGGACAGTTTTTCGATACTCACACGGATTCTGCCATTTTTCGGTAATCGCCCAGATTCTATCATTTTTCAGTACTCACACTTATTCGACGCTTTTCCGGTACTCGACCGGAAAGTTTTTCCATACTCGCACGAATTCTACCTTTTTCCGATACATGCTCGGTTTATATCATTTTTCGGTACTCACACTTATTCGACTCTTTTGTGGTACTCGCCCGAACAGTTTTTCGATTCTCGCACGGATTCTGCCTTTTTCCGATACTCGCTCGGATTATATCATTTTTCGGTACTCTTACTTATTCGACTCTTTTGTGGTACACGCCCGAACTGGTTTTCGATACTCGCACGGATTCTGTCTTTTTCCGATACTCGCTCGGATTATATCATTTTTCGGTACTCACACTTATTCGACTCTTTTCGGGTACTGGCCCGGACAGTTTTTCGATACTCACACGGATTCTGCCATTTTTCGGCAATCGCCCGGATTCTATCATTTTTCAGTACTCACACTTATTCGACGCTTTTCCGGTACTCGACCGGAAAGTTTTTCCATACTCGCACGGATTCTACCTTTTTCCGATACACGCTCGGTTTATATCATTTTTCGGTACTCACACTTATTCGACTCTTTTGTGGTACACGCCCGAACTGTTTTTCGATACTCGCACGGATTCTGTCTTTTTCCGATACTCGCTCGGTTTATATCATTTTCCGGTACTCACACTTATTCGACTCTTTTCGGGTACTGGCCCGGACAGTTTTTCGATACTCACACGGATTCTGCCATTATTCGGCAATCGCCCGGATTTTATCATTTTTCAGTACTCACACTTATTCGACGCTTTTCCGGTACTCGCCCGGAAAGTTTTTCCATACTCGCACGGATTCTACCTTTTTCCGATACACGCTCGGTTTATATCATTTTTCGGTACTCACACTTATTCGGCTCTTTTGTGGTACTCGCCCGAACAGTTTTTCGATTCTCGCACGGATTCTGCCTTTTTCCGATACTCGCTCGGATTATATCATTTTTCGGTACTCTTACTTATTCGACTCTTTTGTGGTACACGCCCGAACTGGTTTTCGATACTCGCACGGATTCTGTCTTTTTCCGATACTCGCTCGGATTATATCATTTTTCGGTAGTCACACTTATTCGACTCTTTTGTGGTACACGCCCGAACTGTTTTTCGATACTCGCACGGATTCTGTCTTTTTCCGATACTCGCTCGGATTATATCATTTTTCAATACTCACATTTATTCGACTCTTTTCGGGTACTGGCCCGGACAGTTTTTCGATACTCACACGGATTCTGCCATTTTTCGGTAATCGCCTGGATTCTATCATTTTTCAGTATTCACACTTAGTCTACGCTTTTCCGCTACTCGACCGGAAAGTTTTTACATACTCGCACGGATTCTACCTTTTTCCGATACACGCTCGGTTTATATCATTTTTCGGTACTCACACTTATTCGACTCTTTTGTGGTACTCGCCCGAACAGTTTTTCGATTCTCGCACGGATTTTGCCTTTTTCCGATACTCGCTCGGATTATATCATTTTTCGGTACTCTTACTTATTCGACTCTTTTGTGGTACACGCCCGAACTGTTTTTCGATACTCGCACGGATTCTGTCTTTTTCCGATACTCGCTCGGATTATATCATTTTTCAATACTCACACTTATTCGACTCTTTTCGGGTACTGGCCCAGACAGTTTTTCGATACTCACAAGGATTCTGCCATTTTTCGGTAATCGCCCGGATTCTATCATTTTTCAGTACTCACACTTATTCGACGCTTTTCCGGTACTCGACAGGAATGTTTTTCCATGCTCGCACGGATTCTACCTTTTTCCGATACACGCTCGGATTATATCATTTTTCGGTACTCTTACTTATTCGACTCTTTTGTGGTACACGCCCGAACTGTTTTTCGATACTCGCACGGATTCTGTCTTTTTCCGATACTCGCTCGGATTATATCATTTTTCAATACTCACACTTATTCGACTCTTTTCGGGTACTGGCCCAGACAGTTTTTCGATACTCACAAGGATTCTGCCATTTTTCGGTAATCGCCCGGATTCTATCATTTTTCAGTACTCACACTTATTTGACGCTTTTCCGGTACTCGACCGGAAAGTTTTTCCATACTCGCACGGATTCTACCTTTTTCCGATACACGCTCGGTTTATATCATTTTTCGGTACTCACACTTATTCGACTCTTTTGTGGTACTCGCCCGAACAGTTTTTCGATTGTCGCATGGATTCTGCCTTTTTCCGATACTCGCTCGGATTATATCATTTTTCGGTACTCTTACTTATTCGACTCTTTTGTGGTACACGCCCGAACTGTTTTTCGATACTCGCACGGATTCTGTCTTTTTCCGATACTCGCTCGGATTATATCATTTTTCAATACTCACACTTATTCGACTCTTTTCGGGTACTGGCCCGGACAGTTTTTCGATACTCACAAGGATTCTGCCATTTTTCGGTAATCTTCCGGATTCTATCATTTTTCAGTACTCACACTTATTCGACGCTTTTCCGGTACTCGCCCGGAAAGTTTTTCCATACTCGCAAGGATTCTACCTTTTTCCGATACACGCTCGGTTTATATCATTTTTCGGTACTCACACTTATTCGACTCTTTTGTGGTACTCGCCCGAACAGTTTTTCGATTATCGCACGGATTCTGCCTTTTTCCTATACTCTCTCGGATTATATCATTTTTCGGTACTCTTACTTATTCGACTCTTTTGTGGTACACGCCCGAACTGTTTTTCGATACTCGCACGGATTCTGTCTTTTTCCGATACTCGCTCGGATTATATCATTTTTCGGTACTCACACTTATTCGACTCTTTTGTGGTACTCGCCCGAACAGTTTTTCGATTCTCGCACGGATTTTGCCTTTTTCCGATACTCGCTCGGATTATATCATTTTTCGGTACTCTTACTTATTCGACTCTTTTGTGGTACACGCCCGAACTGTTTTTCGATACTCGCACGGATTCTGTCTTTTTCCGATACTCGCTCGGATTATATCATTTTTCAATACTCACACTTATTCGACTCTTTTCGGGTACTGGCCCAGACAGTTTTTCGATACTCACAAGGATTCTGCCATTTTTCGGTAATCGCCCGGATTCTATCATTTTTCAGTACTCACACTTATTCGACGCTTTTCCGGTACTCGACAGGAATGTTTTTCCATGCTCGCACGGATTCTACCTTTTTCCGATACACGCTCGGATTATATCATTTTTCGGTACTCTTACTTATTCGACTCTTTTGTGGTACACGCCCGAACTGTTTTTCGATACTCGCACGGATTCTGTCTTTTTCCGATACTCGCTCGGATTATATCATTTTTCAATACTCACACTTATTCGACTCTTTTCGGGTACTGGCCCAGACAGTTTTTCGATACTCACAAGGATTCTGCCATTTTTCGGTAATCGCCCGGATTCTATCATTTTTCAGTACTCACACTTATTTGACGCTTTTCCGGTACTCGACCGGAAAGTTTTTCCATACTCGCACGGATTCTACCTTTTTCCGATACACGCTCGGTTTATATCATTTTTCGGTACTCACACTTATTCGACTCTTTTGTGGTACTCGCCCGAACAGTTTTTCGATTGTCGCATGGATTCTGCCTTTTTCCGATACTCGCTCGGATTATATCATTTTTCGGTACTCTTACTTATTCGACTCTTTTGTGGTACACGCCCGAACTGTTTTTCGATACTCGCACGGATTCTGTCTTTTTCCGATACTCGCTCGGATTATATCATTTTTCAATACTCACACTTATTCGACTCTTTTCGGGTACTGGCCCGGACAGTTTTTCGATACTCACAAGGATTCTGCCATTTTTCGGTAATCTTCCGGATTCTATCATTTTTCAGTACTCACACTTATTCGACGCTTTTCCGGTACTCGCCCGGAAAGTTTTTCCATACTCGCAAGGATTCTACCTTTTTCCGATACACGCTCGGTTTATATCATTTTTCGGTACTCACACTTATTCGACTCTTTTGTGGTACTCGCCCGAACAGTTTTTCGATTCTCGCACGGATTCTGCCTTTTTCCTATACTCTCTCGGATTATATCATTTTTCGGTACTCTTACTTATTCGACTCTTTTGTGGTACACGCCCGAACTGTTTTTCGATACTCGCACGAATTCTGTCTTTTTCCGATACTCGCTCGGATTATATCATATTTCAATACTCACACTTATTCGACTCTTATCAGGTACTGGCCCGGACAGTTTTTCGATACTCACACGGATTCTGCCATTTTTCGGTAATCGCCCGGATTCTATCATTTTTCAGTACTCACACTTATTCGACGCTTTTCCGGTACTCGACCGGAAACTTTTTCCATACTCGCACGGATTCTACCTTTTTCCGATACACGCTCGGTTTATATCATTTTTCGGTACTCACACTTATTCGACTCTTTTGTGGTACTCGCCCGAACAGTTTTTCGATTCTCGCACGGATTCTGCTTTTTTCCGATACTCGCTCGGATTATATCATTTTTCGGTACTCACACTTATTCGACTCTTTTCGGGTACTGGCCCGGACAGTTTTTCGATACTCACAAGGATTCTGCCATTTTTCAGTAATCTTCCGGATTCTATCATTTTTCAGTACTCACACTTATTCGACTCTTTTGTGGTACTCGCCCGAACAGTTTTTCGATTCTCGCACGGATTCTGCTTTTTTCCGATACTCGCTCGGATTATATCATTTTTCGGTACTCTTACTTATTCGACTCTTTCGTGGTACACGCCCGAAATGTTTTTCGATACTCGCACGGCTTCTATCTTTTTCCGATACTCGCTCGGATTATATCATTTTTCAATACTCACACTTATTCGACTCTTTTCGGGTACAGGCCCGGACAGTTTTTCGATACTCACACGGATTTTGTCATTTTTCGGTAATCGCCCGGATTCTATCATTTTTCAGTACTCACACTTATTTGACACTTTTCCGGTACTCGACCGGAAAGTTTTTCCATACGCACGGATTCTACCTTTTTCCGATACACGCTCGGTTTATATCTTTTTTCGGTACTCACACTTATTCGACCCTTTTGTGGTACTCGCCCGAACAGTTTTTCGATTGTCGCATGGATTCTGCCTTTTTCCGATACTCGCTCGGATTATATCATTTTTCGGTACTCTTACTTATTCGACTCTTTTGTGGTACACGCCCGAACTGTTTTTCGATACTCGCACGGATTCTGTCTTTTTCCGATACTCGCTCGGATTATATCATTTTTCAATACTCACACTTATTCGACTCTTTTCGGGTACTGGCCCGGACAGTTTTTCGATACTCACACGGATTCTGCCATTTTTCGGTAATCGCCCGGATTCTATCATTTTTCAGTACTCACACTTATTCGACGCTTTTCCGGTACTCGACCGGAATGTTTTTCCATACTCGTACGGATTCTACCTTTTTCCGATACACGCTCGGTTTATATCATTTTTCGGTACTCACACTTATTCGACTCTTTTGTGGTACTCGCCCGAACAGTTTTTCGATTGTCGCATGGATTCTGCCTTTTTCCGATACTCGCTCGGATTATATCATTTTTCGGCACTCTTACTTATTCGACTCTTTTGTGGTACACGCCCGAACTGTTTTTCGATACTCGCACGGATTCTGTCTTTTTCCGATACTCGCTCGGATTATATCATTTTTCAATACTCACACTTATTCGACACTTTTCGGGTACTGGCCCGGACAGTTTTTCGATATTCACACGGATTTTGTCATTTTTCGGTAATCGCCCGGATTCTATCATTTTTCAGTACTCACACTTATTCGACGCTTTTCCGGTGCTCGACCGGAAAGTTTTTCCATACTCGCACGGATTCTACCTTTTTCCGATACACGCTCGGTTTATATCATTTTTCGGTACTCACACTTATTCGACTCTTTTGTGGTACTCGCCCGAACAGTTTTTCGATTGTCGCATGGATTCTGTCTTTTTCCGATACTCGCTCGGATTATATCATTTTTCGGTACTCACACTTATTCGACTCTTTTCGGGTACTGGCCCGGACAGTTTTTCGATACTCACACGGATTATGCCATTTTTCGGCAATCGCCCGGATTCTATCTTTTTTCAGTACTCACACTTATTCGACGCTTTTCCGGTACTCGACCGGAAAGTTTTTCCATACTCGCACGGATTCTACCTTTTTCCGATACACGCTCGGTTTATATCATTTTTCGGTACTCACACTTATTCGACTCTTTTGTGGTACTAGCCCGAACTGTTTTTCGATACTCGCACGGATTCTGTCTTTTTCCGATACTCGCTCGGATTATATCATTTTTCGGTACTCACACTTATTCGACTCATTTTGGGTACTGGCCCGGACAGTTTTTCGATACTCACACGGATTCTGCCATTTTTCGGTAATCGCCCCGATTCTATCATTTTTCAGTACTCACACTTATTCGACGCTTTTCCGGTACTCGACCGGAAAGTTTTTCCATACTCGCACGGATTCTACCTTTTTTCGATACACGCTCGGTTTATATCATTTTTCGGTACTCACACTTATTCGACTCTTTTGTGGTACTCGCCCGAACAGTTTTTCGATTGTCGCATGGATTCTGCCTTTTTATGATACTCGCTCGGATTATATCATTTTTCGGTACTCTTACTTATTCGACTCTTTTGTGGTACACGCCCGAACTGTTTTTCGATACTCGCACGGATTCTGTCTTTTTCCGATACTCGCTCGGATTATATCATTTTTCGGTACTCACACTTATTCGACTCTTTTCGGGTACTGGCCCGGACAGTTTTTCGATACTCACAAGGATTCTGCCATTTTTCGGTAATCGCCCGGATTCTATCATTTTTCAATACTCACTCTTATTCGACGCTTTTCCGGTACTCGACCGGAAAGTTTTTCCATACTCGCACGGATTCTACCTTTTTCCGATACACGCTCGGATTATATCATTTTTCGGTACTCTTACTTATTCGACTCTTTTGTGGTACACGCCCGAACTGTTTTTCGATACTCGCACGGATTCTGTCTTTTTCCGATACTCGCTCGGATTATATCATTTTTCAATACTCACACTTATTCGACTCTTTTCGGGTACTGGCCCGGACAGTTTTTCGAAACTCACACGGATTTTGTCATTTTTCGGTAATCGCCCGGATTCTATTATTTTTCAGTACTCACACTTATTTGACGCTTTTCTGGTACTCGACCGGAAAGTTTTTCCATACTCGCACGGATTCTACCTTTTTCCGATACACGCTCGGTTTATATCATTTTTCGGTACTCACACTTATTCGACTCTTTTGTGGTACTCGCCCGAACTGTTTTTCGATACTCGCACGGATTCTGTCTTTTTCCGATACTCGCTCGGATTATATCATTTTTCGGTACTCACACTTATTCGACTCTTTTCGGGTACTGGCCCGGACAGTTTTTCGATACTCACACGGATTCTGCCATTTTTCGGCAATCGCCCGGATTCTATCATTTTTCAGTACTCACACTTATTCGACGCTTTTCCGGTACTCGACCGGAAAGTTTTTCCATACTCGCACGGATTCTACCTTTTTCAGATACACGCTCGGTTTATATCATTTTTCGGTACTCACACTTATTCGACTCTTTTGTGGTACTCGCCCGAACTATTTTTCGATACTCGCACGGATTTTGTCTTTTTCCGATACTCGCTCGGATTATATCATTTTTCGGTACTCACACTTATTCGACTCTTTTCGGGTACTGGCCCGGACAGTTTTTCGATACTCACACGGATTCTGCCATTTTTCGGCAATCGCCCGGATTCTATCATTTTTCAGTACTCACACTTATTCGACGCTTTTCCGGTACTCGACCGGAAAGTTTTTCCATACTCGCACGGATTCTACCTTTTTCCGATACACGCTCGGTTTATATCATTTTTCGGTACTCACACTTATTCGACTCTTTTGTGGTACTCGCCCGAACTGCTTTTCGATACTCGCACGGATTCTGTCTCTTTCCAATACTCGCTCGGATTATATCATTTTTCGGTACTCACACTTATTCGGCTCTTTTCGGGTACTGGCCCGGACAGTTTTTCGATACTCACACGGATTCTGCCATTTTTCGGCAATCGCCCGGATTCTATCTTTTTTCAGTACTCACACTTATTCGACGCTTTTCCGGTACTCGACCGGAAAGTTTTTCCATGCTCGCACGGATTCTACCTTTTTCCGATACACGCTCGGTTTATATCATTTTTCGGTACTCACACTTATTCGACTCTTTTGTGGTACTCGCCCGAACAGTTTTTCGATTCTCGCACGGATTCTGCTCTTTTCCGATACTCGCTCGGATTAAATCATTTTTCGGTACTCTTACTTATTCGACTCTTTTGTGGTACACGCCCGAACTGTTTTTCGATACTCGCACGGCTTCTGTCTTTTTCCGATACTCGCTCGGATTATATCATTTTTCAATACTCACACTTATTCGACTCTTTTCGGGTACTGGCCCGGACAGTTTTTCGATACTCACACGGATTTTGTCATTTTTCGGTAATCGCCCGGATTCTATCATTTTTCAGTACTCACACTTATTTGACGCTTTTCCGGTACTCGACCGGAAAGTTTTTCCATACACGCACGGATTCTACCTTTTTCCGATACACGCTCGGATTATATCATTTTTCGGTACTCTTACTTATTCGACTCTTTTGTGGTACACGCCCGAACTGTTTTTCGATACTCGCACGGATTCTGTCTTTTTCCGATACTCGCTCGGATTATATCATTTTCCAATACTCACACTTATTCGAATCTTTTCGGGTACTGGCCCGGACAGTTTTTCGATACTCACACGGATTTTGTCATTTTTCGGTAATCGCCCGGATTCTATCATTTTTCAGTACTCACACTTATTTGCCGCTTTTCCGGTACTCGACCGGAAAGTTTTTCCATACTCGCACGGATTCTACCTTTTTCCGATACACGCTCGGTTTATATCATTTTTCGGTACTCACACTTATTCGACTCTTTTGTGGTACTCGCCCGAACAGTTTTTCGATTCTCGCACGGATTCTGCTTTTTTCCGATACTCGCTCGGATTAAATCATTTTTCGGTACTCTTACTTATTCGACTCTTTTGTGGTACACGCCCGAACTGTTTTTCGATACTCGCACGGCTTCTGTCTTTTTCCGATACACGCTCGGATTATATCATTTTTCGGTACTCACACTTATTCGACTCTTTTCGGGTACTGGCCCGGACAGTTTTTCGATACTCACACGGATTCTGCCATTTTTCGGCAATCGCCCGGATTCTATCTTTTTTCAGTACTCGCACTTATTCGACGCTCTTCCGGTACTCGACCGGAAAGTTTTTCCATGCTCGCACGGATTCTACCTTTTTCCGATACACGCTCGGTTTATATCATTTTTCGGTACTCACACTTATTCGACTCTTTTGTGGTACTCGCCCGAACAGTTTTTCGATTCTCGCACGGATTCTGCTTTTTTCCGATACTCGCTCGGATTAAATCATTTTTCGGTACTCTTACTTATTCGACTCTTTTGTGGTACACGCCCGAACTGTTTTTCGATACTCGCACGGCTTCTGTCTTTTTCCGATACTCGCTCGGATTATATCATTTTTCAATACTCACACTTATTCGACTCTTTTCGGGTACTGGCCCGGACAGTTTTTCGATACTCACACGGATTTTGTCATTTTTCGGTAATCGCCCGGATTCTATCATTTTTCAGTACTCACACTTATTTGACGCTTTTCCGGTACTCGACCGGAAAGTTTTTCCATACTCGCACGGATTCTACCTTTTTCCGATACACGCTCGGATTATATCATTTTTCGGAACTCTTACTTATTCGACTCTTTTGTGGTACACGCCCGAACTGTTTTTCGATACTCGCACGGATTCTGTCTTTTTCCGATACTCGCTCGGATTATATCATTTTTCAATACTCACACTTATTCGACTCTTTTCGGGTACTGGCCCGGACAGTTTTTCGATACTCACACGGATTTTGTCATTTTTCGGTAATCGCCCGGATTCTATCATTTTTCAGTACTCACACTTATTTGACGCTTTTCCGGTACTCGACCGGAAAGTTTTTCCATACTCGCACGGATTCTACCTTTTTCCGATACACGCTCGGTTTATATCATTTTTCGGTACTCACACTTATTCGACTCTTTTGTGGTACTCGCCCGAACTGTTTTTCGATACTGGCACGGATTCTGTCTTTTTCCGATACTCGCTCGGATTATATCATTTTTCGGTACTCACACTTATTCGACTCTTTTCGGGTACTGGCCCGGACAGTTTTTCGATACTCACACGGATTCTGCCATTTTTTGGCAATCGCCCGGATTCTATCATTTTTCAGTACTCACACTTATTCGACGCTTTTCCGGTACTCGACCGGAAAGTTTTTCCATACTCGCACGGATTCTACCTTTTTCTGATACACGCTCGGTTTATATCATTTTTCGGTACTCACACTTATTCGACTCTTTTGTGGTACTCGCCCGAACTGTTTCTCGATACTCGCACGGATTCTGTCTTTTTCCAATACTCGCTCGGATTATATCATTTTTCGGTACTCACACTTATTCGACTCTTTTCGGGTACTAGCCCGGACAGTTTTTCGATACTCACACGGATTCTGCCATTTTTCGGCAATCGCCCGGATTCTATCTTTTTTCAGTACTCACACTTATTCGACGCTTTTCCGGTACTCGACCGGAAAGTTTTTCCATGCTCGCACGGATTCTACCTTTTTCCGATACACGCTCGGTTTATATCATTTTTCGGTACTCACACTTATTCGACTCTTTTGTGGTACTCGCCCGAACTATTTTTCGATACTCGCACGGATTCTGTCTTTTTCCGATACTCGCTCGGATTATATCATTTTTCGGTACTCACACTTATTCGACTCTTTTCGGGTACTGGCCCGGACAGTTTTTCGATACTCACACGGATTCTGCCATTTTTCGGCAATCGCCCGGATTCTATCATTTTTCAGTACTCACACTTATTCGACGCTTTTCCGGTACTCGACCGGAAAGTTTTTCCATACTCGCACGGATTCTACCTTTTTCCGATACACGCTCGGTTTATATCATTTTTCGGTACTCACACTTATTCGACTCTTTTGTGGTACTCGCCCGAACTGTTTTTCGATACTCGCACGGATTCTGTCTTTTTCCAATACTCGCTCGGATTATATCATTTTTCGGTACTCACACTTATTCGACTCTTTTCGGGTACTGGCCCGGACAGTTTTTCGATACTCACACGGATTCTGCCATTTTTCGGTAATCGCCCCGATTCTATCTTTTTTCAGTACTCACACTTATTCGACGCTTTTCCGGTACTCGACCGGAAAGTTTTTCCATGCTCGCACGGATTCTACCTTTTTCCGATACACGCTCGGTTTATATCATTTTTCGGTACTCACACTTATTCGACTCTTTTGTGGTACTCGCCCGAACAGTTTTTTGATTCTCGCACGAATTCTACTTTTTTCCGATACTCGCTCGGATTAAATCATTTTTCGGTACTCTTACTTATTCGACTCTTTTGTGGTACAGCCCGAACTGTTTTTCGATACTCGCACGGCTTCTGTCTTTTTCCGATACTCGCTCGGATTATATCATTTTTCAATACTCACACTTATTCGACTCTTTTCGGGTACTGGCCCGGACAGTTTTTCGATACTCACACGGATTTTGTCATTTTTCGGTAATCGCCCGGATTCTATCATTTTTCAGTACTCACACTTATTTGACGCTTTTCCGGTACTCGACCGGAAAGTTTTTCCATACACGCACGGATTCTACCTTTTTCCGATACACGCTCGGATTATATCATTTTTCGGTACTCTTACTTATTCGACTCTTTTGTGGTACACGCCCGAACTGTTTTTCGATACTCGCACGGATTCTGTCTTTTTCCGATACTCGCTCGGATTATATCATTTTCCAATACTCACACTTATTCGAATCTTTTCGGGTACTGGCCCGGACAGTTTTTCGATACTCACACGGATTTTGTCATTTTTCGGTAATCGCCCGGATTCTATCATTTTTCAGTACTCACACTTATTTGCCGCTTTTCCGGTACTCGACCGGAAAGTTTTTCCATACTCGCACGGATTCTACCTTTTTCCGATACACGCTCGGTTTATATCATTTTTCGGTACTCACACTTATTCGACTCTGTTGTGGTACTCGCCCGAACAGTTTTTCGATTGTCGCATGGATTCTACCTTTTTCCGATACTCGCTCGGATTATATCATTTTTCGGTACTCCTACTTATTCGACTCTTTTGTGGTACACGCCCGAACTGTTTTTCGATACTCGCACGGATTCTGTCTTTTTCCGATACTCGCTCGGATTATATCATTTTTCAATACTCACACTTATTCGACTCTTGTTTGGTACTGGCCCGGACAGTTTTTCGATACTCACACGGATTCTGTCATTTTTCGGTAATCGCCCGGATTCTATCATTTTTCAGTACTCACACTTATTTGACGCTTTTCCGGTACTCGACCGGAAAGTTTTTCCATACTCGCACGGATTCTACCTTTTTCCGATACACGCTCGGATTATATCATTTTTCGGTACTCTTACTTATTCGACTCTTTTGTGGTACACGCCCGAACTGTTTTTCGATACTCGCACGGATTCTGTCTTTTTCCGATACTCGCTCGGATTATATCATTTTCCAATACTCACACTTATTCGAATCTTTTCGGGTACTGGCCCGGACAGTTTTTCGATACTCACACGGATTTTGTCATTTTTCGGTAATCGCCCGGATTCTATCATTTTTCAGTACTCACACTTATTTGACGCTTTTCTGGTACTCGACCGGAAAGTTTTTCCATACTCGCACGGATTCTACCTTTTTCCGATACACGCTCGGTTTATATCATTTTTCGGTACTCACACTTATTCGACTCTTTTGTGGTACTCGCCCGAACTGTTTTTCGATACTCGCACGGATTCTGTCTTTTTCCGATACTCGCTCGGATTATATCATTTTTCGGTACTCACACTTATTCGACTCTTTTCGGGTACTCGCCCGGACAGTTTTTCGATACTCACACGGATTCTGCCATTTTTCGGCAATCGCCCGGATTCTATCATTTTTCAGTACTGACACTTATTCGACGCTTTTCCGGTACTCGACCGGAAAGTTTTTCCATACACGCACGGATTCTACCTTTTTCCGATACACGCTCGGATTATATCATTTTTCGGTACTCTTACTTATTCGACTCTTTTGTGGTACACGCCCGAACTGTTTTTCGATACTCGCACGGATTCTGTCTTTTTCCGATACTCGCTCGGATTATATCATTTTCCAATACTCACACTTATTCGAATCTTTTCGGGTACTGGCCCGGACAGTTTTTCGATACTCACACGGATTTTGTCATTTTTCGGTAATCGCCCGGATTCTATCATTTTTCAGTACTCACACTTATTTGCCGCTTTTCCGGTACTCGACCGGAAAGTTTTTCCATACTCGCACGGATTCTACCTTTTTCCGATACACGCTCGGTTTATATCATTTTTCGGTACTCACACTTATTCGACTCTGTTGTGGTACTCGCCCGAACAGTTTTTCGATTGTCGCATGGATTCTACCTTTTTCCGATACTCGCTCGGATTATATCATTTTTCGGTACTCTTACTTATTCGACTCTTTTGTGGTACACGCCCGAACTGTTTTTCGATACTCGCACGGCTTCTGTCTTTTTCCGATACTCGCTCGGATTATATCATTTTTCAATACTCACACTTATTCGACTCCTTTCGGGTACTGGCCCGGACAGTTTTTCGATACTCACATGGATTTTGTCATTTTTCGGTAATCGCCCGGATTCTATCATTTTTCAGTACTCACACTTATTTGACGCTTTTCCGGTACTCGACCGGAAAGTTTTTCCATACTCGCACGGATTCTACCTTTTTCCGATACACGCTCGGATTATATCATTTTTCGGTACTCTTACTTATTCGACTCTTTTGTGGTACACGCCCGAACTGTTTTTCGATACTCGCACGGCTTCTGTCTTTTTCCGATACTCGCTCGGATTATATCATTTTTCAATACTCACACTTATTCGACTCTTTTCCGGTACTGGCCCGGACAGTTTTTCGATACTCACATGGATTTTGTCATTTTTCGGTAATCGCCCGGATTCTATCATTTTTCAGTACTCACACTTATTTGACGCTTTTCCGGTACTCGACCGGAAAGTTTTTCCATACTCGCACGGATTCTACCTTTTTCTGATACACGCTCGGTTTATATCATTTTTCGGTACTCACACTTATTCGACTCTTTTGTGGTACTCGCCCGAACAGTTTTTCGATTGTCGCATGGATTCTGCCTTTTTCCGATACTCGCTCGGATTATATCATTTTTCGGTACTCTTACTTATTCGACTCTTTTGTGGTACACGCCCGAACTGTTTTTCGATACTCGCACGGATTCTGTCTTTTTCCGATACTCGCTCGGATTATATCATTTTTCAATACTCACACTTGTTCGACTCTTGTCGGGTACTGGCCCGGACAGTTTTTCGATACTCACACGGATTTTGTCATTTTTCGGTAATCGCCCGGATTCTATCATTTTTCAGTACTCACACTTATTTGACGCTTTTCCGGTACTCGACTGGAAAGTTTTTCCATACTCGCACGGATTCTACCTTTTTCCGATACACGCTCGGATTATATCATTTTTCGGTACTCTTACTTATTCGACTCTTTTGTGGTACACGCCCGAACTGTTTTTCGATACTCGCACGGATTCTGTCTTTTTCCGATACTCGCTCGGATTATATCATTTTCTAATAATCACACTTATTCGAATCTTTTCGGGTACTGGCCCGGACAGTTTTTCGATACTCACACGGATTTTGTCATTTTTCGGTAATCGCCCGGATTCTATCATTTTTCAGTACTCACACTTATTTGACGCTTTTCGGGTACTCGACCGGAAAGTTTTTCCATACTCGCACGGATTCTACCTTTTTCCGATACACGCTCGGTTTATATCATTTTTCGGTACTCACACTTATTCGACTCTTTTGTGGTACACGCCCGAACTATTTTTCGATACTCGCACGGATTCTGTCTTTTTCCGATACTCGCTCGGATTATATCATTTTTCGGTACTCACACTTATTCGACTCTTTTCGGGTACTGGCCCGGACAGTTTTTCGATACTCACACGGATTCTGCCATTTTTCGGCAATCGCCCGGATTCTATCATTTTTCAGTACTCACACTTAATCGACGCTTTTCCGGTACTCGACCGGAAAGTTTTTCCATACTCGCACGGATTCTACCTTTTTCCTATACACGCTCGGTTTATATCATTTTTCGGTACTCACACTTATTCGACTCTTTTGTGGTACTCGCCCGAACTGTTTTTCGATACTCGCACGGATTCTGTCTTTTTCCAATACTCGCTCGGATTATATCATTTTTCGGTACTCACACTTATTCGACTCTTTTCGGGTACTGGCCCGGACAGTTTTTCGATACTCACACGGATTCTGCCATTTTTCGGCAATCGCCCGGATTCTATCTTTTTTCAGTACTCACACTTATTCGACGCTTTTCCGGTACTCGATCGGAAAGTTTTTCCATGCTCGCACGGATTCTACCTTTTTCCGATACACGCTCGGTTTATATCATTTTTCGGTACTCACACTTATTCGACTCTTTTGTGGTACTCGCCCGAACAGTTTTTCGATTCTCGCACGGATTCTGCTTTTTTCCGATACTCGCTCGGATTAAATCATTTTTCGGTACTCTTACTTATTCGACTCTTTTGTGGTACACGCCCGAACTGTTTTTCGATACTCGCACGGCTTCTGTCTTTTTCCGATACTCACTCGGATTATATCATTTTTCAATACTCACACTTATTCGACTCTTTTCGGGTACTGGCCCGACAGTTTTTCGATACTCACACGGATTTTGTCATTTTTCGGTAATCGCCCGGATTCTATCATTTTTCAGTACTCACACTTATTTGACGCTTTTCCGGTACTCGACCGGAAAGTTTTTCCATACTCGCACGGATTCTACCTCTTTCCGATACACGCTCGGATTATATCATTTTTCGGTACTCTTACTTATTCGACTCTTTTGTGGTACACGCCCGAACTGTTTTTCGATACTCGCACGGATTCTGTCTTTTTCCGATACTCGCTCGGATTATATCATTTTCCAATACTCACACTTATTCGAATCTTTTCGGGTACTGGCCCGAACAGTTTTTCGATACTCACACGGATTTTGTCATTTTTCGGTAATCGCCCGGATTCTATCATTTTTCAGTACTCACACTTATTTGACGCTTTTCCGGTACTCGACCGGAAAGTTTTTCCATACTCGCACGGATTCTACCTTTTTCCGATACTCGCTCGGATTAAATCATTTTTCGGTACTCTTACTTATTCGACTCTTTTGTGGTACACGCCCGAACTGTTTTTCGATACTCGCACGGCTTCTGTCTTTTTCCGATACTCACTCGGATTATATCATTTTTCAATACTCACACTTATTCGACTCTTTTCGGGTACTGGCCCGGACAGTTTTTCGATACTCACACGGATTTTGTCATTTTTCGGTAATCGCCCGGATTCTATCATTTTTTAGTACTCACACTTATTTGACGCTTTTCCGGTACTCGACCGGAAAGTTTTTCCATACTCGCACGGATTCTACCTTTTTCCGATACACGCTCGGATTATATCATTTTTCGGTACTCTTACTTATTCGACTCTTTTGTGGTACACGCCCGGACTGTTTTTCGATACTCGCACGGATTCTGTCTTTTTCCGATACTCACTCGGATTATATCATTTTCCAATACTCACACTTATTCGAATCTTTTCGGGTACTGGCCCGGACAGTTTTTCGATACTCACACGGATTTTGTCATTTTTCGGTAATCGCCCGGATTCTATCATTTTTCAGTACTCACACTTATTTGACGCTTTTCCGGTACTCGACCGGAAAGTTTTTCCATACTCGCACGGATTCTACCTTTTTCCGATACACGCTCGGATTATATCATTTTTCGGTACTCTTACTTATTCGACTCTTTTGTGGTACACGCCCGAACTGTTTTTCGATACTCGCACGGATTCTGTCTTTTTCCGATACTCGCTCGGATTATATCATTTTTCAATACTCACACTTATTCGACTCTTTTCGGGTACTGGCCCGGACAGTTTTTCGATACTCACACGGATTTTGTCATTTTTCGGTAATCGCCCGGATTCTATCATTTTTCAGTACTCACACTTATTTGACGCTTTTCCGGTACTCGACCGGAAAGTTTTTCCATACTCGCACGGATTCTACCTTTTTCCGATACTCGCTCGGATTAAATCATTTTTCGGTACTCTTACTTATTCGACTCTTTTGTGGTACACGCCCGAACTGTTTTTCGATACTCGCACGGCTTCTGTCTTTTTCCGATACTCACTCGGATTATATCATTTTTCAATACTCACACTTATTCGACTCTTTTCGGGTACTGGCCCGGACAGTTTTTCGATACTCACACGGATTTTGTCATTTTTCGGTAATCGCCCGGATTCTATCATTTTTCAGTACTCACACTTATTTGACGCTTTTCCGGTACTCGACCGGAAAGTTTTTCCATACTCGCACGGATTCTACCTTTTTCCGATACACGCTCGGATTATATCATTTTTCGGTACTCTTACTTATTCGACTCTTTTGTGGTACACGCCCGAACTGTTTTTCGATACTCGCACGGATTCTGTCTTTTTCCGATACTCGCTCGGATTATATCATTTTCCAATACTCACACTTATTCGAATCTTTTCGGGTACTGGCCCGGACAGTTTTTCGATACTCACACGGATTTTGTCATTTTTCGGTAATCGCCCGGATTCTATCATTTTTCAGTACTCACACTTACTTGACGCTTTTCCGGTACTCAACCGGAAAGTTTTTCCATACTCGCACGGATTCTACCTTTTTCCGATACACGCTCGGATTATATCATTTTTCGGTACTCTTACTTATTCGACTCTTTTGTGGTACACGCCCGAACTGTTTTTCGATACTCGCACGGATTCTGTCTTTTTCCGATACTCGCTCGGATTATATCATTTTTCAATACTCACACTTATTCGACTCTTTTCGGGTACTGGCCCGGACAGTTTTTCGATACTCACACGGATTTTGTCATTTTTCGGTAATCGCCCGGATTCTATCATTTTTCAGTACTCACACTTATTTGACGCTTTTCCGGTACTCGACCGGAAAGTTTTTCCATACTCGCACGGATTCTACCTTTTTCCGATACACGCTCGGTTTATATCATTTTTCGGTACTCACACTTATTCGACTCTTTTGTGGTACTCGCCCGAACTGTTTTTCGATACTCGCACGGATTCTGTCTTTTTCCGATACTCGCTCGGATTATATCATTTTTCGGTACTCACACTTATTCGACTCTTTTCGGGTACTGGCCCGGACAGTTTCTCGATACTCACACGGATTCTGCCATTTTTCGGCAATCGCCCGGATTCTATCTTTTTTCAGTACTCACACTTATTCGACGCTTTTCCGGTACTCGACCGGAAAGTTTTTCCATACTCGCACGGATTCTACCTTTTTCCGATACACGCTCGGTTTATATCATTTTTCGGTACTCACACTTATTCGACTCTTTTGTGGTACTCGCCCGAACTGTTTTTCGATACTCGCACGGATTCTGTCTTTTTCCGATACTCGCTCGGATTATATCATTTTTCGGTACTCACACTTATTCGACTCTTTTCGGGTACTGGCCCGGACAGTTTCTCGATACTCACACGGATTCTGCCATTTTTCGGCAATCGCCCGGATTCTATCTTTTTTCAGTACTCACACTTATTCGACGCTTTTCCGGTACTCGACCGGAAAGTTTTTCCATACTCGCACGGATTCTACCTTTTTCCGATACACGGTCGGTTTATATCATTTTTCGGTACTCACACTTATTCGACTCTTTTGTGGTACTCGCCTGAACTGTTTTTCGATACTCGCACGGATTCTGTCTTTTTCCGATACTCGCTCGGATTATATCATTTTTCGGTACTCTTACTTATTCGACTCTTTTGTGGTACACGCCCGAACTGTTTTTCGATACTCGCACGGATTCTGTCTTTTTCCGATACTCGCTCGGATTATATCATTTTTCAATACTCACACTTATTCGACTCTTTTCGGGTACTGGCCCGGACAGTTTTTCGATACTCACACGGATTTTGCCATTTTTCGGTAATCGCCCGGATTCTATCATTTTTCAGTACTCAGACTTATTCGACGCTTTTCCGGTACTCGACCGGAAAGTTTTTCCATACTCGCACGGATTCTACCTTTTTCCGATACACGCTCGGTTTATATCATTTTTCGGTACTCACACTTATTCGACTCTTTTGTGGTACTCGCCCGAACTGTTTTTCGATACTCGCACGGATTCTGTCTTTTTCCGATACTCGCTCGGATTATATCATTTTTCGGTACTCACACTTATTCGACTCTTTTCGGGTACTGGCCCGGACAGTTTTTCGATACTCACACGGATTCTGCCATTTTTCGGTAATCGCCCAGATTCTATCATTTTTCAGTACTCACACTTATTCGACGCTTTTCCGGTACTCGACCGGAAAGTTT
This sequence comes from Vitis vinifera, assembly GCF_030704535.1. Taxonomy (NCBI): domain Eukaryota; kingdom Viridiplantae; phylum Streptophyta; class Magnoliopsida; order Vitales; family Vitaceae; genus Vitis; species Vitis vinifera. Next base: position 17,061,750 of record NC_081823.1, on the reverse strand, counting down.
TTCCATACTCGCACGGATTCTACCTTTTTCCGATACACGCTCGGTTTATATCATTTTTCGGTACTCACACTTATTCGACTCTTTTGTGGTACTCGCCCGAACTGTTTTTCGATACTCGCACGGATTCTGTCTTTTTCCGATACTCGCTCGGATTATATCATTTTTCGGTACTCACACTTATTCGACTCTTTTCGGGTACTGGCCCGGACAGTTTTTCGATACTCACACGGATTCTGCCATTTTTCGGCAATCGCCCGGATTCTATCTTTTTTCAGTACTCACACTTATTCGACGCTTTTCCGGTACTCGACCGGAAAGTTTTTCCATACTCGCACGGATTCTACCTTTTTCCGATACACGCTCGGTTTCTATCATTTTTCGATACTCACACTTATTCGACTCTTTTGTGGTACTCGCCCGAACTGTTTTTCGATACTCGCACGGATTCTGTCTTTTTCCGATACTCGCTCGGATTATATCATTTTTCGGTACTCTTACTTATTCGACTCTTTTGTGGTACACGCCCGAACTGTTTTTCGATACTCGCACGGATTCTGTCTTTTTCCGATACTCGCTCGGATTATATCATTTTTCAATACTCACACTTATTCGACTCTTTTCGGGTACTGGCCCGGACAGTTTTTCGATACTCACACGGATTTTGCCATTTTTCGGTAATCGCCCGGATTCTATCATTTTTCAGTACTCAGACTTATTCGACGCTTTTCCGGTACTCGACCGGAAAGTTTTTCCATACTCGCACGGATTCTACCTTTTTCCGATACACGCTCGGTTTATATCATTTTTCGGTACTCACACTTATTCGACTCTTTTGTGGTACTCGCCCGAACTGTTTTTCGATACTCGCACGGATTCTGTCTTTTTCCGATACTCGCTCGGATTATATCATTTTTCGGTACTCACAGTTATTCGACTCTTTTCGGGTACTGGCCCGGACAGTTTTTCGATACTCACACGGATTCTGCCATTTTTCGGTAATCGCCCAGATTCTATCATTTTTCAGTACTCACACTTATTCGACGCTTTTCCGGTACTCGACCGGAAAGTTTTTCCATACTCGCACGGATTCTACCTTTTTCCGATACACGCTCGGTTTATATCATTTTTCGGTACTCACACTTATTCGACTCTTTTGTGGTACTCGCCCGAACTGTTTTTCGATACTCGCACGGATTCTGTCTTTTTCCGATACTCGCTCGGATTATATCATTTTTCGGTACTCACACTTATTCGACTCTTTTCGGGTACTGGCCCGGACAGTTTCTCGATACTCACACGGATTCTGCCATTTTTCGGCAATCGCCCGGATTCTATCTTTTTTCAGTACTCACACTTATTCGACGCTTTTCCGGTACTCGACCGGAAAGTTTTTCCATACTCGCACGGATTCTACCTTTTTCCGATACACGCTCGGTTTATATCATTTTTCGGTACTCACACTTATTCGACTCTTTTGTGGTACTCGCCCGAACTGTTTTTCGATACTCGCACGGATTCTGTCTTTTTCCGATACTCGCTCGGATTATATCATTTTTCGGTACTCACACTTATTCGACTCTTTTCGGGTACTGGCCCGGACAGTTTCTCGATACTCACACGGATTCTGCCATTTTTCGGCAATCGCCCGGATTCTATCTTTTTTCAGTACTCACACTTATTCGACGCTTTTCCGGTACTCGACCGGAAAGTTTTTCCATACTCGCACGGATTCTACCTTTTTCCGATACACGCTCGGTTTATATCATTTTTCGGTACTCACACTTATTCGACTCTTTTGTGGTACTCGCCCGAACTGTTTTTCGATACTCGCACGGATTCTGTCTTTTTCCGATACTCGCTCGGATTATATCATTTTTCGGTACTCACACTTATTCGACTCTTTTCGGGTACTGGCCCGGACAGTTTCTCGATACTCACACGGATTCTGCCATTTTTCGGCAATCGCCCGGATTCTATCTTTTTTCAGTACTCACACTTATTCGACGCTTTTCCGGTACTCGACCGGAAAGTTTTTCCATACTCGCACGGATTCTACCTTTTTCCGATACACGCTCGGTTTATATCATTTTTCGGTACTCACACTTATTCGACTCTTTTGTGGTACTCGCCCGAACTGTTTTTCGATACTCGCACGGATTCTGTCTTTTTCCGATACTCGCTCGGATTATATCATTTTTCGGTACTCTTACTTATTCGACTCTTTTGTGGTACACGCCCGAACTGTTTTTCGATACTCGCACGGATTCTGTCTTTTTCCGATACTCGCTCGGATTATATCATTTTTCAATACTCACACTTATTCGACTCTTTTCGGGTACTGGCCCGGACAGTTTTGCGATACTCACACGGATTTTGCCATTTTTCGGTAATCGCCCGGATTCTATCATTTTTCAGTACTCAGACTTATTCGACGCTTTTCCGGTACTCGACCGGAAAGTTTTTCCATACTCGCACGGATTCTACCTTTTTCCGATACACGCTCGGTTTATATCATTTTTCGGTACTCACACTTATTCGACTCTTTTGTGGTACTCGCCCGAACTGTTTTTCGATACTCGCACGGATTCTGTCTTTTTCCGATACTCGCTCGGATTATATCATTTTTCGGTACTCACACTTATTCGACTCTTTTCGGGTACTGGCCCGGACAGTTTTTCGATACTCACACGGATTCTGCCATTTTTCGGCAATCGCCCGGATTCTATCTTTTTTCAGTACTCACACTTATTCGACGCTTTTCCGGTACTCGACCGGAAAGTTTTTCCATACTCGCACGGATTCTACCTTTTTCCGATACACGCTCGGTTTCTATCATTTTTCGGTACTCACACTTATTCGACTCTTTTGTGGTACTCGCCCGAACTGTTTTTCGATACTCGCACGGATTCTGTCTTTTTCCGATACTCGCTCGGATTATATCATTTTTCGGTACTCTTACTTATTCGACTCTTTTGTGGTACACGCCCGAACTGTTTTTCGATACTCGCACGGATTCTGTCTTTTTCCGATACTCGCTCGGATTATATCATTTTTCAATACTCACACTTATTCGACTCTTTTCGGGTACTGGCCCGGACAGTTTTTCGATACTCACACGGATTTTGCCATTTTTCGGTAATCGCCCGGATTCTATCATTTTTCAGTACTCAGACTTATTCGACGCTTTTCCGGTACTCGACCGGAAAGTTTTTCCATACTCGCACGGATTCTACCTTTTTCCGATACACGCTCGGTTTATATCATTTTTCGGTACTCACACTTATTCGACTCTTTTGTGGTACTCGCCCGAACTGTTTTTCGATACTCGCACGGATTCTGTCTTTTTCCGATACTCGCTCGGATTATATCATTTTTCGGTACTCACACTTATTCGACTCTTTTCGGGTACTGGCCCGGACAGTTTCTCGATACTCACACGGATTCTGCCATTTTTCGGCAATCGCCCGGATTCTATCTTTTTTCAGTACTCACACTTATTCGACGCTTTTCCGGTACTCGACCGGAAAGTTTTTCCATACTCGCACGGATTCTACCTTTTTCCGATACACGCTCGGTTTATATCATTTTTCGGTACTCACACTTATTCGACTCTTTTGTGGTACTCGCCCGAACTGTTTTTCGATACTCGCACGGATTCTGTCTTTTTCCGATACTCGCTCGGATTATATCATTTTTCGGTACTCACACTTATTCGACTCTTTTCGGGTACTGGCCCGGACAGTTTCTCGATACTCACACGGATTCTGCCATTTTTCGGCAATCGCCCGGATTCTATCTTTTTTCAGTACTCACACTTATTCGACGCTTTTCCGGTACTCGACCGGAAAGTTTTTCCATACTCGCACGGATTCTACCTTTTTCCGATACACGCTCGGTTTATATCATTTTTCGGTACTCACACTTATTCGACTCTTTTGTGGTACTCGCCTGAACTGTTTTTCGATACTCGCACGGATTCTGTCTTTTTCCGATACTCGCTCGGATTATATCATTTTTCGGTACTCTTACTTATTCGACTCTTTTGTGGTACACGCCCGAACTGTTTTTCGATACTCGCACGGATTCTGTCTTTTTCCGATACTCGCTCGGATTATATCATTTTTCAATACTCACACTTATTCGACTCTTTTCGGGTACTGGCCCGGACAGTTTTTCGATACTCACACGGATTTTGCCATTTTTCGGTAAACGCCCGGATTCTATCATTTTTCAGTACTCAGACTTATTCGACGCTTTTCCGGTACTCGACCGGAAAGTTTTTCCATACTCGCACGGATTCTACCTTTTTCCGATACACGCTCGGTTTATATCATTTTTCGGTACTCACACTTATTCGACTCTTTTGTGGTACACGCCCGAACTGTTTTTCGATACTCGCACGGATTCTGTCTTTTTCCGATACTCGCTCGGATTATATCATTTTTCAATACTCACACTTATTCGACTCTTTTCGGGTACTGGCCCGGACAGTTTTTCGATACTCACACGGATTTTGCCATTTTTCGGTAATCGCCCGGATTCTATCATTTTTCAGTACTCAGACTTATTCGACGCTTTTCCGGTACTCGACCGGAAAGTTTTTCCATACTCGCACGGATTCTACCTTTTTCCGATACACGCTCGGTTTATATCATTTTTCGGTACTCACACTTATTCGACTCTTTTGTGGTACTCGCCCGAACTGTTTTTCGATACTCGCACGGATTCTGTCTTTTTCCGATACTCGCTCGGATTATATCATTTTTCGGTACTCACACTTATTCGACTCTTTTCGGGTACTGGCCCGGACAGTTTCTCGATACTCACACGGATTCTGCCATTTTTCGGCAATCGCCCGGATTCTATCTTTTTTCAGTACTCACACTTATTCGACGCTTTTCCGGTACTCGACCGGAAAGTTTTTCCATACTCGCACGGATTCTACCTTTTTCCGATACACGCTCGGTTTATATCATTTTTCGGTACTCACACTTATTCGACTCTTTTGTGGTACTCGCCCGAACTGTTTTTCGATACTCGCACGGATTCTGTCTTTTTCCGATACTCGCTCGGATTATATCATTTTTCGGTACTCTTACTTATTCGACTCTTTTGTGGTACACGCCCGAACTGTTTTTCGATACTCGCACGGATTCTGTCTTTTTCCGATACTCGCTCGGATTATATCATTTTTCAATACTCACACTTATTCGACTCTTTTCGGGTACTGGCCCGGACAGTTTTTCGATACTCACACGGATTTTGCCATTTTTCGGTAATCGCCCGGATTCTATCATTTTTCAGTACTCAGACTTATTCGACGCTTTTCCTGTACTCGACCGGAAAGTTTTTCCATACTCGCACGGATTCTACCTTTTTCCGATACACGCTCGGTTTATATCATTTTTCGGTACTCACACTTATTCGACTCTTTTGTGGTACTCGCCCGAACTGTTTTTCGATACTCGCACGGATTCTGTCTTTTTCCGATACTCGCTCGGATTATATCATTTTTCGGTACTCACACTTATTCGACTCTTTTCGGGTACTGGCCCGGACAGTTTTTCGATACTCACACGGATTCTGCCATTTTTCGGTAATCGCCCAGATTCTATAATTTTTCAGTACTCACACTTATTCGACGCTTTTCCGGTACTCGACCGGAAAGTTTTTCCATACTCGCACGGATTCTACCTTTTTCCGATACACGCTCGGTTTATATCATTTTTCGGTACTCACACTTATTCGACTCTTTTGTGGTACTCGCCCGAACTGTTTTTCGATACTCGCACGGATTCTGTCTTTTTCCGATACTCGCTCGGATTATATCATTTTTCGGTACTCACACTTATTCGACTCTTTTCGGGTACTGGCCCGGACAGTTTTTCGATACTCACACGGATTCTGCCATTTTTCGGCAATCGCCCGGATTCTATCTTTTTTCAGTACTCACACTTATTCGACGCTTTTCCGGTACTCGACCGGAAAGTTTTTCCATACTCGCACGGATTCTACCTTTTTCCGATACACGCTCGGTTTGTATCATTTTTCGGTACTCACACTTATTCGACTCTTTTGTGGTACTCGCCCGAACTGTTTTTCAATACTCGCACGGATTCTGTCTTTTTCCGATACTCGCTCGGATTATATCATTTTTCGGTACTCTTACTTATTCGACTCTTTTGTGGTACACGCCCGAACTGTTTTTCGATACTCGCACGGATTCTGTCTTTTTCCGATACTCGCTCGGATTATATCATTTTTCAATACTCACACTTATTCGACTCTTTTCGGGTACTGGCCCGGACAGTTTTTCGATACTCACACGGATTTTGCCATTTTTCGGTAATCGCCCGGATTCTATCATTTTTCAGTACTCAGACTTATTCGACGCTTTTCCGGTACTCGACCGGAAAGTTTTTCCATACTCGCACGGATTCTACCTTTTTCCGATACACGCTCGGTTTATATCATTTTTCGGTACTCACACTTATTCGACTCTTTTGTGGTACTCGCCCGAACTGTTTTTCGATACTCGCACGGATTCTGTCTTTTTCCGATACTCGCTCGGATTATATCATTTTTCAATACTCACACTTATTCGACTCTTTTCGGGTACTGGCCCGGACAGTTTTTCGATACTCACACGGATTTTGTCATTTTTCGGTAATCGCCCGGATTCTATCATTTTTCAGTACTCACACTTATTTGACGCTTTTCCGGTACTCGACCGGAAAGTTTTTCCATACTCGCACGGATTCTACCTTTTTCCGATACACGCTCGGTTTATATCATTTTTCGGTACTCACACTTATTCGACTCTTTTGTGGTACTCGCCCGAACTGTTTTTCGATACTCGCACGGATTCTGTCTTTTTCCGATACTCGCTCGGATTATATCATTTTCTAATACTCACACTTATTCGACTCTTTTCGGGTACTGGCCCGGACAGTTTTTCGATACTCACACGGATTTTGTCATTTTTCGGTAATCGCCCGGATTCTATCATTTTTCAGTACTCACACTTATTCGACGCTTTTCCGGTACTCGACCGGAAAGTTTTTCCATACTCGCACGGATTCTACCTTTTTCCGATACACGCTCGGTTTATATCATTTTTCGGTACTCACACTTATTCGACTCTTTTGTGGTACTCGCCCGAACTGTTTTTCGATACTCGCACGGATTCTGTCTTTTTCCGATACTCGCTCGGATTATATCATTTTTCGGTACTCACACTTATTCGACTCTTTTCGGGTACTGGCCCGGACAGTTTCTCGATACTCACACGGATTCTGCCATTTTTCGGCAATCGCCCGGATTCTATCTTTTTTCAGTACTCACACTTATTCGACGCTTTTCCGGTACTCGACCGGAAAGTTTTTCCATACTCGCACGGATTCTACCTTTTTCCGATACACGCTCGGTTTATATCATTTTTCGGTACTCACACTTATTCGACTCTTTTGTGGTACTCGCCCGAACTGTTTTTCGATACTCGCACGGATTCTGTCTTTTTCCGATACTCGCTCGGATTATATCATTTTTCGGTACTCTTACTTATTCGACTCTTTTGTGGTACACGCCCGAACTGTTTTTCGATACTCGCACGGATTCTGTCTTTTTCCGATACTCGCTCGGATTATATCATTTTTCAATACTCACACTTATTCGACTCTTTTCGGGTACTGGCCCGGACAGTTTTTCGATACTCACACGGATTTTGCCATTTTTCGGTAATCGCCCGGATTCTATCATTTTTCAGTACTCAGACTTATTCGACGCTTTTCCTGTACTCGACCGGAAAGTTTTTCCATACTCGCACGGATTCTACCTTTTTCCGATACACGCTCGGTTTATATCATTTTTCGGTACTCACACTTATTCGACTCTTTTGTGGTACTCGCCCGAACTGTTTTTCGATACTCGCACGGATTCTGTCTTTTTCCGATACTCGCTCGGATTATATCATTTTTCGGTACTCACACTTATTCGACTCTTTTCGGGTACTGGCCCGGACAGTTTTTCGATACTCACACGGATTCTGCCATTTTTCGGTAATCGCCCAGATTCTATAATTTTTCAGTACTCACACTTATTCGACGCTTTTCCGGTACTCGACCGGAAAGTTTTTCCATACTCGCACGGATTCTACCTTTTTCCGATACACGCTCGGTTTATATCATTTTTCGGTACTCACACTTATTCGACTCTTTTGTGGTACTCGCCCGAACTGTTTTTCGATACTCGCACGGATTCTGTCTTTTTCCGATACTCGCTCGGATTATATCATTTTTCGGTACTCACACTTATTCGACTCTTTTCGGGTACTGGCCCGGACAGTTTTTCGATACTCACACGGATTCTGCCATTTTTCGGCAATCGCCCGGATTCTATCTTTTTTCAGTACTCACACTTATTCGACGCTTTTCCGGTACTCGACCGGAAAGTTTTTCCATACTCGCACGGATTCTACCTTTTTCCGATACACGCTCGGTTTCTATCATTTTTCGGTACTCACACTTATTCGACTCTTTTGTGGTACTCGCCCGAACTGTTTTTCGATACTCGCACGGATTCTGTCTTTTTCCGATACTCGCTCGGATTATATCATTTTTCGGTACTCTTACTTATTCGACTCTTTTGTGGTACACGCCCGAACTGTTTTTCGATACTCGCACGGATTCTGTCTTTTTCCGATACTCGCTCGGATTATATCATTTTTCAATACTCACACTTATTCGACTCTTTTCGGGTACTGGCCCGGACAGTTTTTCGATACTCACACGGATTTTGCCATTTTTCGGTAATCGCCCGGATTCTATCATTTTTCAGTACTCAGACTTATTCGACGCTTTTCCGGTACTCGACCGGAAAGTTTTTCCATACTCGCACGGATTCTACCTTTTTCCGATACACGCTCGGTTTATATCATTTTTCGGTACTCACACTTATTCGACTCTTTTGTGGTACTCGCCCGAACTGTTTTTCGATACTCGCACGGATTCTGTCTTTTTCCGATACTCGCTCGGATTATATCATTTTTCGGTACTCACACTTATTCGACTCTTTTCGGGTACTGGCCCGGACAGTTTCTCGATACTCACACGGATTCTGCCATTTTTCGGCAATCGCCCGGATTCTATCTTTTTTCAGTACTCACACTTATTCGACGCTTTTCCGGTACTCGACCGGAAAGTTTTTCCATACTCGCACGGATTCTACCTTTTTCCGATACACGCTCGGTTTATATCATTTTTCGGTACTCACACTTATTCGACTCTTTTGTGGTACTCGCCCGAACTGTTTTTCGATACTCGCACGGATTCTGTCTTTTTCCGATACTCGCTCGGATTATATCATTTTTCGGTACTCACACTTATTCGACTCTTTTCGGGTACTGGCCCGGACAGTTTTTCGATACTCACACGGATTCTGCCATTTTTCGGCAATCGCCCGGATTCTATCTTTTTTCAGTACTCACACTTATTCGACGCTTTTCCGGTACTCGACCGGAAAGTTTTTCCATACTCGCACGGATTCTACCTTTTTCCGATACACGCTCGGTTTATATCATTTTTCGGTACTCACACTTATTCGACTCTTTTGTGGTACTCGCCCGAACTGTTTTTCGATACTCGCACGGATTCTGTCTTTTTCCGATACTCGCTCGGATTATATCATTTTTCGGTACTCTTACTTATTCGACTCTTTTGTGGTACACGCCCGAACTGTTTTTCGATACTCGCACGGATTCTGTCTTTTTCCGATACTCGCTCGGATTATATCATTTTTCAATACTCACACTTATTCGACTCTTTTCGGGTACTGGCCCGGACAGTTTTTCGATACTCACACGGATTTTGCCATTTTTCGGTAATCGCCCGGATTCTATCATTTTTCAGTACTCAGACTTATTCGACGCTTTTCCGGTACTCGACCGGAAAGTTTTTCCATACTCGCACGGATTCTACCTTTTTCCGATACACACTCGGTTTATATCATTTTTCGGTACTCACACTTATTCGACTCTTTTGTGGTACTCGCCCGAACTGTTTTTCGATACTCGCACGGATTCTGTCTTTTTCCGATACTCGCTCGGATTATATCATTTTTCGGTACTCACACTTATTCGACTCTTTTCGGGTACTGGCCCGGACAGTTTTTCGATACTCACACGGATTCTGCCATTTTTCGGTAATCGCCCAGATTCTATCATTTTTCAGTACTCACACTTATTCGACGCTTTTCCGGTACTCGACCGGAAAGTTTTTCCATACTCGCACGGATTCTACCTTTTTCCGATACACACTTGGTTTATATCATTTTTCGGTACTCACACTTATTCGACTCTTTTGTGGTACTCGCCCGAACTGTTTTTCGATACTCGCACGGATTCTGTCTTTTTCCGATACTCGCTCGGATTATATCATTTTTCGGTACTCACACTTATTCGACTCTTTTCGGGTACTGGCCCGGACAGTTTTTCGATACTCACACGGATTCTGCCATTTTTCGGTAATCGCCCAGATTCAATCATTTTTCAGTACTCACACTTATTCGACGCTTTTCCGGTACTCGACCGGAAAGTTTTTCCATACTCGCACGGATTCTACCTTTTTCCGATACACGCTCGGTTTATATCATTTTTCGGTACTCACACTTATTCGACTCTGTTGTGGTACTCGCCCGAACTGTTTTTCGATACTCGCACGGATTCTGTCTTTTTCCGATACTCGCTCGGATTATATCATTTTTCGGTACTCACACTTATTCGACTCTTTTCGGGTACTGGCCCGGACAGTTTTTCGATACTCACACGGATTCTGCCATTTTTCGGCAATCGCCCGGATTCTATCTTTTTTCAGTACTCACACTTATTCGACGCTTTTCCGGTACTCGACCGGAAAGTTTTTCCATACTCGCACGGATTCTACCTTTTTCCGATACACGCTCGGTTTATATCATTTTTCGGTACTCACACTTATTCGACTCTTTTGTGGTACTCGCCCGAACTGTTTTTCGATACTCGCACGGATTCTGTCTTTTTCCGATACTCGCTCGGATTATATCATTTTTCGGTACTCTTACTTATTCGACTCTTTTGTGGTACACGCCCGAACTGTTTTTCGATACTCGCACGGATTCTGTCTTTTTCCGATACTCGCTCGGATTATATCATTTTTCAATACTCACACTTATTCGACTCTTTTCGGGTACTGGCCCGGACAGTTTTGCGATACTCACACGGATTTTGCCATTTTTCGGTAATCGCCCGGATTCTATCATTTTTCAGTACTCAGACTTATTCGACGCTTTTCCGGTACTCGACCGGAAAGTTTTTCCATACTCGCACGGATTCTACCTTTTTCCGATACACGCTCGGTTTATATCATTTTTCGGTACTCACACTTATTCGACTCTTTTGTGGTACTCGCCCGAACTGTTTTTCGATACTCGCACGGATTCTGTCTTTTTCCGATACTCGCTCGGATTATATCATTTTTCGGTACTCACACTTATTCGACTCTTTTCGGGTACTGGCCCGGACAGTTTTTCGATACTCACACGGATTCTGCCATTTTTCGGTAATCGCCCGGATTCTATCATTTTTCAGTACTCACACTTATTCGACGCTTTTCCGGTACTCGACCGGAAAGTATTACCATACTCGCACGGATTCTACCTTTTTCTGATACACGCTCGGTTTATATCATTTTTCGGTACTCACACTTATTCGACTCTTTTGTGGTACTCGCCCGAACTGTTTTTCGATACTCGCACGGATTCTGTCTTTTTCCGATACTCGCTCGGATTATATCATTTTTCGGTACTCTTACTTATTCGACTCTTTTGTGGTACACGCCCGAACTGTTTTTCGATACTCGCACGGATTCTGTCTTTTTCCGATACTCGCTCGGATTATATCATTTTTCAATACTCACACTTATTCGACTCTTTTCGGGTACTGGCCCGGACAGTTTTTCGATACTCACACGGATTTTGCCATTTTTCGGTAATCGCCCGGATTCTATCATTTTTCAGTACTCAGACTTATTCGACGCTTTTCCGGTACTCGACCGGAAAGTTTTTCCATACTCGCACGGATTCTACCTTTTTCCGATACACGCTTGGTTTATATCATTTTTCGGTACTCACACTTATTCGACTCTTTTGTGGTACTCGCCCGAACTGTTTTTCGATACTCGCACGGATTCTGTCTTTTTCCGATACTCGCTCGGATTATATCATTTTTCGGTACTCACACTTATTCGACTCTTTTCGGGTACTGGCCCGGACAGTTTTTCGATACTCACACGGATTCTGCCATTTTTCGGCAATCGCCCGGATTCTATCTTTTTTCAGTACTCACACTAATTCGACGCTTTTCCGGTACTCGACCGGAAAGTTTTTCCATACTCGCACGGATTCTACCTTTTTCCGATACACGCTCGGTTTATATCATTTTTCGGTACTCACACTTATTCGACTCTTTTGTGGTACTCGCCCGAACTGTTTTTCGATACTCGCACGGATTCTGTCTTTTTCCGATACTCGCTCGGATTATATCATTTTTCGGTACTCACACTTATTCGACTCTTTTCGGGTACTGGCCCGGACAGTTTTTCGATACTCACACGGATTCTGCCATTTTTCGGCAATCGCCCGGATTCTATCTTTTTTCAGTACTCACACTTATTCGACGCTTTTCCGGTACTCGACCGGAAAGTTTTTCCATACTCGCACGGATTCTACCTTTTTCCGATACACGCTCGGTTTATATCATTTTTCGGTACTCACACTTATTCGACTCTTTTGTGGTACTCGCCCGAACTGTTTTTCGATACTCGCACGGATTCTGTCTTTTTCCGATACTCGCTCGGATTATATCATTTTTCGGTACTCTTACTTATTCGACTCTTTTGTGGTACACGCCCGAACTGTTTTTCGATACTCGCACGGATTCTGTCTTTTTCCGATACTCGCTCGGATTATATCATTTTTCAATACTCACACTTATTCGACTCTTTTCGGGTACTGGCCCGGACAGTTTTTCGATACTCACACGGATTTTGCCATTTTTCGGTAATCGCCCGGATTCTATCATTTTTCAGTACTCAGACTTATTCGACGCTTTTCCGGTACTCGACCGGAAAGTTTTTCCATACTCGCACGGATTCTACCTTTTTCCGATACACGCTCGGTTTATATCATTTTTCGGTACTCACACTTATTCGACTCTTTTGTGGTACTCGCCCGAACTGTTTTTCGATACTCGCACGGATTCTGTCTTTTTCCGATACTCGCTCGGATTATATCATTTTTCGGTACTCACACTTATTCGACTCTTTTCGGGTACTGGCCCGGACAGTTTTTCGATACTCACACGGATTCTGCCATTTTTCGGGAATCGCCCGGATTCTATCATTTTTCAGTACTCACACTTATTCGACGCTTTTCCGGTACTCGACCGGAAAGTTTTTCCATACTCGCACGGATTCTACCTTTTTCCGATACACGCTCGGTTTATATCATTTTTCGGTACTCACACTTATTCGACTCTTTTGTGGTACTCGCCCGAACTGTTTTTCGATACTCGCACGGATTCTGTCTTTTTCCGATACTCGCTCGGATTATATCATTTTTCGGTACTCTTACTTATTCGACTCTTTTGTGGTACACGCCCGAACTGTTTTTCGATACTCGCACGGATTCTGTCTTTTTCCGATACTCGCTCGGATTATATCATTTTTCAATACTCACACTTATTCGACTCTTTTCGGGTACTGGCCCGGACAGTTTTGCGATACTCACACGGATTTTGCCATTTTTCGGTAATCGCCCGGATTCTATCATTTTTCAGTACTCAGACTTATTCGACGCTTTTCCGGTACTCGACCGGAAAGTTTTTCCATACTCGCACGGATTCTACCTTTTTCCGATACACGCTCGGTTTATATCATTTTTCGGTACTCACACTTATTCGACTCTTTTGTGGTACTCGCCCGAACTGTTTTTCGATACTCGCACGGATTCTGTCTTTTTCCGATACTCGCTCGGATTATATCATTTTTCGGTACTCACACTTATTCGACTCTTTTCGGGTACTGGCCCGGACAGTTTTTCGATACTCACACGGATTCTGCCATTTTTCGGTAATCGCCCGGATTCTATCATTTTTCAGTACTCACACTTATTCGACGCTTTTCCGGTACTCGACCGGAAAGTATTACCATACTCGCACGGATTCTACCTTTTTCTGATACACGCTCGGTTTATATCATTTTTCGGTACTCACACTTATTCGACTCTTTTGTGGTACTCGCCCGAACTGTTTTTCGATACTCGCACGGATTCTGTCTTTTTCCGATACTCGCTCGGATTATATCATTTTTCGGTACTCTTACTTATTCGACTCTTTTGTGGTACACGCCCGAACTGTTTTTCGATACTCGCACGCATTCTGTCTTTTTCCGATACTCGCTCGGATTATATCATTTTTCAATACTCACACTTATTCGACTCTTTTCGGGTACTGGCCCGGACAGTTTTTCGATACTCACACGGATTTTGCCATTTTTCGGTAATCGCCCGGATTCTATCATTTTTCAGTACTCAGACTTATTCGACGCTTTTCCGGTACTCGACCGGAAAGTTTTTCCATACTCGCACGGATTCTACCTTTTTCCGATACACGCTTGGTTTATATCATTTTTCGGTACTCACACTTATTCGACTCTTTTGTGGTACTCGCCCGAACTGTTTTTCGATACTCGCACGGATTCTGTCTTTTTCCGATACTCGCTCGGATTATATCATTTTTCGGTACTCACACTTATTCGACTCTTTTCGGGTACTGGCCCGGACAGTTTTTCGATACTCACACGGATTCTGCCATTTTTCGGCAATCGCCCGGATTCTATCTTTTTTCAGTACTCACACTTATTCGACGCTTTTCCGGTACTCGACCGGAAAGTTTTTCCATACTCGCACGGATTCTACCTTTTTCCGATACACGCTCGGTTTATATCATTTTTCGGTACTCACACTTATTCGACTCTTTTGTGGTACTCGCCCGAACTGTTTTTCGATACTCGCACGGATTCTGTCTTTTTCCGATACTCGCTCGGATTATATCATTTTTCGGTACTCACACTTATTCGACTCTTTTCGGGTACTGGCCCGGACAGTTTTTCGATACTCACACGGATTCTGCCATTTTTCGGCAATCGCCCGGATTCTATCTTTTTTCAGTACTCACACTTATTCGACGCTTTTCCGGTACTCGACCGGAAAGTTTTTCCATACTCGCACGGATTCTACCTTTTTCCGATACACGCTCGGTTTATATCATTTTTCGGTACTCACACTTATTCGACTCTTTTGTGGTACTCGCCCGAACTGTTTTTCGATACTCGCACGGATTCTGTCTTTTTCCGATACTCGCTCGGATTATATCATTTTTCGGTACTCTTACTTATTCGACTCTTTTGTGGTACACGCCCGAACTGTTTTTCGATACTCGCACGGATTCTGTCTTTTTC
The DNA here is from genome assembly GCF_030704535.1 of Vitis vinifera. Lineage (NCBI taxonomy): Eukaryota > Viridiplantae > Streptophyta > Magnoliopsida > Vitales > Vitaceae > Vitis > Vitis vinifera. The sequence goes on along the minus strand of NC_081823.1, from coordinate 17,046,205 downwards.
CGATACTCGCTCGGATTATATCATTTTTCAATACTCACACTTATTCGACTCTTTTCGGGTACTGGCCCGGACAGTTTTTCGATACTCACACGGATTTTGCCATTTTTCGGTAATCGCCCGGATTCTATCATTTTTCAGTACTCAGACTTATTCGACGCTTTTCCGGTACTCGACCGGAAAGTTTTTCCATACTCGCACGGATTCTACCTTTTTCCGATACACGCTCGGTTTATATCATTTTTCGGTACTCACACTTATTCGACTCTTTTGTGGTACTCGCCCGAACTGTTTTTCGATACTCGCACGGATTCTGTCTTTTTCCGATACTCGCTCGGATTATATCATTTTTCGGTACTCACACTTATTCGACTCTTTTCGGGTACTGGCCCGGACAGTTTTTCGATACTCACACGGATTCTGCCATTTTTCGGTAATCGCCCAGATTCTATCATTTTTCAGTACTCACACTTATTCGACGCTTTTCCGGTACTCGACCGGAAAGTTTTTCCATACTCGCACGGATTCTACCTTTTTCGGATACACGCTCGGTTTATATCATTTTTCGGTACTCACAGTTATTCGACTCTTTTGTGGTACTCGCCCGAACTGTTTTTCGATACTCGCACGGATTCTGTCTTTTTCCGATACTCGCTCGGATTATATCATTTTTCGGTACTCTTACTTATTCGACTCTTTTGTGGTACACGCCCGAACTGTTTTTCGATACTCGCACGGATTCTGTCTTTTTCCGATACTCGCTCGGATTATATCATTTTTCAATACTCACACTTATTCGACTCTTTTCGGGTACTGGCCCGGACAGTTTTTCGATACTCACACGGATTTTGCCATTTTTCGGTAATCGCCCGGATTCTATCATTTTTCAGTACTCAGACTTATTCGACGCTTTTCCGGTACTCGACCGGAAAGTTTTTCCATACTCGCACGGATTCTACCTTTTTCTGATACACGCTCGGTTTGTATCATTTTTCGGTACTCACACTTATTCGACTCTTTTGTGGTACTCGCCCGAACTGTTTTTCAATACTCGCACGGATTCTGTCTTTTTCCGATACTCGCTCGGATTATATCATTTTTCGGTACTCTTACTTATTCGACTCTTTTGTGGTACACGCCCGAACTGTTTTTCGATACTCGCACGGATTCTGTCTTTTTCCGATACTCGCTCGGATTATATCATTTTTCAATACTCACACTTATTCGACTCTTTTCGGGTACTGGCCCGGACAGTTTTTCGATACTCACATGGATTTTGCCATTTTTCGGTAATCGCCCGGATTCTATCATTTTTCAGTACTCAGACTTATTCGACGCTTTTCCGGTACTCGACCGGAAAGTTTTTCCATACTCGCACGGATTCTACCTTTTTCGGATACACGCTCGGTTTATATCATTTTTCGGTACTCACAGTTATTCGACTCTTTTGTGGTACTCGCCCGAACTGTTTTTCGATACTCGCACGGATTCTGTCTTTTTCCGATACTCGCTCGGATTATATCATTTTTCGGTACTCTTACTTATTCGACTCTTTTGTGGTACACGCCCGAACTGTTTTTCGATACTCGCACGGATTCTGTCTTTTTCCGATACTCGCTCGGATTATATCATTTTTCAATACTCACACTTATTCGACTCTTTTCGGGTACTGGCCCGGACAGTTTTTCGATACTCACACGGATTTTGCCATTTTTCGGTAATCGCCCGGATTCTATCATTTTTCAGTACTCAGACTTATTCGACGCTTTTCCGGTACTCGACCGGAAAGTTTTTCCATACTCGCACGGATTCTACCTTTTTCCGATACACGCTCGGTTTATATCATTTTTCGGTACTCACACTTATTCGACTCTTTTGTGGTACTCGCCCGAACTGTTTTTCGATACTCGCACGGATTCTGTCTTTTTCCGATACTCGCTCGGATTATATCATTTTTCGGTACTCACACTTATTCGACTCTTTTCGGGTACTGGCCCGGACAGTTTTTCGATACTCACACGGATTCTGCCATTTTTCGGGAATCGCCCGGATTCTATCATTTTTCAGTACTCACACTTATTCGACGCTTTTCCGGTACTCGACCGGAAAGTTTTTCCATACTCGCACGGATTCTACCTTTTTCCGATACACGCTCGGTTTATATCATTTTTCGGTACTCACACTTATTCGACTCTTTTGTGGTACTCGCCCGAACTGTTTTTCGATACTCGCACGGATTCTGTCTTTTTCCGATACTCGCTCGGATTATATCATTTTTCGGTACTCTTACTTATTCGACTCTTTTGTGGTACACGCCCGAACTGTTTTTCGATACTCGCACGGATTCTGTCTTTTTCCGATACTCGCTCGGATTATATCATTTTTCAATACTCACACTTATTCGACTCTTTTCGGGTACTGGCCCGGACAGTTTTGCGATACTCACACGGATTTTGCCATTTTTCGGTAATCGCCCGGATTCTATCATTTTTCAGTACTCAGACTTATTCGACGCTTTTCCGGTACTCGACCGGAAAGTTTTTCCATACTCGCACGGATTCTACCTTTTTCCGATACACGCTCGGTTTATATCATTTTTCGGTACTCACACTTATTCGACTCTTTTGTGGTACTCGCCCGAACTGTTTTTCGATACTCGCACGGATTCTGTCTTTTTCCGATACTCGCTCGGATTATATCATTTTTCGGTACTCACACTTATTCGACTCTTTTCGGGTACTGGCCCGGACAGTTTTTCGATACTCACACGGATTCTGCCATTTTTCGGTAATCGCCCGGATTCTATCATTTTTCAGTACTCACACTTATTCGACGCTTTTCCGGTACTCGACCGGAAAGTATTACCATACTCGCACGGATTCTACCTTTTTCTGATACACGCTCGGTTTATATCATTTTTCGGTACTCACACTTATTCGACTCTTTTGTGGTACTCGCCCGAACTGTTTTTCGATACTCGCACGGATTCTGTCTTTTTCCGATACTCGCTCGGATTATATCATTTTTCGGTACTCTTACTTATTCGACTCTTTTGTGGTACACGCCCGAACTGTTTTTCGATACTCGCACGAATTCTGTCTTTTTCCGATACTCGCTCGGATTATATCATTTTTCAATACTCACACTTATTCGACTCTTTTCGGGTACTGGCCCGGACAGTTTTTCGATACTCACACGGATTTTGCCATTTTTCGGTAATCGCCCGGATTCTATCATTTTTCAGTACTCAGACTTATTCGACGCTTTTCCGGTACTCGACCGGAAAGTTTTTCCATACTCGCACGGATTCTACCTTTTTCCGATACACGCTTGGTTTATATCATTTTTCGGTACTCACACTTATTCGACTCTTTTGTGGTACTCGCCCGAACTGTTTTTCGATACTCGCACGGATTCTGTCTTTTTCCGATACTCGCTCGGATTATATCATTTTTCGGTACTCACACTTATTCGACTCTTTTCGGGTACTGGCCCGGACAGTTTTTCGATACTCACACGGATTCTGCCATTTTTCGGCAATCGCCCGGATTCTATCTTTTTTCAGTACTCACACTTATTCGACGCTTTTCCGGTACTCGACCGGAAAGTTTTTCCATACTCGCACGGATTCTACCTTTTTCCGATACACGCTCGGTTTATATCATTTTTCGGTACTCACACTTATTCGACTCTTTTGTGGTACTCGCCCGAACTGTTTTTCGATACTCGCACGGATTCTGTCTTTTTCCGATACTCGCTCGGATTATATCATTTTTCGGTACTCACACTTATTCGACTCTTTTCGGGTACTGGCCCGGACAGTTTTTCGATACTCACACGGATTCTGCCATTTTTCGGCAATCGCCCGGATTCTATCTTTTTTCAGTACTCACACTTATTCGACGCTTTTCCGGTACTCGACCGGAAAGTTTTTCCATACTCGCACGGATTCTACCTTTTTCCGATACACGCTCGGTTTATATCATTTTTCGGTACTCACACTTATTCGACTCTTTTGTGGTACTCGCCCGAACTGTTTTTCGATACTCGCACGGATTCTGTCTTTTTCCGATACTCGCTCGGATTATATCATTTTTCGGTACTCTTACTTATTCGACTCTTTTGTGGTACACGCCCGAACTGTTTTTCGATACTCGCACGGATTCTGTCTTTTTCCGATACTCGCTCGGATTATATCATTTTTCAATACTCACACTTATTCGACTCTTTTCGGGTACTGGCCCGGACAGTTTTTCGATACTCACACGGATTTTGCCATTTTTCGGTAATCGCCCGGATTCTATCATTTTTCAGTACTCAGACTTATTCGACGCTTTTCCGGTACTCGACCGGAAAGTTTTTCCATACTCGCACGGATTCTACCTTTTTCCGATACACGCTCGGTTTATATCATTTTTCGGTACTCACACTTATTCGACTCTTTTGTGGTACTCGCCCGAACTGTTTTTCGATACTCGCACGGATTCTGTCTTTTTCCGATACTCGCTCGGATTATATCATTTTTCGGTACTCACACTTATTCGACTCTTTTCGGGTACTGGCCCGGACAGTTTTTCGATACTCACACGGATTCTGCCATTTTTCGGTAATCGCCCAGATTCTATCATTTTTCAGTACTCACACTTATTCGACGCTTTTCCGGTACTCGACCGGAAAGTTTTTCCATACTCGCACGGATTCTACCTTTTTCGGATACACGCTCGGTTTATATCATTTTTCGGTACTCACAGTTATTCGACTCTTTTGTGGTACTCGCCCGAACTGTTTTTCGATACTCGCACGGATTCTGTCTTTTTCCGATACTCGCTCGGATTATATCATTTTTCGGTACTCTTACTTATTCGACTCTTTTGTGGTACACGCCCGAACTGTTTTTCGATACTCGCACGGATTCTGTCTTTTTCCGATACTCGCTCGGATTATATCATTTTTCAATACTCACACTTATTCGACTCTTTTCGGGTACTGGCCCGGACAGTTTTTCGATACTCACACGGATTTTGCCATTTTTCGGTAATCGCCCGGATTCTATCATTTTTCAGTACTCAGACTTATTCGACGCTTTTCCGGTACTCGACCGGAAAGTTTTTCCATACTCGCACGGATTCTACCTTTTTCTGATACACGCTCGGTTTGTATCATTTTTCGGTACTCACACTTATTCGACTCTTTTGTGGTACTCGCCCGAACTGTTTTTCAATACTCGCACGGATTCTGTCTTTTTCCGATACTCGCTCGGATTATATCATTTTTCGGTACTCTTACTTATTCGACTCTTTTGTGGTACACGCCCGAACTGTTTTTCGATACTCGCACGGATTCTGTCTTTTTCCGATACTCGCTCGGATTATATCATTTTTCAATACTCACACTTATTCGACTCTTTTCGGGTACTGGCCCGGACAGTTTTTCGATACTCACATGGATTTTGCCATTTTTCGGTAATCGCCCGGATTCTATCATTTTTCAGTACTCAGACTTATTCGACGCTTTTCCGGTACTCGACCGGAAAGTTTTTCCATACTCGCACGGATTCTACCTTTTTCCGATACACGCTTGGTTTATATCATTTTTCGGTACTCACACTTATTCGACTCTTTTGTGGTACTCGCCCGAACTGTTTTTCGATACTCGCACGGATTCTGTCTTTTTCCGATACTCGCTCGGATTATATCATTTTTCGGTACTCTTACTTATTCGACTCTTTTGTGGTACACGCCCGAACTGTTTTTCGATACTCGCACGGATTCTGTCTTTTTCCGATACTCGCTCGGATTATATCATTTTTCGGTACTCACACTTATTCGACTCTTTTCGGGTACTGGCCCGGACAGTTTTTCGATACTCACACGGATTCTGCCATTTTTCGGTAATCGCCCGGATTCTATCATTTTTCAGTACTCACACTTATTCGACGCTTTTCCGGTACTCGACCGGAAAGTTTTTCCATACTCGCACGGATTCTACCTTTTTCGGATACACGCTCGGTTTATATCATTTTTCGGTACTCACAGTTATTCGACTCTTTTGTGGTACTCGCCCGAACTGTATTTCGATACTCGCACGGATTCTGTCTTTTTCCGATACTCGCTCGGATTATATCATTTTTCGGTACTCTTACTTATTCGACTCTTTTGTGGTACACGCCCGAACTGTTTTTCGATATTCGCACGGATTCTGTCTTTTTCCGATACTCGCTCGGATTATATCATTTTTCAATACTCACACTTATTCGACTCTTTTCGGGTACTGGCCCGGACAGTTTTTCGATACTCACACGGATTTTGCCATTTTTCGGTAATCGCCCGGATTCTATCATTTTTCAGTACTCAGACTTATTCGACGCTTTTCCGGTACTCGACCGGAAAGTTTTTCCATACTCGCACGGATTCTACCTTTTTCCGATACACGCTTGGTTTATATCATTTTTCGGTACTCACACTTATTCGACTCTTTTGTGGTACTCGCCCGAACTGTTTTTCGATACTCGCACGGATTATGTCTTTTTCCGATACTCGCTCGGATTATATCATTTTTCGGTACTCACACTTATTCGACTCTTTTCGGGTACTGGCCCGGACAGTTTTTCGATACTCACACGGATTCTGCCATTTTTCGGTAATCGCCCGGATTCTATCATTTTTCAGTACTCACACTTATTCGACGCTTTTCCGGTACTCGACCGGAAAGTTTTTCCATACTCGCACGGATTCTACCTTTTTCCGATACACACTCGGTTTATATCATTTTTCGGTACTCACACTTATTCGACTCTTTTGTGGTACTCGCCCGAACTATTTTTCGATACTCGCACGGATTTTGTCTTTTTCCGATACTCGCTCGGATTATATCATTTTTCGGTACTCACACTTATTCGACTCTTTTCGGGTACTGGCCCGGACAGTTTTTCGATACTCACACGGATTCTGCCATTTTTCGGTAATCGCCCAGATTCTATCATTTTTCAGTACTCACACTTATTCGACGCTTTTCCGGTACTCGACCGGAAAGTTTTTCCATACTCGCACGGATTCTACCTTTTTCTGATACACGCTCGGTTTGTATCATTTTTCGGTACTCACACTTATTCGACTCTTTTGTGGTACTCGCCCGAACTGTTTTTCAATACTCGCACGGATTCTGTCTTTTTCCGATACTCGCTCGGATTATATCATTTTTCGGTACTCTTACTTATTCGACTCTTTTGTGGTACACGCCCGAACTGTTTTTCGATACTCGCACGGATTCTGTCTTTTTCCGATACTCGCTCGGATTATATCATTTTTCAATACTCACACTTATTCGACTCTTTTCGGGTACTGGCCCGGACAGTTTTTCGATACTCACACGGATTTTGCCATTTTTCGGTAATCGCCCGGATTCTATCATTTTTCAGTACTCAGACTTATTCGACGCTTTTCCGGTACTCGACCGGAAAGTTTTTCCATACTCGCACGGATTCTACCTTTTTCCGATACACTCTCGGTTTATATCATTTTTCGGTACTCACACTTATTCGACTCTTTTGTGGTACTCGCCCGAACTGTTTTTCGATACTCGCACGGATTCTGTCTTTTTCCGATACTCGCTCGGATTATATCATTTTTCGGTACTCACACTTATTCGACTCTTTTCGGGTACTGGCCCGGACAGTTTTTCGATACTCACACGGATTCTGCCATTTTTCGGCAATCGCCCGGATTCTATCTTTTATCAGTACTCACACTTATTCGACGCTTTTCCGGTACTCGATCGGAAAGTTTTTCCATACTCGCACGGATTCTACCTTTTTCCGATACACGCTCGGTTTATATCATTTTTCGGTACTCACACTTATTCGACTCTTTTGTGGTACTCGCCCGAACTGTTTTTCGATACTCGCACGGATTCTTTCTTTTTCCGATACTCGCTCGGATTATATCATTTTTCGGTACTCACACTTATTCGACTCTTTTCGGGTACTGGCCCGGACAGTTTTTCGATACTCACACGGATTTTGCCATTTTTCGGTAATCGCCCGGATTCTATCATTTTTCAGTACTCACACTTATTCGACGCTTTTCCGGTACTCGACCGGAAAGTTTTTCCATACTCGCACGGATTCTACCTTTTTCGGATACACGCTCGGTTTATATCATTTTTCGGTACTCACAGTTATTCGACTCTTTTGTGGTACTCGCCCGAACTGTTTTTCGATACTCGCACGGATTCTGTCTTTTTCCGATACTCGCTCGGATTATATCATTTTTCGGTACTCTTACTTATTCGACTCTTTTCTGGTACACGCCCGAACTGTTTTTCGATACTCGCACGGATTCTGTCTTTTTCCGATACTCGCTCGGATTATATCATTTTTCAATACTCACACTTATTCGACTCTTTTCGGGTACTGGCCCGGACAGTTTTTCGATACTCACACGGATTTTGCCATTTTTCGGTAATCGCCCGGATTCTATCATTTTTCAGTACTCAGACTTATTCGACGCTTTTCCGGTACTCGACCGGAAAGTTTTTCCATACTCGCACGGATTCTACCTTTTTCCGATACACGCTGGGTTTATATCATTTTTCGGTACTCACACTTATTCGACTCTTTTGTGGTACTCGCCCGAACTGTTTTTCGATACTCGCACGGATTATGTCTTTTTCCGATACTCGCTCGGATTATATCATTTTTCGGTACTCACACTTATTCGACTCTTTTCGGGTACTGGCCCGGACAGTTTTTCGATACTCACACGGATTCTGCCATTTTTCGGTAATCGCCCGGATTCTATCATTTTTCAGTACTCACACTTATTCGACGCTTTTCCGGTACTCGACCGGAAAGTTTTTCCATACTCGCACGGATTCTACCTTTTTCCGATACACACTCGGTTTATATCATTTTTCGGTACTCACACTTATTCGACTCTTTTGTGGTACTCGCCCGAACTATTTTTCGATACTCGCACGGATTTTGTCTTTTTCCGATACTCGCTCGGATTATATCATTTTTCGGTACTCACACTTATTCGACTCTTTTCGGGTACTGGCCCGGACAGTTTTTCGATACTCACACGGATTCTGCCATTTTTCGGTAATCGCCCAGATTCTATCATTTTTCAGTACTCACACTTATTCGACGCTTTTCCGGTACTCGACCGGAAAGTTTTTCCATACTCGCACGGATTCTACCTTTTTCTGATACACGCTCGGTTTGTATCATTTTTCGGTACTCACACTTATTCGACTCTTTTGTGGTACTCGCCCGAACTGTTTTTCAATACTCGCACGGATTCTGTCTTTTTCCGATACTCGCTCGGATTATATCATTTTTCGGTACTCTTACTTATTCGACTCTTTTGTGGTACACGCCCGAACTGTTTTTCGATACTCGCACGGATTCTGTCTTTTTCCGATACTCGCTCGGATTATATCATTTTTCAATACTCACACTTATTCGACTCTTTTCGGGTACTGGCCCGGACAGTTTTGCGATACTCACACGGATTTTGCCATTTTTCGGTAATCGCCCGGATTCTATCATTTTTCAGTACTCAGACTTATTCGACGCTTTTCCGGTACTCGACCGGAAAGTTTTTCCATACTCGCACGGATTCTACCTTTTTCCGATACACGCTCGGTTTATATCATTTTTCGGTACTCACACTTATTCGACTCTTTTGTGGTACTCGCCCGAACTGTTTTTCGATACTCGCACGGATTCTGTCTTTTTCCGATACTCGCTCGGATTATATCATTTTTCGGTACTCACACTTATTCGACTCTTTTCGGGTACTGGCCCGGACAGTTTTTCGATACTCACACGGATTCTGCCATTTTTCGGTAATCGCCCGGATTCTATCATTTTTCAGTACTCACACTTATTCGACGCTTTTCCGGTACTCGACCGGAAAGTATTACCATACTCGCACGGATTCTACCTTTTTCTGATACACGCTCGGTTTATATCATTTTTCGGTACTCACACTTATTCGACTCTTTTGTGGTACTCGCCCGAACTGTTTTTCGATACTCGCACGGATTCTGTCTTTTTCCGATACTCGCTCGGATTATATCATTTTTCGGTACTCTTACTTATTCGACTCTTTTGTGGTACACGCCCGAACTGTTTTTCGATACTCGCACGAATTCTGTCTTTTTCCGATACTCGCTCGGATTATATCATTTTTCAATACTCACACTTATTCGACTCTTTTCGGGTACTGGCCCGGACAGTTTTTCGATTCTCACACGGATTCTGCCATTTTTCGGTAATCGCCCCGATTCTATCATTTTTCAGTACTCACACTTATTCGACGCTTTTCGGTACTCGACCGGAAAGTTTTTCCATACTCGCACGGATTCTACCTTTTTTCGATACACTCTCGGTTTATATCATTTTTCGGTACTCACACTTATTCGACTCTTTTGTGGTACTCGCCCGAACTGTTTTTCGATACTCGCACGGATTCTTTCTTTTTCCGATACTCGCTCGGATTATATCATTTTTCGGTACTCACACTTATTCGACTCTTTTCGGGTACTGGCCCGGACAGTTTTTCGATACTCACACGGATTTTGCCATTTTTCGGTAATCGCCCGGATTCTATCATTTTTCAGTACTCACACTTATTCGACGCTTTTCCGGTACTCGACCGGAAAGTTTTTCCATACTCGCACGGATTCTACCTTTTTCCGATACACGCTCGGTTTATATCATTTTTCGGTACTCACACTTATTCGACTCTTTTGTGGTACTCGCCCGAACTGTTTTTCGATACTCGCACGGATTCTGTCTTTTTCCGATATTCGCTCGGATTATATCATTTTTCGGTACTCACACTTATTCGACTCTTTTGTGGTACTCGCCCGAACAGTTTTTCGATTCTCGCACGGATTCTGCCTTTTTCCTATACTCGCTCGGATTATATCATTTTTCGGTACTCTTACTTATTCTACTCTTTTGTGGTACACGCCCGAACTGTTTTTCGATACTCGCACGGATTCTGTCTTTTTCCGATACTCGCTCGGATTATATCATTTTTCAATACTCACACTTCTTCGACTCTTTTCGGGTACTGGCCCGGACAGTTTTTCGATACTCACACAGATTTTGCCATTTTTCGGTAATCGCCCGGATTCTATCATTTTTCAGTACTCACACTTATTCGACGCTTTTCCGGTACTCGACCGGAAAGTTTTTCCATACTCGCACGGATTCTACCTTTTTCCGATACACGCTCGGTTTATATCATTTTTCGGTACTCACACTTATTCGACTCTTTTGTGGTACTCGCCCGAACTGTTTTTCGATACTCGCACGGATTCTGTCTTTTTCCGATACTCGCTCGGATTATATCATTTTTCGGTACTCACACTTATTCGACTCTTTTCGGGTACTGGCCCGGACAGTTTTTCGATACTCACACGGATTCTGCCATTTTTCGGCAATCGCCCGGATTCTATCATTTTTCAGTACTCACACTTATTCGACGCTTTTCCGGTACTCGACCGGAAAGTTTTGCCATACTCGCACGGATTCTACCTTTTTCCGATACACGCTCGGTTTATATCATTTTTCGGTACTCACACTTATTCGACTCTTTTGTGGTACTCGCCCGAACTGTTTTTCGATACTCGCACGGATTTTGTCTTTTTCCGATACTCGCTCGGATTATATCATTTTTCGGTACGCACACTTATTCGACTCTTTTCGGGTACTGGCCCGGACAGTTTTTCGATACTCACACGGATTCTGCCATTTTTCGGCAATCGCCCGGATTCTATCTTTTTTCAGTACTCACACTTATTCGACGCTTTTCCGGTACTCGCCCGGAAAGTTTTTCCATACTCGCACGGATTCTACCTTTTTCCGATACACGCTCGGATTATATCATTTTTCGGTACTCACACTTATTCGACTCTTTTCGGGTACTGGCCAGGACAGTTTTTCGATACTCACACAGATTCTGCCATTTTTCGGCAATCGCCCAGATTCTATCATTTTTCAGTACTCACACTTATTCGACGCTTTTCCGGTACTCGCCCGGAAAGTTTTTCCATACTCGCACGGATTCTACCTTTTTCCGATACACGCTCGGTTTATATCATTTTTCGGTACTCACACTTATTCGACTCTTTTGTGGTACTCGCCCGAACAGTTTTTCGATTCTCGCACGGATTCTGCCTTTTTCCTATACTCGCCCGGATTATATCATTTTTCGGTACTCTTACTTATTCGACTCTTTTGTGGTACACGCCCGAACTGTTTTTCGATACTCGCACGGATTCTGTCTTTTTCCGATACTCGCTCGGATTATATCATTTTTCGGTACTCACACTTATTCGACTCTTTTCGGGTACTGGCCCGGACAGTTTTTCGATACTCACACGGATTCTGCCATTTTTCGGCAATCGCCCGGATTCTATCTTTTTTCAGTACTCACACTTATTCGACGCTTTTCCGGTACTCGCCCGGAAAGTTTTTCCATACTCGCACCGATTCTACCTTTTTCCGATACACGCTCGGTTTATATCATTTTTCGGTACTCACACTTATTCGACTCTTTTGTGGTACTCGCCCGAACAGTTTTTCGATTCTCGCACGGATTCTGCCTTTTTCCTATACTCGCCCGGATTATATCATTTTTCGGTACTCTTACTTATTCGACTCTTTTGTGGTACACGCCCGAACTGTTTTTCGATACTCGCACGGATTCTGTCTTTTTCCGATACTCGCTCGGATTATATCATTTTTCAATACTCACACTTATTCGACTCTTTTCGGGTACTGGCCCGGACAGTTTTTCGATACTCACACAGATTTTGCCATTTTTCGGTAATCGCCCGGATTCTATCATTTTTCAGTACTCACACTTATTCGACGCTTTTCCGGTACTCGACCGGAAAGTTTTTCCATACTCGCACGGATTCTACCTTTTTCCGATACACGCTCGGTTTATATCATTTTTCGGTACTCACACTTATTCGACTCTTTTGTGGTACACGCCCGAACTGTTTTTCGATACTCGCACGGATTCTGTCTTTTTCCGATACTCGCTCGGATTATATCATTTTTCCATACTCACACTTATTCGACTCTTTTCGGGTACTGGCCCGGACAGTTTTTCGATACTCACACAGATTTTGCCATTTTTCGGTAATCGCCCGGATTCTATCATTTTTCAGTACTCACACTTATTCGACGCTTTTCCGGTACTCGACCGGAAAGTTTTTCCATACTCGCACGGATTCTACCTTTTTCCGATACACGCTCGGTTTATATCATTTTTCGGTACTCACACTTATTCGACTCTTTTGTGGTACTCGCCCGAACAGTTTTTCGATTCTCGCACGGATTCTGCCTTTTTTGCTATACTCGCCCGGATTCTATCATTTTTCAGTACTCACACTTATTCGACGCTTTTCCGGTACTCGACCGGAAAGTTTTTCCATACTCGCACCGATTCTACCTTTTTCCGATACACGCTCGGTTTATATCATTTTTCGGTACTCACACTTATTCGACTCTTTTGTGGTACTCGCCCGAACAGTTTTTCGATTCTCGCACGGATTCTGCCTTTTTCCTATACTCGCCCGGATTATATCATTTTTCGGTACTCTTACTTATTCGACTCTTTTGTGGTACACGCCCGAACTGTTTTTCGATACTCGCACGGATTCTGTCTTTTTCCGATACTCGCTCGGATTATATCATTTTTCGGTACTCACACTTATTCGACTCTTTTCGGGTACTGGCCAGGACAGTTTTTCGATACTCACACAGATTCTGCCATTTTTCGGCAATCGCCCAGATTCTATCATTTTTCAGTACTCACACTTATTCGACGCTTTTCCGGTACTCGCCCGGAAAGTTTTTCCATACTCGCACGGATTCTACCTTTTTCCGATACACGCTCGGTTTATATCATTTTTCGGTACTCACACTTATTCGACTCTTTTGTGGTACTCGCCCGAACAGTTTTTCGATTCTCGCACGGATTCTGCCTTTTTCCTATACTCGCTCGGATTATATCATTTTTCGGTACTCTTACTTATTCGACTCTTTTGTGGTACACGCCCGAACTGTTTTTCGATACTCGCACGGATTCTGTCTTTTTCCGATACTCGCTCGGATTATATCATTTTTCGGTACTCACACTTATTCGACTCTTTTCGGGTACTGGCCCGGACAGTTTTTCGATACTCACACGGATTCTGCCATTTTTCGGCAATCGCCCGGATTCTATCATTTTTCAATACTCACACTTATTCGACGCTTTTCCGGTACTCGACCGGAAAGTTTTTCCATACTCGCACGGATTCTACCTTTTTCCGATACACGCTCGGTTTATATCATTTTTCGGTACTCACACTTATTCGACTCTTTTGTGGTACTCGCCCGAACAGTTTTTCGATTCTCGCACGGATTCTGCCTTTTTCCTATACTCGCTCGGATTATATCATTTTTCGGTACTCTTACTTATTCGACTCTTTTGTGGTACACGCCCGAACTGTTTTTCGATACTCGCACGGATTCTGTCTTTTTCCGATACTCGCTCGGATTATATCATTTTTCGGTACTCACACTTATTCGACTCTTTTCGGGTACTGGCCCGGACAGTTTTTCGATACTCACACGGATTCTGCCATTTTTCGGCAATCGCCCGGATTCTATCATTTTTCAATACTCACACTTATTCGACGCTTTTCCGGTACTCGACCGGAAAGTTTTTCCATACTCGCACGGATTCTACCTTTTTCCGATACACGCTCGGTTTATATCATTTTTCGGTACTCACACTTATTCGACTCTTTTGTGGTACACGCCCGAACTGTTTTTTGATACTCGCACGGATTCTGTCTTTTTCCGATACTCGCTCGGATTATATCATTTTTCGGTACTCACACTTATTCGACTCTTTTCGGGTACTGGCCCGGACAATTTTTCGATACTCACACGGATTCTGCCATTTTTCGGCAATCGCCCGGATTCTATCTTTTTTCAGTACTCACACTTATTCGACGCTTTTCCGGTACTCGCCCGGAAAGTTTTTCCATACTCGCACGGATTCTACCTTTTTCCGATACACGCTCGGTTTATATCATTTTTCGGTACTCACACTTATTCGACTCTTTTGTGGTACTCGCCCGAACTGTTTTTCGATACTCGCACGGATTTTGTCTTTTTCCGATACTCGCTCGGATTATATCATTTTTCGGTACGCACACTTATTCGACTCTTTTCGGGTACTGGCCCGGACAGTTTTTCGATACTCACACGGATTCTGCCATTTTTCGGCAATCGCCCGGATTCTATCTTTTTTCAGTACTCACACTTATTCGACGCTTTTCCGGTACTCGCCCGGAAAGTTTTTCCATACTCGCACGGATTCTACCTTTTTCCGATACACGCTCGGATTATATCATTTTTCGGTACTCACACTTATTCGACTCTTTTCG
The DNA here is from genome assembly GCF_030704535.1 of Vitis vinifera. Classification (NCBI taxonomy): domain Eukaryota; kingdom Viridiplantae; phylum Streptophyta; class Magnoliopsida; order Vitales; family Vitaceae; genus Vitis; species Vitis vinifera. The sequence goes on along the minus strand of NC_081823.1, from coordinate 17,030,740 downwards.
GGTACTGGCCAGGACAGTTTTTCGATACTCACACAGATTCTGCCATTTTTCGGCAATCGCCCAGATTCTATCATTTTTCAGTACTCACACTTATTCGACGCTTTTCCGGTACTCGCCCGGAAAGTTTTTCCATACTCGCACGGATTCTACCTTTTTCCGATACACGCTCGGTTTATATCATTTTTCGGTACTCACACTTATTCGACTCTTTTGTGGTACTCGCCCGAACAGTTTTTCGATTCTCGCACGGATTCTGCCTTTTTCCTATACTCGCCCGGATTATATCATTTTTCGGTACTCTTACTTATTCGACTCTTTTGTGGTACACGCCCGAACTGTTTTTCGATACTCGCACGGATTCTGTCTTTTTCCGATACTCGCTCGGATTATATCATTTTTCGGTACTCACACTTATTCGACTCTTTTCGGGTACTGGCCCGGACAGTTTTTCGATACTCACACGGATTCTGCCATTTTTCGGCAATCGCCCGGATTCTATCTTTTTTCAGTACTCACACTTATTCGACGCTTTTCCGGTACTCGCCCGGAAAGTTTTTCCATACTCGCACCGATTCTACCTTTTTCCGATACACGCTCGGTTTATATCATTTTTCGGTACTCACACTTATTCGACTCTTTTGTGGTACTCGCCCGAACAGTTTTTCGATTCTCGCACGGATTCTGCCTTTTTCCTATACTCGCCCGGATTATATCATTTTTCGGTACTCTTACTTATTCGACTCTTTTGTGGTACACGCCCGAACTGTTTTTCGATACTCGCACGGATTCTGTCTTTTTCCGATACTCGCTCGGATTATATCATTTTTCAATACTCACACTTATTCGACTCTTTTCGGGTACTGGCCCGGACAGTTTTTCGATACTCACACAGATTTTGCCATTTTTCGGTAATCGCCCGGATTCTATCATTTTTCAGTACTCACACTTATTCGACGCTTTTCCGGTACTCGACCGGAAAGTTTTTCCATACTCGCACGGATTCTACCTTTTTCCGATACACGCTCGGTTTATATCATTTTTCGGTACTCACACTTATTCGACTCTTTTGTGGTACACGCCCGAACTGTTTTTCGATACTCGCACGGATTCTGTCTTTTTCCGATACTCGCTCGGATTATATCATTTTTCCATACTCACACTTATTCGACTCTTTTCGGGTACTGGCCCGGACAGTTTTTCGATACTCACACAGATTTTGCCATTTTTCGGTAATCGCCCGGATTCTATCATTTTTCAGTACTCACACTTATTCGACGCTTTTCCGGTACTCGACCGGAAAGTTTTTCCATACTCGCACGGATTCTACCTTTTTCCGATACACGCTCGGTTTATATCATTTTTCGGTACTCACACTTATTCGACTCTTTTGTGGTACTCGCCCGAACAGTTTTTCGATTCTCGCACGGATTCTGCCTTTTTTGCTATACTCGCCCGGATTCTATCATTTTTCAGTACTCACACTTATTCGACGCTTTTCCGGTACTCGACCGGAAAGTTTTTCCATACTCGCACCGATTCTACCTTTTTCCGATACACGCTCGGTTTATATCATTTTTCGGTACTCACACTTATTCGACTCTTTTGTGGTACTCGCCCGAACAGTTTTTCGATTCTCGCACGGATTCTGCCTTTTTCCTATACTCGCCCGGATTATATCATTTTTCGGTACTCTTACTTATTCGACTCTTTTGTGGTACACGCCCGAACTGTTTTTCGATACTCGCACGGATTCTGTCTTTTTCCGATACTCGCTCGGATTATATCATTTTTCGGTACTCACACTTATTCGACTCTTTTCGGGTACTGGCCAGGACAGTTTTTCGATACTCACACAGATTCTGCCATTTTTCGGCAATCGCCCAGATTCTATCATTTTTCAGTACTCACACTTATTCGACGCTTTTCCGGTACTCGCCCGGAAAGTTTTTCCATACTCGCACGGATTCTACCTTTTTCCGATACACGCTCGGTTTATATCATTTTTCGGTACTCACACTTATTCGACTCTTTTGTGGTACTCGCCCGAACAGTTTTTCGATTCTCGCACGGATTCTGCCTTTTTCCTATACTCGCTCGGATTATATCATTTTTCGGTACTCTTACTTATTCGACTCTTTTGTGGTACACGCCCGAACTGTTTTTCGATACTCGCACGGATTCTGTCTTTTTCCGATACTCGCTCGGATTATATCATTTTTCGGTACTCACACTTATTCGACTCTTTTCGGGTACTGGCCCGGACAGTTTTTCGATACTCACACGGATTCTGCCATTTTTCGGCAATCGCCCGGATTCTATCATTTTTCAATACTCACACTTATTCGACGCTTTTCCGGTACTCGACCGGAAAGTTTTTCCATACTCGCACGGATTCTACCTTTTTCCGATACACGCTCGGTTTATATCATTTTTCGGTACTCACACTTATTCGACTCTTTTGTGGTACACGCCCGAACTGTTTTTTGATACTCGCACGGATTCTGTCTTTTTCCGATACTCGCTCGGATTATATCATTTTTCGGTACTCACACTTATTCGACTCTTTTCGGGTACTGGCCCGGACAATTTTTCGATACTCACACGGATTCTGCCATTTTTCGGCAATCGCCCGGATTCTATCTTTTTTCAGTACTCACACTTATTCGACGCTTTTCCGGTACTCGCCCGGAAAGTTTTTCCATACTCGCACGGATTCTACCTTTTTCCGATACACGCTCGGTTTATATCATTTTTCGGTACTCACACTTATTCGACTCTTTTGTGGTACACGCCTGAACTGTTTTTCGATACTCGCACGGATTCTGTCTTTTTCCGATACTCGCTCGGATTATATCATTTTTCGGTACTCACACTTATTCGACTCTTTTCGGGTACTGGCCCGGACAGTTTTTCGATACTCACACGGATTCTGCCATTTTTCGGCAATCGCCCGGATTCTATCTTTTTTCAGTACTCACACTTATTCGACGCTTTTCCGGTACTCGCCCGGAAAGTTTTTCCATACTCGCACGGATTCTACCTTTTTCCGATACACGCTCGGTTTATATCATTTTTCGGTACTCACACTTATTCGACTCTTTTGTGGTACTCGCCCGAACTGTTTTTCGATACTCGCACGGATTTTGTCTTTTTCCGATACTCGCTCGGATTATATCATTTTTCGGTACTCACACTTATTCGACTCTTTTCGGGTACTGGCCAGGAAAGTTTTTCGATACTCACACAGATTCTGCCATTTTTCGGCAATCGCCCAGATTCTATCATTTTTCAGTACTCACACTTATTCGACGCTTTTCCGGTACTCGCCCGGAAAGTTTTTCCATACTCGCACGGATTCTACCTTTTTCCGATACACGCTCGGTTTATATCATTTTTCGGTACTCACACTTATTCGACTCTTTTGTGGTACTCGCCCGAACAGTTTTTCGATTCTCGCACGGATTCTGCCTTTTTCCTATACTCGCTCGGATTATATCATTTTTCGGTACTCTTACTTATTCGACTCTTTTGTGGTACACGCCCGAACTGTTTTTCGATACTCGCACGGATTCTGTCTTTTTCCGATACTCGCTCGGATTATATCATTTTTCAATACTCACACTTATTCAACTCTTTTCAGGTACTGGCCCGGACAGTTTTTCGATACTCACACGGATTCTGCCATTTTTCGGTAATCGCCCGGATTCTATCATTTTTCAGTACTCACACTTATTCGACGCTTTTCCGGTACTCGCCCGGAAAGTTTTTCCATACTCGCACGGATTCTACCTTTTTCCGATACACGCTCGGTTTATATCATTTTTCGGTACTCACACTTATTCGACTCTTTTGTGGTACTCGCCCGAACTGTTTTTCGATACTCGCACGGATTTTGTCTTTTTCCGATACTCGCTCGGATTATATCATTTTTCGGTACTCACACTTATTCGACTCTTTTCGGGTACTGGCCCGGACAGTTTTTCGATACTCACACGGATTCTGCCATTTTTCGGCAATCGCCCGGAATCTATCATTTTTCAATACTCACACTTATTCGACGCTTTTCCGGTACTCGACCGGAAAGTTTTTCCATACTCGCACGGATTCTACCTTTTTCCGATACACGCTCGGTTTATATCATTTTTCGGTACTCACACTTATTCGACTCTTTTGTGGTACACGCCCGAACTGTTTTTCGATACTCGCACGGATTCTGTCTTTTTCCGATACTCGCTCGGATTATATCATTTTTCGGTACTCACACTTATTCGACTCTTTTCGGGTACTGGCCCGGACAATTTTTCGATACTCACACGGATTCTGCCATTTTTCGGCAATCGCCCGGATTCTATCTTTTTTCAGTACTCACACTTATTCGACGCTTTTCCGGTACTCGACCGGAAAGTTTTTCCATACTCGCACGGATTCTACCTTTTTCCGATACACGCTCGGTTTATATCATTTTTCGGTACTCACACTTATTCGACTCTTTTGTGGTACTCGCCCGAACTGTTTTTCGATACTCGCACGGATTTTGTCTTTTTCCGATACTCGCTCGGATTATATCATTTTTCGGTACTCACACTTATTCGACTCTTTTCGGGTACTGGCCAGGACAGTTTTTCGATACTCACACAGATTCTGCCATTTTTCGGCAATCGCCCAGATTCTATCATTTTTCAGTACTCACACTTATTCGACGCTTTTCCGGTACTCGCCCGGAAAGTTTTTCCATACTCGCACGGATTCTACCTTTTTCCGATACACGCTCGGTTTATATCATTTTTCGGTACTCACACTTATTCGACTCTTTTGTGGTACTCGCCCGAACAGTTTTTCGATTCTCGCACGGATTCTGCCTTTTTCCTATACTCGCCCGGATTATATCATTTTTCGGTACTCTTACTTATTCGACTCTTTTGTGGTACACGCCCGAACTGTTTTTCGATACTCGCACGGATTCTGTCTTTTTCCGATACTCGCTCGGATTATATCATTTTTCAATACTCACACTTATTCGACTCTTTTCGGGTACTGGCCCGGACAGTTTTTCGATACTCACACAGATTTTGCCATTTTTCGGTAATCGCCCGGATTCTATCATTTTTCAGTACTCACACTTATTCGACGCTTTTCCGGTACTCGACCGGAAAGTTTTTCCATACTCGCACGGATTCTACCTTTTTCCGATACACGCTCGGTTTATATCATTTTTCGGTACTCACACTTATTCGACTCTTTTGTGGTACACGCCCGAACTGTTTTTCGATACTCGCACGGATTCTGTCTTTTTCCGATACTCGCTCGGATTATATCATTTTTCCATACTCACACTTATTCGACTCTTTTCGGGTACTGGCCCGGACAGTTTTTCGATACTCACACAGATTTTGCCATTTTTCGGTAATCGCCCGGATTCTATCATTTTTCAGTACTCACACTTATTCGACGCTTTTCCGGTACTCGACCGGAAAGTTTTTCCATACTCGCACGGATTCTACCTTTTTCCGATACACGCTCGGTTTATATCATTTTTCGGTACTCACACTTATTCGACTCTTTTGTGGTACACGCCCGAACTGTTTTTCGATACTCGCACGGATTCTGTCTTTTTCCGATACTCGCTCGGATTATATCATTTTTCGGTACTCACACTTATTCGACTCTTTTCGGGTACTGGCCCGGACAATTTTTCGATACTCACACGGATTCTGCCATTTTTCGGCAATCGCCCGGATTCTATCTTTTTTCAGTACTCACACTTATTCGACGCTTTTCCGGTACTCGACCGGAAAGTTTTTCCATACTCGCACGGATTCTACCTTTTTCCGATACACGCTCGGTTTATATCATTTTTCGGTACTCACACTTATTCGACTCTTTTGTGGTACTCGCCCGAACTGTTTTTCGATACTCGCACGGATTTTGTCTTTTTCCGATACTCGCTCGGATTATATCATTTTTCGGTACTCACACTTATTCGACTCTTTTCGGGTACTGGCCAGGACAGTTTTTCGATACTCACACAGATTCTGCCATTTTTCGGCAATCGCCCAGATTCTATCATTTTTCAGTACTCACACTTATTCGACGCTTTTCCGGTACTCGCCCGGAAAGTTTTTCCATACTCGCACGGATTCTACCTTTTTCCGATACACGCTCGGTTTATATCATTTTTCGGTACTCACACTTATTCGACTCTTTTGTGGTACTCGCCCGAACAGTTTTTCGATTCTCGCACGGATTCTGCCTTTTTCCTATACTCGCCCGGATTATATCATTTTTCGGTACTCTTACTTATTCGACTCTTTTGTGGTACACGCCCGAACTGTTTTTCGATACTCGCACGGATTCTGTCTTTTTCCGATACTCGCTCGGATTATATCATTTTTCAATACTCACACTTATTCGACTCTTTTCGGGTACTGGCCCGGACAGTTTTTCGATACTCACACAGATTTTGCCATTTTTCGGTAATCGCCCGGATTCTATCATTTTTCAGTACTCACACTTATTCGACGCTTTTCCGGTACTCGACCGGAAAGTTTTTCCATACTCGCACGGATTCTACCTTTTTCCGATACACGCTCGGTTTATATCATTTTTCGGTACTCACACTTATTCGACTCTTTTGTGGTACACGCCCGAACTGTTTTTCGATACTCGCACGGATTCTGTCTTTTTCCGATACTCGCTCGGATTATATCATTTTTCCATACTCACACTTATTCGACTCTTTTCGGGTACTGGCCCGGACAGTTTTTCGATACTCACACAGATTTTGCCATTTTTCGGTAATCGCCCGGATTCTATCATTTTTCAGTACTCACACTTATTCGACGCTTTTCCGGTACTCGACCGGAAAGTTTTTCCATACTCGCACCGATTCTACCTTTTTCCGATACACGCTCGGTTTATATCATTTTTCGGTACTCACACTTATTCGACTCTTTTGTGGTACTCGCCCGAACAGTTTTTCGATTCTCGCACGGATTCTGCCTTTTTCCTATACTCGCCCGGATTCTATCATTTTTCAGTACTCACACTTATTCGACGCTTTTCCGGTACTCGACCGGAAAGTTTTTCCATACTCGCACCGATTCTACCTTTTTCCGATACACGCTCGGTTTATATCATTTTTCGGTACTCACACTTATTCGACTCTTTTGTGGTACTCGCCCGAACAGTTTTTCGATTCTCGCACGGATTCTGCCTTTTTCCTATACTCGCCCGGATTATATCATTTTTCGGTACTCTTACTTATTCGACTCTTTTGTGGTACACGCCCGAACTGTTTTTCGATACTCGCACGGATTCTGTCTTTTTCCGATACTCGCTCGGATTATATCATTTTTCGGTACTCACACTTATTCGACTCTTTTCGGGTACTGGCCAGGACAGTTTTTCGATACTCACACAGATTCTGCCATTTTTCGGCAATCGCCCAGATTCTATCATTTTTCAGTACTCACACTTATTCGACGCTTTTCCGGTACTCGCCCGGAAAGTTTTTCCATACTCGCACGGATTCTACCTTTTTCCGATACACGCTCGGTTTATATCATTTTTCGGTACTCACACTTATTCGACTCTTTTGTGGTACTCGCCCGAACAGTTTTTCGATTCTCGCACGGATTCTGCCTTTTTCCTATACTCGCTCGGATTATATCATTTTTCGGTACTCTTACTTATTCGACTCTTTTGTGGTACACGCCCGAACTGTTTTTCGATACTCGCACGGATTCTGTCTTTTTCCGATACTCGCTCGGATTATATCATTTTTCAATACTCACACTTATTCAACTCTTTTCAAGTACTGGCCCGGACAGTTTTTCGATACTCACACGGATTCTGCCATTTTTCGGTAATCGCCCGGATTCTATCATTTTTCAGTACTCACACTTATTCGACGCTTTTCCGGTACTCGCCCGGAAAGTTTTTCCATACTCGCACGGATTCTACCTTTTTCCGATACACGCTCGGTTTATATCATTTTTCGGTACTCACACTTATTCGACTCTTTTGTGGTACTCGCCCGAACTGTTTTTCGATACTCGCACGGATTTTGTCTTTTTCCGATACTCGCTCGGATTATATCATTTTTCGGTACTCACACTTATTCGACTCTTTTCGGGTACTGGCCCGGACAGTTTTTCGATACTCACACAGATTTTGCCATTTTTCGGTAATCGCCCGGATTCTATCATTTTTCAGTACTCACACTTATTCGACGCTTTTCCGGTACTCGACCGGAAAGTTTTTCCATACTCGCACCGATTCTACCTTTTTCCGATACACGCTCGGTTTATATCATTTTTCGGTACTCACACTTATTCGACTCTTTTGTGGTACTCGCCCGAACAGTTTTTCGATTCTCGCACGGATTCTACCTTTTTCCGATACACGCTCGGTTTATATCATTTTTCGGTACTCACACTTATTCGACTCTTTTGTGGTACACGCCCGAACTGTTTTTCGATACTCGCACGGATTCTGTCTTTTTCCGATACTCGCTCGGATTATATCATTTTTCAATACTCACACTTATTCGACTCTTTTCGGGTACTGGCCCGGACAGTTTTTCGATACTCACACAGATTTTGCCATTTTTCGGTAATCGCCCGGATTCTATCATTTTTCAGTACTCACACTTATTCGACGCTTTTCCGGTACTCGACCGGAAAGTTTTTCCATACTGGCACGGATTCTACCTTTTTCCGATACACGCTCGGTTTATATCATTTTTCGGTACTCACACTTATTCGACTCTTTTGTGGTACTCGCCCGAACTGTTTTTCGATACTCGCACGGATTCTGTCTTTTTTCGATACTCGCTCGGATTATATCAATTTTCGGTACTCACACTTATTCGACTCTTTTCGGGTACTGGCCCGGACAGTTTTTCGATACTCACACGGATTCTGCCATTTTTCGGCAATCGCCCGGATTCTATCATTTTTCAGTACTCACACTTATTCGACGCTTTTCCGGTACTCGACCGGAAAGTTTTTCCATACTCGCACGGATTCTACCTTTTTCCGATACACGCTCGGTTTATATCATTTTTCGGTACTCACACTTATTCGACTCTTTTGTGGTACACGCCCGAACTGTTTTTCGATACTCGCACGGATTCTGTCTTTTTCCGATACTCGCTCGGATTATATCATTTTTCGGTACTCACACTTATTCGACTCTTTTCGGGTACTGGCCCGGACAATTTTTCGATACTCACACGGATTCTGCCATTTTTCGGCAATCGCCCGGATTCTATCTTTTTTCAGTACTCACACTTATTTGACGCTTTTCCGGTACTCGCCCGGAAAGTTTTTCCATACTCGCACGGATTCTACCTTTTTCCGATACACGCTCGGTTTATATCATTTTTCGGTACTCACACTTATTCGACTCTTTTGTGGTACTCGCCCGAACTGTTTTTCGATACTCGCACGGATTTTGTCTTTTTCCGATACTCGCTCGGATTATATCATTTTTCGGTACTCACACTTATTCGACTCTTTTCGGGTACTGGCCCGGACAGTTTTTCGATACTCACACGGATTCTGCCATTTTTCGGTAATCGCCCGGATTCTATCATTTTTCAGTACTCACACTTATTCGACGCTTTTCCGGTACTCGCCCGGAAAGTTTTTCCATACTCGCACGGATTCTACCTTTTTCCGATACACGCTCGGTTTATATCATTTTTCGGTACTCACACTTATTCGACTCTTTTGTGGTACTCGCCCGAACAGTTTTTCGATTCTCGCACGGATTCTGCCTTTTTCCTATACTCGCCCGGATTATATCATTTTTCGGTACTCTTACTTATTCGACTCTTTTGTGGTACACGCCCGAACTGTTTTTCGATACTCGCACGGATTCTGTCTTTTTCCGATACTCGCTCGGATTATATCATTTTTCAATACTCACACTTATTCGACTCTTTTCGGGTACTGGCCCGGACAGTTTTTCGATACTCACACAGATTTTGCCATTTTTCGGTAATCGCCCGGATTCTATCATTTTTCAGTACTCACACTTATTCGACGCTTTTCCGGTACTCGACCGGAAAGTTTTTCCATACTCGCACGGATTCTACCTTTTTCCGATACACGCTCGGTTTATATCATTTTTCGGTACTCACACTTATTCGACTCTTTTGTGGTACACGCCCGAACTGTTTTTCGATACTCGCACGGATTCTGTCTTTTTCCGATACTCGCTCGGATTATATCATTTTTCCATACTCACACTTATTCGACTCTTTTCGGGTACTGGCCCGGACAGTTTTTCGATACTCACACAGATTTTGCCATTTTTCGGTAATCGCCCGGATTCTATCATTTTTCAGTACTCACACTTATTCGACGCTTTTCCGGTACTCGACCGGAAAGTTTTTCCATACTCGCACCGATTCTACCTTTTTCCGATACACGCTCGGTTTATATCATTTTTCGGTACTCACACTTATTCGACTCTTTTGTGGTACTCGCCCGAACAGTTTTCGATTCTCGCACGGATTCTGCCTTTTTCCTATACTCGCCCGGATTCTATCATTTTTCAGTACTCACACTTATTCGACGCTTTTCCGGTACTCGACCGGAAAGTTTTTCCATACTCGCACCGATTCTACCTTTTTCCGATACACGCTCGGTTTATATCATTTTTCGGTACTCACACTTATTCGACTCTTTTGTGGTACTCGCCCGAACAGTTTTTCGATTCTCGCACGGATTCTGCCTTTTTCCTATACTCGCCCGGATTATATCATTTTTCGGTACTCTTACTTATTCGACTCTTTTGTGGTACACGCCCGAACTGTTTTTCGATACTCGCACGGATTCTGTCTTTTTCCGATACTCGCTCGGATTATATCATTTTTCGGTACTCACACTTATTCGACTCTTTTCGGGTACTGGCCAGGACAGTTTTTCGATACTCACACAGATTCTGCCATTTTTCGGCAATCGCCCAGATTCTATCATTTTTCAGTACTCACACTTATTCGACGCTTTTCCGGTACTCGCCCGGAAAGTTTTTCCATACTCGCACGGATTCTACCTTTTTCCGATACACGCTCGGTTTATATCATTTTTCGGTACTCACACTTATTCGACTCTTTTGTGGTACTCGCCCGAACAGTTTTTCGATTCTCGCACGGATTCTGCCTTTTTCCTATACTCGCTCGGATTATATCATTTTTCGGTACTCTTACTTATTCGACTCTTTTGTGGTACACGCCCGAACTGTTTTTCGATACTCGCACGGATTCTGTCTTTTTCCGATACTCGCTCGGATTATATCATTTTTCAATACTCACACTTATTCAACTCTTTTCAAGTACTGGCCCGGACAGTTTTTCGATACTCACACGGATTCTGCCATTTTTCGGTAATCGCCCGGATTCTATCATTTTTCAGTACTCACACTTATTCGACGCTTTTCCGGTACTCGCCCGGAAAGTTTTTCCATACTCGCACGGATTCTACCTTTTTCCGATACACGCTCGGTTTATATCATTTTTCGGTACTCACACTTATTCGACTCTTTTGTGGTACTCGCCCGAACTGTTTTTCGATACTCGCACGGATTTTGTCTTTTTCCGATACTCGCTCGGATTATATCATTTTTCGGTACTCACACTTATTCGACTCTTTTCGGGTACTGGCCCGGACAGTTTTTCGATACTCACACAGATTTTGCCATTTTTCGGTAATCGCCCGGATTCTATCATTTTTCAGTACTCACACTTATTCGACGCTTTTCCGGTACTCGACCGGAAAGTTTTTCCATACTCGCACCGATTCTACCTTTTTCCGATACACGCTCGGTTTATATCATTTTTCGGTACTCACACTTATTCGACTCTTTTGTGGTACTCGCCCGAACAGTTTTTCGATTCTCGCACGGATTCTACCTTTTTCCGATACACGCTCGGTTTATATCATTTTTCGGTACTCACACTTATTCGACTCTTTTGTGGTACACGCCCGAACTGTTTTTCGATACTCGCACGGATTCTGTCTTTTTCCGATACTCGCTCGGATTATATCATTTTTCAATACTCACACTTATTCGACTCTTTTCGGGTACTGGCCCGGACAGTTTTTCGATACTCACACAGATTTTGCCATTTTTCGGTAATCGCCCGGATTCTATCATTTTTCAGTACTCACACTTATTCGACGCTTTTCCGGTACTCGACCGGAAAGTTTTTCCATACTGGCACGGATTCTACCTTTTTCCGATACACGCTCGGTTTATATCATTTTTCGGTACTCACACTTATTCGACTCTTTTGTGGTACTCGCCCGAACTGTTTTTCGATACTCGCACGGATTCTGTCTTTTTTCGATACTCGCTCGGATTATATCAATTTTCGGTACTCACACTTATTCGACTCTTTTCGGGTACTGGCCCGGACAGTTTTTCGATACTCACACGGATTCTGCCATTTTTCGGCAATCGCCCGGATTCTATCATTTTTCAGTACTCACACTTATTCGACGCTTTTCCGGTACTCGACCGGAAAGTTTTTCCATACTCGCACGGATTCTACCTTTTTCCGATACACGCTCGGTTTATATCATTTTTCGGTACTCACACTTATTCGACTCTTTTGTGGTACACGCCCGAACTGTTTTTCGATACTCGCACGGATTCTGTCTTTTTCCGATACTCGCTCGGATTATATCATTTTTCGGTACTCACACTTATTCGACTCTTTTCGGGTACTGGCCCGGACAATTTTTCGATACTCACACGGATTCTGCCATTTTTCGGCAATCGCCCGGATTCTATCTTTTTTCAGTACTCACACTTATTTGACGCTTTTCCGGTACTCGCCCGGAAAGTTTTTCCATACTCGCACGGATTCTACCTTTTTCCGATACACGCTCGGTTTATATCATTTTTCGGTACTCACACTTATTCGACTCTTTTGTGGTACTCGCCCGAACTGTTTTTCGATACTCGCACGGATTTTGTCTTTTTCCGATACTCGCTCGGATTATATCATTTTTCGGTACTCACACTTATTCGACTCTTTTCGGGTACTGGCCCGGACAGTTTTTCGATACTCACACGGATTCTGCCATTTTTCGGTAATCGCCCGGATTCTATCATTTTTCAGTACTCACACTTATTCGACGCTTTTCCGGTACTCGCCCGGAAAGTTTTTCCATACTCGCACGGATTCTACCTTTTTCCGATACACGCTCGGTTTATATCATTTTTCGGTACTCACACTTATTCGACTCTTTTGTGGTACTCGCCCGAACAGTTTTTCGATTCTCGCACGGATTCTGCCTTTTTCCTATACTCGCCCGGATTATATCATTTTTCGGTACTCTTACTTATTCGACTCTTTTGTGGTACACGCCCGAACTGTTTTTCGATACTCGCACGGATTCTGTCTTTTTCCGATACTCGCTCGGATTATATCATTTTTCAATACTCACACTTATTCGACTCTTTTCGGGTACTGGCCCGGACAGTTTTTCGATACTCACACAGATTTTGCCATTTTTCGGTAATCGCCCGGATTCTATCATTTTTCAGTACTCACACTTATTCGACGCTTTTCCGGTACTCGACCGGAAAGTTTTTCCATACTCGCACGGATTCTACCTTTTTCCGATACACGCTCGGTTTATATCATTTTTCGGTACTCACACTTATTCGACTCTTTTGTGGTACACGCCCGAACTGTTTTTCGATACTCGCACGGATTCTGTCTTTTTCCGATACTCGCTCGGATTATATCATTTTTCCATACTCACACTTATTCGACTCTTTTCGGGTACTGGCCCGGACAGTTTTTCGATACTCACACAGATTTTGCCATTTTTCGGTAATCGCCCGGATTCTATCATTTTTCAGTACTCACACTTATTCGACGCTTTTCCGGTACTCGACCGGAAAGTTTTTCCATACTCGCACCGATTCTACCTTTTTCCGATACACGCTCGGTTTATATCATTTTTCGGTACTCACACTTATTCGACTCTTTTGTGGTACTCGCCCGAACAGTTTTCGATTCTCGCACGGATTCTGCCTTTTTCCTATACTCGCCCGGATTCTATCATTTTTCAGTACTCACACTTATTCGACGCTTTTCCGGTACTCGACCGGAAAGTTTTTCCATACTCGCACCGATTCTACCTTTTTCCGATACACGCTCGGTTTATATCATTTTTCGGTACTCACACTTATTCGACTCTTTTGTGGTACTCGCCCGAACAGTTTTTCGATTCTCGCACGGATTCTGCCTTTTTCCTATACTCGCCCGGATTATATCATTTTTCGGTACTCTTACTTATTCGACTCTTTTGTGGTACACGCCCGAACTGTTTTTCGATACTCGCACGGATTCTGTCTTTTTCCGATACTCGCTCGGATTATATCATTTTTCGGTACTCACACTTATTCGACTCTTTTCGGGTACTGGCCAGGACAGTTTTTCGATACTCACACAGATTCTGCCATTTTTCGGCAATCGCCCAGATTCTATCATTTTTCAGTACTCACACTTATTCGACGCTTTTCCGGTACTCGCCCGGAAAGTTTTTCCATACTCGCACGGATTCTACCTTTTTCCGATACACGCTCGGTTTATATCATTTTTCGGTACTCACACTTATTCGACTCTTTTGTGGTACTCGCCCGAACAGTTTTTCGATTCTCGCACGGATTCTGCCTTTTTCCTATACTCGCTCGGATTATATCATTTTTCGGTACTCTTACTTATTCGACTCTTTTGTGGTACACGCCCGAACTGTTTTTCGATACTCGCACGGATTCTGTCTTTTTCCGATACTCGCTCGGATTATATCATTTTTCAATACTCACACTTATTCAACTCTTTTCAGGTACTGGCCCGGACAGTTTTTCGATACTCACACGGATTCTGCCATTTTTCGGTAATCGCCCGGATTCTATCATTTTTCAGTACTCACACTTATTCGACGCTTTTCCGGTACTCGCCCGGAAAGTTTTTCCATACTCGCACGGATTCTACCTTTTTCCGATACACGCTCGGTTTATATCATTTTTCGGTACTCACACTTATTCGACTCTTTTGTGGTACTCGCCCGAACAGTTTTTCGATTCTCGCACGGATTCTGCCTTTTTCCTATACTCGCCCGGATTATATCATTTTTCGGTACTCTTACTTATTCGACTCTTTTGTGGTACACGCCCGAACTGTTTTTCGATACTCGCACGGATTCTGTCTTTTTCCGATACTCGCTCGGATTATATCATTTTTCGGTACTCACACTTATTCGACTCTTTTCGGGTACTGGCCCGGACAGTTTTTCGATACTCACACGGATTCTGCCATTTTTCGGCAATCGCCCGGATTCTATCTTTTTTCAGTACTCACACTTATTCGACGCTTTTCCGGTACTCGCCCGGAAAGTTTTTCCATACTCGCACGGATTCTACCTTTTTCCGATACACGCTCGGTTTATATCATTTTTCGGTACTCACACTTATTCGACTCTTTTGTGGTACTCGCCCGAACAGTTTTTCGATTCTCGCACGGATTCTGCCTTTTTCCTATACTCGCCCGGATTATATCATTTTTCGGTACTCTTACTTATTCGACTCTTTTGTGGTACACGCCCGAACTGTTTTTCGATACTCGCACGGATTCTGTCTTTTTCCGATACTCGCTCGGATTATATCATTTTTCAATACTCACACTTATTCGACTCTTTTCGGGTACTGGCCCGGACAGTTTTTCGATACTCACACAGATTTTGCCATTTTTCGGTAATCGCCCGGATTCTATCATTTTTCAGTACTCACACTTATTCGACGCTTTTCCGGTACTCGACCGGAAAGTTTTTCCATACTCGCACGGATTCTACCTTTTTCCGATACACGCTCGGTTTATATCATTTTTCGGTACTCACACTTATTCGACTCTTTTGTGGTACACGCCCGAACTGTTTTTCGATACTCGCACGGATTCTGTCTTTTTCCGATACTCGCTCGGATTATATCATTTTTCCATACTCACACTTATTCGACTCTTTTCGGGTACTGGCCCGGACAGTTTTTCGATACTCACACAGATTTTGCCATTTTTCGGTAATCGCCCGGATTCTATCATTTTTCAGTACTCACACTTATTCGACGCTTTTCCGGTACTCGACCGGAAAGTTTTTCCATACTCGCACGGATTCTACCTTTTTCCGATACACGCTCGGTTTATATCATTTTTCGGTACTCACACTTATTCGACTCTTTTGTGGTACTCGCCCGAACTGTTTTTCGATACTCGCACGGATTTTGTCTTTTTCCGATACTCGCTCGGATTATATCATTTTTCGGTACTCACACTTATTCGACTCTTTTCGGGTACTGGCCCGGACAGTTTTTCGATACTCACACGGATTCTGCCATTTTTCGGCAATCGCCCGGATTCTATCTTTTTTCAGTACTCACACTTATTCGACGCTTTTCCGGTACTCGACCGGAAAGTTTTTCCATACTCGCACGGATTCTACCTTTTTCCGATACACGCTCGGTTTATATCATTTTTCGGTACTCACACTTATTCGACTCTTTTGTGGTACTCGCCCGAACTGTTTTTCGATACTCGCACGGATTTTGTCTTTTTCCGATACTCGCTCGGATTATATCATTTTTCGGTACTCACACTTATTCGACTCTTTTCGGGTACTGGCCAGGACAGTTTTTCGATACTCACACAGATTCTGCCATTTTTCGGCAATCGCCCAGATTCTATCATTTTTCAGTACTCACACTTATTCGACGCTTTTCCGGTACTCGCCCGGAAAGTTTTTCCATACTCGCACGGATTCTACCTTTTTCCGATACACGCTCGGTTTATATCATTTTTCGGTACTCACACTTATTCGACTCTTTTGTGGTACTCGCCCGAACAGTTTTTCGATTCTCGCACGGATTCTGCCTTTTTCCTATACTCGCTCGGATTATATCATTTTTCGGTACTCTTACTTATTCGACTCTTTTGTGGTACACGCCCGAACTGTTTTTCGATACTCGCACGGATTCTGTCTTTTTCCGATACTCGCTCGGATTATATCATTTTTCAATACTCACACTTATTCAACTCTTTTCAGGTACTGGCCCGGACAGTTTTTCGATACTCACACGGATTCTGCCATTTTTCGGTAATCGCCCGGATTCTATCATTTTTCAGTACTCACACTTATTCGACGCTTTTCCGGTACTCGCCCGGAAAGTTTTTCCATACTCGCACGGATTCTACCTTTTTCCGATACACGCTCGGTTTATATCATTTTTCGGTACTCACACTTATTCGACTCTTTTGTGGTACTCGCCCGAACAGTTTTTCGATTCTCGCACGGATTCTGCCTTTTTCCTATACTCGCCCGGATTATATCATTTTTCGGTACTCTTACTTATTCGACTCTTTTGTGGTACACGCCCGAACTGTTTTTCGATACTCGCACGGATTCTGTCTTTTTCCGATACTCGCTCGGATTATATCATTTTTCGGTACTCACAGTTTTTCGATACTCACACGGATTCTGCCATTTTTCGGCAATCGCCCGGATTCTATCTTTTTTCAGTACTCACACTTATTCGACGCTTTTCCGGTACTCGCCCGGAAAGTTTTTCCATACTCGCACGGATTCTACCTTTTTCCGATACACGCTCGGTTTATATCATTTTTCGGTACTCACACTTATTCGACTCTTTTGTGGTACTCGCCCGAACAGTTTTTCGATTCTCGCACGGATTCTGCCTTTTTCCTATACTCGCTCGGATTATATCATTTTTCGGTACTCTTACTTATTCGACTCTTTTGTGGTACACGCCCGAACTGTTTTTCGATACTCGCACGGATTCTGTCTTTTTCCGATACACGCTCGGTTTATATCATTTTTCGGTACTCACACTTATTCGACTCTTTTGTGGTACTCGCCCGAACAGTTTTTCGATTCTCGCACGGATTCTGCCTTTTTCCTATACTCGCCCGGATTATATCATTTTTCGGTACTCTTACTTATTCGACTCTTTTGTGGTACACGCCCGAACTGTTTTTCGATACTCGCACGGATTCTGTCTTTTTCCGATACTCGCTCGGATTATATCATTTTTCGGTACTCACACTTATTCGACTCTTTTCGGGTACTGGCCCGGACAGTTTTTCGATACTCACACTGATTCTGCCATTTTTCGACAATCGCCCGGATTCTATCTTTTTTCAGTACTCACACTTATTCGACGCTTTTCCGCTACTCGACCGGAAAGTTTTTCCATACTCGCACGGATTCTACCTTTTTCCGATACACGCTCGGTTTATATCATTTTTCGGTACTCACACTTATTCGACTCTTTTGTGGTACTCGCCCGAACTGTTTTTCGATACTCGCACGGATTTTGTCTTTTTCCGATACTCGCTCGGATTATATCATTTTTCGGTACTCACACTTATTCGACTCTTTTCGGGTACTGGCCAGGACAGTTTTTCGATACTCACACAGATTCTGCCATTTTTCGGCAATCGCCCAGATTCTATCATTTTTCAGTACTCACACTTATTCGACGCTTTTCCGGTACTCGCCCGGAAAGTTTTTCCATACTCGCACGGATTCTACCTTTTTCCGATACACGCTCGGTTTATATCATTTTTCGGTACTCACACTTATTCGACTCTTTTGTGGTACTCGCCCGAACAGTTTTTCGATTCTCGCACGGATTCTGCCTTTTTCCTATACTCGCTCGGATTATATCATTTTTCGGTACTCTTACTTATTCGACTCTTTTGTGGTACACGCCCGAACTGTTTTTCGATACTCGCACGGATTCTGTCTTTTTCCGATACTCGCTCGGATTATATCATTTTTCAATACTCACACTTATTCAACTCTTTTCAGGTACTGGCCCGGACAGTTTTTCGATACTCACACGGATTCTGCCATTTTTCGGTAATCGCCCGGATTCTATCATTTTTCAGTACTCACACTTATTCGACGCTTTTCCGGTACTCGCCCGGAAAGTTTTTCCATACTCGCACGGATTCTACCTTTTTCCGATACACGCTCGGTTTATATCATTTTTCGGTACTCACACTTATTCGACTCTTTTGTGGTACTCGCCCGAACAGTTTTTCGATTCTCGCACGGATTCTGCCTTTTTCCTATACTCGCTCGGATTATATCATTTTTCGGTACTCTTACTTATTCGACTCTTTTGTGGTACACGCCCGAACTGTTTTTCGATACTCGCACGGATTCTGTCTTTTTCCGATACTCGCTCGGATTATATCATTTTTCAATACTCACACTTATTCAACTCTTTTCAGGTACTGGCCCGGACAGTTTTTCGATACTCACACGGATTCTGCCATTTTTCGGTAATCGCCCGGATTCTATCATTTTTCAGTACTCACACTTATTCGACGCTTTTCCGGTACTCGCCCGGAAAGTTTTTCCATACTCGCACGGATTCTACCTTTTTCCGATACACGCTCGGTTTATATCATTTTTCGGTACTCACACTTATTCGACTCTTTTGTGGTACTCGCCCGAACAGTTTTTCGATTCTCGCACGGATTCTGCCTTTTTCCTATACTCGCCCGGATTATATCATTTTTCGGTACTCTTACTTATTCGACTCTTTTGTGGTACACGCCCGAACTGTTTTTCGATACTCGCACGGATTCTGTCTTTTTCCGATACTCGCTCGGATTATATCATTTTTCGGTACTCACAGTTTTTCGATACTCACACGGATTCTGCCATTTTTCGGCAATCGCCCGGATTCTATCTTTTTTCAGTACTCACACTTATTCGACGCTTTTCCGGTACTCGCCCGGAAAGTTTTTCCATACTCGCACGGATTCTACCTTTTTCCGATACACGCTCGGTTTATATCATTTTTCGGTACTCACACTTATTCAACTCTTTTGTGGTACTCGCCCGAACAGTTTTTCGATTCTCGCACGGATTCTGCCTTTTTCCTATACTCGCTCGGATTATATCATTTTTCGGTACTCTTACTTATTCGACTCTTTTGTGGTACACGCCCGAACTGTTTTTCGATACTCGCACGGATTCTGTCTTTTTCCGATACTCGCTCGGATTATATCATTTTTCAATACTCACACTTATTCAACTCTTTTCAGGTACTGGCCCGGACAGTTTTTCGATACTCACACGGATTCTGCCATTTTTCGGTAATCGCCCGGATTCTATCATTTTTCAGTACTCACACTTATTCGACGCTTTTCCGGTACTCGCCCGGAAAGTTTTTCCATACTCGCACGGATTCTACCTTTTTCCGATACACGCTCGGTTTATATCATTTTTCGGTACTCATACTTATTCGACTCTTTTGTGGTACTCGCCCGAACAGTTTTTCGATTCTCGCACGGATTCTGCCTTTTTCCTATACTCGCCCGGATTATATCATTTTTCGGTACTCTTACTTATTCGACTCTTTTGTGGTACACGCCCGAACTGTTTTTCGATACTCGCACGGATTCTGTCTTTTTCCGATACTCGCTCGGATTATATCATTTTTCGGTACTCACACTTATTCGACTCTTTTCGGGTACTGGCCAGGACAGTTTTTCGATACTCACACAGATTCTGCCATTTTTCGGCAATCGCCCAGATTCTATCATTTTTCAGTACTCACACTTATTCGACGCTTTTCCGGTACTCGCCCGGAAAGTTTTTCCATACTCGCACGGATTCTACCTTTTTCCGATACACGCTCGGTTTATATCATTTTTCGGTACTCACACTTATTCGACTCTTTTGTGGTACTCGCCCGAACAGTTTTTCGATTCTCGCACGGATTCTGCCTTTTTCCTATACTCGCTCGGATTATATCATTTTTCGGTACTCTTACTTATTCGACTCTTTTGTGGTACACGCCCGAACTGTTTTTCGATACTCGCACGGATTCTGTCTTTTTCCGATACTCGCTCGGATTATATCATTTTTCAATACTCACACTTATTCAACTCTTTTCAGGTACTGGCCCGGACAGTTTTTCGATACTCACACGGATTCTGCCATTTTTCGGTAATCGCCCGGATTCTATCATTTTTCAGTACTCACACTTATTCGACGCTTTTCCGGTACTCGCCCGGAAAGTTTTTCCATACTCGCACGGATTCTACCTTTTTCCGATACACGCTCGGTTTATATCATTTTTCGGTACTCACACTTATTCGACTCTTTTGTGGTACTCGCCCGAACAGTTTTTCGATTCTCGCACGGATTCTGCCTTTTTCCTATACTCGCTCGGATTATATCATTTTTCGGTACTCTTACTTATTCGACTCTTTTGTGGTACACGCCCGAACTGTTTTTCGATACTCGCACGGATTCTGTCTTTTTCCGATACTCGCTCGGATTATATCATTTTTCGGTACTCACAGTTTTTCGATACTCACACGGATTCTGCCATTTTTCGGCAATCGCCCGGATTCTATCTTTTTTCAGTACTCACACTTATTCGACGCTTTTCCGGTACTCGCCCGGAAAGTTTTTCCATACTCGCACGGATTCTACCTTTTTCCGATACACGCTCGGTTTATATCATTTTTCGGTACTCACACTTATTCAACTCTTTTGTGGTACTCGCCCGAACAGTTTTTCGATTCTCGCACGGATTCTGCCTTTTTCCTATACTCGCTCGGATTATATCATTTTTCGGTACTCTTACTTATTCGACTCTTTTGTGGTACACGCCCGAACTGTTTTTCGATACTCGCACGGATTCTGTCTTTTTCCGATACTCGCTCGGATTATATCATTTTTCAATACTCACACTTATTCAACTCTTTTCAGGTACTGGCCCGGACAGTTTTTCGATACTCACACGGATTCTGCCATTTTTCGGTAATCGCCCGGATTCTATCATTTTTCAGTACTCACACTTATTCGACGCTTTTCCGGTACTCGCCCGGAAAGTTTTTCCATACTCGCACGGATTCTACCTTTTTCCGATACACGCTCGGTTTATATCATTTTTCGGTACTCACACTTATTCGACTCTTTTGTAGTACTCGCCCGAACAGTTTTTCGATTCTCGCACGGATTCTGCCTTTTTCCTATACTCGCTCGGATTATATCATTTTTCGGTACTCTTACTTATTCGACTCTTTTGTGGTACACGCCCGAACTGTTTTTCGATACTCGCACGGATTCTGTCTTTTTCCGATACTCGCTCGGATTATATCATTTTTCAATACTCACACTTATTCAACTCTTTTCAGGTACTGGCCCGGACAGTTTTTCGATACTCACACGGATTCTGCCATTTTTCGGTAATCGCCCGGATTCTATCATTTTTCAGTACTCACACTTATTCGACGCTTTTCCGGTACTCGCCCGGAAAGTTTTTCCATACTCGCACGGATTCTACCTTTTTCCGATACACGCTCGGTTTATATCATTTTTCGGTACTCACACTTATTCGACTCTTTTGTGGTACTCGCCCGAACAGTTTTTCGATTCTCGCACGGATTCTGCCTTTTTCCTATACTCGCCCGGATTATATCATTTTTCGGTACTCTTACTTATTCGACTCTTTTGTGGTACACGCCCGAACTGTTTTTCGATACTCGCACGGATTCTGTCTTTTTCCGATACTCGCTCGGATTATATCATTTTTCGGTACTCACAGTTTTTCGATACTCACACGGATTCTGCCATTTTTCGGCAATCGCCCGGATTCTATCTTTTTTCAGTACTCACACTTATTCGACGCTTTTCCGGTACTCGCCCGGAAAGTTTTTCCATACTCGCACGGATTCTACCTTTTTCCGATACACGCTCGGTTTATATCATTTTTCGGTACTCACACTTATTCAACTCTTTTGTGGTACTCGCCCGAACAGTTTTTCGATTCTCGCACGGATTCTGCCTTTTTCCTATACTCGCTCGGATTATATCATTTTTCGGTACTCTTACTTATTCGACTCTTTTGTGGTACACGCCCGAACTGTTTTTCGATACTCGCACGGATTCTGTCTTTTTCCGATACTCGCTCGGATTATATCATTTTTCAATACTCACACTTATTCAACTCTTTTCAGGTACTGGCCCGGACAGTTTTTCGATACTCACACGGATTCTGCCATTTTTCGGTAATCGCCCGGATTCTATCATTTTTCAGTACTCACACTTATTCGACGCTTTTCCGGTACTCGCCCGGAAAGTTTTTCCATACTCGCACGGATTCTACCTTTTTCCGATACACGCTCGGTTTATATCATTTTTCGGTACTCACACTTATTCGACTCTTTTGTGGTACTCGCCCGAACAGTTTTTCGATTCTCGCACGGATTCTGCCTTTTTCCTATACTCGCCCGGATTATATCATTTTTCGGTACTCTTACTTATTCGACTCTTTTGTGGTACACGCCCGAACTGTTTTTCGATACTCGCACGGATTCTGTCTTTTTCCGATACTCGCTCGGATTATATCATTTTTCGGTACTCACACTTATTCGACTCTTTTCGGGTACTGGCCCGGACAGTTTTTCGATACTCACACGGATTCTGCCATTTTTCGGCAATCGCCCGGATTCTATCTTTTTTCAGTACTCACACTTATTCGACGCTTTTCCGGTACTCGCCCGGAAAGTTTTTCCATACTCGCACGGATTCTACCTTTTTCCGATACACGCTCGGTTTATATCATTTTTCGGTACTCACACTTATTCGACTCTTTTGTGGTACTCGCCCGAACAGTTTTTCGATTCTCGCACGGATTCTGCCTTTTTCCTATACTCGCCCGGATTATATCATTTTTCGGTACTCTTACTTATTCGACTCTTTTGTGGTACACGCCCGAACTGTTTTTCGATACTCGCACGGATTCTGTCTTTTTCCGATACTCGCTCGGATTATATCATTTTTCAATACTCACACTTATTCGACTCTTTTCGGGTACTGGCCCGGACAGTTTTTCGATACTCACACAGATTTTGCCATTTTTCGGTAATCGCCCGGATTCTATCATTTTTCAGTACTCACACTTATTCGACGCTTTTCCGGTACTCGACCGGAAAGTTTTTCCATACTCGCACGGATTCTACCTTTTTCCGATACACGCTCGGTTTATATCATTTTTCGGTACTCACACTTATTCGACTCTTTTGTGGTACTCGCCCGAACAGTTTTTCGATTCTCGCACGGATTCTGCCTTTTTCCTATACTCGCCCGGATTATATCATTTTTCGGTACTCTTACTTATTCGACTCTTTTGTGGTACACGCCCGAACTGTTTTTCGATACTCGCACGGATTCTGTCTTTTTCCGATACTCGCTCGGATTATATCATTTTTCGGTACTCACACTTATTCGACTCTTTTCGGGTACTGGCCCGGACAGTTTTTCGATACTCACACGGATTCTGCCATTTTTCGGCAATCGCCCGGATTCTATCTTTTTTCAGTACTCACACTTATTCGACGCTTTTCCGGTACTCGCCCGGAAAGTTTTTCCATACTCGCACGGATTCTACCTTTTTCCGATACACGCTCGGTTTATATCATTTTTCGGTACTCACACTTATTCGACTCTTTTGTGGTACTCGCCCGAACAGTTTTTCGATTCTCGCACGGATTCTGCCTTTTTCCTATACTCGCCCGGATTATATCATTTTTCGGTACTCTTACTTATTCGACTCTTTTGTGGTACACGCCCGAACTGTTTTTCGATACTCGCACGGATTCTGTCTTTTTCCGATACTCGCTCGGATTATATCATTTTTCGGTACTCACAGTTTTTCGATACTCACACGGATTCTGCCATTTTTCGGCAATCGCCCGGATTCTATCTTTTTTCAGTACTCACACTTATTCGACGCTTTTCCGGTACTCGCCCGGAAAGTTTTTCCATACTCGCACGGATTCTACCTTTTTCCGATACACGCTCGGTTTATATCATTTTTCGGTACTCACACTTATTCAACTCTTTTGTGGTACTCGCCCGAACAGTTTTTCGATTCTCGCACGGATTCTGCCTTTTTCCTATACTCGCTCGGATTATATCATTTTTCGGTACTCTTACTTATTCGACTCTTTTGTGGTACACGCCCGAACTGTTTTTCGATACTCGCACGGATTCTGTCTTTTTCCGATACTCGCTCGGATTATATCATTTTTCAATACTCACACTTATTCGACTCTTTTGTGGTACTCGCCCGAACAGTTTTTCGATTCTCGCACGGATTCTGCCTTTTTCCTATACTCGCCCGGATTATATCATTTTTCGGTACTCTTACTTATTCGACTCTTTTGTGGTACACGCCCGAACTGTTTTTCGATACTCGCACGGATTCTGTCTTTTTCCGATACTCGCTCGGATTATATCATTTTTCAATACTCACACTTATTCGACTCTTTTCGGGTACTGGCCCGGACAGTTTTTCGATACTCACACAGATTTTGCCATTTTTCGGTAATCGCCCGGATTCTATCATTTTTCAGTACTCACACTTATTCGACGCTTTTCCGGTACTCGACCGGAAAGTTTTTCCATACTCGCACGGATTCTACCTTTTTCCGATACACGCTCGGTTTATATCATTTTTCGGTACTCACACTTATTCGACTCTTTTGTGGTACTCGCCCGAACAGTTTTTCGATTCTCGCACGGATTCTGCCTTTTTCCTATACTCGCCCGGATTATATCATTTTTCGGTACTCTTACTTATTCGACTCTTTTGTGGTACACGCCCGAACTGTTTTTCGATACTCGCACGGATTCTGTCTTTTTCCGATACTCGCTCGGATTATATCATTTTCGGTACTCACACTTATTCGACTCTTTTCGGGTACTGGCCCGGACAGTTTTTCGATACTCACACGGATTCTGCCATTTTTCGGCAATCGCCCGGATTCTATCTTTTTTCAGTACTCACACTTATTCGACGCTTTTCCGGTACTCGCCCGGAAAGTTTTTCCATACTCGCACGGATTCTAAGTTTTTCCGATACACGCTCGGTTTATATCATTTTTCGGTACTCACACTTATTCGACTCTTTTGTGGTACTCGCCCGAACAGTTTTTCGATTCTCGCACGGATTCTGCCTTTTTCCTATACTCGCCCGGATTATATCATTTTTCGGTACTCTTACTTATTCGACTCTTTTGTGGTACACGCCCGAACTGTTTTTCGATACTCGCACGGATTCTGTCTTTTTCCGATACTCGCTCGGATTATATCATTTTTCGGTACTCACAGTTTTTCGATACTCACACGGATTCTGCCATTTTTCGGCAATCGCCCGGATTCTATCTTTTTTCAGTACTCACACTTATTCGACGCTTTTCCGGTACTCGCCCGGAAAGTTTTTCCATACTCGCACGGATTCTACCTTTTTCCGATACACGCTCGGTTTATATCATTTTTCGGTACTCACACTTATTCGACTCTTTTGTGGTACTCGCCCGAACAGTTTTTCGATTCTCGCACGGATTCTGCCTTTTTCCTATACTCGCCCGGATTATATCATTTTTCGGTACTCTTACTTATTCGACTCTTTTGTGGTACACGCCCGAACTGTTTTTCGATACTCGCACGGATTCTGTCTTTTTCCGATACTCGCTCGGATTATATCATTTTTCAATACTCACACTTATTCGACTCTTTTCGGGTACTGGCCCGGACAGTTTTTCGATACTCACACAGATTTTGCCATTTTTCGGTAATCGCCCGGATTCTATCATTTTTCAGTACTCACACTTATTCGACGCTTTTCCGGTACTCGACCGGAAAGTTTTTCCATACTCGCACGGATTCTACCTTTTTCCGATACACGCTCGGTTTATATCATTTTTCGGTACTCACACTTATTCGACTCTTTTGTGGTACTCGCCCGAACTGTTTTTCGATACTCGCACGGATTCAGTCTTTTTCCGATACTCGCTCGGATTATATCAATTTTCGGTACTCACACTTATTCGACTTTTTTCGGGTACTGGCCCGGACAGTTTTTCGATAGTCACACGGATTCTGCCATTTTTCGGCAATCGCCCGGATTCTATCTTTTTTCAGTACTCACACTTATTCGACGCTTTTCCGGTACTCGACCGGAAAGTTTTTCCATACTCGCACGGATTCTACCTTTTTCCGATACACGCTCGATGAATATCATTTTTCGGTACTCACACTTATTCGACTCTTTTGTGGTACTCGCCCGAACAGTTTTTCGATTCTCGCAAGAATTCTGCCTTTTTCCTATACTCGCCCGGATTATATCATTTTTCGGTACTCTTACTTATTCGACTCTTTTGTGGTACACGCCCGAACTGTTTTTCGATACTCGCACGGATTCTGTCTTTTTCCGATACTCGCTCGGATTATTTCATTTTTCAATACTCACACTTATTCGACTCTTTTCGGGTACTGGCCCGGACAGTTTTTCGATACTCACACGGATTTTGCCATTTTTCGGTAATCGCCCAGATTCTATCATTTTTCAGTACTCACACTTATTCGACGCTTTTCCGGTACTCGCCCGGAAAGTTTTTCCATACTCGCACGGATTCTACCTTTTTCCGATACACGCTCGGTTTATATCATTTTTCGGTACTCACACTTATTCGACTCTTTTGTGGTACTCGCCCGAACTGTTTTTCGATACTCGCACGGATTTTGTCTTTTTCCGATACTCGCTCGGATTATATCATTTTTCGGTACTCACACTTATTCGACTCTTTTCGGGTACTGGCCAGGACAGTTTTTCGATACTCACACAGATTCTGCCATTTTTCGGCAATCGCCCAGATTCTATCATTTTTCAGTACTCACACTTATTCGACGCTTTTCCGGTACTCGCCCGGAAAGTTTTTCCATACTCGCACGGATTCTACCTTTTTCCGATACACGCTCGGTTTATATCATTTTTCGGTACTCACACTTATTCGACTCTTTTGTGGTACTCGCCCGAACAGTTTTTCGATTCTTGCACGGATTCTGTCTTTTTCCGATACTCGCTCGGATTATATCATTTTTCCATACTCACACTTATTCGACTCTTTTCGGGTACTGGCCCGGACAGTTTTTCGATACTCACACAGATTTTGCCATTTTTCGGTAATCGCCCGGATTCTATCTTTTTTCAGTACTCACACTTATTCGACGCTTTTCCGGTACTCGACCGGAAAGTTTTTCCATACTCGCACGGATTCTACCTTTTTCCGATACACGCTCGATGAATATCATTTTTCGGTACTCACACTTATTCGACTCTTTTGTGGTACTCGCCCGAACAGTTTTTCGATTCTCGCAAGAATTCTGCCTTTTTCCTATACTCGCCCGGATTATATCATTTTTCGGTACTCTTACTTATTCGACTCTTTTGTGGTACACGCCCGAACTGTTTTTCGATACTCGCACGGATTCTGTCTTTTTCCGATACTCGCTCGGATTATATCATTTTTCAATACTCACACTTATTCGACTCTTTTCGGGTACTGGCCCGGACAGTTTTTCGATACTCACACGGATTTTGCCATTTTTCGGTAATCGCCCAGATTCTATCATTTTTCAGTACTCACACTTATTCGACGCTTTTCCGGTACTCGCCCGGAAAGTTTTTCCATACTCGCACGGATTCTACCTTTTTCCGATACACGCTCGGTTTATATCATTTTTCGGTACTCACACTTATTCGACTCTTTTGTGGTACTCGCCCGAACAGTTTTTCGATTCTCGCACGGATTCTGCCTTTTTCCTATACTCGCCCGGATTATATCATTTTTCGGTACTCTTACTTATTCGACTCTTTTGTGGTACACGCCCGAACTGTTTTTCGATACTCGCACGGATTCTGTCTTTTTCCGATACTCGCTCGGATTATATCATTTTTCGGTACTCACAGTTTTTCGATACTCACACGGATTCTGCCATTTTTCGGCAATCGCCCGGATTCTATCTTTTTTCAGTACTCACACTTATTCGACGCTTTTCCGGTACTCGCCCGGAAAGTTTTTCCATACTCGCACGGATTCTACCTTTTTCCGATACACGCTCGGTTTATATCATTTTTCGGTACTCACACTTATTCGACTCTTTTGTGGTACTCGCCCGAACAGTTTTTCGATTCTCGCACGGATTCTGCCTTTTTCCTATACTCGCCCGGATTATATCATTTTTCGGTACTCTTACTTATTCGACTCTTTTGTGGTACACGCCCGAACTGTTTTTCGATACTCGCACGGATTCTGTCTTTTTCCGATACTCGCTCGGATTATATCATTTTTCAATACTCACACTTATTCGACTCTTTTCGGGTACTGGCCCGGACAGTTTTTCGATACTCACACAGATTTTGCCATTTTTCGGTAATCGCCCGGATTCTATCATTTTTCAGTACTCACACTTATTCGACGCTTTTCCGGTACTCGACCGGAAAGTTTTTCCATACTCGCACGGATTCTACCTTTTTCCGATACACGCTCGGTTTATATCATTTTTCGGTACTCACACTTATTCGACTCTTTTGTGGTACACGCCCGAACTGTTTTTCGATACTCGCACGGATTCTGTCTTTTTCCGATACTCGCTCGGATTATATCATTTTTCAATACTCACACTTATTCGACTCTTTTCGGGTACTGGCCCGGACAGTTTTTCGATACTCACACTGATTCTGCCATTTTTCGACAATCGCCCGGATTCTATCTTTTTTCAGTACTCACACTTATTCGACGCTTTTCCGGTACTCGACCGGAAAGTTTTTCCATACTCGCACGGATTCTACCTTTTTCCGATACACGCTCGGTTTATATCATTTTTCGGTACTCACACTTATTCGACTCTTTTGTGGTACTCGCCCGAACTGTTTTTCGATACTCGCACGGATTCTGTCTTTTTCCGATACTCGCTCGGATTATATCAATTTTCGGTACTCACACTTATTCGACTCTTTTCGGGTACTGGCCCGGACAGTTTTTCGATACTCACACGGATTCTGCCATTTTTCGGTAATCGCCCGGATTCTATCTTTTTTCAGTACTCACACTTATTCGACGCTTTTCCGGTACTCGACCGGAAAGTTTTTCCATACTCGCACGGATTCTACCTTTTTCCGATACACGCTCGATTAATATCATTTTTCGGTACTCACACTTATTCGACTCTTTTGTGGTACTCGCCCGAACAGTTTTTCGATTCTCGCAAGAATTCCGCCTTTTTCCTATACTCGCCCGGATTATATCATTTTTCGGTACTCTTACTTATTCGACTCTTTTGTGGTACACGCCCGAACTGTTTTTCGATACTCGCACGGATTCTGTCTTTTTCCGATACTCGCTCGGATTATATCATTTTTCAATACTCACACTTATTCGACTCTTTTCGGGTACTGGCCCGGACAGTTTTTCGATACTCACACGGATTTTGCCATTTTTCGGTAATCGCCCAGATTCTATCATTTTTCAGTACTCACACTTATTCGACGCTTTTCCGGTACTCGACCGGAAAGTTTTTCCATACTCGCACGGATTCTACCTTTTTCCGATACACGCTCGGTTTATATCATTTTTCGGTACTCACACTTATTCGACTCTTTTGTGGTACTCGCCCGAACTGTTTTTCGATACTCGCACGGATTCTGTCTTTTTCCGATACACGCTCGGATTATATCATTTTTCGGTACTCACACTTATTCGACCCTTTTCGGGTACTGGCCCGGACAGTTTTTCGATACTCACACGGATTCTGCCATTTTTCGGCAATCGCCCGGATTCTATCATTTTTCAGTACTCATACTTATTCGACGCTTTTCCGGTACTCGACCGGAAAGTTTTTCCATACTCGCACGGATTCTACCTTTTTCCGATACACGCTCGGTTTATATCATTTTTCGGTACTCACACTTATTCGACTCTTTTGTGGTACTCGCCCGAACTGTTTTTCGATACTCGCACGGATTTTGTCTTTTTCCGATACTCGCTCGGATTATATCATTTTTCGGTACTCACACTTATTCGACTCTTTTCGGGTACTGGCCCGGACAGTTTTTCGATACTCACACGGATTCTGCCATTTTTCGGCAATCGCCCGGATTCTATCTTTTTTCAGTACTCACACTTATTCGACGCTTTTCCGGTACTTGACCGGAAAGTTTTTCCATACTCGCACGGATTCTACCTTTTTCCGATACACGCTCGGTTTATATCATTTTTCGATACTCACACTTATTTGACTCTTTTGTGGTACTCGCCCGAACAGTTTTTCGATACTCGCACGGATTTTGTCTTTTTCCGATACTCGCTCGGATTATATCATTTTTCGGTACTCACACTTATTCGACTCTTTTCAGGAACTGGCCCGGACAGTTTTTCGATACTCAC
This sequence comes from Vitis vinifera, assembly GCF_030704535.1. Classification (NCBI taxonomy): domain Eukaryota; kingdom Viridiplantae; phylum Streptophyta; class Magnoliopsida; order Vitales; family Vitaceae; genus Vitis; species Vitis vinifera. Next base: position 16,999,383 of record NC_081823.1, on the reverse strand, counting down.
ACGGATTCTGCCATTTTTCGGTAATCGCCCCGATTCTATCATTTTTCAGTACTCACACATATTCGACGCTTTTCCGGTACTCGACCGGAAAGTTTTTCCATACTCGCACGGATTCTACCTTTTTCCGATACATGCTCGGTTTATATCATTTTTCGGTACTCACACTTATTCGACTCTTTTGTGGTACTCGCCCGAACTGTTTTTCGATTCTCGCACGAATTCTGTCTATTTCCGATATTCGCTCGGATTATATCATTTTTCGGTACTCACACTTATTCGACTCTTTTCGGGTACTGGCCCGGACAGTTTTTCGATACTCACACGGATTCTGCCATTTTTCGGCAATCGCCCGGATTCTATCTTTTTTCAGTACTCTCACTTATTCGACGCTTTTTCGGTACTCGCCCGGAAAGTTTTTCCATACTCGCACGGATTCTACCTTTTTCCCATACACGCTCGGTTTATATCATTTTTCGGTACTCACACTTATTCGACTCTTTTGTGGTACTCGCCCGAACAGTTTTTCGATTCTCGCACGGATTCTGCCTTTTTCCTATACACGCCCGGATTATATCATTTTTCGATACTCTTACTTATTCGACTCTTTTGTGGTACTCGCCCGAACTGTTTTTCGATACTCGCACGGATTCTGTCTTTTTCCGATACTCGCTCGGATTATATCATTTTTCGGTACTCACACTTATTCGACTCTTTTCGGGTACTGGCCCGGACAGTTTTTCGATACTCACACTGATTCTGCCATTTTTCGACAATCGCCCGGATTCTATCTTTTTTCAGTACTCACACTTATTCGACGCTTTTCCGGTACTCGCCCGGAAAGTTGTTCCATACTCGCACGGATTCTACCTTTTTCCGATACACGCTCGGTTTATATCATTTTTTGGTACTCACACTTATTCGACTCTTTTGTGGTACTCGCCCGAACAGTTTTTCGATTCTCGCACGGATTCTGCCTTTTTCCTATACTCGCCCGGAGTATATCATTTTTCGGTACTCTTACTTATTCGACTCTTTTGTGGTACACGCCCGAACTGTTTTTCGATACTCGCACGGATTCTGTCTTTTTCCGATACTCGCTCGGATTATATCATTTTTCAATACTCACACTTATTCGACTCTTTTCGGGTACTGGCCCGGACAGTTTTTCGATACTCACACGGATTTTGCCATTTTTCGGTAATCGCCTTGATTCTATCATTTTTCAGTACTCACACTTATTCGACGCTTTTCCGGTACTCGATCGGAAAGTTTTTCCATACTCGCACGGATTCTACCTTTTTCCGATACACGCTCGGTTTATATCATTTTTCGGTACTCACACTTATTCGACTCTTTTGTGGTACTCGCCCGAACAGTTTTTCGATTCTCGCACGGATTCTGCCTTTTTCCTATACTCGCGCGGATTATATCATTTTTCGGTACTCTTACTTATTCGACTCTTTTGTGGTACTCGCCCGAACTGTTTTTCGATACTCGCACGGATTCTGTCTTTTTCCGATACTCGCTCGGATTATATCATTTTTCGGTACTCACACTTATTCGACTCTTTTCGGGTACTAGCCCGGACAGTTTTTCGATACTCACACGGATTCTGCCATTTTTCGGCAATCGCCCGGATTCTATCTTTTTTCAGTACTCACACTTATTCGACACTTTTCCGGTACTCGCCCGGAAAGTTTTTCCATACTCCCACGGATTCTACCTTTTTCCGATACACGCTCGGTTTATATCATTTTTCGGTACTCACACTTATTCGACTCTTTTGTGGTACTCGCCCGAACAGTTTTTCGATTCTCGCACGGATTCTGCCTTTTTCCTATACTCGCCCGGATTATATCATTTTTCGGTACTCTTACTTATTCGACTCTTTTGTGGTACACGCCCGAACTGTTTTTCGATACTCGCACGGATTCTGTCTTTTTCCGATACTCGCTCGGATTATATCATTTTTCAATACTCACACTTATTCGACTCTTTTCGGGTACTGGCCCGGACAGTTTTTCGATACTCACACGGATTTTGCCATTTTTCGGTAATCGCCCGGATTCTATCATTTTTCAGTACTCACACTTATTCGACGCTTTTCCGGTACTCGATCGGAAAGTTTTTCCATACTCGCACGGATTCTACCTTTTTCCGATACACGCTCGGTTTATATCATTTTTCGGTACTCACACTTATTCGACTCTTTTGTGGTACTCGCCCGAACAGTTTTTCGATTCTCGCACGGATTCTGCCTTTTTCCTATACTCGCGCGGATTATATCATTTTTCGGTACTCTTACTTATTCGACTCTTTTGTGGTACTCGCCCGAACTGTTTTTCGATACTCGCACGGATTCTGTCTTTTTCCGATACTCGCTCGGATTATATCATTTTTCGGTACTCACACTTATTCGACTCTTTTCGGGTACTAGCCCGGACAGTTTTTCGATACTCACACGGATTCTGCCATTTTTCGGCAATCGCCCGGATTCTATCTTTTTTCAGTACTCACACTTATTCGACGCTTTTCCGGTACTCGCCCGGAAAGTTTTTCCATACTCCCACGGATTCTACCTTTTTCCGATACACGCTCGGTTTATATCATTTTTCGGTACTCACACTTATTCGACTCTTTTGTGGTACTCGCCCGAACAGTTTTTCGATTCTCGCACGGATTCTGCCTTTTTCCTATACTCGCCCGGATTATATCATTTTTCGGTACTCTTACTTATTCGACTCTTTTGTGGTACACGCCCGAACTGTTTTTCGATACTCGCACGGATTCTGTCTTTTTCCGATACTCGCTCGGATTATATCATTTTTCAATACTCACACTTATTCGACTCTTTTCGGGTACTGGGCCGGACAGTTTTTCGATACTCACACGGATTTTGCCATTTTTCGGTAATCGCCCGGATTCTATCATTTTTCAGTACTCACACTTATTCGACGCTTTTCCGGTACTCGATCGGAAAGTTTTTCCATACTCGCACGGATTCTACCTTTTTCCGATACACGCTCGGTTTATATCATTTTTCGGTACTCACACTTATTCGACTCTTTTGTGGTACTCGCCCGAACAGTTTTTCGATTCTCGCACGGATTCTGCCTTTTTCCTATACTCGCGCGGATTATATCATTTTTCGGTACTCTTACTTATTCGACTCTTTTGTGGTACTCGCCCGAACTGTTTTTCGATACTCGCACGGATTCTGTCTTTTTTCGATACTCGCTCGGATTATATCATTTTTCGGTACTCACACTTATTCGACTCTTTTCGGGTACTGGCCCGGACAGTTTTTCGATACTCACACGGATTCTGCCATTTTTCGGCAATCGCCCGGATTCTGTCTTTTTTCAGTACTCACACTTATTCGACGCTTTTCCGGTACTCGCCCGGAAAGTTTTTCCATACTCGCACGGATTCTACCTTTTTCCGATACACGCTCGGTTTATATCATTTTTCGGTACTCACACTTATTCGACTCTTTTGTGGTACTCGCCCGAACAGTTTTTCGATTCTCGCACGGATTCTGCCTTTTTCCTATACTCGCCCGGATTATATCATTTTTCGGTACTCTTACTTATTCGACTCTTTTGTGGTACACGCCCGAACTGTTTTTCGATACTCGCACGGATTCTGTCTTTTTCCGATACTCGCTCGGATTATATCATTTTTCAATACTCACACTTATTCAACTCTTTTCAGGTACTGGCCCGGACAGTTTTTCGATACTCACACGGATTCTGCCATTTTTCGGTAATCGCCCGGATTCTATCATTTTTCAGTACTCACACTTATTCGACGCTTTTCCGGTACTCGCCCGGAAAGTTTTTCCATACTCGCACGGATTCTACCTTTTTCCGATACACGCTCGGTTTATATCATTTTTCGGTACTCACACTTATTCGACTCTTTTGTGGTACTCGCCCGAACAGTTTTTCGATTCTCGCACGGATTCTGCCTCTTTCCTATACTCGCCCGGATTATATCATTTTTCGGTACTCTTCCTTATTCGACTCTTTTGTGGTACACGCCCGAACTGTTTTTCGATACTCGCACGGATTCTGTCTTTTTCCGATACTCGCTCGGATTATATCATTTTTCGGTACTCACACTTATTCGACTCTTTTCGGGTACTGGCCCGGACAGTTTTTCGATACTCACACGGATTCTGCCATTTTTCGGCAATCGCCCGGATTCTATCTTTTTTCAGTACTCACACTTATTCGACGCTTTTCCGGTACTCGCCCGGAAAGTTTTTCCATACTCGCACGGATTCTACCTTTTTCCGATACACGCTCGGTTTATATCATTTTTCGATACTCACACTTATTTGACTCTTTTGTGGTACTCGCCCGAACAGTTTTTCGATACTCGCACGGATTTTGTCTTTTTCCGATACTCGCTCGGATTATATCATTTTTCGGTACTCACACTTATTCGACTCTTTTCAGGAACTGGCCCGGACAGTTTTTCGATACTCACACGGATTCTGCCATTTTTCGGTAATCGCCCCGATTCTATCATTTTTCAGTACTCACACATATTCGACGCTTTTCCGGTACTCGACCGGAAAGTTTTTCCATACTCGCACGGATTCTACCTTTTTCCGATACATGCTCGGTTTATATCATTTTTCGGTACTCACACTTATTCGACTCTTTTGTGGTACTCGCCCGAACTGTTTTTCGATTCTCGCACGAATTCTGTCTTTTTCCGATATTCGCTCGGATTATATCATTTTTCGGTACTCACACTTATTCGACTCTTTTCGGGTACTGGCCCGGACAGTTTTTCGATACTCACACGGATTCTGCCATTTTTCGGCAATCGCCCGGATTCTATCTTTTTTCAGTACTCTCACTTATTCGACGCTTTTTCGGTACTCGCCCGGAAAGTTTTTCCATACTCGCACGGATTCTACCTTTTTCCCATACACGCTCGGTTTATATCATTTTTCGGTACTCACACTTATTCGACTCTTTTGTGGTACTCGCCCGAACAGTTTTTCGATTCTCGCACGGATTCTGCCTTTTTCCTATACACGCCCGGATTATATCATTTTTCGATACTCTTACTTATTCGACTCTTTTGTGGTACTCGCCCGAACTGTTTTTCGATACTCGCACGGATTCTGTCTTTTTCCGATACTCGCTCGGATTATATCATTTTTCGGTACTCACACTTATTCGACTCTTTTCGGGTACTGGCCCGGACAGTTTTTCGATACTCACACTGATTCTGCCATTTTTCGACAATCGCCCGGATTCTATCTTTTTTCAGTACTCACACTTATTCGACGCTTTTCCGGTACTCGCCCGGAAAGTTTTTCCATACTCGCACGGATTCTACCTTTTTCCGATACACGCTCGGTTTATATCATTTTTCGGTACTCACACTTATTCGACTCTTTTGTGGTACTCGCCCGAACAGTTTTTCGATTCTCGCACGGATTCTGCCTTTTTCCTATACTCGCCCGGATTATATCATTTTTCGGTACTCTTACTTATTCGACTCTTTTGTGGTACACGCCCGAACTGTTTTTCGATACTCCCACGGATTCTGTCTTTTTCCGATACTCGCTCGGATTATATCATTTTTCGGTACTCACACTTATTCGACTCTTTTCGGGTACTGGCCCGGACAGTTTTTCGATACTCACACGGATTCTGCCATTTTTCGGCAATCGCCCGGATTCTGTCTTTTTTCAGTACTCACACTTATTCGACGCTTTTCCGGTACTCGCCCGGAAAGTTTTTCCATACTCGCACGGATTCTACCTTTTTCCGATACACGCTCGGTTTATATCATTTTTCGGTACTCACACTTATTCGACTCTTTTGTGGTACTCGCCCGAACAGTTTTTCGATTCTCGCACGGATTCTGCCTTTTTCCTATACTCGCCCGGATTATATCATTTTTCGGTACTCTTACTTATTCGACTCTTTTGTGGTACACGCCCGAACTGTTTTTCGATACTCGCACGGATTCTGTCTTTTTCCGATACTCGCTCGGATTATATCATTTTTCAATACTCACACTTATTCAACTCTTTTCAGGTACTGGCCCGGACAGTTTTTCGATACTCACACGGATTCTGCCATTTTTCGGTAATCGCCCGGATTCTATCATTTTTCAGTACTCACACTTATTCGACGCTTTTCCGGTACTCGCCCGGAAAGTTTTTCCATACTCGCACGGATTCTACCTTTTTCCGATACACGCTCGGTTTATATCATTTTTCGGTACTCACACTTATTCGACTCTTTTATGGTACTCGCCCGAACAGTTTTTCGATTCTCGCACGGATTCTGCCTCTTTCCTATACTCGCCCGGATTATATCATTTTTCGGTACTCTTCCTTATTCGACTCTTTTGTGGTACACGCCCGAACTGTTTTTCGATACTCGCACGGATTCTGTCTTTTTCCGATACTCGCTCGGATTATATCATTTTTCGGTACTCACACTAATTCGACTCTTTTCGGGTACTGGCCCGGACAGTTTTTCGATACTCACACGGATTCTGCCATTTTTCGGCAATCGCCCGGATTCTATCTTTTTTCAGTACTCACACTTATTCGACGCTTTTCCGGTACTCGCCCGGAAAGTTTTTCCATACTCGCACGGATTCTACCTTTTTCCGATACACGCTCGGTTTATATCATTTTTCGATACTCACACTTATTTGACTCTTTTGTGGTACTCGCCCGAACAGTTTTTCGATACTCGCACGGATTTTGTCTTTTTCCGATACTCGCTCGGATTATATCATTTTTCGGTACTCACACTTATTCGACTCTTTTCAGGAACTGGCCCGGACAGTTTTTCGATACTCACACGGATTCTGCCATTTTTCGGTAATCGCCCCGATTCTATCATTTTTCAGTACTCACACATATTCGACGCTTTTCCGGTACTCGACCGGAAAGTTTTTCCATACTCGCACGGATTCTACCTTTTTCCGATACATGCTCGGTTTATATCATTTTTCGGTACTCACACTTATTCGACTCTTTTGTGGTACTCGCCCGAACTGTTTTTCGATTCTCGCACGAATTCTGTCTTTTTCCGATATTCGCTCGGATTATATCATTTTTCGGTACTCACACTTATTCGACTCTTTTCGGGTACTGGCCCGGACAGTTTTTCGATACTCACACGGATTCTGCCATTTTTCGGCAATCGCCCGGATTCTATCTTTTTTCAGTACTTTCACTTATTCGACGCTTTTTCGGTACTCGCCCGGAAAGTTTTTCCATACTCGCACGGATTCTACCTTTTTCCCATACACGCTCGGTTTATATCATTTTTCGGTACTCACACTTATTCGACTCTTTTGTGGTACTCGCCCGAACAGTTTTTCGATTCTCGCACGGATTCTGCCTTTTTCCTATACACGCCCGGATTATATCATTTTTCGATACTCTTACTTATTCGACTCTTTTGTGGTACTCGCCCGAACTGTTTTTCGATACTCGCACGGATTCTGTCTTTTTCCGATACTCGCTCGGATTATATCATTTTTCGGTACTCACACTTATTCGACTCTTTTCGGGTACTGGCCCGGACAGTTTTTCGATACTCACACTGATTCTGCCATTTTTCGACAATCGCCCGGATTCTATCTTTTTTCAGTACTCACACTTATTCGACGCTTTTCCGGTACTCGCCCGGAAAGTTTTTCCATACTCGCACGGATTCTACCTTTTTCCGATACACGCTCGGTTTATATCATTTTTTGGTACTCACACTTATTCGACTCTTTTGTGGTACTCGCCCGAACAGTTTTTCGATTCTCGCACGGATTCTGCCTTTTTCCTATACTCGCCCGGAGTATATCATTTTTCTGTACTCTTACTTATTCGACTCTTTTGTGGTACACGCCCGAACTGTTTTTCGATACTCGCACGGATTATGTCTTTTTCCGATACTCGCTCGGATTATATCATTTTTCAATACTCACACTTATTCGACTCTTTTCGGGTACTGGCCCGGACAGTTTTTCGATACTCACACGGATTTTGCCATTTTTCGGTAATCGCCCGGATTCTATCATTTTTCAGTACTCACACTTATTCGACGCTTTTCCGGTACTCGATCGGAAAGTTTTTCCATACTCGCACGGATTCTACCTTTTTCCGATACACGCTCGGTTTATATCATTTTTCGGTACTCACACTTATTCGACTCTTTTGTGGTACTCGCCCGAACAGTTTTTCGATTCTCGCACGGATTCTGCCTTTTTCCTATACTCGCGCGGATTATATCATTTTTCGGTACTCTTACTTATTCGACTCTTTTGTGGTACTCGCCCGAACTGTTTTTCGATACTCGCACGGATTCTGTCTTTTTCCGATACTCGCTCGGATTATATCATTTTTCGGTACTCACACTTATTCGACTCTTTTCGGGTACTAGCCCGGACAGTTTTTCGATACTCACACGGATTCTGCCATTTTTCGGCAATCGCCCGGATTCTATCTTTTTTCAGTACTCACACTTATTCGACGCTTTTCCGGTACTCGCCCGGAAAGTTTTTCCATGCTCCCACGGATTCTACCTTTTTCCGATACACGCTCGGTTTATATCATTTTTCGGTACTCACACTTATTCGACTCTTTTGTGGTACTCGCCCGAACAGTTTTTCGATTCTCGCACGGATTCTGCCTTTTTCCTATACTCGCCCGGAGTATATCATTTTTCTGTACTCTTACTTATTCGACTCTTTTGTGGTACACGCCCGAACTGTTTTTCGATACTCGCACGGATTCTGTCTTTTTCCGATACTCGCTCGGATTATATCATTTTTCGGTACTCACACTTATTCGACTCTTTTCGGGTACTGGCCCGGACAGTTTTTCGATACTCACACAGATTTTGCCATTTTTCGGTAATCGCCCGGATTCTATCATTTTTCAGTACTCACACTTATTCGACGCTTTTCCGGTACTCGACCGGAAAGTTTTTCCATACTCGCACGGATTCTACCTTTTTCCGATACACGCTCGGTTTATATCATTTTTCGGTACTCACACTTATTCGACTCTTTTGTGGTACACGCCCGAACTGTTTTTCGATACTCGCACGGATTCTGTCTTTTTCCGATACTCGCTCGGATTATATCATTTTTCAATACTCACACTTATTCGACTCTTTTCGGGTACTGGCACGGACAGTTTTTCGATACTCACACAGATTTTGCCATTTTTCGGTAATCGCCCGGATTCTATCATTTTTCAGTACTCACACTTAGTCGACGCTTTTCCGGTACTCGACCGGAAAGTTTTTCCATACTCGCACGGATTCTACCTTTTTCCGATACACGCTCGGTTTATATCATTTTTCGGTACTCAGACTTATTCGACTCTTTTGTGGTACTCGCCCGAACTGTTTTTCGATACTCGCACGGATTCTGTCTTTTTCCGATACTCGCTCGGATTATATCAATTTTCGGTACTCACACTTATTCGACTCTTTTCGGGTACTGGCCTGGACAGTTTTTCGATACTCACACGGATTCTGCCATTTTTCGGCAATCGCCCGGATTCTATCTTTTTTCAGTACTCACACTTATTCGACGCTTTTCCGGTACTCGACCGGAAAGTTTTTCCATACTCGCACGGATTCTACCTTTTTCCGATACACGCTCGGTTTATATCATTTTTCGGTACTCACACTTATTCGACTCTTTTGTGGTACTCGCCCGAACAGTTTTTCGATTCTCGCAAGAATTCTGCCTTTTTCCTATACTCGCCCGGATTATATCATTTTTCGGTACTCTTACTTATTCGACTCTTTTGTGGTACACGCCCGAACTGTTTTTCGATACTCGCACGGATTCTGTCTTTTTCCGATACTCGCTCGGATTATATCATTTTTCAATACTCACACTTATTCGACTCTTTTCGGGTACTGGCCCGGACAGTTTTTCGATACTCACACGGATTCTGCCATTTTTCGGTAATCGCCCAGATTCTATCATTTTTCAGTACTCACACTTATTCGACGCTTTTCCGGTACTCGACCGGAAAGTTTTTCCATACTCGCACGGATTCTACCTTTTTCCGATACACGCTCGGTTTGTATCATTTTTCGGTACTCACACTTATTCGACTCTTTTGTGGTACTCGCCCGAACTGTTTTTCGATACTCGCACGGATTCTGTCTTTTTCCGATACACGCTCGGATTATATCATTTTTCGGTACTCACACTTATTCGACTCTTTTCGGGTACTGGCCCGGACAGTTTTTCGATACTCACACGGATTCTGCCATTTTTCGGCAATCGCCCGGATTCTATCATTTTTCAGTACTCACACTTATTCGACGCTTTTCCGGTACTCGACCGGAAAGTTTTTCCATACTCGCACGGATTCTACCTTTTTCCGATACACGCTCGGTTTATATCATTTTTCGGTACTCACACTTATTCGACTCTTTTGTGGTACTCGCCCGAACTGTTTTTCGATACTCGCACGGATTTTGTCTTTTTCCGATACTCGCTCGGATTATATCATTTTTCGGTACTCACACTTATTCGACTCTTTTCAGGAACTGGCCCGGACAGTTTTGCGATACTCACACGGATTCTGCCATTTTTCGGTAATCGCCCCGATTCTATCATTTTTCAGTACTCACACTTATTCGACGCTTTTCCGGTACTCGACCGGAAAGTTTTTCCATACTCGCACGGATTCTACCTTTTTCCGATACATGCTCGGTTTATATCATTTTTCGGTACTCACACTTATTCGACTCTTTTGTGGTACTCGCCCGAACTGTTTTTCGATACTCGCACGGATTCTGTCTTTTTCCGATATTCGCTCGGATTATATCATTTTTCGGTACTCACACTTATTCGACTCTTTTCGGGTACTGGCCCGGACAGTTTTTCGATACTCACACGGATTCTGCCATTTTTCGGCAATCGCCCGGATTCTATCTTTTTTCAGTACTCTCACTTATTCGACGCTTTTTCGGTACTCGCCCGGAAAGTTTTTCCATACTCGCACGGATTCTACCTTTTTCCCATACACGCTCGGTTTATATCATTTTTCGGTACTCACACTTATTCGACGCTTTTCCGGTACTCGATCGGAAAGTTTTTCCATACTCGCACGGATTCTACCTTTTTTCGATACACGCTCGGTTTATATCATTTTTCGGTACTCACACTTATTCGACTCTTTTGTGGTACTCGCCCGAACAGTTTTTCGATTCTCGCACGGATTCTGCCTTTTTCCTATACTCGCCCGGATTATATCATTTTTCGGTACTCTTACTTATTCGACTCTTTTGTGGTACTCGCCCGAACTGTTTTTCGATACTCGCACGGATTCTGTCTTTTTCCGATACTCGCTCGGATTATATCATTTTTCGGTACTCACTCTTATTCGACTCTTTTGTGGTACTCGCCCGAACAGTTTTTCGATTCTCGCACGGATTCTGCCTTTTACCTATACTCGCGCGGATTATATCATTTTTCGGTACTCTTACTTATTCGACTCTTTTGTGGTACTCGCCCGGACAGTTTTTCGATACTCACACGGATTCTGCCATTTTTCGGCAATCGCCCGGATTCTATCTTTTTTCAGTACTCACACTTATTCGACGCTTTTCCGGTACTCGCCCGGAAAGTTTTTCCATACTCCCACGGATTCTACCTTTTTCCGATACACGCTCGGTTTATATCATTTTTCGGTACTCACACTTATTCGACTCTTTTGTGGTACTCGCCCGAACAGTTTTTCGATTCTCGCACGGATTCTGCCTTTTTCCTATACTCGCCCGGATTATATCATTTTTCGGTACTCTTACTTATTCGACTCTTTTGTGGTACACGCCCGAACTGTTTTTCGATACTCGCACGGATTCTGTCTTTTTCCGATACTCGCTCGGATTATATCATTTTTCAATACTCACACTTATTCGACTCTTTTCGGGTGCTGGCCAGGACAGTTTTTCGATACTCACACGGATTCTGCCATTTTTCGGCAATCGCCCGGATTCTATCATTTTTCAGTACTCACACTTATTCGACGCTTTTCCGGTACTCGCCCGGAAAGTTTTTCCATACTCGCACGGATTCTACCTTTTTCCGATACACGCTCGGTTTATATCATTTTTCGGTACTCACACTTATTCGACTCTTTTGTGGTACTCGCCCGAACAGTTTTTCGATTCTCGCATGGATTCTGCCTTTTTCCTATACACGCCCGGATTATATCATTTTTCGGTACTCTTACTTATTCGACTCTTTTGTGGTGCACGCCCGAACTGTTTTTCGATACTCGCACGGATTCTGTCTTTTTCCGATACTCGCTCGGATTATATCATTTTTCAATACTCACACTTATTCGACTCTTTTCGGGTACTGGCCCGGACAGTTTTTCGATACTGACACGGATTTTGCCATTTTTCGGTAATCGCCCGGATTCTATCATTTTTCAGTACTCACACTTATTCGACGCTTTTCCGGTACTCGATCGGAAAGTTTTTCCATACTCGCACGGATTCTACCTTTTTCCGATACACGCTCGGTTTATATCATTTTTCGGTACTCACACTTATTCGACTCTTTTGTGGTACTCGCCCGAACAGTTTTTCGATTCTCGCACGGATTCTGCCTTTTTCCTATACTCGCCCGGATTATATCATTTTTCGGTACTCTTACTTATTCGACTCTTTTGCGGTACACGCACGAACTGTTTTTCGATACTCGCACGGATTCTGTCTTTTTCCGATACTCGCTCGGATTATATCATTTTTCAATACTCACACTTATTCGACTCTTTTCGGGTACTGGCCCGGACAGTTTGTCGATACTGACACGGATTTTGCCATTTTTCGGTAATCGCCCGGATTCTATCATTTTTCAGTACTCACACTTATTCGACGCTTTTCCGGTACTCGATCGGAAAGTTTTTCCATACTCGCACGGATTCTACCTTTTTCCGATACACGCTCGGTTTATATCATTTTTCGGTACTCACACTTATTCGACTCTTTTGTGGTACTCGCCCGAACAGTTTTTCGATTCTCGCACGGATTCTGCCTTTTTCCTATACTCGCGCGGATTATATCATTTTTCGGTACTCTTACTTATTCGACTCTTTTGTGGTACTCGCCCGAACTGTTTTTCGATACTCGCACGGATTCTGTCTTTTTCCGATACTCGCTCGGATTATATCATTTTTCGGTACTCACACTTATTCGACTCTTTTCGGGTACTAGCCCGGACAGTTTTTCGATACTCACACGGATTCTGCCATTTTTCGGCAATCGCCCGGATTCTATCTTTTTTCAGTACTCACACTTATTCGACGCTTTTCCGGTACTCGCCCGGAAAGTTTTTCCATACTCGCACGGATTCTACCTTTTTCCGATACACGCTCGGTTTATATCATTTTTCGGTACTCACATTTATTCGACTCTTTTGTGGTACTCGCCCGAACAGTTTTTCGATTCTCGCACGGATTCTGCCTTTTTCCTATACTCGCCCGGATTATATCATTTTTCGGTACTCTTACTTATTCGACTCTTTTGTGGTACACGCCCGAACTGTTTTTCGATACTCGCACGGATTCTGTCTTTTTCCGATACTCGCTCGGATTATATCATTTTTCAATACTCACACTTATTCGACTCTTTTCGGGTACTGGCCCGGACAGTTTTTCGATACTCACACGGATTTTGCCATTTTTCGGTAATCGCCCGGATTCTATCATTTTTCAGTACTCACACTTATTCGACGCTTTTCCGGTACTCGATCGGAAAGTTTTTCCATACTCGCACGGATTCTACCTTTTTCCGATACACGCTCGGTTTATATCATTTTTCGGTACTCACACTTATTCGACTCTTTTGTGGTACTCGCCCGAACAGTTTTTCGATTCTCGCACGGATTCTGCCTTTTTCCAATACTCGCCAGGATTATATCATTTTTCGGTACTCTTACTTATTCGACTCTTTTGTGGTACTCGCCCGAACTGTTTTTCGATACTCGCACGGATTCTGTCTTTTTCCGATACTCGCTCGGATTATATCATTTTTCGGTACTCACACTTATTCGACTCTTTTCGGGTACTGGCCCGGACAGTTTTTCGATACTCACACGGATTCTGCCATTTTTCGGCAATCGCCCGGATTCTATCTTTTTTCAGTACTCACACTTATTCGACGCTTTTCCGGTACTCGCCCGGAAAGTTTTTCCATACTCGCACGGATTCTACCTTTTTCCGATACACGCTCGGTTTATATCATTTTTCGGTACTCACACCTATTCGACTCTTTTGTGGTACTCGCCCGAACAGTTTTTCGATTCTCGCACGGATTCTGCCTTTTTCCTATACTCGCCCGGATTATATCATTTTTCGGTACTCTTACTTATTCGACTCTTTTGTGGTACACGCCCGAACTGTTTTTCGATACTCGCACGGATTCTGTCTTTTTCCGATACTCGCTCGGATTATATCATTTTTCAATACTCACACTTATTCGACTCTTTTCGGGTACTGGCCCGGACAGTTTTTCGATACTCACACGGATTTTGCCATTTTTCGGTAATCGCCCGGATTCTATCATTTTTCAGTACTCACACTTATTCGACGCTTTTCCGGTACTCGACCGGAAAGTTTTTCCATACTCGCACGGATTCTACCTTTTTCCGATACACGCTCGGTTTATATCATTTTTCGGTACTCACACTTATTCGACTCTTTTGTGGTACTCGCCCGAACTGTTTTTCGATACTCGCACGGATTCTGTCTTTTTCCGATACACGCTCGGTTTATATCATTTTTCGGTACTCACACTTATTCGACTCTTTTGTGGTACTCGCCCGAACTGTTTTTCGATACTCGCACGGATTCTGTCTTTTTCCGATACTCGCTCGGATTATATCATTTTTCGGTACTCACACTTATTCGACTCTTTTCGGGTGCTGGCCAGGACAGTTTTTCGATACTCACACGGATTCTGCCATTTTTCGGCAATCGCCCGGATTCTATCATTTTTCAGTACTCACACTTATTCGACGCTTTTCCGGTACTCGCCCGGAAAGTTTTTCCATACTCGCACGGATTCTACCTTTTTCCGATACACGCTCGGTTTATATCATTTTTCGGTACTCACACTTATTCGACTCTTTTGTGGTACTCGCCCGAACAGTTTTTCGATTCTCGCACGGATTCTGCCTTTTTCCTAAACTATCTCGGATTATATCATTTTTCGGTACTCTTACTTATTCGACTCTTTTGTGGTACACGCCCGAACTGTTTTTCGATACTCGCACGGATTCTGTCTTTTTCTGATACTCGCTCGGATTATATCATTTTTCAATACTCACACTTATTCGACTCTTTTCGGGTACTGGCCCGGACAGTTTTTCGATACACACACGGATTCTGCCATTTTTCGGTAATCGCCCGGATTCTATCTTTTTTCAGTACTCACACTTATTCGACGCTTTTCCGGTACTCGCCCGGAAAGTTTTTCCATACTCGCACGGATTCTACCTTTTTCCGATACACGCTCGGTTTATATCATTTTTCGGTACTCACACTTATTCGACTCTTTTGTGGTACTCGCCCGAACAGTTTTTCGATTCTCGCACGGATTCAGCCTTTTTCCTATACTCGCTCGGATTATATCATTTTTCGGTACTCTTACTTATTCGACTCTTTTGTGGTACACGCCCGAACTGTTTTTCGATACTCGCACGGATTCTGTCTTTTTCCGATACTCGCTCGGATTATATCATTTTTTAATACTCACACTTATTCGACTCTTTTCGGGTACTGGCCCGGACAGTTTTTCGATACTCACACGGATTCTGCCATTTTTCGGTAATCGCCCGGATTCTATCTTTTTTCAGTACTCACACTTATTCGACGCTTTTCCGGTACTCGACCGGAAAGTTTTTCCATACTCGCACGGATTCTACCTTTTTCCGATACACGCTCGGTTTATATCATTTTTCGGTACTCACACTTATTCGACTCTTTTGTGGTACTCGCCCGAACAGTTTTTCGATTCTCGCACGGATTCTGTCTTTTTCCTATACTCGCTCGGATTATATCATTTTTCGGTACTCTTACTTATTCGACTCTTTTGTGGTACACGCCCGAACTGTTTTTCGATACTCGCATGGATTCTGTCTTTTTCCGATACTCGCTCGGATTATATCATTTTTCGGTACTCACACTTATTCGACTCTTTTCGGGTACTGGCCCGGACAGTTTTTCGATACTCACACGGATTCTGCCATTTTTCGGCAATCGCCCGGATTCTATCATTTTTCAGTACTCACACTTATTCGACGCTTTTCCGGTACTCGCCCGGAAAGTTTTTCCATACTCGCACGGATTCTACCTTTTTCCGATACACGCTCGGTTTATATCATTTTTCGGTACTCACACTTATTCGACTCTTTTGTGGTACTCGCCCGAACAGTTTTTCGATTCTCGCACGGATTCTGCCTTTTTCCTATACTCGCTCGGATTATATCATTTTTCGGTACTCTTACTTATTCGACTCTTTTGTGGTACACGCCCGAACTGTTTTTCGATACTCGCACGGATTCTGTCTTTTTCCGATACTCGCTCGGATTATATCATTTTTCAATACTCACACTTATTCGACTCTTTTCGGGTACTGGCCCGGACAGTTTTTCGATACTCACACGGATTCTGCCATTTTTCGGTAATCGCCCGGATTCTATCTTTTTTCAGTACTCACACTTATTCGACGCTTTTCCGGTACTCGACCGGAAAGTTTTTCCATACTCGCACGGATTCTACCTTTTTCCGATACACGCTCGGTTTATATCATTTTTCTGTACTCACACTTATTCGACTCTTTTGTGGTACTCGCCCGAACAGTTTTTCGATTCTCGCACGGATTCTGTCTTTTTCCTATACTCGCTCGTATTATATCATTTTTCGGTACTCTTACTTATTCGACTCTTTTGTGGTACACGCCCGAACTGTTTTTCGATACTCGCATGGATTCTGTCTTTTTCCGATACTCGCTCGGATTATATCATTTTTCGGTACTCACACTTATTCGACTCTTTTCGGGTACTGGCCCGGACAGTTTTTCGATACTCACACGGATTCTGCCATTTTTCGGCAATCGCCCGGATTCTATCATTTTTCAGTACTCACACTTATTCGACGCTTTTCCGGTACTCGACCGGAAAGTTTTTCCATACTCGCACGGATTCTACCTTTTTCCGATACACGCTCGGTTTATATCATTTTTCGGTACTCACACTTATTCGACTCTTTTGTGGTACTCGCCCGAACTGTTTTTCGATACTCGCACGGATTCTGTCTTTTTCCGATACTCGCTCGAATTATATCATTTTTCGGTACTCACACTTATTCGACTCTTTTCGGGTACTGGCCCGGACAGTTTTTCGATACTCACACGGATTCTGCCATTTTTCGGCAATCGCCCGGATTCTATCATTTTTCAGTACTCACACTTATTCGACGCTTTTCCGGTACTCGACCGGAAAGTTTTTCCATACTCGCACGGATTCTACCTTTTTCCGATACACGCTCGGTTTATATCATTTTTCGGTACACACACTTATTCGACTCTTTTGTGGTACTCGCACGAACAGTTTTTCGATTCTCGCACGGATTCTACCTTTTTCCGATACATGCTCGGTTTATATCATTTTTCGGTACTCACACTTATTCGACTCTTTTGTGGTACACGCCCGAACTGTTTTTCGATACTCGCACGGATTCTGTCTTTTTCCGATACTCGCTCGGATTATATCATTTTTCAATACTCACACTTATTCGACTCTTTTCGGGTACTGGCCCGGACAGTTTTTCGATACTCACACGGATTCTGCCATTTTTCGATAATCGCCCGGATTCTATCTTTTTTCAGTACTCACACTTATTCGACGCTTTTCCGGTACTCGCCCGGAAAGTTTTTCCATACTCGCACGGATTCTACCTTTTTCCGATACACGCTCGGTTTATATCATTTTTCGGTACTCACACTTATTCGACTCTTTTGTGGTACTCGCCCGAACAGTTTTTCGATTCTCGCAAGGATTCTGCCTTTTTCCTATACTCGCTCGGATTATATCATTTTTCGGTACTCTTTCTTATTCGACTCTTTTGTGGTACACGCCCGAACTGTTTTTCGATACTCGCACGGATTCTGTCTTTTTCCGATACTCGCTCGGATTATATCATTTTTCAATACTCACACTTATTCGACTCTTTTCGGGTACTGGCCCGGACAGTTTTTCGATACTCACACGGATTCTGCCATTTTTCGGTAATCGCCCAGATTCTATCATTTTTCAGTACTCACACTTATTCGACGCTTTTCCGGTACTCGAGCGGAAAGTTTTTCCCTACTCGCACGGATTCTACCTTTTTCCGATACACGCTCGGTTTATATCATTTTTCGGTACTCACACTTATTCGACTCTTTTGTGGTACTCGCCCGAACAGTTTTTCGATTCTCGCACGGATTCTGCCTTTTTCCTATACTCGCTCGGATTATATCATTTTTCGGTACTCTTACTTATTCGACTATTTTGTGGTACACGCCCGAACTGTTTTTCGATACTCGCACGGATTCTGTCTTTTTCCGATACTCGCTCGGATTATATCATTTTTCAATACTCGCACTTATTCGACTCTTTTCGGGTACTGGCCCGGACAGTTTTTCGATACTCACACGGATTCTGCCATTTTTCGGTAATCGCCCGGATTCTATCTTTTTTCAGTACTCACACTTATTCGACGCTTTTCCGGTACTCGCCCGGAAAGTTTTTCCATACTCGCACGGATTCTACCTTTTTCCGATACACGCTCGGTTTATATCATTTTTCGGTACTCACACTTATTCGACTCTTTTGTGGTACTCGCCCGAACAGTTTTTCGATTCTCGCACGGATTCTACCTTTTTCCGATACACGCTCGGTTTATATCATTTTTCGGTACTCACACTTATTCGACTCTTTTGTGGTACTCGCCCGAACAGTTTTTCGATTCTCGCACGGATTCTGCCTTTTTCCTATACTCGCTCGGATTATATCATTTTTCGGTACTCTTACTTATTCGACTCTTTTGTGGTACACGCCCGAACTGTTTTTCGATACTCGCATGGATTCTGTCTTTTTCCGATACTCGCTCGGATTATATCATTTTTCAATACTCACACTTATTCGACTCTTTTCGGGTACTGGCCCGGACAGTTTTTCGATACTCACACGGATTCTGCCATTTTTCGGTAATCGCCCGGATTCTATCTTTTTTCAGTACTCACACTTATTCGACGCTTTTCCGGTACTCGCCCGGAAAGTTTTTCCATACTCGCACGGATTCTACCTTTTTCCGATACACGCTCGGTTTATATCATTTTTCGGTACTCACACTTATTCGACTCTTTTGTGGTACTCGCCCGAACAGTTTTTCGATTCTCGCACGGATTCTGCCTTTTTCCTATACTCGCTCGGATTATATCATTTTTCGGTACTCTTACTTATTCGACTCTTTTGTGGTACACGCCCGAACTGTTTTTCGATACTCGCACGGATTCTGTCTTTTTCCGATACTCGCTCGGATTATATCATTTTTCAATACTCACACTTATTCGACTCTTTTCGGGTACTGGCCCGGACAGTTTTTCGATACTCACACGGATTCTGCCATTTTTCGGTAATCGCCCGGATTCTATCTTTTTTCAGTACTCACACTTATTCGACGCTTTTCCGGTACTCGACCGGAAAGTTTTTCCATACTCGCACGGATTCTACCTTTTTCCGATACACGCTCGGTTTATATCATTTTTCGGTACTCACACTTATTCGACTCTTTTGTGGTACTCGCCCGAACAGTTTTTCGATTCTCGCACGGATTCTGCCTTTTTCCTATACTCGCTCGGATTATATCATTTTTCGGTACTCTTACTTATTCGACTCTTTTGTGGTACACGCCCGAACTGTTTTTCGATACTCGCACGGATTCTGTCTTTTTCCGATACTTGCTCGGATTATATCATTTTTCAATACTCACACTTATTCGACTCTTTTCGGGTACTGGCCCGGACAGTTTTTCGATACTCACACGGATTCTGCCATTTTTCGGTAATCGCCCGGATTCTATCTTTTTTCAGTACTCACACTTATTCGACGCTTTTCCGGTACTCGCCCGGAAAGTTTTTCCATACTCGCACGGATTCTACCTTTTTCCGATACACGCTCGGTTTATGTCATTTTTCGGTACTCACACTTATTTGACTCTTTTGTGGTACACGCCCGAACTGTTTTTCGATACTCGCATGGATTCTGTCTTTTTCCGATACTCGCTCGGATTATATCATTTTTCAATACTCACACTTATTCGACTCTTTTCGGGTACTGGCCCGGACAGTTTTTCGATACTCACACGGATTCTGCCATTTTTCGGTAATCGCCCGGATTCTATCTTTTTTCAGTACTCACACTTATTCGACGCTTTTCCGGTACTCGCCCGGAAAGTTTTTCCATACTCGCACGGATTCTACCTTTTTCCGATACACGCTCGGTTTATATCATTTTTCGGTACTCACACTTATTCGACTCTTTTGTGGTACTCGCCCGAACAGTTTTTCGATTCTCGCACGGATTCTGCCTTTTTCCTATACTCGCTCGGATTATATCATTTTTCGGTACTCTTACTTATTCGACTCTTTTGTGGTACACGCCCGAACTGTTTTTCGATACTCGCACGGATTCTGTCTTTTTCCGATACTCGCTCGGATTATATCATTTTTCAATACTCGCACTTATTCGACTCTTTTCGGGTACTGGCCCGGACAGTTTTTCGATACTCACACGGATTCTGCCATTTTTCGGTAATCGCCCGGATTCTATCTTTTTTCAGTACTCACACTTATTCGACGCTTTTCCGGTACTCGACCGGAAAGTTTTTCCATACTCGCACGGATTCTACCTTTTTCCGATACACGCTCGGTTTATATCATTTTTCGGTACTCACACTTATTCGACTCTTTTGTGGTACTCGCCCGAACAGTTTTTCGATTCTCGCACGGATTCTGTCTTTTTCCTATACTCGCTCGGATTATATCATTTTTCGGTACTCTTACTTATTCGACTCTTTTGTGGTACACGCCCGAACTGTTTTTCGATACTCGCATGGATTCTGTCTTTTTCCGATACTCGCTCGGATTATATCATTTTTCGGTACTCACACTTATTCGACTCTTTTCGGGTACTGGCCCGGACAGTTTTTCGATACTCACACGGATTCTGCCATTTTTCGGCAATCGCCCGGATTCTATCATTTTTCAGTACTCACACTTATTCGACGCTTTTCCGGTACTCGACCGGAAAGTTTTTCCATACTCGCACGGATTCTACCTTTTTCCGATACACGCTCGGTTTATATCATTTTTCGGTACTCACACTTATTCGACTCTTTTGTGGTACACGCCCGAACTGTTTTTCGATACTCGCACGGATTCTGTCTTTTTCCGATACTCGCTCGGATTATATCATTTTTCAATACTCGCACTTATTCGACTCTTTTCGGGTACCGGCCCGGACAGTTTTTCGATACTCACACGGATTCTGCCATTTTTCGGTAATCGCCCGGATTCTATCTTTTTTCAGTACTCACACTTATTCGACGCTTTTCCGGTACTCGACCGGAAAGTTTTTCCATACTCGCACGGATTCTACCTTTTTCCGATACACGCTCGGTTTATATCATTTTTCGGTACTCACACTTATTCGACTCTTTTGTGGTACTCGCCCGAACAGTTTTTCGATTCTCGCACGGATTCTGTCTTTTTCCTATACTCGCTCGGATTATATCATTTTTCGGTACTCTTACTTATTCGACTCTTTTGTGGTACACGCCCGAACTGTTTTTCGATACTCGCATGGATTCTGTCTTTTTCCGATACTCGCTCGGATTATATCATTTTTCGGTACTCACACTTATTCGACTCTTTTCGGGTACTGGCCCGGACAGTTTTTCGATACTCACACGGATTCTGCCATTTTTCGGCAATCGCCCGGATTCTATCATTTTTCAGTACTCACACTTATTCGACGCTTTTCCGGTACTCGACCGGAAAGTTTTTCCATACTCGCACGGATTCTACCTTTTTCCGATACACGCTCGGTTTATATCATTTTTCGGTACTCACACTTATTCGACTCTTTTGTGGTACTCGCCCGAACTGTTTTTCGATACTCGCACGGATTCTGTCTTTTTCCGATACTCGCTCGAATTATATCATTTTTCGGTACTCACACTTATTCGACTCTTTTCGGGTACTGGCCCGGACAGTTTTTCGATACTCACACGGATTCTGCCATTTTTCGGCAATCGCCCGGATTCTATCATTTTTCAGTACTCACACTTATTCGACGCTTTTCCGGTACTCGACCGGAAAGTTTTTCCATACTCGCACGGATTCTACCTTTTTCCGATACACGCTCGGTTTATATCATTTTTCGGTACTCACACTTATTCGACTCTTTTGTGGTACTCGCACGAACAGTTTTTCGATTCTCGCACGGATTCTACCTTTTTCCGATACATGCTCGGTTTATATCATTTTTCGGTACTCACACTTATTCGACTCTTTTGTGGTACACGCCCGAACTGTTTTTCGATACTCGCACGGATTCTGTCTTTTTCCGATACTCGCTCGGATTATATCATTTTTCAATACTCACACTTATTCGACTCTTTTCGGGTACTGGCCCGGACAGTTTTTCGATACTCACACGGATTCTGCCATTTTTCGATAATCGCCCGGATTCTATCTTTTTTCAGTACTCACACTTATTCGACGCTTTTCCGGTACTCGCCCGGAAAGTTTTTCCATACTCGCACGGATTCTACCTTTTTCGGATACACGCTCGGTTTATATCATTTTTCGGTACTCACACTTATTCGACTCTTTTGTGGTACTCGCCCGAACAGTTTTTCGATTCTCGCAAGGATTCTGCCTTTTTCCTATACTCGCTCGGATTATATCATTTTTCGGTACTCTTTCTTATTCGACTCTTTTGTGGTACACGCCCGAACTGTTTTTCGATACTCGCACGGATTCTGTCTTTTTCCGATACTCGCTCGGATTATATCATTTTTCAATACTCACACTTATTCGACTCTTTTCGGGTACTGGCCCGGACAGTTTTTCGATACTCACACGGATTCTGCCATTTTTCGGTAATCGCCCAGATTCTATCATTTTTCAGTACTCACACTTATTCGACGCTTTTCCGGTACTCGAGCGGAAAGTTTTTCCCTACTCGCACGGATTCTACCTTTTTCCGATACACGCTCGGTTTATATCATTTTTCGGTACTCACACTTATTCGACTCTTTTGTGGTACTCGCCCGAACAGTTTTTCGATTCTCGCACGGATTCTGCCTTTTTCCTATACTCGCTCGGATTATATCATTTTTCGGTACTCTTACTTATTCGACTATTTTGTGGTACACGCCCGAACTGTTTTTCGATACTCGCACGGATTCTGTCTTTTTCCGATACTCGCTCGGATTATATCATTTTTCAATACTCGCACTTATTCGACTCTTTTCGGGTACTGGCCCGGACAGTTTTTCGATACTCACACGGATTCTGCCATTTTTCGGTAATCGCCCGGATTCTATCTTTTTTCAGTACTCACACTTATTCGACGCTTTTCCGGTACTCGCCCGGAAAGTTTTTCCATACTCGCACGGATTCTACCTTTTTCCGATACACGCTCGGTTTATATCATTTTTCGGTACTCACACTTATTCGACTCTTTTGTGGTACTCGCCCGAACAGTTTTTCGATTCTCGCACGGATTCTACCTTTTTCCGATACACGCTCGGTTTATATCATTTTTCGGTACTCACACTTATTCGACTCTTTTGTGGTACTCGCCCGAACAGTTTTTCGATTCTCGCACGGATTCTGCCTTTTTCCTATACTCGCTCGGATTATATCATTTTTCGGTACTCTTACTTATTCGACTCTTTTGTGGTACACGCCCGAACTGTTTTTCGATACTCGCATGGATTCTGTCTTTTTCCGATACTCGCTCGGATTATATCATTTTTCAATACTCACACTTATTCGACTCTTTTCGGGTACTGGCCCGGACAGTTTTTCGATACTCACACGGATTCTGCCATTTTTCGGTAATCGCCCGGATTCTATCTTTTTTCAGTACTCACACTTATTCGACGCTTTTCCGGTACTCGCCCGGAAAGTTTTTCCATACTCGCACGGATTCTACCTTTTTCCGATACACGCTCGGTTTATATCATTTTTCGGTACTCACACTTATTCGACTCTTTTGTGGTACTCGCCCGAACAGTTTTTCGATTCTCGCACGGATTCTGCCTTTTTCCTATACTCGCTCGGATTATATCATTTTTCGGTACTCTTACTTATTCGACTCTTTTGTGGTACACGCCCGAACTGTTTTTCGATACTCGCACGGATTCTGTCTTTTTCCGATACTCGCTCGGATTATATCATTTTTCAATACTCACACTTATTCGACTCTTTTCGGGTACTGGCCCGGACAGTTTTTCGATACTCACACGGATTCTGCCATTTTTCGGTAATCGCCCGGATTCTATCTTTTTTCAGTACTCACACTTATTCGACGCTTTTCCGGTACTCGACCGGAAAGTTTTTCCATACTCGCACGGATTCTACCTTTTTCCGATACACGCTCGGTTTATATCATTTTTCGGTACTCACACTTATTCGACTCTTTTGTGGTACTCGCCCGAACAGTTTTTCGATTCTCGCACGGATTCTGCCTTTTTCCTATACTCGCTCGGATTATATCATTTTTCGGTACTCTTACTTATTCGACTCTTTTGTGGTACACGCCCGAACTGTTTTTCGATACTCGCACGGATTCTGTCTTTTTCCGATACTTGCTCGGATTATATCATTTTTCAATACTCACACTTATTCGACTCTTTTCGGGTACTGGCCCGGACAGTTTTTCGATACTCACACGGATTCTGCCATTTTTCGGTAATCGCCCGGATTCTATCTTTTTTCAGTACTCACACTTATTCGACGCTTTTCCGGTACTCGCCCGGAAAGTTTTTCCATACTCGCACGGATTCTACCTTTTTCCGATACACGCTCGGTTTATGTCATTTTTCGGTACTCACACTTATTTGACTCTTTTGTGGTACACGCCCGAACTGTTTTTCGATACTCGCATGGATTCTGTCTTTTTCCGATACTCGCTCGGATTATATCATTTTTCAATATTCACACTTATTCGACTCTTTTCGGGTACTGGCCCGGACAGTTTTTCGATACTCACACGGATTCTGCCATTTTTCGGTAATCGCCCGGATTCTATCTTTTTTCAGTACTCACACTTATTCGACGCTTTTCCGGTACTCGCCCGGAAAGTTTTTCCATACTCGCACGGATTCTACCTTTTTCCGATACACGCTCGGTTTATATCATTTTTCGGTACTCACACTTATTCGACTCTTTTGTGGTACTCGCCCGAACAGTTTTTCGATTCTCGCACGGATTCTGCCTTTTTCCTATACTCGCTCGGATTATATCATTTTTCGGTACTCTTACTTATTCGACTCTTTTGTGGTACACGCCCGAACTGTTTTTCGATACTCGCACGGATTCTGTCTTTTTCCGATACTTGCTCGGATTATATCATTTTTCAATACTCACACTTATTCGACTCTTTTCGGGTACTGGCCCGGACAGTTTTTCGATACTCACACGGATTCTGCCATTTTTCGGTAATCGCCCGGATTCTATCTTTTTTCAGTACTCACACTTATTCGACGCTTTTCCGGTACTCGACCGGAAAGTTTTTCCATACTCGCACGGATTCTACCTTTTTCCGATACACGCTCGGTTTATATCATTTTTCGGTACTCACACTTATTCGACTCTTTTGTGGTACTCGCCCGAACAGTTTTTCGATTCTCGCACGGATTCTGTCTTTTTCCTATACTCGCTCGGATTATATCATTTTTCGGTACTCTTACTTATTCGACTCTTTTGTGGTACACGCCCGAACTGTTTTTCGATACTCGCATGGATTCTGTCTTTTTCCGATACTCGCTCGGATTATATCATTTTTCGGTACTCACACTTATTCGACTCTTTTCGGGTACTGGCCCGGACAGTTTTTCGATACTCACACGGATTCTGCCATTTTTCGGCAATCGCCCGGATTCTATCATTTTTCAGTACTCACACTTATTCGACGCTTTTCCGGTACTCGACCGGAAAGTTTTTCCATACTCGCACGGATTCTACCTTTTTCCGATACACGCTCGGTTTATATCATTTTTCGGTACTCACACTTATTCGACTCTTTTGTGGTACTCGCCCGAACTGTTTTTCGATACTCGCACGGATTCTGTCTTTTTCCGATACTCGCTCGAATTATATCATTTTTCGGTACTCACACTTATTCGACTCTTTTCGGGTACTGGCCCGGACAGTTTTTCGATACTCACACGGATTCTGCCATTTTTCGATAATCGCCCGGATTCTATCTTTTTTCAGTACTCACACTTATTCGACGCTTTTCCGGTACTCGCCCGGAAAGTTTTTCCATACTCGCACGGATTCTACCTTTTTCGGATACACGCTCGGTTTATATCATTTTTCGGTACTCACACTTATTCGACTCTTTTGTGGTACTCGCCCGAACAGTTTTTCGATTCTCGCAAGGATTCTGCCTTTTTCCTATACTCGCTCGGATTATATCATTTTTCGGTACTCTTTCTTATTCGACTCTTTTGTGGTACACGCCCGAACTGTTTTTCGATACTCGCACGGATTCTGTCTTTTTCCGATACTCGCTCGGATTATATCATTTTTCAATACTCACACTTATTCGACTCTTTTCGGGTACTGGCCCGGACAGTTTTTCGATACTCACACGGATTCTGCCATTTTTCGGTAATCGCCCAGATTCTATCATTTTTCAGTACTCACACTTATTCGACGCTTTTCCGGTACTCGAGCGGAAAGTTTTTCCCTACTCGCACGGATTCTACCTTTTTCCGATACACGCTCGGTTTATATCATTTTTCGGTACTCACACTTATTCGACTCTTTTGTGGTACTCGCCCGAACAGTTTTTCGATTCTCGCACGGATTCTGCCTTTTTCCTATACTCGCTCGGATTATATCATTTTTCGGTACTCTTACTTATTCGACTATTTTGTGGTACACGCCCGAACTGTTTTTCGATACTCGCACGGATTCTGTCTTTTTCCGATACTCGCTCGGATTATATCATTTTTCAATACTCGCACTTATTCGACTCTTTTCGGGTACTGGCCCGGACAGTTTTTCGATACTCACACGGATTCTGCCATTTTTCGGTAATCGCCCGGATTCTATCTTTTTTCAGTACTCACACTTATTCGACGCTTTTCCGGTACTCGCCCGGAAAGTTTTTCCATACTCGCACGGATTCTACCTTTTTCCGATACACGCTCGGTTTATATCATTTTTCGGTACTCACACTTATTCGACTCTTTTGTGGTACTCGCCCGAACAGTTTTTCGATTCTCGCACGGATTCTACCTTTTTCCGATACACGCTCGGTTTATATCATTTTTCGGTACTCACACTTATTCGACTCTTTTGTGGTACTCGCCCGAACAGTTTTTCGATTCTCGCACGGATTCTGCCTTTTTCCTATACTCGCTCGGATTATATCATTTTTCGGTACTCTTACTTATTCGACTCTTTTGTGGTACACGCCCGAACTGTTTTTCGATACTCGCATGGATTCTGTCTTTTTCCGATACTCGCTCGGATTATATCATTTTTCAATACTCACACTTATTCGACTCTTTTCGGGTACTGGCCCGGACAGTTTTTCGATACTCACACGGATTCTGCCATTTTTCGGTAATCGCCCGGATTCTATCTTTTTTCAGTACTCACACTTATTCGACGCTTTTCCGGTACTCGCCCGGAAAGTTTTTCCATACTCGCACGGATTCTACCTTTTTCCGATACACGCTCGGTTTATATCATTTTTCGGTACTCACACTTATTCGACTCTTTTGTGGTACTCGCCCGAACAGTTTTTCGATTCTCGCACGGATTCTGCCTTTTTCCTATACTCGCTCGGATTATATCATTTTTCGGTACTCTTACTTATTCGACTCTTTTGTGGTACACGCCCGAACTGTTTTTCGATACTCGCACGGATTCTGTCTTTTTCCGATACTCGCTCGGATTATATCATTTTTCAATACTCACACTTATTCGACTCTTTTCGGGTACTGGCCCGGACAGTTTTTCGATACTCACACGGATTCTGCCATTTTTCGGTAATCGCCCGGATTCTATCTTTTTTCAGTACTCACACTTATTCGACGCTTTTCCGGTACTCGACCGGAAAGTTTTTCCATACTCGCACGGATTCTACCTTTTTCCGATACACGCTCGGTTTATATCATTTTTCGGTACTCACACTTATTCGACTCTTTTGTGGTACTCGCCCGAACAGTTTTTCGATTCTCGCACGGATTCTGCCTTTTTCCTATACTCGCTCGGATTATATCATTTTTCGGTACTCTTACTTATTCGACTCTTTTGTGGTACACGCCCGAACTGTTTTTCGATACTCGCACGGATTCTGTCTTTTTCCGATACTTGCTCGGATTATATCATTTTTCAATACTCACACTTATTCGACTCTTTTCGGGTACTGGCCCGGACAGTTTTTCGATACTCACACGGATTCTGCCATTTTTCGGTAATCGCCCGGATTCTATCTTTTTTCAGTACTCACACTTATTCGACGCTTTTCCGGTACTCGCCCGGAAAGTTTTTCCATACTCGCACGGATTCTACCTTTTTCCGATACACGCTCGGTTTATGTCATTTTTCGGTACTCACACTTATTTGACTCTTTTGTGGTACACGCCCGAACTGTTTTTCGATACTCGCATGGATTCTGTCTTTTTCCGATACTCGCTCGGATTATATCATTTTTCAATACTCACACTTATTCGACTCTTTTCGGGTACTGGCCCGGACAGTTTTTCGATACTCACACGGATTCTGCCATTTTTCGGTAATCGCCCGGATTCTATCTTTTTTCAGTACTCACACTTATTCGACGCTTTTCCGGTACTCGCCCGGAAAGTTTTTCCATACTCGCACGGATTCTACCTTTTTCCGATACACGCTCGGTTTATATCATTTTTCGGTACTCACACTTATTCGACTCTTTTGTGGTACTCGCCCGAACAGTTTTTCGATTCTCGCACGGATTCTGCCTTTTTCCTATACTCGCTCGGATTATATCATTTTTCGGTACTCTTACTTATTCGACTCTTTTGTGGTACACGCCCGAACTGTTTTTCGATACTCGCACGGATTCTGTCTTTTTCCGATACTTGCTCGGATTATATCATTTTTCAATACTCACACTTATTCGACTCTTTTCGGGTACTGGCCCGGACAGTTTTTCGATACTCACACGGATTCTGCCATTTTTCGGTAATCGCCCGGATTCTATCTTTTTTCAGTACTCACACTTATTCGACGCTTTTCCGGTACTCGACCGGAAAGTTTTTCCATACTCGCACGGATTCTACCTTTTTCCGATACACGCTCGGTTTATATCATTTTTCGGTACTCACACTTATTCGACTCTTTTGTGGTACTCGCCCGAACAGTTTTTCGATTCTCGCACGGATTCTGTCTTTTTCCTATACTCGCTCGGATTATATCATTTTTCGGTACTCTTACTTATTCGACTCTTTTGTGGTACACGCCCGAACTGTTTTTCGATACTCGCATGGATTCTGTCTTTTTCCGATACTCGCTCGGATTATATCATTTTTCGGTACTCACACTTATTCGACTCTTTTCGGGTACTGGCCCGGACAGTTTTTCGATACTCACACGGATTCTGCCATTTTTCGGCAATCGCCCGGATTCTATCATTTTTCAGTACTCACACTTATTCGACGCTTTTCCGGTACTCGACCGGAAAGTTTTTCCATACTCGCACGGATTCTACCTTTTTCCGATACACGCTCGGTTTATATCATTTTTCGGTACTCACACTTATTCGACTCTTTTGTGGTACTCGCCCGAACTGTTTTTCGATACTCGCACGGATTCTGTCTTTTTCCGATACTCGCTCGAATTATATCATTTTTCGGTACTCACACTTATTCGACTCTTTTCGGGTACTGGCCCGGACAGTTTTTCGATACTCACACGGATTCTGCCATTTTTCGGCAATCGCCCGGATTCTATCATTTTTCAGTACTCACACTTATTCGACGCTTTTCCGGTACTCGACCGGAAAGTTTTTCCATACTCGCACGGATTCTACCTTTTTCCGATACACGCTCGGTTTATATCATTTTTCGGTACTCACACTTATTCGACTCTTTTGTGGTACTCGCCCGAACAGTTTTTCGATTCTCGCACGGATTCTGCCTTTTTCCTATACTCGCTCGGATTATATCATTTTTCGGTACTCTTACTTATTCGACTCTTTTGTGGTACACGCCCGAACTGTTTTTCGATACTCGCATGGATTCTGTCTTTTTCCGATACTCGCTCGGATTATATCATTTTTCAATACTCACACTTATTCGACTCTTTTCGGGTACTGGCCCGGACAGTTTTTCGATACTCACACGGATTCTGCCATTTTTCGGTAATCGCCCGGATTCTATCTTTTTTCAGTACTCACACTTATTCGACGCTTTTCCGGTACTCGCCCGGAAAGTTTTTCCATACTCGCACGGATTCTACCTTTTTCCGATACACGCTCGGTTTATATCATTTTTCGGTACTCACACTTATTCGACTCTTTTGTGGTACTCGCCCGAACAGTTTTTCGATTCTCGCACGGATTCTGCCTTTTTCCTATACTCGCTCGGATTATATCATTTTTCGGTACTCTTACTTATTCGACTCTTTTGTGGTACACGCCCGAACTGTTTTTCGATACTCGCACGGATTCTGTCTTTTTCCGATACTTGCTCGGATTATATCATTTTTCAATACTCACACTTATTCGACTCTTTTCGGGTACTGGCCCGGACAGTTTTTCGATACTCACACGGATTCTGCCATTTTTCGGTAATCGCCCGGATTCTATCTTTTTTCAGTACTCACACTTATTCGACGCTTTTCCGGTACTCGCCCGGAAAGTTTTTCCATACTCGCACGGATTCTACCTTTTTCCGATACACGCTCGGTTTATATCATTTTTCGGTACTCACACTTATTCGACTCTTTTGTGGTACTCGCACGAACAGTTTTTCGATTCTCGCACGGATTCTACCTTTTTCCGATACATGCTCGGTTTATATCATTTTTCGGTACTCACACTTATTCGACTCTTTTGTGGTACACGCCCGAACTGTTTTTCGATACTCGCACGGATTCTGTCTTTTTCCGATACTCGCTCGGATTATATCATTTTTCAATACTCACACTTATTCGACTCTTTTCGGGTACTGGCCCGGACAGTTTTTCGATACTCACACGGATTCTGCCATTTTTCGATAATCGCCCGGATTCTATCTTTTTTCAGTACTCACACTTATTCGACGCTTTTCCGGTACTCGCCCGGAAAGTTTTTCCATACTCGCACGGATTCTACCTTTTTCGGATACACGCTCGGTTTATATCATTTTTCGGTACTCACACTTATTCGACTCTTTTGTGGTACTCGCCCGAACAGTTTTTCGATTCTCGCAAGGATTCTGCCTTTTTCCTATACTCGCTCGGATTATATCATTTTTCGGTACTCTTTCTTATTCGACTCTTTTGTGGTACACGCCCGAACTGTTTTTCGATACTCGCACGGATTCTGTCTTTTTCCGATACTCGCTCGGATTATATCATTTTTCAATACTCACACTTATTCGACTCTTTTCGGGTACTGGCCCGGACAGTTTTTCGATACTCACACGGATTCTGCCATTTTTCGGTAATCGCCCAGATTCTATCATTTTTCAGTACTCACACTTATTCGACGCTTTTCCGGTACTCGAGCGGAAAGTTTTTCCCTACTCGCACGGATTCTACCTTTTTCCGATACACGCTCGGTTTATATCATTTTTCGGTACTCACACTTATTCGACTCTTTTGTGGTACTCGCCCGAACAGTTTTTCGATTCTCGCACGGATTCTGCCTTTTTCCTATACTCGCTCGGATTATATCATTTTTCGGTACTCTTACTTATTCGACTCTTTTGTGGTACACGCCCGAACTGTTTTTCGATACTCGCACGGATTCTGTCTTTTTCCGATACTCGCTCGGATTATATCATTTTTCAATACTCGCACTTATTCGACTCTTTTCGGGTACTGGCCCGGACAGTTTTTCGATACTCACACGGATTCTGCCATTTTTCGGTAATCGCCCGGATTCTATCTTTTTTCAGTACTCACACTTATTCGACGCTTTTCCGGTACTCGCCCGGAAAGTTTTTCCATACTCGCACGGATTCTACCTTTTTCCGATACACGCTCGGTTTATATCATTTTTCGGTACTCACACTTATTCGACTCTTTTGTGGTACTCGCCCGAACAGTTTTTCGATTCTCGCACGGATTCTACCTTTTTCCGATACACGCTCGGTTTATATCATTTTTCGGTACTCACACTTATTCGACTCTTTTGTGGTACTCGCCCGAACAGTTTTTCGATTCTCGCACGGATTCTGCCTTTTTCCTATACTCGCTCGGATTATATCATTTTTCGGTACTCTTACTTATTCGACTCTTTTGTGGTACACGCCCGAACTGTTTTTCGATACTCGCATGGATTCTGTCTTTTTCCGATACTCGCTCGGATTATATCATTTTTCAATACTCACACTTATTCGACTCTTTTCGGGTACTGGCCCGGACAGTTTTTCGATACTCACACGGATTCTGCCATTTTTCGGTAATCGCCCGGATTCTATCTTTTTTCAGTACTCACACTTATTCGACGCTTTTCCGGTACTCGCCCGGAAAGTTTTTCCATACTCGCACGGATTCTACCTTTTTCCGATACACGCTCGGTTTATATCATTTTTCGGTACTCACACTTATTCGACTCTTTTGTGGTACTCGCCCGAACAGTTTTTCGATTCTCGCACGGATTCTGCCTTTTTCCTATACTCGCTCGGATTATATCATTTTTCGGTACTCTTACTTATTCGACTCTTTTGTGGTACACGCCCGAACTGTTTTTCGATACTCGCACGGATTCTGTCTTTTTCCGATACTTGCTCGGATTATATCATTTTTCAATACTCACACTTATTCGACTCTTTTCGGGTACTGGCCCGGTCAGTTTTTCGATACTCACACGGATTCTGCCATTTTTCGGTAATCGCCCGGATTCTATCTTTTTTCAGTACTCACACTTATTCGACGCTTTTCCGGTACTCGCCCGGAAAGTTTTTCCATACTCGCACGGATTCTACCTTTTTCCGATACACGCTCGGTTTATATCATTTTTCGGTACTCACACTTATTCGACTCTTTTGTGGTACTCGCACGAACAGTTTTTCGATTCTCGCACGGATTCTACCTTTTTCCGATACACGCTCGGTTTATATCATTTTTCGGTACTCACACTTATTCGACTCTTTTGTGGTACACGCCCGAACTGTTTTTCGATACTCGCACGGATTCTGTCTTTTTCCGATACTCGCTCGGATTATATCATTTTTCAATACTCACACTTATTCGACTCTTTTCGGGTACTGGCCCGGACAGTTTTTCGATACTCACACGGATTCTGCCATTTTTCGATAATCGCCCGGATTCTATCTTTTTTCAGTACTCACACTTATTCGACGCTTTTCCGGTACTCGCCCGGAAAGTTTTTCCATACTCGCACGGATTCTACCTTTTTCGGATACACGCTCGGTTTATATCATTTTTCGGTACTTACACTTATTCGACTCTTTTGTGGTACTCGCCCGAACAGTTTTTCGATTCTCGCAAGGATTCTGCCTTTTTCCTATACTCGCTCGGATTATATCATTTTTTGGTACTCTTTCTTATTCGACTCTTTTGTGGTACACGCCCGAACTGTTTTTCGATACTCGCACGGATTCTGTCTTTTTCCGATACTCGCTCGGATTATATCATTTTTCAATACTCACACTTATTCGACTCTTTTCGGGTACTGGCCCGGACAGTTTTTCGATACTCACACGGATTCTGCCATTTTTCGGTAATCGCCCAGATTCTATCATTTTTCAGTACTCCCACTTATTCGACGCTTTTCCGGTACTCGAGCGGAAAGTTTTTCCCTACTCGCACGGATTCTACCTTTTTCCGATACACGCTCGGTTTATATCATTTTTCGGTACTCACACTTATTCGACTCTTTTGTGGTACTCGCCCGAACAGTTTTTCGATTCTCGCACGGATTCTGCCTTTTTCCTATACTCGCTCGGATTATATCATTTTTCGGTACTCTTACTTATTCGACTCTTTTGTGGTACACGCCCGAACTGTTTTTCGATACTCGCACGGATTCTGTCTTTTTCCGATACTCGCTCGGATTATATCATTTTTCAATACTCGCACTTATTCGACTCTTTTCGGGTACTGGCCCGGACAGTTTTTCGATACTCACACGGATTCTGCCATTTTTCGGTAATCGCCCGGATTCTATCTTTTTTCAGTACTCACACTTATTCGACGCTTTTCCGGTACTCGCCCGGAAAGTTTTTCCATACTCGCACGGATTCTACCTTTTTCCGATACACGCTCGGTTTATATCATTTTTCGGTACTCACACTTATTCGACTCTTTTGTGGTACTCGCACGAACAGTTTTTCGATTCTCGCACGGATTCTACCTTTTTCCGATACACGCTCGGTTTATATCATTTTTCAGTACTCACACTTATTCGACTCTTTTGTGGTACACGCCCGAACTGTTTTTCGATACTCGCACGGATTCTGTCTTTTTCCGATACTCGCTCGGATTATATCATTTTTCAATACTCACACTTATTCGACTCTTTTCGGGTACTGGCCCGGACAGTTTTTCGATACTCACACGGATTCTGCCATTTTTCGGTAATCGCCCGGATTCTATCTTTTTTCAGTACTCACACTTATTCGACGCTTTTCCGGTACTCGCCCGGAAAGTTTTTCCATACTCGCACGGATTCTACCTTTTTCCGATACACGCTCGGTTTATATCATTTTTCGGTACTCACACTTATTCGACTCTTTTGTGGTACTCGCCCGAACAGTTTTTCGATTCTCGCACGGATTCTACCTTTTTCCGATACACGCTCGGTTTATATCATTTTTCGGTACTCACACTTATTCGACTCTTTTGTGGTACTCGCCCGAACTGTTTTTCGATACTCGCACGGATTCTGTCTTTTTCCGATACTCGCTCGAATTATATCATTTTTCGGTACTCACACTTATTCGACTCTTTTCGGGTACTGGCCCGGACAGTTTTTCGATACTCACACGGATTCTGCCATTTTTCGGTAATCGCCCAGATTCTATCATTTTTCAGTACTCACACTTATTCGACGCTTTTCCGGGACTCGACCGGAAAGTTTTTCCCTACTCGCACGGATTCTACCTTTTTCCGATACACGCTCGGTTTATATCATTTTTCGGTACTCACACTTATTCGACTCTTTTTTGGTGCTCGCCCGAACAGTTTTTCGATACTCACACGGATTCTGTCTTTTTCCAATACTCGCTCGGATTATATCATTTTTCGGTACTCACACTTATTCGACTCTTTTCGGGTACTGGCCCGGACAGTTTTTCGATACTCACATGGATTCTGCCATTTTTCGGCAATCGCGCGGATTCTATCTTTTTTCAGTACTCACACTTATTCGACGCTTTTCCGGTACTCGCCCGGAAAGTTTTTCCATACTCGCACGGATTCTACCTTTTTCCGACACACGCTCGGTTTATATCATTTTTCGGTACTCACACTTATTCGACTCTTTTGGGGTACTCGCCCGAACAGTTTTTCGATTCTCGCACGGATTCTGTCTTTTTCCGATACTCGCTCGGATTATATCATTTTTCGGTACTCACACTTATTCGACTCTTTTCGGGTACTGGCCAGGACAGTTTTTCGATACTCACACGGATTCTGCCATTTTTCGGCAATCGCCCAGATTCTATCATTTTTCAGTACTCACACTTATTCGACGCTTTTCCGGTACTCGCCCGGAAAGTTTTTCCATACTCGCACGGATTCGACCTTTTTCCGATACACGCTCGGTTTATATCATTTTTCGGTACTCACACTTATTCGACTCTTTTGTGGTACTCGCCCGAACAGTTTTTCGATTCTCGCACGGATTCTGCCTTTTTCCTATACTCGCTCGGATTATATCATTTTTCGGTACTCTTACTTATTCGACTCTTTTGTGGTACACGCCCGAACTGTTTTTCGATACTTGCACGGATTCTGTCTTTTTCCGATACTCGCTCGGATTATATCATTTTTCAATACTCACACTTATTCGACTCTTTTCGGGTACTGGCCCGGACAGTTTTTTGATACTCACACGGATTCTGCCATTTTTCGGTAATCGCCCGGATTCTATCATTTTTCAGTACTCACACTTATTCGACGCTTTTCCGGTACTCGACCGGAAAGTTTTTCCATACTCGCACGGATTCTACGTTTTTCCGATACACGCTCGGTTTATATCATTTTTCGGTACTCACACTTATTCGACTCTTTTGTGGTACTCGCCCGAACTGTTTTTCGATACTCGCACGGATTCTGTCTTTTTCCGATACTCGCTCGGATTATATCATTTTTCGGTACTCACACTTATTCGACTCTTTTCGGGTACTGGCCCGGACAGTTTTTCGATACTCACACGGATTCTGCCATTTTTCGGCAATCGCCCGGATGCTATCTTTTTTCAGTACTCACACTTATTCGACGCTTTTCCGGTACTCGACCGGAAAGTTTTTCCATACTCGCACGGATTCTACCTTTTTCCGATACACGCTCGGTTTATATCATTTTTCGGTACTCACACTTATTCGACTCTTTTGTGGTACTCGCCCGAACTGTTTTTCGATACTCGCACGGATTCTGTCTTTTTCCGATACTCGCTCGGATTATATCATTTTTCGGTACTCACACTTATTCGACTCTTTTCGGGTACTGGCCCGGACAGTTTTTCGATACTCACACGGATTCTGCCATTTTTCGGCAATCGCCCGGATTCTATCTTTTTTCAGTACTCACACTTATTCGACGCTTTTCCGGTACTCGACCGGAAAGTTTTTCCATACTCGCACGGATTCTACCTTTTTCCGATACACGCTCGGTTTATATCATTTTTCGGTACTCACACTTATTCGACTCTTTTGTGGTACTCGCCCGAACTGTTTTTCGATACTCGCACGGATTCTGTCTTTTTCCGATACTCGCTCGGATTATATCATTTTTCAATACTCACACTTATTCGACTCTTTTCGGGTACTGGCCCGGACAGTTTTTCGATTCTCACACGGATTCTGCCATTTTTCGGTAATCGCCCCGATTCTATCATTTTTCAGTACTCACACTTATTCGACGCTTTTCGGTACTCGACCGGAAAGTTTTTCCATACTCGCACGGATTCTACCTTTTTTCGATACACTCTCGGTTTATATCATTTTTCGGTACTCACACTTATTCGACTCTTTTGTGGTACTCGCCCGAACAGTTTTTCGATTCTCGCACGGATTCTGTCTTTTTCCGATACTCGCTCGGATTATATCATTTTTCAATACTCACACTTATTCGACTCTTTTCGGGTACTGGCCAGGACAGTTTTTCGATACTCACACGGATTCTGCCATTTTTCGGTAATCGCCCGGATTCTATCTTTTTTCAGTACTCACACTTATTCGACGCTTTTCCGGTACTCGACCGGAAAGTTTTTCCATACTCGCACGGATTCTACCTTTTTCCGATACACGCTCGGTTTATATCATTTTTCGGTACTCACACTTATTCGACTCTTTTGTGGTACTCGCCCGAACTGTTTTTCGATACTCGCACGGATTCTGTCTTTTTCCGATATTCGCTCGGATTATATCATTTTTCGGTACTCACACTTATTCGACTCTTTTGTGGTACTCGCCCGAACAGTTTTTCGATTCTCGCACGGATTCTGCCTTTTTCCTATACTCGCTCGGATTATATCATTTTTCGGTACTCTTACTTATTCTACTCTTTTGTGGTACACGCCCGAACTGTTTTTCGATACTCGCACGGATTCTGTCTTTTTCCGATACTCGCTCGGATTATATCATTTTTCAATACTCACACTTATTCGACTCTTTTCGGGTACTGGCCCGGACAGTTTTTCGATACTCACACGGATTCTGCCATTTTTCGGTAATCGCCCGGATTCAATCTTTTTTCAGTACTCACACTTATTCGACGCTTTTCCGGTACTCGCCCGGAAAGTTTTTCCATACTCGCACGGATTCTACCTTTTTCCGATACACGCTCGGTTTATATCATTTTTCGGTACTCACACTTATTCGACTCTTTTGTGGTACTCGCACGAACAGTTTTTCGATTCTCGCACGGATTCTACCTTTTTCCGATACACGCTCGGTTTATATCATTTTTCGGTACTCACACTTATTCGACTCTTTTGTGGTACACGCCCGAACTGTTTTTCGATACTCGCACGGATTCTGTCTTTTTCCGATACTCGCTCGGATTATATCATTTTTCAATACTCACACTTATTCGACTCTTTTCGGGTACTGGCCCGGACAGTTTTTCGATACTCACACGGATTCTGCCATTTTTCGATAATCGCCCGGATTCTATCTTTTTTCAGTACTCACACTTATTCGACGCTTTTCGGTACTCGACCGAAAAGTTTTTCCATACTCGCACGGATTCTACCTTTTTCCGATACACGCTCGGTTTATATCATTTTTCGGTACTCACACTTATTCGACTCTTTTGTGGTACTCGCCCGAACTGTTTTTCGATACTCGCACGGATTCTGTCTTTTTCCGATATTCGCTCGGATTATATCATTTTTCGGTACTCACACTTATTCGACTCTTTTGTGGTACTCGCCCGAACTATTTTTCGATACTCGCACGGATTCTGTCTTTTTCCAATACTCGCTCGGATTATATCATTTTTCGGTACTCACACTTATTCGACTCTTTTCGGGTACTGGCCCGGACAGTTTTTCGATACTCACACGGATTCTGCCATTTTTCGGCAATCGCGCGGATTCTATCTTTTTTCAGTACTCACACTTATTCGACGCTTTTCGGTACTCGACCGGAAAGTTTTTCCATACTCGCACGGATTCTACCTTTTTCCGATACACGCTCGGTTTATATCATTTTTCGGTACTCACACTTATTCGACTCTTTTGTGGTACTCGCCCGAACAGTTTTTCGATTCTCGCACGGATTCTGCCTTTTTCCGATACTCGCTCGGATTATATCATTTTTCGGTACTCACACTTATTCGACTCTTTTCGGGTACTGGCCCGGACAGTTTTTCGATTCTCACACGGATTCTGCCATTTTTCGGTAATCGCCCCGATTCTATCATTTTTCAGTACTCACACTTATTCGACGCTTTTCGGTACTCGACCGGAAAGTTTTTCCATACTCGCACGGATTCTACCTTTTTCCGATACACGCTCGGTTTATATCATTTTTCGGTACTCACACTTATTCGACTCTTTTGTGGTACTCGCCCGAACTGTTTTTCGATACTCGCACGGATTCTGTCTTTTTCCGATATTCGCTCGGATTATATCATTTTTCGGTACTCACACTTATTCGACTCTTTTGTGGTACTCGCCCGAACAGTTTTTCGATTCTCGCACGGATTCTGCCTTTTTCCTATACTCGCTCGGATTATATCATTTTTCGGTACTCTTACTTATTCGACTCTTTTGTGGTACACGCCCGAACTGTTTTTCGATACTCGCACGGATTCTGTTTTTTTCCGATACTCGCTCGGATTATATCATTTTTCAATACTCACACTTATTCGACTCTTTTCGGGTACTGGCCCGGACAGTTTTTCGATACTCACACGGATTCTGCCATTTTTCGGTAATCGCCCGGATTCTATCTTTTTTCAGTACTCACACTTATTCGACGCTTTTCCGGTACTCGCCTCGAAAGTTTTTCCATACTCGCACGGATTCTACCTTTTTGCGATACACGCTCGGTTTATATCATTTTTCGGTACTCACACTTATTCGACTCTTTTGTGGTACTCGCACGAACAGTTTTTCGATTCTCGCACGGATTCTACCTTTTTCCGATACACGCTCGGTTTATATCATTTTTCGGTACTCACACTTATTCGACTCTTTTGTGGTACACGCCCGAACTGTTTTTCGATACTCGCACGGATTCTGTCTTTTTCCGATACTCGCTCGGATTATATCATTTTTCAATACTCACACTTATTCGACTCTTTTCGGGTACTGGCCCGGACAGTTTTTCGATACTCACACGGATTCTGCCATTTTTCGATAATCGCCCGGATTCTATCTTTTTTCAGTACTCACACTTATTCGACGCTTTTCGGTACTCGACCGGAAAGTTTTTCCATACTCGCACGGATTCTACCTTTTTCCGATACACGCTCGGTTTATATCATTTTTCGGTACTCACACTTATTCGACTCTTTTGTGGTACTCGCCCGAACTGTTTTTCGATACTCGCACGGATTCTGTCTTTTTCCGATATTCGCTCGGATTATATCATTTTTCGGTACTCACACTTATTCGACTCTTTTGTGGTACTCGCCCGAACTATTTTTCGATACTCGCACGGATTCTGTCTTTTTCCAATACTCGCTCGGATTATATCATTTTTCGGTACTCACACTTATTCGACTCTTTTCGGGTACTGGCCCGGACAGTTTTTCGATACTCACACGGATTCTGCCATTTTTCGGCAATCGCGCGGATTCTATCTTTTTTCAGTACTCACACTTATTCGACGCTTTTCGGTACTCGACCGGAAAGTTTTTCCATACTCGCACGGATTCTACCTTTTTCCGATACACGCTCGGTTTATATCATTTTTCGGTACTCACACTTATTCGACTCTTTTGTGGTACTCGCCCGAACAGTTTTTCAATTCTCGCACGGATTCTGCCTTTTTCCTATACTCGCTCGGATTATATCATTTTTCGGTACTCTTACTTATTCGACTCTTTTGTGGTACACGCCCGAACTGTTTTTCGATACTCGCATGGATTCTGTCTTTTTCCGATACTCGCTCGGATTATATCATTTTTCAATACTCACACTTATTCGACTCTTTTCGGGTACTGGCCCGGACAGTTTTTCGATACTCACACGGATTCTGCCATTTTTCGGTAATCGCCCGGATTCTATCTTTTTTCAGTACTCACACTTATTCGACGCTTTTCCGGTACTCGCCCGGAAAGTTTTTCCATACTCGCACGGATTCTACCTTTTTCCGATACACGCTCGGTTTATATCATTTTTCGGTACTCACAGTTATTCGACTCTTTTGTGGTACTCGCCCGAACAGTTTTTCGATTCTCGCACGGATTCTGCCTTTTTCCTATACTCGCTCGGATTATATCATTTTTCGGTACTCTTACTTATTCGACTCTTTTGTGGTACACGCCCGAACTGTTTTTCGATACTCGCACGGATTCTGTCTTTTTCCGATACTCGCTCGGATTATATCATTTTTCAATACTCACACTTATTCGACTCTTTTCGGGTACTGGCCAGGACAGTTTTTCGATACTCACACGGATTCTGCCATTTTTCGGTAATCGCCCGGATTCTATCTTTTTTCAGTACTCACACTTATTCGACGCTTTTCCGGTACTCGCCCGGAAAGTTTTTCCATACTCGCACGGATTCTACCTTTTTCCGATACACGCTCGGTTTATATCATTTTTCGGTACTCACACTTATTCGACTCTTTTGTGGTACTCGCACGAACAGTTTTTCGATTCTCGCACGGATTCTACCTTTTTCCGATACACGCTCGGTTTATATCATTTTTCGGTACTCACACTTATTCGACTCTTTTGTGGTACACGCCCGAACTGTTTTTCGATACTCGCACGGATTCTGTCTTTTTCCGATACTCGCTCGGATTATATCATTTTTCAATACTCACACTTATTCGACTCTTTTCGGGTACTGGCCAGGACAGTTTTTCGATACTCACACGGATTCTGCCATTTTTCGGCAATCGCGCGGATTCTATCATTTTTCAGTACTCACACTTATTCGACGCTTTTCCGGTACTCGCCCGGAAAGTTTTTCCATACTCGCACGGATTCTACCTTTTTCCGATACACGCTCGGTTTATATCATTTTTCGGTACTCACACCTATTCGACTCTTTTGTGGTACTCGCCCGAACAGTTTTTCGATTCTCGCACGGATTCTGCCTTTTTCCTATACTCGCCCGGATTATATCATTTTTCGGTACTCTTACTTATTCGACTCTTTTGTGGTTCACGCCCGAACTGTTTTTCGATACTCGCACGGATTCTGTCTTTTTCCGATACTCGCTCGGATTATATCATTTTTCAATACTCACACTTATTCGACTCTTTTCGGGTACTGGCCCGGACAGTTTTTCGATACTCACACGGATTTTGCCATTTTTCGGTAATCGCCCGGATTCTATCATTTTTCAGTACTCACACTTATTCGACGCTTTTCCGGTACTCGACCGGAAAGTTTTTCCATACTCGCACGGATTCTACCTTTTTCCGATACACGCTCGGTTTATATCATTTTTCGGTACTCACACTTATTCGACTCTTTTGTGGTACTCGCCCGAACTGTTTTTCGATACTCGCACGGATTCTTTCTTTTTCCGATACTCGCTCGGATTATATCATTTTTCGGTACTCACACTTATTCGACTCTTTTCGGGTGCTGGCCAGGACAGTTTTTCGATACTCACACGGATTCTGCCATTTTTCGGCAATCGCCCGGATTCTATCATTTTTCAGTACTCACACTTATTCGACGCTTTTCCGGTACTCGCCCGGAAAGTTTTTCCATACTCGCACGGATTCTACCTTTTTCCGATACACGCTCGGTTTATATCATTTTTCGGTACTCACACATATTCGACTCTTTTGTGGTACTCGCCCGAACAGTTTTTCGATTCTCGCACGGATTCTGCCTTTTTCCTAAACTCGCTCGGATTATATCATTTTTCGGTACTCTTACTTATTCGACTCTTTTGTGGTACACGCCCGAACTGTTTTTCGATACTCGCACGGATTCTGTCTTTTTCCGATACTCGCTCGGATTATATCATTTTTCAATACTCACACTTATTCGACTCTTTTCGGGTACTGGCCCGGACAGTTTTTCGATACACACACGGATTCTGCCATTTTTCGGTAATCGCCCGGATTCTATCTTTTTTCAGTACTCACACTTATTCGACGCTTTTCCGGTACTCGCCCGGAAAGTTTTTCCATACTCGCACGGATTCTACCTTTTTCCGATACACGCTCGGTTTATATCATTTTTCGGTACTCACACTTATTCGACTCTTTTGTGGTACTCGCCCGAACAGTTTTTCGATTCTCGCACGGATTCAGCCTTTTTCCTATACTCGCTCGGATTATATCATTTTTCGGTACTCTTACTTATTCGACTCTTTTGTGGTACACGCCCGAACTGTTTTTCGATACTCGCACGGATTCTGTCTTTTTCCGATACTCGCTCGGATTATATCATTTTTCAATACTCACACTTATTCGACTCTTTTCGGGTACTGGCCCGGACAGTTTTTTGATACTCACACGGATTCTGCCATTTTTCGGTAATCGCCCGGATTCTATCATTTTTCAGTACTCACACTTATTCGACGCTTTTCCGGTACTCGACCGGAAAGTTTATCCATACTCGCACGGATTCTACCTTTTTGCGATACACGCTCGGTTTATATCATTTTTCGGTACTCACACTTATTCGACTCTTTTGTGGTACTCGCCCGAACTGTTTTTCGATACTCGCACGGATTCTGTCTTTTTCCGATACTCGCTCGGATTATATCATTTTTCGGTACTCACACTTATTCGACTCTTTTCGGGTACTGGCCAGGACAGTTTTTCGATACTCACACGGATTCTGCCATTTTTCGGCAATCGCCCGGATTCTATCATTTTTCAGTACTCACACTTATTCGACGTTTTTCCGGTACTCGCCCGGAAAGTTTTTCCATACTCGTACGGATTCTACCTTTTTCCGATACACGCTCGGTTTATATCATTTTTCGGTACTCACACTTATTCGACTCTTTTGTGGTACTCGCCCGAACAGTTTTTCGATTCTCGCACGGATTCTGCCTTTTTCCTATACTCGCTCGGATTATATCATTTTTCGGTACTCTTACTTATTCGACTCTTTTGTGGTACACGCCCGAACTGTTTTTCGATACTCGCACGGATTCTGTCTTTTTCCGATACTCGCTCGGATTATATCATTTTTCAATACTCACACTTATTCGACTCTTTTCGGGTACTGGCCCGGACAGTTTTTCGATACACACACGGATTCTGCCATTTTTCGGTAATCGCCCGGATTCTATCTTTTTTCAGTACTCACACTTATTCGACGCTTTTCCGGTACTCGCCCGGAAAGTTTTTCCATACTCGCACGGATTCTACCTTTTTCCGATACACGCTCGGTTTATATCATTTTTCGGTACTCACACTTATTCGA
Source organism: Vitis vinifera (assembly GCF_030704535.1). Lineage (NCBI taxonomy): Eukaryota > Viridiplantae > Streptophyta > Magnoliopsida > Vitales > Vitaceae > Vitis > Vitis vinifera. The sequence goes on along the minus strand of NC_081823.1, from coordinate 16,954,597 downwards.
CTCTTTTGTGGTACTCGCCCGAACAGTTTTTCGATTCTCGCACGGATTCAGCCTTTTTCCTATACTCGCTCGGATTATATCATTTTTCGGTACTCTTACTTATTCGACTCTTTTGTGGTACACGCCCGAACTGTTTTTCGATACTCGCACGGATTCTGTCTTTTTCCGATAGTCGCTCGGATTATATCATTTTTCAATACTCACACTTATTCGACTCTTTTCGGGTACTGGCCCGGACAGTTTTTCGATACTCACACGGATTCTGCCATTTTTCGGTAATCGCCCGGATTCTATCTTTTTTCAGTACTCACACTTATTCGACGCTTTTCCGGTACTCGACCAGAAAGTTTTTCCATACTCGCACGGATTCTACCTTTTTCCGATACACGCTCGGTTTATATCATTTTTCGGTACTCACACTTATTCGACTCTTTTGTGGTACTCGCCCGAACAGTTTTTCGATTCTCGCACGGATTCTGTCTTTTTCCTATACTCGCTCGGATTATATCATTTTTCGGTACTCTTACTTATTCGACTCTTTTGTGGTACACGCCCGAACTGTTTTTCGATACTCGCATGGATTCTGTCTTTTTCCGATACTCGCTCGGATTATATCATTTTTCGGTACTCACACTTATTCGACTCTTTTCGGGTACTGGCCCGGACAGTTTTTCGATACTCACACGGATTCTGCCATTTTTCGGCAATCGCCCGGATTCTATCATTTTTCAGTACTCACACTTATTCGACGCTTTTCCGGTACTCGACCGGAAAGTTTTTCCATACTCGCACGGATTCTACCTTTTTCCGATACACGCTCGGTTTATATCATTTTTCGGTACTCACACTTATTCGACTCTTTTGTGGTACTCGCCCGAACTGTTTTTCGATACTCGCACGGATTCTGTCTTTTTCCGATACTCGCTCGAATTATATCATTTTTCGGTACTCACACTTATTCGACTCTTTTCGGGTACTGGCCCGGACAGTTTTTCGATACTCACACGGATTCTGCCATTTTTCGGCAATCGCCCGGATTCTATCATTTTTCAGTACTCACACTTATTCGACGCTTTTCCGATACTCGACCGGAAAGTTTTTCCATACTCGCACGGATTCTACCTTTTTCCGATACACGCTCGGTTTATATCATTTTTCGGTACTCACACTTATTCGACTCTTTTGTGGTACTCGCCCGAACAGTTTTTCGATTCTCGCACGGATTCTGCCTTTTTCCTATACTCGCTCGGATTATATCATTTTTCGGTACTCTTACTTATTCGACTCTTTTGTGGTACACGCCCGAACTGTTTTTCGATACTCGCATGGATTCTGTCTTTTTCCGATACTCGCTCGGATTATATCATTTTTCAATACTCACACTTATTCGACTCTTTTCGGGTACTGGCCCGGACAGTTTTTCGATACTCACACGGATTCTGCCATTTTTCGGTAATCGCCCGGATTCTATCTTTTTTCAGTACTCACACTTATTCGACGCTTTTCCGGTACTCGCCCGGAAAGTTTTTCCATACTCGCACGGATTCTACCTTTTTCCGATACACGCTCGGTTTATATCATTTTTCGGTACTCACACTTATTCGACTCTTTTGTGGTACTCGCCCGAACAGTTTTTCGATTCTCGCACGGATTCTGCCTTTTTCCTATACTCGCTCGGATTATATCATTTTTCGGTACTCTTACTTATTCGACTCTTTTGTGGTACACGCCCGAACTGTTTTTCGATACTCGCACGGATTCTGTCTTTTTCCGATACTTGCTCGGATTATATCATTTTTCAATACTCACACTTATTCGACTCTTTTCGGGTACTGGCCCGGACAGTTTTTCGATACTCACACGGATTCTGCCATTTTTCGGTAATCGCCCGGATTCTATCTTTTTTCAGTACTCACACTTATTCGACGCTTTTCCGGTACTCGCACGGATTCTACCTTTTTCCGATACACGCTCGGTTTATATCATTTTTCGGTACTCACATTTATTCGACTCTTTTGTGGTACTCGCCCGAACAGTTTTTCGATTCTCGCACGGATTCTGCCTTTTTCCTATACTCGCCCGGATTATATCATTTTTCGGTACTCTTACTTATTCGACTCTTTTGTGGTACACGCCCGAACTGTTTTTCGATACTCGCACGGATTCTGTCTTTTTCCGATACTCGCTCGGATTATATCATTTTTCAATACTCACACTTATTCGACTCTTTTCGGGTACTGGCCCGGACAGTTTTTCGATACTCACACGGATTTTGCCATTTTTCGGTAATCGCCCGGATTCTATCATTTTTCAGTACTCACACTTATTCGACGCTTTTCCGGTACTCGATCGGAAAGTTTTTCCATACTCGCACGGATTCTACCTTTTTCCGATACACGCTCGGTTTATATCATTTTTCGGTACTCACACTTATTCGACTCTTTTGTGGTACTCGCCCGAACAGTTTTTCGATTCTCGCACGGATTCTTCCTTTTTCCTATACTCGCCAGGATTATATCATTTTTCGGTACTCTTACTTATTCGACTCTTTTGTGGTACACGCCCGAACTGTTTTTCGATACTCGCATGGATTCTGTCTTTTTCCGATACTCGCTCGGATTATATCATTTTTCAATACTCACACTTATTCGACTCTTTTCGGGTACTGGCCCGGACAGTTTTTCGATACTCACACGGATTCTGCCATTTTTCGGTAATCGCCCGGATTCTATCTTTTTTCAGTACTCACACTTATTCGACGCTTTTCCGGTACTCGCCCGGAAAGTTTTTCCATACTCGCACGGATTCTACCTTTTTCCGATACACGCTCGGTTTATATCATTTTTCGGTACTCACACTTATTCGACTCTTTTGTGGTACTCGCCCGAACAGTTTTTCGATTCTCGCACGGATTCTGCCTTTTTCCTATACTCGCTCGGATTATATCATTTTTCGGTACTCTTACTTATTCGACTCTTTTGTGGTACACGCCCGAACTGTTTTTCGATACTCGCACGGATTCTGTCTTTTTCCGATACTTGCTCGGATTATATCATTTTTCAATACTCACACTTATTCGACTCTTTTCGGGTACTGGCCCGGACAGTTTTTCGATACTCACACGGATTCTGCCATTTTTCGGTAATCGCCCGGATTCTATCTTTTTTCAGTACTCACACTTATTCGACGCTTTTCCGGTACTCGCCCGGAAAGTTTTTCCATACTCGCACGGATTCTACCTTTTTCCGATACACGCTCGGTTTATATCATTTTTCGGTACTCACATTTATTCGACTCTTTTGTGGTACTCGCCCGAACAGTTTTTCGATTCTCGCACGGATTCTGCCTTTTTCCTATACTCGCCCGGATTATATCATTTTTCGGTACTCTTACTTATTCGACTCTTTTGTGGTACACGCCCGAACTGTTTTTCGATACTCGCACGGATTCTGTCTTTTTCCGATACTCGCTCGGATTATATCATTTTTCAATACTCACACTTATTCGACTCTTTTCGGGTACTGGCCCGGACAGTTTTTCGATACTCACACGGATTTTGCCATTTTTCGGTAATCGCCCGGATTCTATCATTTTTCAGTACTCACACTTATTCGACGCTTTTCCGGTACTCGATCGGAAAGTTTTTCCATACTCGCACGGATTCTACCTTTTTCCGATACACGCTCGGTTTATATCATTTTTCGGTACTCACACTTATTCGACTCTTTTGTGGTACTCGCCCGAACAGTTTTTCGATTCTCGCACGGATTCTTCCTTTTTCCTATACTCGCCAGGATTATATCATTTTTCGGTACTCTTACTTATTCGACTCTTTTGTGGTACTCGCCCGAACTGTTTTTCGATACTCGCACGGATTCTGTCTTTTTCCGATACTCGCTCGGATTATATCATTTTTCGGTACTCACACTTATTCGACTCTTTTCGGGTACTGGCCCGGACAGTTTTTCGATACTCACACGGATTCTGCCATTTTTCGGCAATCGCCCGGATTCTATCTTTTTTCAGTACTCACACTTATTCGACGCTTTTCCGGTACTCGCCCGGAAAGTTTTTCCATACTCGCACGGATTCTACCTTTTTCCGATACACGCTCGGTTTATATCATTTTTCGGTACTCACACCTATTCGACTCTTTTGTGGTACTCGCCCGAACAGTTTTTCGATTCTCGCACGGATTCTGCCTTTTTCCTATACTCGCCCGGATTATATCATTTTTCGGTACTCTTACTTATTCGACTCTTTTGTGGTTCACGCCCGAACTGTTTTTCGATACTCGCACGGATTCTGTCTTTTTCCGATACTTGCTCGGATTATATCATTTTTCAATACTCACACTTATTCGACTCTTTTCGGGTACTGGCCCGGACAGTTTTTCGATACTCACACGGATTCTGCCATTTTTCGGTAATCGCCCGGATTCTATCTTTTTTCAGTACTCACACTTATTCGACGCTTTTCCGGTACTCGCCCGGAAAGTTTTTCCATACTCGCACGGATTCTACCTTTTTCCGATACACGCTCGGTTTATATCATTTTTACGTACTCACACTTATTCGACTCTTTTGTGGTACTCGCCCGAACAGTTTTTCGATTCTCGCACGGATTCTGCCTTTTTCCTATACTCGCTCGGATTATATCATTTTTCGGTACTCTTACTTATTCGACTCTTTTGTGGTACACGCCCGAACTGTTTTTCGATACTCGCACGGATTCTGTCTTTTTCCGATACTTGCTCGGATTATATCATTTTTCAATACTCACACTTATTCGACTCTTTTCGGGTACTGGCCCGGACAGTTTTTCGATACTCACACGAATTCTGCCATTTTTCGGTAATCGCCCGGATTCTATCTTTTTTCAGTACTCACACTTATTCGACGCTTTTCCGGTACTCGCCCGGAAAGTTTTTCCATACTCGCACGGATTCTACCTTTTTCCGATACACGCTCGGTTTATATCATTTTTCGGTACTCACATTTATTCGACTCTTTTGTGGTACTCGCCCGAACAGTTTTTCGATTCTCGCACGGATTCTGCCTTTTTCCTATACTCGCCCGGATTATATCATTTTTCGGTACTCTTACTTATTCGACTCTTTTGTGGTACACGCCCGAACTGTTTTTCGATACTCGCACGGATTCTGTCTTTTTCCGATACTCGCTCGGATTATATCATTTTTCAATACTCACACTTATTCGACTCTTTTCGGGTACTGGCCCGGACAGTTTTTCGATACTCACACGGATTTTGCCATTTTTCGGTAATCGCCCGGATTCTATCATTTTTCAGTACTCACACTTATTCGACGCTTTTCCGGTACTCGATCGGAAAGTTTTTCCATACTCGCACGGATTCTACCTTTTTCCGATACACGCTCGGTTTATATCATTTTTCGGTACTCACACTTATTCGACTCTTTTGTGGTACTCGCCCGAACAGTTTTTCGATTCTCGCACGGATTCTGTCTTTTTCCTATACTCGCTCGGATTATATCATTTTTCGGTACTCTTACTTATTCGACTCTTTTGTGGTACTCGCCCGAACTGTTTTTCGATACTCGCACGGATTCTGTCTTTTTCCGATACTCGCTCGGATTATATCATTTTTCGGTACTCACACTTATTCGACTCTTTTCGGGTACTGGCCCGGACAGTTTTTCGATACTCACACGGATTCTGCCATTTTTCGGCAATCGCCCGGATTCTATCTTTTTTCAGTACTCACACTTATTCGACGCTTTTCCGGTACTCGCCCGGAAAGTTTTTCCATACTCGCACGGATTCTACCTTTTTCCGATACACGCTCGGTTTATATCATTTTTCGGTACTCACACCTATTCGACTCTTTTGTGGTACTCGCCCGAACAGTTTTTCGATTCTCGCACGGATTCTGCCTTTTTCCTATACTCGCCCGGATTATATCATTTTTCGGTACTCTTACTTATTCGACTCTTTTGTGGTTCACGCCCGAACTGTTTTTCGATACTCGCACGGATTCTGTCTTTTTCCGATACTCGCTCGGATTATATCATTTTTCAATACTCACACTTATTCGACTCTTTTCGGGTACTGGCCCGGACAGTTTTTCGATACTCACACGGATTTTGCCATTTTTCGGTAATCGCCCGGATTCTATCATTTTTCAGTACTCACACTTATTCGACGCTTTTCCGGTACTCGACCGGAAAGTTTTTCCATACTCGCACGGATTCTACCTTTTTCCGATACACGCTCGGTTTATATCATTTTTCGGTACTCACACTTATTCGACTCTTTTGTGGTACTCGCCCGAACTGTTTTTCGATACTCGCACGGATTCTGTCTTTTTCCGATACTCGCTCGGATTATATCATTTTTCGGTACTCACACTTATTCGACTCTTTTCGGGTGCTGGCCAGGACAGTTTTTCGATACTCACACGGATTCTGCCATTTTTCGGCAATCGCCCGGATTCTATCATTTTTCAGTACTCACACTTATTCGACGCTTTTCCGGTACTCGCCCGGAAAGTTTTTCCATACTCGCACGGATTCTACCTTTTTCCGATACACGCTCGGTTTATATCATTTTTCGGTACTCACACTTATTCGACTCTTTTGTGGTACTCGCCCGAACAGTTTTTCGATTCTCGCACGGATTCTGCCTTTTTCCTAAACTCGCTCGGAATATATCATTTTTCGGTACTCTTACTTATTCGACTCTTTTGTGGTACACGCCCGAACTGTTTTTCGATACTCGCACGGATTCTGTCTTTTTCCGATACTCGCTCGGATTATATCATTTTTCAATACTCACACTTATTCGACTCTTTTCGGGTACTGGCCCGGACAGTTTTTCGATACACACACGGATTCTGCCATTTTTCGGTAATCGCCCGGATTCTATCTTTTTTCAGTACTCACACTTATTCGACGCTTTTCCGGTACTCGCCCGGAAAGTTTTTCCATACTCGCACGGATTCTACCTTTTTCCGATACACGCTCGGTTTATATCATTTTTCGGTACTCACACTTATTCGACTCTTTTGTGGTACTCGCCCGAACAGTTTTTCGATTCTCGCACGGATTCAGCCTTTTTCCTATACTCGCTCGGATTATATCATTTTTCGGTACTCTTACTTATTCGACTCTTTTGTGGTACACGCCCGAACTGTTTTTCGATACTCGCACGGATTCTGTCTTTTTCCGATACTCGCTCGGATTATATCATTTTTCAATACTCACACTTATTCGACTCTTTTCGGGTACTGGCCCGGACAGTTTTTCGATACTCACACGGATTCTGCCATTTTTCGGTAATCGCCCGGATTCTATCTTTTTTCAGTACTCACACTTATTCGACGCTTTTCCGGTACTCGACCAGAAAGTTTTTCCATACTCGCACGGATTCTACCTTTTTCCGATACACGCTCGGTTTATATCATTTTTCGGTACTCACACTTATTCGACTCTTTTGTGGTACTCGCCCGAACAGTTTTTCGATTCTCGCACGGATTCTGTCTTTTTCCTATACTCGCTCGGATTATATCATTTTTCGGTACTCTTACTTATTCGACTCTTTTGTGGTACACGCCCGAACTGTTTTTCGATACTCGCATGGATTCTGTCTTTTTCCGATACTCGCTCGGATTATATCATTTTTCGGTACTCACACTTATTCGACTCTTTTCGGGTACTGGCCCGGACAGTTTTTCGATACTCACACGGATTCTGCCATTTTTCGGCAATCGCCCGGATTCTATCATTTTTCAGTACTCACACTTATTCGACGCTTTTCCGGTACTCGACCGGAAAGTTTTTCCATACTCGCACGGATTCTACCTTTTTCCGATACACGCTCGGTTTATATCATTTTTCGGTACTCACACTTATTCGACTCTTTTGTGGTACTCGCCCGAACTGTTTTTCGATACTCGCACGGATTCTGTCTTTTTCCGATACTCGCTCGAATTATATCATTTTTCGGTACTCACACTTATTCGACTCTTTTCGGGTACTGGCCCGGACAGTTTTTCGATACTCACACGGATTCTGCCATTTTTCGGCAATCGCCCGGATTCTATCATTTTTCAGTACTCACACTTATTCGACGCTTTTCCGGTACTCGACCGGAAAGTTTTTCCATACTCGCACGGATTCTACCTTTTTCCGATACACGCTCGGTTTATATCATTTTTCGGTACTCACACTTATTCGACTCTTTTGTGGTACTCGCCCGAACAGTTTTTCGATTCTCGCACGGATTCTGCCTTTTTCCTATACTCGCTCGGATTATATCATTTTTCGGTACTCTTACTTATTCGACTCTTTTGTGGTACACGCCCGAACTGTTTTTCGATACTCGCATGGATTCTGTCTTTTTCCGATACTCGCTCGGATTATATCATTTTTCAACACTCACACTTATTCGACTCTTTTCGGGTACTGGCCCGGACAGTTTTTCGATACTCACACGGATTCTGCCATTTTTCGGTAATCGCCCGGATTCTATCTTTTTTCAGTACTCACACTTATTCGACGCTTTTCCGGTACTCGCCCGGAAAGTTTTTCCATACTCGCACGGATTCTACCTTTTTCCGATACACGCTCGGTTTATATCATTTTTCGGTACTCACACTTATTCGACTCTTTTGTGGTACTCGCACGAACAGTTTTTCGATTCTCGCACGGATTCTACCTTTTTCCGATACACGCTCGGTTTATATCATTTTTCGGTACTCACACTTATTCGACTCTTTTGTGGTACACGCCCGAACTGTTTTTCGATACTCGCACGGATTCTGTCTTTTTCCGATACTCGCTCGGATTATATCATTTTTCAATACTCACACTTATTCGACTCTTTTCGGGTACTGGCCCGGACAGTTTTTCGATACTCACACGGATTCTGCCATTTTTCGATAATCGCCCGGATTCTATCTTTTTTCAGTACTCACACTTATTCGACGCTTTTCCGGTACTCGCCCGGAAAGTTTTTCCATACTCGCACGGATTCTACCTTTTTCGGATACACGCTCGGTTTATATCATTTTTCGGTACTCACACTTATTCGACTCTTTTGTGGTACTCGCCCGAACAGTTTTTCGATTCTCGCAAGGATTCTGCCTTTTTCCTATACTCGCTCGGATTATATCATTTTTCGGTACTCTTTCTTATTCGACTCTTTTGTGGTACACGCCCGAACTGTTTTTCGATACTCGCACGGATTCTGTCTTTTTCCGATACTCGCTCGGATTATATCATTTTTCAATACTCACACTTATTCGACTCTTTTCGGGTACTGGCCCGGACAGTTTTTCGATACTCACACGGATTCTGCCATTTTTCGGTAATCGCCCAGATTCTATCATTTTTCAGTACTCACACTTATTCGACGCTTTTCCGGTACTCGAGCGGAAAGTTTTTCCCTACTCGCACGGATTCTACCTTTTTCCGATACACGCTCGGTTTATATCATTTTTCGGTACTCACACTTATTCGACTCTTTTGTGGTACTCGCCCGAACAGTTTTTCGATTCTCGCACGGATTCTGCCTTTTTCCTATACTCGCTCGGATTATATCATTTTTCGGTACTCTTACTTATTCGACTCTTTTGTGGTACACGCCCGAACTGTTTTTCGATACTCGCACGGATTCTGTCTTTTTCCGATACTCGCTCGAATTATATCATTTTTCAATACTCGCACTTATTCGACTCTTTTCGGGTACTGGCCCGGACAGTTTTTCGATACTCACACGGATTCTGCCATTTTTCGGTAATCGCCCGGATTCTATCTTTTTTCAGTACTCACACTTATTCGACGCTTTTCCGGTACTCGCCCGGAAAGTTTTTCCATACTCGCACGGATTCTACCTTTTTCCGATACACGCTCGGTTTATATCATTTTTCGGTACTCACACTTATTCGACTCTTTTGTGGTACTCGCCCGAACAGTTTTTCGATTCTCGCACGGATTCTACCTTTTTCCGATACACGCTCGGTTTATATCATTTTTCGGTACTCACACTTATTCGACTCTTTTGTGGTACTCGCCCGAACTGTTTTTCGATACTCGCACGGATTCTGTCTTTTTCCGATACTCGCTCGGATTATATCATTTTTCAATACTCACACTTATTCGACTCTTTTCGGGTACTGGCCCGGACAGTTTTTCGATACTCACACGGATTCTGCCATTTTTCGATAATCGCCCGGATTCTATCTTTTTTCAGTACTCACACTTATTCGACGCTTTTCCGGTACTCGAGCGGAAAGTTTTTCCCTACTCGCACGGATTCTACCTTTTTCCGATACACGCTCGGTTTATATCATTTTTCGGTACTCACACTTATTCGACTCTTTTGTGGTACTCGCCCGAACAGTTTTTCGATTCTCGCACGGATTCTACCTTTTTCCGATACACGCTCGGTTTATATCATTTTTCGGTACTCACACTTATTCGACTCTTTTGTGGTACTCGCCCGAACTGTTTTTCGATACTCGCACGGATTCTGTCTTTTTCCGATACTCGCTCGGATTATATCATTTTTCAGTACTCACACTTATTCGACTCTTTTCGGGTACTGGCCAGGACAGTTTTTCGATACTGACACGGATTCTGCCATTTTTCGGCAATCGCCCGGATTCTATCATTTTTCACTACTCACACTTATTCGACGCTTTTCCGGTACTCGAGCGGAAAGTTTTTCCCTACTCGCACGGATTCTACCTTTTTCCGATACACGCTCGGTTTATATCATTTTTCGGTACTCACACTTATTCGACTCTTTTGTGGTACTCGCCCGAACAGTTTTTCGATTCTCGCACGGATTCTGCCTTTTTCCTATACTCGCTCGGATTATATCATTTTTCGGTACTCTTACTTATTCGACTCTTTTGTGGTATACGCCCGAACTGTTTTTCGATACTCGCACGGATTCTGTCTTTTTCCGATACTCGCTCGAATTATATCATTTTTCAATACTCGCACTTATTCGACTCTTTTCGGGTACTGGCCCGGACAGTTTTTCGATACTCACACGGATTCTGCCATTTTTCGGTAATCGCCCGGATTCTATCTTTTTTCAGTACTCACACTTATTCGACGCTTTTCCGGTACTCGCCCGGAAAGTTTTTCCATACTCGCACGGATTCTACCTTTTTCCGATACACGCTCGGTTTATATCATTTTTCGGTACTCACACTTATTCGACTCTTTTGTGGTACTCGCCCGAACAGTTTTTCGATTCTCGCACGGATTCTACCTTTTTCCGATACACGCTCGGTTTATATCATTTTTCGGTACTCACACTTATTCGACTCTTTTGTGGTACTCGCCCGAACTGTTTTTCGATACTCGCACGGATTCTGTCTTTTTCCGATACTCGCTCGGATTATATCATTTTTCAATACTCATACTTATTCGACTCTTTTCGGGTACTGGCCCGGACAGTTTTTCGATACTCACACGGATTCTGCCATTTTTCGATAATCGCCCGGATTCTATCTTTTTTCAGTACTCACACTTATTCGACGCTTTTCCGGTACTCGAGCGGAAAGTTTTTCCCTACTCGCACGGATTCTACCTTTTTCCGATACACGCTCGGTTTATATCATTTTTCGGTACTCACACTTATTCGACTCTTTTGTGGTACTCGCCCGAACAGTTTTTCGATTCTCGCACGGATTCTACCTTTTTCCGATACACGCTCGGTTTATATCATTTTTCGGTACTCACACTTATTCGACTCTTTTGTGGTACTCGCCCGAACTGTTTTTCGATACTCGCACGGATTCTGTCTTTTTCCGATACTCGCTCGGATTATATCATTTTTCAATACTCGCACTTATTCGACTCTTTTCGGGTACTGGCCCGGACAGTTTTTCGATACTCACACGGATTCTGCCATTTTTCGGTAATCGCCCGGATTCTATCTTTTTTCAGTACTCACACTTATTCGACGCTTTTCCGGTACTCGCCCGGAAAGTTTTTCCATACTCGCACGGATTCTACCTTTTTCCGATACACGCTCGGTTTATATCATTTTTCGGTACTTACACTTATTCGACTCTTTTGTGGTACTCGCCCGAACAGTTTTTCGATTCTCGCACGGATTCTACCTTTTTCCGATACACGCTCGGTTTATATCATTTTTCGGTACTCACACTTATTCGACTCTTTTGTGGTACTCGCCCGAACAGTTTTTCGATTCTCGCACGGATTCTACCTTTTTCCGATACACGCTCGGTTTATATCATTTTTCGGTACTCACACTTATTCGACTCTTTTGTGGTACTCGCCCGAACTGTTTTTCGATACTCGGACGGATTCTGTCTTTTTCCGATACTCGCTCGGATTATATCATTTTTCAATACTCGCACTTATTCGACTCTTTTCGGGTACTGGCCCGGACAGTTTTTCGATACTCACACGGATTCTGCCATTTTTCGGTAATCGCCCGGATTCTATCTTTTTTCAGTACTCACACTTATTCGACGCTTTTCCGGTACTCGCCCGGAAAGTTTTTCCATACTCGCACGGATTCTACCTTTTTCCGATACACGCTCGGTTTATATCATTTTTCGGTACTCACACTTATTCGACTCTTTTGTGGTACTCGCCCGAACAGTTTTTCGATTCTCGCAAGGATTCTGCCTTTTTCCTATACTCGCTCGGATTATATCATTTTTCGGTACTCTTTCTTATTCGACTCTTTTGTGGTACACGCCCGAACTGTTTTTCGATACTCGCACGGATTCTGTCTTTTTCCGATACTCGCTCGGATTATATCATTTTTCAATACTCACACTTATTCGACTCTTTTCGGGTACTGGCCCGGACAGTTTTTCGATACTCACACGGATTCTGCCATTTTTCGGTAATCGCCCAGATTCTATCATTTTTCAGTACTCACACTTATTCGACGCTTTTCCGGTACTCGAGCGGAAAGTTTTTCCCTACTCGCACGGATTCTACCTTTTTCCGATACACGCTCGGTTTATATCATTTTTCGGTACTCACACTTATTCGACTCTTTTGTGGTACTCGCCCGAACAGTTTTTCGATTCTCGCACGGATTCTACCTTTTTCCGATACACGCTCGGTTTATATCATTTTTCGGTACTCACACTTATTCGACTCTTTTGTGGTACTCGCCCGAACTGTTTTTCGATACTTGCACGGATTCTGTCTTTTTCCGATACTCGCTCGGATTATATCATTTTTCAATACTCGCACTTATTCGACTCTTTTCGGGTACTGGCCCGGACAGTTTTTCGATACTCACACGGATTCTGCCATTTTTCGGTAATCGCCCGGATTCTATCTTTTTTCAGTACTCACACTTATTCGACGCTTTTCCGGTACTCGCCCGGAAAGTTTTTCCATACTCGCACGGATTCTACCTTTTTCCGATACACGCTCGGTTTATATCATTTTTCGGTACTCACACTTATTCGACTCTTTTGTGGTACTCGCCCGAACAGTTTTTCGATTCTCGCACGGATTCTACCTTTTTCCGATACACGCTCGGTTTATATCATTTTTCGGTACTCACACTTATTCGACTCTTTTGTGGTACTCGCCCGAACTGTTTTTCGATACTCGCACGGATTCTGTCTTTTTCCGATACTCGCTCGGATTATATCATTTTTCAATACTCACACTTATTCGACTCTTTTCGGGTACTGGCCCGGACAGTTTTTCGATACTCACACGGATTCTGCCATTTTTCGATAATCGCCCGGATTCTATCTTTTTTCAGTACTCACACTTATTCGACGCTTTTCCGGTACTCGCCCGGAAAGTTTTTCCATACTCGCACGGATTCTACCTTTTTCGGATACACGCTCGGTTTATATCATTTTTCGGTACTCACACTTATTCGACTCTTTTGTGGTACTCGCCCGAACAGTTTTTCGATTCTCGCAAGGATTCTGCCTTTTTCCTATACTCGCTCGGATTATATCATTTTTCGGTACTCTTTCTTATTCGACTCTTTTGTGGTACACGCCCGAACTGTTTTTCGATACTCGCACGGATTCTGTCTTTTTCCGATACTCGCTCGGATTATATCATTTTTCAATACTCACACTTATTCGACTCTTTTCGGGTACTGGCCCGGACAGTTTTTCGATACTCACACGGATTCTGCCATTTTTCGGTAATCGCCCAGATTCTATCATTTTTCAGTACTCACACTTATTCGACGCTTTTCCGGTACTCGAGCGGAAAGTTTTTCCCTACTCGCACGGATTCTACCTTTTTCCGATACACGCTCGGTTTATATCATTTTTCGGTACTCACACTTATTCGACTCTTTTGTGGTACTCGCCCGAACAGTTTTTCGATTCTCGCACGGATTCTGCCTTTTTCCTATACTCGCTCGGATTATATCATTTTTCGGTACTCTTACTTATTCGACTCTTTTGTGGTACACGCCCGAACTGTTTTTCGATACTCGCACGGATTCTGTCTTTTTCCGATACTCGCTCGGATTATATCATTTTTCAATACTCGCACTTATTCGACTCTTTTCGGGTACTGGCCCGGACAGTTTTTCGATACTCACACGGATTCTGCCATTTTTCGGTAATCGCCCGGATTCTATCTTTTTTCAGTACTCACACTTATTCGACGCTTTTCCGGTACTCGCCCGGAAAGTTTTTCCATACTCGCACGGATTCTACCTTTTTCCGATACACGCTCGGTTTATATCATTTTTCGTTACTCACACTTATTCGACTCTTTTGTGGTACTCGCCCGAACAGTTTTTCGATTCTCGCACGGATTCTACCTTTTTCCGATACACGCTCGGTTTATATCATTTTTCGGTACTCACACTTATTCGACTCTTTTGTGGTACTCGCCCGAACTGTTTTTCGATACTCGCACGGATTCTGTCTTTTTCCGATACTCGCTCGAATTATATCATTTTTCGGTACTCACACTTATTCGACTCTTTTCGGGTACTGGCCCGGACAGATTTTCGATACTCACACGGATTCTGCCATTTTTCGGTAATCGCCCAGATTCTATCATTTTTCAGTACTCACACTTATTCGACGCTTTTCCGGGACTCGACCGGAAAGTTTTTCCCTACTCGCACGGATTCTACCTTTTTCCGATACACGCTCGGTTTATATCATTTTTCGGTACTCACACTTATTCGACTCTTTTGTGGTACTCGCCCGAACAGTTTTTCGATTCTCGCACGGATTCTGCCTTTTTCCTATACTCGCTCGGATTATATCATTTTTCGGTACTCTTACTTATTCGACTCTTTTGTGGTACACGCCCGAACTGTTTTTCGATACTCGCACGGATTGTGTCTTTTTCCGATACTCGCTCGGATTATATCATTTTTCAATACTCACACTTATTCGACTCTTTTCGGGTACTGGCCCGGACAGTTTTTCGATACTCACACGGATTCTGCCATTTTTCGGTAATCGCCCGGATTCTATCATTTTTCAGTACTCACACTTATTCGACGCTTTTCCGGTACTCGACCGGAAAGTTTTTCCATACTCGCACGGATTCTACCTTTTTCCGATACACGCTCGGTTTATGTCATTTTTCGGTACTCACACTTATTCGACTCTTTTGTGGTACTCGCCCGAACTGTTTTTCGATACTCGCACGGATTCTGTCTTTTTCCGATACTCGCTCGGATTATATCATTTTTCGGTACTCACACTTATTCGACTCTTTTCGGGTGCTGGCCAGGACAGTTTTTCGATACTCACACGGATTCTGCCATTTTTCGGCAATCGCCCGGATTCTATCATTTTTCAGTACTCACACTTATTCGACGCTTTTCCGGTACTCGCCCGGAAAGTTTTTCCATACTCGCACGGATTCTACCTTTTTCCGATACACGCTCGGTTTATGTCATTTTTCGGTACTCACACTTATTCGACTCTTTTGTGGTACACGCCCGAACTGTTTTTCGATACTCGCATGGATTCTGTCTTTTTCCGATACTCGCTCGGATTATATCATTTTTCAATACTCACACTTATTCGACTCTTTTCGGGTACTGGCCCGGACAGTTTTTCGATACTCACACGGATTCTGCCATTTTTCGATAATCGCCCGGATTCTATCTTTTTTCAGTACTCACACTTATTCGACGCTTTTCCGGTACTCGCCCGGAAAGTTTTTCCATACTCGCACGGATTCTACCTTTTTCGGATACACGCTCGGTTTATATCATTTTTCGGTACTCACACTTATTCGACTCTTTTGTGGTACTCGCACGAACAGTTTTTCGATTCTCGCACGGATTCTACCTTTTTCCGATACACGCTCGGTTTATATCATTTTTCGGTACTCACACTTATTCGACTCTTTTGTGGTACACGCCCGAACTGTTTTTCGATACTCGCACGGATTCTGTCTTTTTCCGATACTCGCTCGGATTATATCATTTTTCAATACTCACACTTATTCGACTCTTTTCGGGTACTGGCCCGGACAGTTTTTCGATACTCACACGGATTCTGCCATTTTTCGATAATCGCCCGGATTCTATCTTTTTTCAGTACTCACACTTATTCGACGCTTTTCCGGTACTCGCCCGGAAAGTTTTTCCATACTCGCACGGATTCTACCTTTTTCGGATACACGCTCGGTTTATATCATTTTTCGGTACTCACACTTATTCGACTCTTTTGTGGTACTCGCACGAACAGTTTTTCGATTCTCGCACGGATTCTACCTTTTTCCGATACACGCTCGGTTTATATCATTTTTCGGTACTCACACTTATTCGACTCTTTTGTGGTACACGCCCGAACTGTTTTTCGATACTCGCACGGATTCTGTCTTTTTCCGATACTCGCTCGGATTATATCATTTTTCAATACTCACACTTATTCGACTCTTTTCGGGTACTGGCCCGGACAGTTTTTCGATACTCACACGGATTCTGCCATTTTTCGATAATCGCCCGGATTCTATCTTTTTTCAGTACTCACACTTATTCGACGCTTTTCCGGTACTCGCCCGGAAAGTTTTTCCATACTCGCACGGATTCTACCTTTTTCGGATACACGCTCGGTTTATATCATTTTTCGGTACTCACACTTATTCGACTCTTTTGTGGTACTCGCCCGAACAGTTTTTCGATTCTCGCAAGGATTCTGCCTTTTTCCTATACTCGCTCGGATTATATCATTTTTCGATACTCTTTCTTATTCGACTCTTTTGTGGTACACGCCCGAACTGTTTTTCGATACTCGCACGGATTCTGTCTTTTTCCGATACTCGCTCGGATTATATCATTTTTCAATACTCACACTTATTCGACTCTTTTCGGGTACTGGCCCGGACAGTTTTTCGATACTCACACGGATTCTGCCATTTTTCGGTAATCGCCCAGATTCTATCATTTTTCAGTACTCACACTTATTCGACGCTTTTCCGGTACTCGAGCGGAAAGTTTTTCCCTACTCGCACGGATTCTACCTTTTTGCGATACACGCTCGGTTTATATCATTTTTCGGTACTCACACTTATTCGACTCTTTTGTGGTACTCGCCCGAACTGTTTTTCGATACTCGCACGGATTCTGTCTTTTTCCGATACTCGCTCGGATTATATCATTTTTCGGTACTCACACTTATTCGACTCTTTTCGGGTGCTGGCCAGGACAGTTTTTCGATACTCACACGGATTCTGCCATTTTTCGGTAATCGCCCGGATTCTATCATTTTTCAGTACTCACACTTATTCGACGCTTTTCCGGTACTCGACCGGAAAGTTTTTCCATACTCGCACGGATTCTACCTTTTTCCGATACACGCTCGGTTTATATCATTTTTCGGTACTCACACTTATTCGACTCTTTTGTGGTACTCGCCCGAACTGTTTTTCGATACTCGCACGGATTCTGTCTTTTTCCGATACTCGCTCGGATTATA
This sequence comes from Vitis vinifera, assembly GCF_030704535.1. Classification (NCBI taxonomy): domain Eukaryota; kingdom Viridiplantae; phylum Streptophyta; class Magnoliopsida; order Vitales; family Vitaceae; genus Vitis; species Vitis vinifera. The sequence goes on along the minus strand of NC_081823.1, from coordinate 16,936,672 downwards.
TCATTTTTCCGTACTCACACTTATTCGACTCTTTTCGGGTACTGGCCAGGACAGTTTTTCGATACTCACACGGATTCTGCCATTTTTCGGCAATCGCCCGGATTCTATCATTTTTCAGTACTCACACTTATTCGACTCTTTTCGGGTACTGGCCCGGACGGTTTTTCGATACTCACACGGATTCTGCCATTTTTCGGTAATCGCCCGGATTCTATCATTTTTCAGTACTCACACTTATTCGACGCTTTTCCGGTACTCGACCGGAAAGTTTTTCCATACTCGCACGGATTCTACCTTTTTCCGATACACGCTCGGTTTATATCATTTTTCGGTACTCACACTTATTCGACTCTTTTGTGGTACTCGCCCGAACTGTTTTTCGATACTCGCACGGATTCTGTCTTTTTCCGATACTCGCTCGGATTATATCATTTTTCCGTACTCACACTTATTCGACTCTTTTCGGGTACTGGCCAGGACAGTTTTTCGATACTCACACGGATTCTGCCATTTTTCGGCAATCGCCCGGATTCTATCATTTTTCAGTACTCACACTTATTCGACGCTTTTCCGGTACTCGCCCGGAAAGTTTTTCCATACTCGCACGGATTCTACCTTTTTCCGATACACGCTCGGTTTATATCATTTTTCGGTACTCACACTTATTCGACTCTTTTGTGGTACTCGCCCGAACAGTTTTTCGATTCTCGCACGGATTCTGCCTTTTTCCTATACTCGCTCGGATTATATCATTTTTCGGTACTCTTACTTATTCGACTCTTTTGTGGTACACGCCCGAACTGTTTTTCGATACTCGCACGGATTCTGTCTTTTTCCGATACTCGCTCGGATTATATCATTTTTCAATACTCACACTTATTCGACTCTTTTCGGGTACTGGCCCGGACAGTTTTTCGATACTCACACGGATTCTGCCATTTTTCGGTAATCGCCCGGATTCTATCATTTTTCAGTACTCACACTTATTCGACGCTTTTCCGGTACTCGACCGGAAAGTTTTTCCATACTCGCACGGATTCTACCTTTTTCCGATACACGCTTGGTTTATATCATTTTTCGGTACTCACACTTATTCGACTCTTTTGTGGTACTCGCCCGAACAGTTTTTCGATTCTCGCACGGATTCTACCTTTTTCCGATACACGCTCGGTTTATATCATTTTTCGGTACTCACACTTATTCGACTCTTTTGTGGTACTCGCCCGAACTGTTTTTCGATACTCGCACGGATTCTGTCTTTTTCCGATACTCGCTCGGATTATATCATTTTTCAGTACTCACACTTATTCGACTCTTTTCGGGTACTGGCCAGGACAGTTTTTCGATACTGACACGGATTCTGCCATTTTTCGGCAATCGCCCGGATTCTATCATTTTTCACTACTCACACTTATTCGACGCTTTTCCGGTACTCGCCCGGAAAGTTTTTCCATACTCGCACGGATTCTACCTTTTTCCGATACACGCTCGGTTTATATCATTTTTCGGTACTCACACTTATTCGACTCTTTTGTGGTACTCGCCCGAACAGTTTTTCGATTCTCGCACGGATTCTGCCTTTTTCCTATACTCGCTCGGATTATATCATTTTTCGGTACTCTTACTTATTCGACTCTTTTGTGGTACACGCCCGAACTGTTTTTTGATACTCGCACGGATTCTGTCTTTTTCCGATACTCGCTCGGATTATATCATTTTTCAATACTCACACTTATTCGACTCTTTTCGGGCACTGGCCCGGACAGTTTTTCGATACTCACACGGATTCTGCCATTTTTCGGTAATCGCCCGGATTCTATCATTTTTCAGTACTCACACTTATTCGACGCTTTTCCGGTACTCGACCGGAAAGTTTTTCCATACTCGCACGGATTCTACCTTTTTCCGATACACGCTCGGTTTATATCATTTTTCGGTACTCACACTTATTCGACTCTTTTGTGGTACTCGCCCGAACGGTTTTTCGATTCTCGCACGGATTCTGCCTTTTTCCTATACTCGCTCGGATTATATCATTTTTCGGTACTCTTACTTATTCGACTCTTTTGTGGTACACGCTCGGACTGTTTTTCGATACTCGCACGGATTCTGTCCTTTTCCGATACTCGCTCGGATTATATCATTTTTCAATACTCACACTTATTCGACTCTTTTCGGGTACTGGCCCGGACAGTTTTTCGATACTCACACGGATTCTGCCATTTTTCGGTAATCGCCCGGATTCTATCATTTTTCAGTACTCACACTTATTCGACGCTTTTCCGGTACTCGACCGGAAAGTTTTTCCATACTCGCACGGATTCTACCTTTTTCCGATACACGCTTGGTTTATATCATTTTTCGGTACTCACACTTATTCGACTCTTTTGTGGTACTCGCCCGAACAGTTTTTCGATTCTCGCACGGATTCTGCCTTTTTCCTATACTCGCTCGGATTATATCATTTTTCGGTACTCTTACTTATTCGACTCTTTTGTGGTACACGCCCGAACTGTTTTTCGATACTCGCACGGATTCTGTCTTTTTCCGATACTCGCTCGGATTATATCATTTTTCAATACTCACACTTATTCGACTCTTTTCGGGTACTAGCTCGGACAGTTTTTCGATACTCACACGGATTCTGCCATTTTTCGGTAATCGCCCGGATTCTATCATTTTTCAGTACTCACACTTATTCGACGCTTTTCCGGTACTCGACCGGAAAGTTTTTCCATACTCGCACGGATTCTACCTTTTTCCGATACACGCTCGGTTTATATCATTTTTCGGTACTCACACTTATTCGACTCTTTTGTGGTACTCGCCCGAACTGTTTTTCGATTCTCGCACGGATTCTGCCTTTTTCCTATACTCGCTCGGATTATATCATTTTTCGGTACTCTTACTTATTCGACTCTTTTGTGGTACACGCCCGAACTGTTTTTCGATACTCGCACGGATTCTGTCTTTTTCCGATACTCGCTCGGATTATATCATTTTTCAATACTCACACTTATTCGACTCTTTTCGGGCACTGGCCCGGACAGTTTTTCGATACTCACACGGATTCTGCCATTTTTCGGTAATCGCCCGGATTCTATCATTTTTCAGTACTCACACTTATTCGACGCTTTTCCGGTACTCGACCGGAAAGTTTTTCCATACTCGCACGGATTCTACCTTTTTCCGATACACGCTTGGTTTATATCATTTTTCGGTACTCACACTTATTCGACTCTTTTGTGGTACTCGCCCGAACAGTTTTTCGATTCTCGCACGGATTCTGCCTTTTTCCTATACTCGCTCGGATTATATCATTTTTCGGTACTCTTACTTATTCGACTCTTTTGTGGTACACGCCCGAACTGTTTTTCGATAGTCGCACGGATTCTGTCTTTTTCCGATACTCGCTCGGATTATATCATTTTTCAATACTCACACTTATTCGACTCTTTTCGGGTACTGGCCCGGACAGTTTTTCGATACTCACACGGATTCTGCCATTTTTCGGTAATCGCCCGGATTCTATCATTTTTCAGTACTCACACTTATTCGACGCTTTTCCGGTACTCGACCGGAAAGTTTTTCCATACTCGCACGGATTCTACCTTTTTCCGATACACGCTTGGTTTATATCATTTTTCGGTACTCACACTTATTCGACTCTTTTGTGGTACTCGCCCGAACAGTTTTTCGATTCTCGCACGGATTCTGCCTTTTTCCTATACTCGCTCGGATTATATCATTTTTCGGTACTCTTACTTATTCGACTCTTTTGTGGTACACGCCCGAACTGTTTTTCGATACTCGCACGGATTCTGTCTTTTTCCGATACTCGCTCGGATTATATCATTTTTCAATACTCACACTTATTCGACTCTTTTCGGGTACTGGCTCGGACAGTTTTTCGATACTCACACGGATTCTGCCATTTTTCGGTAATCGCCCGGATTCTATCATTTTTCAGTACTCACACTTATTCGACGCTTTTCCGGTACTCGACCGGAAAGTTTTTCCATACTCGCACGGATTCTACCTTTTTCCGATACACGCTCGGTTTATATCATTTTTCGGTACTCACACTTATTCGACTCTTTTGTGGTACTCGCCCGAACTGTTTTTCGATACTCGCACGGATTCTGTCTTTTTCCGATACTCGCTCGGATTATATCATTTTTCCGTACTCACACTTATTCGACTCTTTTCGGGTACTGGCCAGGACAGTTTTTCGATACTCACACGGATTCTGCCATTTTTCGGCAATCGCCCGGATTCTATCATTTTTCAGTACTCACACTTATTCGACGCTTTTCCGGTACTCGCCCGGAAAGTTTTTCCATACTCGCACGGATTCTACCTTTTTCCGATACACGCTCGGTTTATATCATTTTTCGGTACTCACACTTATTCGACTCTTTTGTGGTACTCGCCCGAACAGTTTTTCGATTCTCGCACGGATTCTGCCTTTTTCCTATACTCGCTCGGATTATATCATTTTTCGGTACTCTTACTTATTCGACTCTTTTGTGGTACACGCCCGAACTGTTTTTCGATACTCGCACGGATTCTGTCTTTTTCCGATACTCGCTCGGATTATATCATTTTTCAATACTCACACTTATTCGACTCTTTTCGGGTACTGGCCCGGACAGTTTTTCGATACTCACACGGATTCTGCCATTTTTCGGTAATCGCCCGGATTCTATCATTTTTCAGTACTCACACTTATTCGACGCTTTTCCGGTACTCGACCGGAAAGTTTTTCCATACTCGCACGGATTCTACCTTTTTCCGATACACGCTTGGTTTATATCATTTTTCGGTACTCACACTTATTCGACTCTTTTGTGGTACTCGCCCGAACAGTTTTTCGATTCTCGCACGGATTCTACCTTTTTCCGATACACGCTCGGTTTATATCATTTTTCGGTACTCACACTTATTCGACTCTTTTGTGGTACTCGCCCGAACTGTTTTTCGATACTCGCACGGATTCTGTCTTTTTCCGATACTCGCTCGGATTATATCATTTTTCAGTACTCACACTTATTCGACTCTTTTCGGGTACTGGCCAGGACAGTTTTTCGATACTGACACGGATTCTGCCATTTTTCGGCAATCGCCCGGATTCTATCATTTTTCACTACTCACACTTATTCGACGCTTTTCCGGTACTCGCCCGGAAAGTTTTTCCATACTCGCACGGATTCTACCTTTTTCCGATACACGCTCGGTTTATATCATTTTTCGGTACTCACACTTATTCGACTCTTTTGTGGTACTCGCCCGAACAGTTTTTCGATTCTCGCACGGATTCTGCCTTTTTCCTATACTCGCTCGGATTATATCATTTTTCGGTACTCTTACTTATTCGACTCTTTTGTTGTACACGCCCGAACTGTTTTTCGATAGTCGCACGGATTCTGTCTTTTTCCGATACTCGCTCGGATTATATCATTTTTCAATACTCACACTTATTCGACTCTTTTCGGGTACTGGCCCGGACAGTTTTTCGATACTCACACGGATTCTGCCATTTTTCGGTAATCGCCCGGATTCTATCATTTTTCAGTACTCACACTTATTCGACGCTTTTCCGGTACTCGACCGGAAAGTTTTTCCATACTCGCACGGATTCTACCTTTTTCCGATACACGCTCGGTTTATATCATTTTTCGGTACTCACACTTATTCGACTCTTTTGTGGTACTCGCCCGAACTGTTTTTCGATACTCGCACGGATTCTGTCTTTTTCCGATACTCGCTCGGATTATATCATTTTTCAGTACTCACACTTATTCGACTCTTTTCGGGTACTGGCCAGGACAGTTTTTCGATACTCACACGGATTCTGCCATTTTTCGGCAATCGCCCGGATTCTATCATTTTTCAGTACTCACACTTATTCGACGCTTTTCCGGTACTCGCCCGGAAAGTTTTTCCATACTCGCACGGATTCTACCTTTTTCCGATACACGCTCGGTTTATATCATTTTTCGGTACTCACACTTATTCGACTCTTTTGTGGTACTCGCCCGAACAGTTTTTCGATTCTCGCACGGATTCTGCCTTTTCCTATACTCGCTCGGATTATATCATTTTTCGGTACTCTTACTTATTCGACTCTTTTGTGGTACACGCCCGAACTGTTTTTTGATACTCGCACGGATTCTGTCTTTTTCCGATACTCGCTCGGATTATATCATTTTTCAATACTCACACTTATTCGACTCTTTTCGGGCACTGGCCCGGACAGTTTTTCGATACTCACACGGATTCTGCCATTTTTCGGTAATCGCCCGGATTCTATCATTTTTCAGTACTCACACTTATTCGACGCTTTTCCGGTACTCGACCGGAAAGTTTTTCCATACTCGCACGGATTCTACCTTTTTCCGATACACGCTCGGTTTATATCATTTTTCGGTACTCACACTTATTCGACTCTTTTGTGGTACTCGCCCGAACGGTTTTTCGATTCTCGCACGGATTCTGCCTTTTTCCTATACTCGCTCGGATTATATCATTTTTCGGTACTCTTACTTATTCGACTCTTTTGTGGTACACGCTCGGACTGTTTTTCGATACTCGCACGGATTCTGTCTTTTTCCGATACTCGCTCGGATTATATCATTTTTCAATACTCACACTTATTCGACTCTTTTCGGGTACTGGCCCGGACAGTTTTTCGATACTCACACGGATTCTGCCATTTTTCGGTAATCGCCCGGATTCTATCATTTTTCAGTACTCACACTTATTCGACGCTTTTCCGGTACTCGACCGGAAAGTTTTTCCATACTCGCACGGATTCTACCTTTTTCCGATACACGCTTGGTTTATATCATTTTTCGGTACTCACACTTATTCGACTCTTTTGTGGTACTCGCCCGAACAGTTTTTCGATTCTCGCACGGATTCTGCCTTTTTCCTATACTCGCTCGGATTATATCATTTTTCGGTACTCTTACTTATTCGACTCTTTTGTGGTACACGCCCGAACTGTTTTTCGATAGTCGCACGGATTCTGTCTTTTTCCGATACTCGCTCGGATTATATCATTTTTCAATACTCACACTTATTCGACTCTTTTCGGGTACTGGCCCGGACAGTTTTTCGATACTCACACGGATTCTGCCATTTTTCGGTAATCGCCCGGATTCTATCATTTTTCAGTACTCACACTTATTCGACGCTTTTCCGGTACTCGACCGGAAAGTTTTTCCATACTCGCACGGATTCTACCTTTTTCCGATACACGCTTGGTTTATATCATTTTTCGGTACTCACACTTATTCGACTCTTTTGTGGTACTCGCCCGAACAGTTTTTCGATTCTCGCACGGATTCTGCCTTTTTCCTATACTCGCTCGGATTATATCATTTTTCGGTACTCTTACTTATTCGACTCTTTTGTGGTACACGCCCGAACTGTTTTTCGATACTCGCACGGATTCTGTCTTTTTCCGATACTCGCTCGGATTATATCATTTTTCAATACTCACACTTATTCGACTCTTTTCGGGTACTGGCTCGGACAGTTTTTCGATACTCACACGGATTCTGCCATTTTTCGGTAATCGCCCGGATTCTATCATTTTTCAGTACTCACACTTATTCGACGCTTTTCCGGTACTCGACCGGAAAGTTTTTCCATACTCGCACGGATTCTACCTTTTTCCGATACACGCTCGGTTTATATCATTTTTCGGTACTCACACTTATTCGACTCTTTTGTGGTACTCGCCCGAACTGTTTTTCGATACTCGCACGGATTCTGTCTTTTTCCGATACTCGCTCGGATTATATCATTTTTCCGTACTCACACTTATTCGACTCTTTTCGGGTACTGGCCAGGACAGTTTTTCGATACTCACACGGATTCTGCCATTTTTCGGCAATCGCCCGGATTCTATCATTTTTCAGTACTCACACTTATTCGACGCTTTTCCGGTACTCGCCCGGAAAGTTTTTCCATACTCGCACGGATTCTACCTTTTTCCGATACACGCTCGGTTTATATCATTTTTCGGTACTCACACTTATTCGACTCTTTTGTGGTACTCGCCCGAACAGTTTTTCGATTCTCGCACGGATTCTGCCTTTTTCCTATACTCGCTCGGATTATATCATTTTTCGGTACTCTTACTTATTCGACTCTTTTGTGGTACACGCCCGAACTGTTTTTCGATACTCGCACGGATTCTGTCTTTTTCCGATACTCGCTCGGATTATATCATTTTTCAATACTCACACTTATTCGACTCTTTTCGGGCACTGGCCCGGACAGTTTTTCGATACTCACACGGATTCTGCCATTTTTCGGTAATCGCCCGGATTCTATCATTTTTCAGTACTCACACTTATTCGACGCTTTTCCGGTACTCGACCGGAAAGTTATTCCATACTCGCACGGATTCTACCTTTTTCCGATACACGCTTGGTTTATATCATTTTTCGGTACTCACACTTATTCGACTCTTTTGTGGTACTCGCCCGAACAGTTTTTCGATTCTCGCACGGATTCTGCCTTTTTCCTATACTCGCTCGGATTATATCATTTTTCGGTACTCTTACTTATTCGACTCTTTTGTGGTACACGCCCGAACTGTTTTTCGATAGTCGCACGGATTCTGTCTTTTTCCGATACTCGCTCGGATTATATCATTTTTCAATACTCACACTTATTCGACTCTTTTCGGGTACTGGCCCGGACAGTTTTTCGATACTCACACGGATTCTGCCATTTTTCGGTAATCGCCCGGATTCTATCATTTTTCAGTACTCACACTTATTCGACGCTTTTCCGGTACTCGACCGGAAAGTTTTTCCATACTCGCACGGATTCTACCTTTTTCCGATACACGCTCGGTTTATATCATTTTTCGGTACTCACACTTATTCGACTCTTTTGTGGTACTCGCCCGAACTGTTTTTCGATACTCGCACGGATTCTGTCTTTTTCCGATACTCGCTCGGATTATATCATTTTTCAGTACTCACACTTATTCGACTCTTTTCGGGTACTGGCCAGGACAGTTTTTCGATACTCACACGGATTCTGCCATTTTTCGGCAATCGCCCGGATTCTATCATTTTTCAGTACTCACACTTATTCGACGCTTTTCCGGTACTCGCCCGGAAAGTTTTTCCATACTCGCACGGATTCTACCTTTTTCCGATACACGCTCGGTTTATATCATTTTTCGGTACTCACACTTATTCGACTCTTTTGTGGTACTCGCCCGAACAGTTTTTCGATTCTCGCACGGATTCTGCCTTTTTCCTATACTCGCTCGGATTATATCATTTTTCGGTACTCTTACTTATTCGACTCTTTTGTGGTACACGCCCGAACTGTTTTTCGATAGTCGCACGGATTCTGTCTTTTTCCGATACTCGCTCGGATTATATCATTTTTCAATACTCACACTTATTCGACTCTTTTCGGGTACTGGCCCGGACAGTTTTTCGATACTCACACGGATTCTGCCATTTTTCGGTAATCGCCCGGATTCTATCATTTTTCAGTACTCACACTTATTCGACGCTTTTCCGGTACTCGACCGGAAAGTTTTTCCATACTCGCACGGATTCTACCTTTTTCCGATACACGCTCGGTTTATATCATTTTTCGGTACTCACACTTATTCGACTCTTTTGTGGTACTCGCCCGAACTGTTTTTCGATACTCGCACGGATTCTGTCTTTTTCCGATACTCGCTCGGATTATATCATTTTTCAGTACTCACACTTATTCGACTCTTTTCGGGTACTGGCCAGGACAGTTTTTCGATACTCACACGGATTCTGCCATTTTTCGGCAATCGCCCGGATTCTATCATTTTTCAGTACTCACACTTATTCGACGCTTTTCCGGTACTCGCCCGGAAAGTTTTTCCATACTCGCACGGATTCTACCTTTTTCCGATACACGCTCGGTTTATATCATTTTTCGGTACTCACACTTATTCGACTCTTTTGTGGTACTCGCCCGAACAGTTTTTCGATTCTCGCACGGATTCTGCCTTTTTCCTATACTCGCTCGGATTATATCATTTTTCGGTACTCTTACTTATTCGACTCTTTTGTTGTACACGCCCGAACTGTTTTTCGATAGTCGCACGGATTCTGTCTTTTTCCGATACTCGCTCGGATTATATCATTTTTCAATACTCACACTTATTCGACTCTTTTCGGGTACTGGCCCGGACAGTTTTTCGATACTCACACGGATTCTGCCATTTTTCGGTAATCGCCCGGATTCTATCATTTTTCAGTACTCACACTTATTCGACGCTTTTCCGGTACTCGACCGGAAAGTTTTTCCATACTCGCACGGATTCTACCTTTTTCCGATACACGCTCGGTTTATATCATTTTTCGGTACTCACACTTATTCGACTCTTTTGTGGTACTCGCCCGAACTGTTTTTCGATACTCGCACGGATTCTGTCTTTTTCCGATACTCGCTCGGATTATATCATTTTTCAGTACTCACACTTATTCGACTCTTTTCGGGTACTGGCCAGGACAGTTTTTCGATACTCACACGGATTCTGCCATTTTTCGGCAATCGCCCGGATTCTATCATTTTTCAGTACTCACACTTATTCGACGCTTTTCCGGTACTCGCCCGGAAAGTTTTTCCATACTCGCACGGATTCTACCTTTTTCCGATACACGCTCGGTTTATATCATTTTTCGGCACTCACACTTATTCGACTCTTTTGTGGTACTCGCCCGAACAGTTTTTCGATTCTCGCACGGATTCTGCCTTTTCCTATACTCGCTCGGATTATATCATTTTTCGGTACTCTTACTTATTCGACTCTTTTGTGGTACACGCCCGAACTGTTTTTTGATACTCGCACGGATTCTGTCTTTTTCCGATACTCGCTCGGATTATATCATTTTTCAATACTCACACTTATTCGACTCTTTTCGGGCACTGGCCCGGACAGTTTTTCGATACTCACACGGATTCTGCCATTTTTCGGTAATCGCCCGGATTCTATCATTTTTCAGTACTCACACTTATTCGACGCTTTTCCGGTACTCGACCGGAAAGTTTTTCCATACTCGCACGGATTCTACCTTTTTCCGATACACGCTCGGTTTATATCATTTTTCGGTACTCACACTTATTCGACTCTTTTGTGGTACTCGCCCGAACGGTTTTTCGATTCTCGCACGGATTCTGCCTTTTTCCTATACTCGCTCGGATTATATCATTTTTCGGTACTCTTACTTATTCGACTCTTTTGTGGTACACGCTCGGACTGTTTTTCGATACTCGCACGGATTCTGTCTTTTTCCGATACTCGCTCGGATTATATCATTTTTCAATACTCACACTTATTCGACTCTTTTCGGGTACTGGCCCGGACAGTTTTTCGATACTCACACGGATTCTGCCATTTTTCGGTAATCGCCCGGATTCTATCATTTTTCAGTACTCACACTAAATCGACGCTTTTCCGGTACTCGACCGGAAAGTTTTTCCATTCTCGCACGGATTCTACCTTTTTCCGATACACGCTTGGTTTATATCATTTTTCGGTACTCACACTTATTCGACTCTTTTGTGGTACTCGCCCGAACAGTTTTTCGATTCTCGCACGGATTCTGCCTTTTTCCTATACTCGCTCGGATTATATCATTTTTCGGTACTCTTACTTATTCGACTCTTTTGTGGTACACGCCCGAACTGTTTTTCGATAGTCGCACGGATTCTGTCTTTTTCCGATACTCGCTCGGATTATATCATTTTTCAATACTCACACTTATTCGACTCTTTTCGGGTACTGGCCCGGACAGTTTTTCGATACTCACACGGATTCTGCCATTTTTCGGTAATCGCCCGGATTCTATCATTTTTCAGTACTCACACTTATTCGACGCTTTTCCGGTACTCGACCGGAAAGTTTTTCCATACTCGCACGGATTCTACCTTTTTCCGATACACGCTCGGTTTATATCATTTTTCGGTACTCACACTTATTCGACTCTTTTGTGGTACTCGCCCGAACTGTTTTTCGATACTCGCACGGATTCTGTCTTTTTCCGATACTCGCTCGGATTATATCATTTTTCAGTACTCACACTTATTCGACTCTTTTCGGGTACTGGCCAGGACAGTTTTTCGATACTCACACGGATTCTGCCATTTTTCGGCAATCGCCCGGATTCTATCATTTTTCAGTACTCACACTTATTCGACGCTTTTCCGGTACTCGCCCGGAAAGTTTTTCCATACTCGCACGGATTCTACCTTTTTCCGATACACGCTCGGTTTATATCATTTTTCGGTACTCACACTTATTCGACTCTTTTGTGGTACTCGCCCGAACAGTTTTTCGATTCTCGCACGGATTCTGCCTTTTTCCTATACTCGCTCGGATTATATCATTTTTCGGTACTCTTACTTATTCGACTCTTTTGTTGTACACGCCCGAACTGTTTTTCGATAGTCGCACGGATTCTGTCTTTTTCCGATACTCGCTCGGATTATATCATTTTTCAATACTCACACTTATTCGACTCTTTTCGGGTACTGGCCCGGACAGTTTTTCGATACTCACACGGATTCTGCCATTTTTCGGTAATCGCCCGGATTCTATCATTTTTCAGTACTCACACTTATTCGACGCTTTTCCGGTACTCGACCGGAAAGTTTTTCCATACTCGCACGGATTCTACCTTTTTCCGATACACGCTCGGTTTATATCATTTTTCGGTACTCACACTTATTCGACTCTTTTGTGGTACTCGCCCGAACTGTTTTTCGATACTCGCACGGATTCTGTCTTTTTCCGATACTCGCTCGGATTATATCATTTTTCAGTACTCACACTTATTCGACTCTTTTCGGGTACTGGCCAGGACAGTTTTTCGATACTCACACGGATTCTGCCATTTTTCGGCAATCGCCCGGATTCTATCATTTTTCAGTACTCACACTTATTCGACGCTTTTCCGGTACTCGCCCGGAAAGTTTTTCCATACTCGCACGGATTCTACCTTTTTCCGATACACGCTCGGTTTATATCATTTTTCGGCACTCACACTTATTCGACTCTTTTGTGGTACTCGCCCGAACAGTTTTTCGATTCTCGCACGGATTCTGCCTTTTCCTATACTCGCTCGGATTATATCATTTTTCGGTACTCTTACTTATTCGACTCTTTTGTGGTACACGCCCGAACTGTTTTTTGATACTCGCACGGATTCTGTCTTTTTCCGATACTCGCTCGGATTATATCATTTTTCAATACTCACACTTATTCGACTCTTTTCGGGCACTGGCCCGGACAGTTTTTCGATACTCACACGGATTCTGCCATTTTTCGGTAATCGCCCGGATTCTATCATTTTTCAGTACTCACACTTATTCGACGCTTTTCCGGTACTCGACCGGAAAGTTTTTCCATACTCGCACGGATTCTACCTTTTTCCGATACACGCTCGGTTTATATCATTTTTCGGTACTCACACTTATTCGACTCTTTTGTGGTACTCGCCCGAACGGTTTTTCGATTCTCGCACGGATTCTGCCTTTTTCCTATACTCGCTCGGATTATATCATTTTTCGGTACTCTTACTTATTCGACTCTTTTGTGGTACACGCTCGGACTGTTTTTCGATACTCGCACGGATTCTGTCTTTTTCCGATACTCGCTCGGATTATATCATTTTTCAATACTCACACTTATTCGACTCTTTTCGGGTACTGGCCCGGACAGTTTTTCGATACTCACACGGATTCTGCCATTTTTCGGTAATCGCCCGGATTCTATCATTTTTCAGTACTCACACTAAATCGACGCTTTTCCGGTACTCGACCGGAAAGTTTTTCCATTCTCGCACGGATTCTACCTTTTTCCGATACACGCTTGGTTTATATCATTTTTCGGTACTCACACTTATTCGACTCTTTTGTGGTACTCGCCCGAACAGTTTTTCGATTCTCGCACGGATTCTGCCTTTTTCCTATACTCGCTCGGATTATATCATTTTTCGGTACTCTTACTTATTCGACTCTTTTGTGGTACACGCCCGAACTGTTTTTCGATAGTCGCACGGATTCTGTCTTTTTCCGATACTCGCTCGGATTATATCATTTTTCAATACTCACACTTATTCGACTCTTTTCGGGTACTGGCCCGGACAGTTTTTCGATACTCACACGGATTCTGCCATTTTTCGGTAATCGCCCGGATTCTATCATTTTTCAGTACTCACACTTATTCGACGCTTTTCCGGTACTCGACCGGAAAGTTTTTCCATACTCGCACGGATTCTACCTTTTTCCGATACACGCTCGGTTTATATCATTTTTCGGTACTCACACTTATTCGACTCTTTTGTGGTACTCGCCCGAACTGTTTTTCGATACTCGCACGGATTCTGTCTTTTTCCGATACTCGCTCGGATTATATCATTTTTCAGTACTCACACTTATTCGACTCTTTTCGGGTACTGGCCAGGACAGTTTTTCGATACTCACACGGATTCTGCCATTTTTCGGCAATCGCCCGGATTCTATCATTTTTCAGTACTCACACTTATTCGACGCTTTTCCGGTACTCGCCCGGAAAGTTTTTCCATACTCGCACGGATTCTACCTTTTTCCGATACACGCTCGGTTTATATCATTTTTCGGTACTCACACTTATTCGACTCTTTTGTGGTACTCGCCCGAACAGTTTTTCGATTCTCGCACGGATTCTGCCTTTTTCCTATACTCGCTCGGATTATATCATTTTTCGGTACTCTTACTTATTCGACTCTTTTGTTGTACACGCCCGAACTGTTTTTCGATAGTCGCACGGATTCTGTCTTTTTCCGATACTCGCTCGGATTATATCATTTTTCAATACTCACACTTATTCGACTCTTTTCGGGTACTGGCCCGGACAGTTTTTCGATACTCACACGGATTCTGCCATTTTTCGGTAATCGCCCGGATTCTATCATTTTTCAGTACTCACACTTATTCGACGCTTTTCCGGTACTCGACCGGAAAGTTTTTCCATACTCGCACGGATTCTACCTTTTTCCGATACACGCTCGGTTTATATCATTTTTCGGTACTCACACTTATTCGACTCTTTTGTGGTACTCGCCCGAACTGTTTTTCGATACTCGCACGGATTCTGTCTTTTTCCGATACTCGCTCGGATTATATCATTTTTCAGTACTCACACTTATTCGACTCTTTTCGGGTACTGGCCAGGACAGTTTTTCGATACTCACACGGATTCTGCCATTTTTCGGCAATCGCCCGGATTCTATCATTTTTCAGTACTCACACTTATTCGACGCTTTTCCGGTACTCGCCCGGAAAGTTTTTCCATACTCGCACGGATTCTACCTTTTTCCGATACACGCTCGGTTTATATCATTTTTCGGCACTCACACTTATTCGACTCTTTTGTGGTACTCGCCCGAACAGTTTTTCGATTCTCGCACGGATTCTGCCTTTTCCTATACTCGCTCGGATTATATCATTTTTCGGTACTCTTACTTATTCGACTCTTTTGTGGTACACGCCCGAACTGTTTTTTGATACTCGCACGGATTCTGTCTTTTTCCGATACTCGCTCGGATTATATCATTTTTCAATACTCACACTTATTCGACTCTTTTCGGGCACTGGCCCGGACAGTTTTTCGATACTCACACGGATTCTGCCATTTTTCGGTAATCGCCCGGATTCTATCATTTTTCAGTACTCACACTTATTCGACGCTTTTCCGGTACTCGACCGGAAAGTTTTTCCATACTCGCACGGATTCTACCTTTTTCCGATACACGCTCGGTTTATATCATTTTTCGGTACTCACACTTATTCGACTCTTTTGTGGTACTCGCCCGAACGGTTTTTCGATTCTCGCACGGATTCTGCCTTTTTCCTATACTCGCTCGGATTATATCATTTTTCGGTACTCTTACTTATTCGACTCTTTTGTGGTACACGCTCGGACTGTTTTTCGATACTCGCACGGATTCTGTCTTTTTCCGATACTCGCTCGGATTATATCATTTTTCAATACTCACACTTATTCGACTCTTTTCGGGTACTGGCCCGGACAGTTTTTCGATACTCACACGGATTCTGCCATTTTTCGGTAATCGCCCGGATTCTATCATTTTTCAGTACTCACACTAAATCGACGCTTTTCCGGTACTCGACCGGAAAGTTTTTCCATTCTCGCACGGATTCTACCTTTTTCCGATACACGCTTGGTTTATATCATTTTTCGGTACTCACACTTATTCGACTCTTTTGTGGTACTCGCCCGAACAGTTTTTCGATTCTCGCACGGATTCTGCCTTTTTCCTATACTCGCTCGGATTATATCATTTTTCGGTACTCTTACTTATTCGACTCTTTTGTGGTACACGCCCGAACTGTTTTTCGATAGTCGCACGGATTCTGTCTTTTTCCGATACTCGCTCGGATTATATCATTTTTCAATACTCACACTTATTCGACTCTTTTCGGGTACTGGCCCGGACAGTTTTTCGATACTCACACGGATTCTGCCATTTTTCGGTAATCGCCCGGATTCTATCATTTTTCAGTACTCACACTTATTCGACGCTTTTCCGGTACTCGACCGGAAAGTTTTTCCATACTCGCACGGATTCTACCTTTTTCCGATACACGCTCGGTTTATATCATTTTTCGGTACTCACACTTATTCGACTCTTTTGTGGTACTCGCCCGAACTGTTTTTCGATACTCGCACGGATTCTGTCTTTTTCCGATACTCGCTCGGATTATATCATTTTTTAGTACTCACACTTATTCGACTCTTTTCGGGTACTGGCCAGGACAGTTTTTCGATACTCACACGGATTCTGCCATTTTTCGGCAATCGCCCGGATTCTATCATTTTTCAGTACTCACACTTATTCGACGCTTTTCCGGTACTCGCCCGGAAAGTTTTTCCATACTCGCACGGATTCTACCTTTTTCCGATACACGCTCGGTTTATATCATTTTTCGGTACTCACACTTATTCGACTCTTTTGTGGTACTCGCCCGAACAGTTTTTCGATTCTCGCACGGATTCTGCCTTTTTCCTATACTCGCTCGGATTATATCATTTTTCGGTACTCTTACTTATTCGACTCTTTTGTTGTACACGCCCGAACTGTTTTTCGATAGTCGCACGGATTCTGTCTTTTTCCGATACTCGCTCGGATTATATCATTTTTCAATACTCACACTTATTCGACTCTTTTCGGGTACTGGCCCGGACAGTTTTTCGATACTCACACGGATTCTGCCATTTTTCGGTAATCGCCCGGATTCTATCATTTTTCAGTACTCACACTTATTCGACGCTTTTCCGGTACTCGACCGGAAAGTTTTTCCATACTCGCACGGATTGTACCTTTTTCCGATACACGCTCGGTTTATATCATTTTTCGGTACTCACACTTATTCGACTCTTTTGTGGTACTCGCCCGAACTTTTTTTCGATACTCGCACGGATTCTGTCTTTTTCCGATACTCGCTCGGATTATATCATTTTTCAGTACTCACACTTATTCGACTCTTTTCGGGTACTGGCCAGGACAGTTTTTCGATACTCACACGGATTCTGCCATTTTTCGGCAATCGCCCGGATTCTATCATTTTTCAGTACTCACACTTATTCGACGCTTTTCGGGTACTCGCCCGGAAAGTTTTTCCATACTCGCACGGATTCTACCTTTTTCCGATACACGCTCGGTTTATATCATTTTTCGGTACTCACACTTATTCGACTCTTTTGTGGTACTCGCCCGAACAGTTTTTCGATTCTCGCACGGATTCTGCCTTTTTCCTATACTCGCTCGGATTATATCATTTTTCGGTACTCTTACTTATTCGACTCTTTTGTGGTACACGCCCGAACTGTTTTTTGATACTCGCACGGATTCTGTCTTTTTCCGATACTCGCTCGGATTATATCATTTTTCAATACTCACACTTATTCGACTCTTTTCGGGCACTGGCCCGGACAGTTTTTCGATACTCACACGGATTCTGCCATTTTTCGGTAATCGCCCGGATTCTATCATTTTTCAGTACTCACACTTATTCGACGCTTTTCCGGTACTCGACCGGAAAGTTTTTCCATACTCGCACGGATTCTACCTTTTTCCGATACACGCTCGGTTTATATCATTTTTCGGTACTCACACTTATTCGACTCTTTTGTGGTACTCGCCCGAACGGTTTTTCGATTCTCGCACGGATTCTGCCTTTTTCCTATACTCGCTCGGATTATATCATTTTTCGGTACTCTTACTTATTCGACTCTTTTGTGGTACACGCTCGGACTGTTTTTCGATACTCGCACGGATTCTGTCTTTTTCCGATACTCGCTCGGATTATATCATTTTTCAATACTCACACTTATTCGACTCTTTTCGGGTACTGGCCCGGACAGTTTTTCGATACTCACACGGATTCTGCCATTTTTCGGTAATCGCCCGGATTCTATCATTTTTCAGTACTCACACTAATTCGACGCTTTTCCGGTACTCGACCGGAAAGTTTTTCCATTCTCGCACGGATTCTACCTTTTTCCGATACACGCTGGGTTTATATCATTTTTCGGTACTCACACTTATTCGACTCTTTTGTGGTACTCGCCCGAACAGTTTTTCGATTCTCGCACGGATTCTGCCTTTTTCCTATACTCGCTCGGATTATATCATTTTTCGGTACTCTTACTTATTCGACTCTTTTGTGGTACACGCCCGAACTGTTTTTCGATAGTCGCACGGATTCTGTCTTTTTCCGATACTCGCTCGGATTATATCATTTTTCAATACTCACACTTATTCGACTCTTTTCGGGCACTGGCCCGGACAGTTTTTCGATACTCACACGGATTCTGCCATTTTTCGGTAATCGCCCGGATTCTATCATTTTTCAGTACTCACACTTATTCGACGCTTTTCCGGTACTCGACCGGAAAGTTTTTCCATACTCGCACGGATTCTACCTTTTTCCGATACACGCTCGGTTTATATCATTTTTCGGTACTCACACTTATTCGACTCTTTTGTGGTACTCGCCCGAACGGTTTTTCGATTCTCGCACGGATTCTGCCTTTTTCCTATACTCGCTCGGATTATATCATTTTTCGGTACTCTTACTTATTCGACTCTTTTGTGGTACACGCTCGGACTGTTTTTCGATACTCGCACGGATTCTGTCTTTTTCCGATACTCGCTCGGATTATATCATTTTTCAATACTCACACTTATTCGACTCTTTTCGGGCACTGGCCCGGACAGTTTTTCGATACTCACACGGATTCTGCCATTTTTCGGTAATCGCCCGGATTCTATCATTTTTCAGTACTCACACTTATTCGACGCTTTTCCGGTACTCGACCGGAAAGTTTTTCCATACTCGCACGGATTCTACCTTTTTCCGATACACGCTCGGTTTATATCATTTTTCGGTACTCACACTTATTCGACTCTTTTGTGGTACTCGCCCGAACGGTTTTTCGATTCTCGCACGGATTCTGCCTTTTTCCTATACTCGCTCGGATTATATCATTTTTCGGTACTCTTACTTATTCGACTCTTTTGTGGTACACGCTCGGACTGTTTTTCGATACTCGCACGGATTCTGTCTTTTTCCGATACTCGCTCGGATTATATCATTTTTCAATACTCACACTTATTCGACTCTTTTCGGGTACTGGCCCGGACAGTTTTTCGATACTCACACGGATTCTGCCATTTTTCGGCAATCGCCCGGATTCTATCTTTTTTCAGTACTCACACTTATTCGACGCTTTTCCGGTACTCGCCCGGAAAGTTTTTCCATACTCGCACGGATTCTACCTTTTTCCGATACACGCTCGGTTTATATCATTTTTCGGTACTCACACTTATTCGACTCTTTTGTGGTACTCGCCCGAACAGTTTTTCGATTATCGCACGGATTCTGCCTTTTTCCTATACTCGCTCGGATTATATCATTTTTCGGTACTCTTACTTATTCGACTCTTTTGTGGTACACGCCCGGACTGTTTTTCGATACTCGCACGGATTCTGTCTTTTTCCGATACTCGCTCGGATTATATCATTTTTCAATACTCACACTTATTCGACTCTTTTCGGGTACTGGCCCGGACAGTTTTTCGATACTCACACGGATTCTGCCATTTTTCGGCAATCGCCCGGATTCTATCTTTTTTCAGTACTCACACTTATTCGACGCTTTTCCGGTACTCGCCCGGAAAGTTTTTCCATACTCGCACGGATTCTACCTTTTTCCGATACACGCTCGGTTTATATCATTTTTCGGTACTCACACTTATTCGACTCTTTTGTGGTACTCGCCCGAACAGTTTTTCGATTATCGCACGGATTCTGCCTTTTTCCTATACTCGCTCGGATTATATCATTTTTCGGTACTCTTACTTATTCGAATCTTTTGTGGTACACGCCCGGACTGTTTTTCGATACTCGCACGGATTCTGTCTTTTTCCGATACTCGCTCGGATTATATCATTTTTCAATACTCACACTTATTCGACTCTTTTCGGGTACTGGCCCGGACAGTTTTTCGATACTCACACGGATTCTGCCATTTTTCGGCAATCGCCCGGATTCTATCTTTTTTCAGTACTCACACTTATTCGACGCTTTTCCGGTACTCGCCCGGAAAGTTTTTCCATACTCGCACGGATTCTACCTTTTTCCGATACACGCTCGGTTTATATCATTTTTCGGTACTCACACTTATTCGACTCTTTTGTGGTACTCGCCCGAACAGTTTTTCGATTATCGCACGGATTCTGCCTTTTTCCTATACTCGCTCGGATTATATCATTTTTCGGTACTCTTACTTATTCGACTCTTTTGTGGTACACGCCCGGACTGTTTTTCGATACTCGCACGGATTCTGTCTTTTTCCGATACTCGCTCGGATTATATCATTTTTCAATACTCACACTTATTCGACTCTTTTCGGGTACTGGCCCGGACAGTTTTTCGATACTCACACGGATTCTGCCATTTTTCGGCAATCGCCCGGATTCTATCTTTTTTCAGTACTCACACTTATTCGACGCTTTTCCGGTACTCGCCCGGAAAGTTTTTCCATACTCGCACGGATTCTACCTTTTTCCGATACACGCTCGGTTTATATCATTTTTCGGTACTCACACTTATTCGACTCTTTTGTGGTACTCGCCCGAACGGTTTTTCGATTCTCGCACGGATTCTGCCTTTTTCCTATACTCGCTCGGATTATATCATTTTTCGGTACTCTTACTTATTCGAATCTTTTGTGGTACACGCCCGGACTGTTTTTCGATACTCGCACGGATTCTGTCTTTTTCCGATACTCGCTCGGATTATATCATTTTTCAATACTCACACTTATTCGACTCTTTTCGGGTACTGGCCCGGACAGTTTTTCGATACTCACACGGATTCTGCCATTTTTCGGCAATCGCCCGGATTCTATCTTTTTTCAGTACTCACACTTATTCGACGCTTTTCCGGTACTCGCCCGGAAAGTTTTTCCATACTCGCACGGATTCTACCTTTTTCCGATACACGCTCGGTTTATATCATTTTTCGGTACTCACACTTATTCGACTCTTTTGTGGTACTCGCCCGAACAGTTTTTCGATTCTCGCACGGATTCTGCCTTTTTCCTATACTCGCTCGGATTATATCATTTTTCGGTACTCTTACTTATTCGACTCTTTTGTTGTACACGCCCGAACTGTTTTTCGATAGTCGCACGGATTCTGTCTTTTTCCGATACTCGCTCGGATTATATCATTTTTCAATACTCACACTTATTCGACTCTTTTCGGGTACTGGCCCGGACAGTTTTTCGATACTCACACGGATTCTGCCATTTTTCGGTAATCGCCCGGATTCTATCATTTTTCAGTACTCACACTTATTCGACGCTTTTCCGGTACTCGACCGGAAAGTTTTTCCATACTCGCACGGATTGTACCTTTTTCCGATACACGCTCGGTTTATATCATTTTTCGGTACTCACACTTATTCGACTCTTTTGTGGTACTCGCCCGAACTTTTTTTCGATACTCGCACGGATTCTGTCTTTTTCCGATACTCGCTCGGATTATATCATTTTTCAGTACTCACACTTATTCGACTCTTTTCGGGTACTGGCCAGGACAGTTTTTCGATACTCACACGGATTCTGCCATTTTTCGGCAATCGCCCGGATTCTATCATTTTTCAGTACTCACACTTATTCGACGCTTTTCGGGTACTCGCCCGGAAAGTTTTTCCATACTCGCACGGATTCTACCTTTTTCCGATACACGCTCGGTTTATATCATTTTTCGGTACTCACACTTATTCGACTCTTTTGTGGTACTCGCCCGAACAGTTTTTCGATTCTCGCACGGATTCTGCCTTTTTCCTATACTCGCTCGGATTATATCATTTTTCGGTACTCTTACTTATTCGACTCTTTTGTGGTACACGCCCGAACTGTTTTTTGATACTCGCACGGATTCTGTCTTTTTCCGATACTCGCTCGGATTATATCATTTTTCAATACTCACACTTATTCGACTCTTTTCGGGCACTGGCCCGGACAGTTTTTCGATACTCACACGGATTCTGCCATTTTTCGGTAATCGCCCGGATTCTATCATTTTTCAGTACTCACACTTATTCGACGCTTTTCCGGTACTCGACCGGAAAGTTTTTCCATACTCGCACGGATTCTACCTTTTTCCGATACACGCTCGGTTTATATCATTTTTCGGTACTCACACTTATTCGACTCTTTTGTGGTACTCGCCCGAACGGTTTTTCGATTCTCGCACGGATTCTGCCTTTTTCCTATACTCGCTCGGATTATATCATTTTTCGGTACTCTTACTTATTCGACTCTTTTGTGGTACACGCTCGGACTGTTTTTCGATACTCGCACGGATTCTGTCTTTTTCCGATACTCGCTCGGATTATATCATTTTTCAATACTCACACTTATTCGACTCTTTTCGGGTACTGGCCCGGACAGTTTTTCGATACTCACACGGATTCTGCCATTTTTCGGTAATCGCCCGGATTCTATCATTTTTCAGTACTCACACTAATTCGACGCTTTTCCGGTACTCGACCGGAAAGTTTTTCCATTCTCGCACGGATTCTACCTTTTTCCGATACACGCTGGGTTTATATCATTTTTCGGTACTCACACTTATTCGACTCTTTTGTGGTACTCGCCCGAACAGTTTTTCGATTCTCGCACGGATTCTGCCTTTTTCCTATACTCGCTCGGATTATATCATTTTTCGGTACTCTTACTTATTCGACTCTTTTGTGGTACACGCCCGAACTGTTTTTCGATAGTCGCACGGATTCTGTCTTTTTCCGATACTCGCTCGGATTATATCATTTTTCAATACTCACACTTATTCGACTCTTTTCGGGCACTGGCCCGGACAGTTTTTCGATACTCACACGGATTCTGCCATTTTTCGGTAATCGCCCGGATTCTATCATTTTTCAGTACTCACACTTATTCGACGCTTTTCCGGTACTCGACCGGAAAGTTTTTCCATACTCGCACGGATTCTACCTTTTTCCGATACACGCTCGGTTTATATCATTTTTCGGTACTCACACTTATTCGACTCTTTTGTGGTACTCGCCCGAACGGTTTTTCGATTCTCGCACGGATTCTGCCTTTTTCCTATACTCGCTCGGATTATATCATTTTTCGGTACTCTTACTTATTCGACTCTTTTGTGGTACACGCTCGGACTGTTTTTCGATACTCGCACGGATTCTGTCTTTTTCCGATACTCGCTCGGATTATATCATTTTTCAATACTCACACTTATTCGACTCTTTTCGGGCACTGGCCCGGACAGTTTTTCGATACTCACACGGATTCTGCCATTTTTCGGTAATCGCCCGGATTCTATCATTTTTCAGTACTCACACTTATTCGACGCTTTTCCGGTACTCGACCGGAAAGTTTTTCCATACTCGCACGGATTCTACCTTTTTCCGATACACGCTCGGTTTATATCATTTTTCGGTACTCACACTTATTCGACTCTTTTGTGGTACTCGCCCGAACGGTTTTTCGATTCTCGCACGGATTCTGCCTTTTTCCTATACTCGCTCGGATTATATCATTTTTCGGTACTCTTACTTATTCGACTCTTTTGTGGTACACGCTCGGACTGTTTTTCGATACTCGCACGGATTCTGTCTTTTTCCGATACTCGCTCGGATTATATCATTTTTCAATACTCACACTTATTCGACTCTTTTCGGGAACTGGCCCGGACAGTTTTTCGATACTCACACGGATTCTGCCATTTTTCGGCAATCGCCCGGATTCTATCTTTTTTCAGTACTCACACTTATTCGACGCTTTTCCGGTACTCGCCCGGAAAGTTTTTCCATACTCGCACGGATTCTACCTTTTTCCGATACACGCTCGGTTTATATCATTTTTCGGTACTCACACTTATTCGACTCTTTTGTGGTACTCGCCCGAACGGTTTTTCGATTATCGCACGGATTCTGCCTTTTTCCTATACTCGCTCGGATTATATCATTTTTCGGTACTCTTACTTATTCGACTCTTTTGTGGTACACGCCCGGACTGTTTTTCGATACTCGCACGGATTCTGTCTTTTTCCGATACTCGCTCGGATTATATCATTTTTCAATACTCACACTTATTCGACTCTTTTCGGGTACTGGCCCGGACAGTTTTTCGATACTCACACGGATTCTGCCATTTTTCGGCAATCGCCCGGATTCTATCTTTTTTCAGTACTCACACTTATTCGACGCTTTTCCGGTACTCGCCCGGAAAGTTTTTCCATACTCGCACGGATTCTACCTTTTTCCGATACACGCTCGGTTTATATCATTTTTCGGTACTCACACTTATTCGACTCTTTTGTGGTACTCGCCCGAACAGTTTTTCGATTATCGCACGGATTCTGCCTTTTTCCTATACTCGCTCGGATTATATCATTTTTCGGTACTCTTACTTATTCGAATCTTTTGTGGTACACGCCCGGACTGTTTTTCGATACTCGCACGGATTCTGTCTTTTTCCGATACTCGCTCGGATTATATCATTTTTCAATACTCACACTTATTCGACTCTTTTCGGGTACTGGCCCGGACAGTTTTTCGATACTCACACGGATTCTGCCATTTTTCGGCAATCGCCCGGATTCTATCTTTTTTCAGTACTCACACTTATTCGACGCTTTTCCGGTACTCGCCCGGAAAGTTTTTCCATACTCGCACGGATTCTACCTTTTTCCGATACACGCTCGGTTTATATCATTTTTCGGTACTCACACTTATTCGACTCTTTTGTGGTACTCGCCCGAACAGTTTTTCGATTATCGCACGGATTCTGCCTTTTTCCTATACTCGCTCGGATTATATCATTTTTCGGTACTCTTACTTATTCGACTCTTTTGTGGTACACGCCCGGACTGTTTTTCGATACTCGCACGGATTCTGTCTTTTTCCGATACTCGCTCGGATTATATCATTTTTCAATACTCACACTTATTCGACTCTTTTCGGGTACTGGCCCGGACAGTTTTTCGATACTCACACGGATTCTGCCATTTTTCGGCAATCGCCCGGATTCTATCTTTTTTCAGTACTCACACTTATTCGACGCTTTTCCGGTACTCGCCCGGAAAGTTTTTCCATACTCGCACGGATTCTACCTTTTTCCGATACACGCTCGGTTTATATCATTTTTCGGTACTCACACTTATTCGACTCTTTTGTGGTACTCGCCCGAACGGTTTTTCGATTCTCGCACGGATTCTGCCTTTTTCCTATACTCGCTCGGATTATATCATTTTTCGGTACTCTTACTTATTCGACTCTTTTGTGGTACACGCCCGGACTGTTTTTCGATACTCGCACGGATTCTGTCTTTTTCCGATACTCGCTCGGATTATATCATTTTTCAATACTCACACTTATTCGACTCTTTTCGGGTACTGGCCCGGACAGTTTTTCGATACTCACACGGATTCTGCCATTTTTCGGCAATCGCCCGGATTCTATCTTTTTTCAGTACTCACACTTATTCGACGCTTTTCCGGTACTCGCCCGGAAAGTTTTTCCATACTCGCACGGATTCTACCTTTTTCCGATACACGCTCGGTTTATATCATTTTTCGGTACTCACACTTATTCGACTCTTTTGTGGTACTCGCCCGAACAGTTTTTCGATTCTCGCACGGATTCTGCCTTTTTCTTACACTAGCCCGGATTATATCATTTTTCGGTACTCTTACTTATTCGACTCTTTTGTGGTACACGCCCGAACTGTTTTTCGATACTCGCACGGATTCTGTCTTTTTCCGATACTCGCTCGGATTATATCATTTTTCAATACTCACACTTATTCGACTCTTTTCGGGTACTGGCCCGGACAGTTTTTCGATACTCACACGGATTCTGCCATTTTTCGATAATCGCCCGGATTCTATCATTTTTCAGTACTCACACTTATTCGACGCTTTTCCGGTACTCGCCCGGAAAGTTTTTCCATACTCGCACGGATTCTACCTTTTTCCGATACACGCTCGGTTTATATCATTTTTCGGTACTCACACTTATTCGACTCTTTTGTGGTACTCGCCCGAACGGTTTTTCGATTCTCGCACGGATTCTGCCTTTTTCCTATACTCGCTCGGATTATATCATTTTTCGGTACTCTTACTTATTCGAATCTTTTGTGGTACACGCCCGGACTGTTTTTCGATACTCGCACGGATTCTGTCTTTTTCCGATACTCGCTCGGATTATATCATTTTTCAATACTCACACTTATTCGACTCTTTTCGGGTACTGGCCCGGACAGTTTTTCGATACTCACACGGATTCTGCCATTTTTCGGCAATCGCCCGGATTCTATCTTTTTTCAGTACTCACACTTATTCGACGCTTTTCCGGTACTCGCCCGGAAAGTTTTTCCATACTCGCACGGATTCTACCTTTTTCCGATACACGCTCGGTTTATATCATTTTTCGGTACTCACACTTATTCGACTCTTTTGTGGTACTCGCCCGAACAGTTTTTCGATTATCGCACGGATTCTGCCTTTTTCCTATACTCGCTCGGATTATATCATTTTTCGGTACTCTTACTTATTCGACTCTTTTGTGGTACACGCCCGGACTGTTTTTCGATACTCGCACGGATTCTGTCTTTTTCCGATACTCGCTCGGATTATATCATTTTTCAATACTCACACTTATTCGACTCTTTTCGGGTACTGGCCCGGACAGTTTTTCGATACTCACACGGATTCTGCCATTTTTCGGCAATCGCCCGGATTCTATCTTTTTTCAGTACTCACACTTATTCGACGCTTTTCCGGTACTCGCCCGGAAAGTTTTTCCATACTCGCACGGATTCTACCTTTTTCCGATACACGCTCGGTTTATATCATTTTTCGGTACTCACACTTATTCGACTCTTTTGTGGTACTCGCCCGAACAGTTTTTCGATTCTCGCACGGATTCTGCCTTTTTCTTATACTAGCCCGGATTATATCATTTTTCGGTACTCTTACTTATTCGACTCTTTTGTGGTACACGCCCGAACTGTTTTTCGATACTCGCACGGATTCTGTCTTTTTCCGATACTCGCTCGGATTATATCATTTTTCAATACTCACACTTATTCGACTCTTTTCGGGTACTGGCCCGGACAGTTTTTCGATACTCACACGGATTCTGCCATTTTTCGATAATCGCCCGGATTCTATCATTTTTCAGTACTCACACTTATTCGACGCTTTTCCGGTACTCGCCCGGAAAGTTTTTCCATACTCGCACGGATTCTACCTTTTTCCGATACACGCTCGGTTTATATCATTTTTCGGTACTCACACTTATTCGACTCTTTTGTGGTACTCGCCCGAACCGTTTTTCGATTATCGCACGGATTCTGCCTTTTTCCTATACTCGCTCGGATTATATCATTTTTCGGTACTCTTACTTATTCGACTCTTTTGTGGTACACGCTCGGACTGTTTTTCGATACTCGCACGGATTCTGTCTTTTTCCGATACTCGCTCGGATTATATCATTTTTCAATACTCACACTTATTCGACTCTTTTCGGGTACTGGCCCGGACAGTTTTTCGATACTCACACGGATTCTGCCATTTTTCGGCAATCGCCCGGATTCTATCTTTTTTCAGTACTCACACTTATTCGACGCTTTTCCGGTACTCGCCCGGAAAGTTTTTCCATACTCGCACGGATTCTACCTTTTTCCGATACACGCTCGGTTTATATCATTTTTCGGTACTCACACTTATTCGACTCTTTTGTGGTACTCGCCCGAACAGTTTTTCGATTATCGCACGGATTCTGCCTTTTTCCTATACTCGCTCGGATTATATCATTTTCCGGTACTCTTACTTATTCGACTCTTTTGTGGTACACGCCCGGACTGTTTTTCGATACTCGCACGGATTCTGTCTTTTTCCGATACTCGCTCGGATTATATCATTTTTCAATACTCACACTTATTCGACTCTTTTCGGGTACTGGCCCGGACAGTTTTTCGATACTCACACGGATTCTGCCATTTTTCGGCAATCGCCCGGATTCTATCTTTTTTCAGTACTCACACTTATTCGACGCTTTTCCGGTACTCGCCCGGAAAGTTTTTCCATACTCGCACGGATTCTACCTTTTTCCGATACACGCTCGGTTTATATCATTTTTCGGTACTCACACTTATTCGACTCTTTTGTGGTACTCGCCCGAACAGTTTTTCGATTCTCGCACGGATTCTGCCTTTTTCTTATACTAGCCCGGATTATATCATTTTTCGGTACTCTTACTTATTCGACTCTTTTGTGGTACACGCCCGAACTGTTTTTCGATACTCGCACGGATTCTGTCTTTTTCCGATACTCGCTCGGATTATATCATTTTTCAATACTCACACTTATTCGACTCTTTTCGGGTACTGGCCCGGACAGTTTTTCGATACTCACACGGATTCTGCCATTTTTCGATAATCGCCCGGATTCTATCATTTTTCAGTACTCACACTTATTCGACGCTTTTCCGGTACTCGCCCGGAAAGTTTTTCCATACTCGCACGGATTCTACCTTTTTCCGATACACGCTCGGTTTATATCATTTTTCGGTACTCACACTTATTCGACTCTTTTGTGGTACTCGCCCGAACGGTTTTTCGATTCTCGCACGGATTCTGCCTTTTTCCTATACTCGCTCGGATTATATCATTTTTCGGTACTCTTACTTATTCGAATCTTTTGTGGTACACGCCCGGACTGTTTTTCGATACTCGCACGGATTCTGTCTTTTTCCGATACTCGCTCGGATTATATCATTTTTCAATACTCACACTTATTCGACTCTTTTCGGGTACTGGCCCGGACAGTTTTTCGATACTCACACGGATTCTGCCATTTTTCGGCAATCGCCCGGATTCTATCTTTTTTCAGTACTCACACTTATTCGACGCTTTTCCGGTACTCGCCCGGAAAGTTTTTCCATACTCGCACGGATTCTACCTTTTTCCGATACACGCTCGGTTTATATCATTTTTCGGTACTCACACTTATTCGACTCTTTTGTGGTACTCGCCCGAACAGTTTTTCGATTATCGCACGGATTCTGCCTTTTTCCTATACTCGCTCGGATTATATCATTTTTCGGTACTCTTACTTATTCGACTCTTTTGTGGTACACGCCCGGACTGTTTTTCGATACTCGCACGGATTCTGTCTTTTTCCGATACTCGCTCGGATTATATCATTTTTCAATACTCACACTTATTCGACTCTTTTCGGGTACTGGCCCGGACAGTTTTTCGATACTCACACGGATTCTGCCATTTTTCGGCAATCGCCCGGATTCTATCTTTTTTCAGTACTCACACTTATTCGACGCTTTTCCGGTACTCGCCCGGAAAGTTTTTCCATACTCGCACGGATTCTACCTTTTTCCGATACACGCTCGGTTTATATCATTTTTCGGTACTCACACTTATTCGACTCTTTTGTGGTACTCGCCCGAACAGTTTTTCGATTATCGCACGGATTCTGCCTTTTTCCTATACTCGCTCGGATTATATCATTTTTCGGTACTCTTACTTATTCGACTCTTTTGTGGTACACGCCCGGACTGTTTTTCGATACTCGCACGGATTCTGTCTTTTTCCGATACTCGCTCGGATTATATCATTTTTCAATACTCACACTTATTCGACTCTTTTCGGGTACTGGCCCGGACAGTTTTTCGATACTCACACGGATTCTGCCATTTTTCGGCAATCGCCCGGATTCTATCTTTTTTCAGTACTCACACTTATTCGACGCTTTTCCGGTACTCGCCCGGAAAGTTTTTCCATACTCGCACGGATTCTACCTTTTTCCGATACACGCTCGGTTTATATCATTTTTCGGTACTCACACTTATTCGACTCTTTTGTGGTACTCGCCCGAACAGTTTTTCGATTATCGCACGGATTCTGCCTTTTTCCTATACTCGCTCGGATTATATCATTTTTCGGTACTCTTACTTATTCGAATCTTTTGTGGTACACGCCCGGACTGTTTTTCGATACTCGCACGGATTCTGTCTTTTTCCGATACTCGCTCGGATTATATCATTTTTCAATACTCACACTTATTCGACTCTTTTCGGGTACTGGCCCGGACAGTTTTTCGATACTCACACGGATTCTGCCATTTTTCGGCAATCGCCCGGATTCTATCTTTTTTCAGTACTCACACTTATTCGACGCTTTTCCGGTACTCGCCCGGAAAGTTTTTCCATACTCGCACGGATTCTACCTTTTTCCGATACACGCTCGGTTTATATCATTTTTCGGTACTCACACTTATTCGACTCTTTTGTGGTACTCGCCCGAACAGTTTTTCGATTATCGCACGGATTCTGCCTTTTTCCTATACTCGCTCGGATTATATCATTTTTCGGTACTCTTACTTATTCGACTCTTTTGTGGTACACGCCCGGACTGTTTTTCGATACTCGCACGGATTCTGTCTTTTTCCGATACTCGCTCGGATTATATCATTTTTCAATACTCACACTTATTCGACTCTTTTCGGGTACTGGCCCGGACAGTTTTTCGATACTCACACGGATTCTGCCATTTTTCGGCAATCGCCCGGATTCTATCTTTTTTCAGTACTCACACTTATTCGACGCTTTTCCGGTACTCGCCCGGAAAGTTTTTCCATACTCGCACGGATTCTACCTTTTTCCGATACACGCTCGGTTTATATCATTTTTCGGTACTCACACTTATTCGACTCTTTTGTGGTACTCGCCCGAACAGTTTTTCGATTATCGCACGGATTCTGCCTTTTTCCTATACTCGCTCGGATTATATCATTTTTCGGTACTCTTACTTATTCGAATCTTTTGTGGTACACGCCCGGACTGTTTTTCGATACTCGCACGGATTCTGTCTTTTTCCGATACTCGCTCGGATTATATCATTTTTCAATACTCACACTTATTCGACTCTTTTCGGGTACTGGCCCGGACAGTTTTTCGATACTCACACGGATTCTGCCATTTTTCGGCAATCGCCCGGATTCTATCTTTTTTCAGTACTCACACTTATTCGACGCTTTTCCGGTACTCGCCCGGAAAGTTTTTCCATACTCGCACGGATTCTACCTTTTTCCGATACACGCTCGGTTTATATCATTTTTCGGTACTCACACTTATTCGACTCTTTTGTGGTACTCGCCCGAACAGTTTTTCGATTATCGCACGGATTCTGCCTTTTTCCTATACTCGCTCGGATTATATCATTTTTCGGTACTCTTACTTATTCGACTCTTTTGTGGTACACGCCCGGACTGTTTTTCGATACTCGCACGGATTCTGTCTTTTTCCGATACTCGCTCGGATTATATCATTTTTCAATACTCACACTTATTCGACTCTTTTCGGGTACTGGCCCGGACAGTTTTTCGATACTCACACGGATTCTGCCATTTTTCGGCAATCGCCCGGATTCTATCTTTTTTCAGTACTCACACTTATTCGACGCTTTTCCGGTACTCGCCCGGAAAGTTTTTCCATACTCGCACGGATTCTACCTTTTTCCGATACACGCTCGGTTTATATCATTTTTCGGTACTCACACTTATTCGACTCTTTTGTGGTACTCGCCCGAACGGTTTTTCGATTCTCGCACGGATTCTGCCTTTTTCCTATACTCGCTCGGATTATATCATTTTTCGGTACTCTTACTTATTCGAATCTTTTGTGGTACACGCCCGGACTGTTTTTCGATACTCGCACGGATTCTGTCTTTTTCCGATACTCGCTCGGATTATATCATTTTTCAATACTCACACTTATTCGACTCTTTTCGGGTACTGGCCCGGACAGTTTTTCGATACTCACACGGATTCTGCCATTTTTCGGCAATCGCCCGGATTCTATCTTTTTTCAGTACTCACACTTATTCGACGCTTTTCCGGTACTCGCCCGGAAAGTTTTTCCATACTCGCACGGATTCTACCTTTTTCCGATACACGCTCGGTTTATATCATTTTTCGGTACTCACACTTATTCGACTCTTTTGTGGTACTCGCCCGAACAGTTTTTCGATTCTCGCACGGATTCTGCCTTTTTCTTATACTAGCCCGGATTATATCATTTTTCGGTACTCTTACTTATTCGACTCTTTTGTGGTACACGCCCGAACTGTTTTTCGATACTCGCACGGATTCTGTCTTTTTCCGATACTCGCTCGGATTATATCATTTTTCAATACTCACACTTATTCGACTCTTTTCGGGTACTGGCCCGGACAGTTTTTCGATACTCACACGGATTCTGCCATTTTTCGGCAATCGCCCGGATTCTATCTTTTTTCAGTACTCACACTTATTCGACGCTTTTCCGGTACTCGCCCGGAAAGTTTTTCCATACTCGCACGGATTCTACCTTTTTCCGATACACGCTCGGTTTATATCATTTTTCGGTACTCACACTTATTCGACTCTTTTGTGGTACTCGCCCGAACGGTTTTTCGATTCTCGCACGGATTCTGCCTTTTTCCTATACTCGCTCGGATTATATCATTTTTCGGTACTCTTACTTATTCGAATCTTTTGTGGTACACGCCCGGACTGTTTTTCGATACTCGCACGGATTCTGTCTTTTTCCGATACTCGCTCGGATTATATCATTTTTCAATACTCACACTTATTCGACTCTTTTCGGGTACTGGCCCGGACAGTTTTTCGATACTCACACGGATTCTGCCATTTTTCGGCAATCGCCCGGATTCTATCTTTTTTCAGTACTCACACTTATTCGACGCTTTTCCGGTACTCGCCCGGAAAGTTTTTCCATACTCGCACGGATTCTACCTTTTTCCGATACACGCTCGGTTTATATCATTTTTCGGTACTCACACTTATTCGACTCTTTTGTGGTACTCGCCCGAACAGTTTTTCGATTCTCGCACGGATTCTGCCTTTTTCTTATACTAGCCCGGATTATATCATTTTTCGGTACTCTTACTTATTCGACTCTTTTGTGGTACACGCCCGAACTGTTTTTCGATACTCGCACGGATTCTGTCTTTTTCCGATACTCGCTCGGATTATATCATTTTTCAATACTCACACTTATTCGACTCTTTTCGGGTACTGGCCCGGACAGTTTTTCGATACTCACACGGATTCTGCCATTTTTCGATAATCGCCCGGATTCTATCATTTTTCAGTACTCACACTTATTCGACGCTTTTCCGGTACTCGCCCGGAAAGTTTTTCCATACTCGCACGGATTCTACCTTTTTCCGATACACGCTCGGTTTATATCATTTTTCGGTACTCACACTTATTCGACTCTTTTGTGGTACTCGCCCGAACCGTTTTTCGATTATCGCACGGATTCTGCCTTTTTCCTATACTCGCTCGGATTATATCATTTTTCGGTACTCTTACTTATTCGACTCTTTTGTGGTACACGCTCGGACTGTTTTTCGATACTCGCACGGATTCTGTCTTTTTCCGATACTCGCTCGGATTATATCATTTTTCAATACTCACACTTATTCGACTCTTTTCGGGTACTGGCCCGGACAGTTTTTCGATACTCACACGGATTCTGCCATTTTTCGGCAATCGCCCGGATTCTATCTTTTTTCAGTACTCACACTTATTCGACGCTTTTCCGGTACTCGCCCGGAAAGTTTTTCCATACTCGCACGGATTCTACCTTTTTCCGATACACGCTCGGTTTATATCATTTTTCGGTACTCACACTTATTCGACTCTTTTGTGGTACTCGCCCGAACAGTTTTTCGATTATCGCACGGATTCTGCCTTTTTCCTATACTCGCTCGGATTATATCATTTTCCGGTACTCTTACTTATTCGACTCTTTTGTGGTACACGCCCGGACTGTTTTTCGATACTCGCACGGATTCTGTCTTTTTCCGATACTCGCTCGGATTATATCATTTTTCAATACTCACACTTATTCGACTCTTTTCGGGTACTGGCCCGGACAGTTTTTCGATACTCACACGGATTCTGCCATTTTTCGGCAATCGCCCGGATTCTATCTTTTTTCAGTACTCACACTTATTCGACGCTTTTCCGGTACTCGCCCGGAAAGTTTTTCCATACTCGCACGGATTCTACCTTTTTCCGATACACGCTCGGTTTATATCATTTTTCGGTACTCACACTTATTCGACTCTTTTGTGGTACTCGCCCGAACGGTTTTTCGATTCTCGCACGGATTCTGCCTTTTTCCTATACTCGCTCGGATTATATCATTTTTCGGTACTCTTACTTATTCGAATCTTTTGTGGTACACGCCCGGACTGTTTTTCGATACTCGCACGGATTCTGTCTTTTTCCGATACTCGCTCGGATTATATCATTTTTCAATACTCACACTTATTCGACTCTTTTCGGGTACTGGCCCGGACAGTTTTTCGATACTCACACGGATTCTGCCATTTTTCGGCAATCGCCCGGATTCTATCTTTTTTCAGTACTCACACTTATTCGACGCTTTTCCGGTACTCGCCCGGAAAGTTTTTCCATACTCGCACGGATTCTACCTTTTTCCGATACACGCTCGGTTTATATCATTTTTCGGTACTCACACTTATTCGACTCTTTTGTGGTACTCGCCCGAACAGTTTTTCGATTATCGCACGGATTCTGCCTTTTTCCTATACTCGCTCGGATTATATCATTTTTCGGTACTCTTACTTATTCGACTCTTTTGTGGTACACGCCCGGACTGTTTTTCGATACTCGCACGGATTCTGTCTTTTTCCGATACTCGCTCGGATTATATCATTTTTCAATACTCACACTTATTCGACTCTTTTCGGGTACTGGCCCGGACAGTTTTTCGATTATCGCACGGATTCTGCCTTTTTCCTATACTCGCTCGGATTATATCATTTTTCGGTACTCTTACTTATTCGACTCTTTTGTGGTACACGCCCGGACTGTTTTTCGATACTCGCACGGATTCTGTCTTTTTCCGATACTCGCTCGGATTATATCATTTTTCAATACTCACACTTATTCGACTCTTTTCGGGTACTGGCCCGGACAGTTTTTCGATACTCACACGGATTCTGCCATTTTTCGGCAATCGCCCGGATTCTATCTTTTTTCAGTACTCACACTTATTCGACGCTTTTCCGGTACTCGCCCGGAAAGTTTTTCCATACTCGCACGGATTCTACCTTTTTCCGATACACGCTCGGTTTATATCATTTTTCGGTACTCACACTTATTCGACTCTTTTGTGGTACTCGCCCGAACAGTTTTTCGATTATCGCACGGATTCTGCCTTTTTCCTATACTCGCTCGGATTATATCATTTTTCGGTACTCTTACTTATTCGACTCTTTTGTGGTACACGCCCGGACTGTTTTTCGATACTCGCACGGATTCTGTCTTTTTCCGATACTCGCTCGGATTATATCATTTTTCAATACTCACACTTATTCGACTCTTTTCGGGTACTGGCCCGGACAGTTTTTCGATACTCACACGGATTCTGCCATTTTTCGGCAATCGCCCGGATTCTATCTTTTTTCAGTACTCACACTTATTCGACGCTTTTCCGGTACTCGCCCGGAAAGTTTTTCCATACTCGCACGGATTCTACCTTTTTCCGATACACGCTCGGTTTATATCATTTTTCGGTACTCACACTTATTCGACTCTTTTGTGGTACTCGCCCGAACAGTTTTTCGATTATCGCACGGATTCTGCCTTTTTCCTATACTCGCTCGGATTATATCATTTTTCGGTACTCTTACTTATTCGACTCTTTTGTGGTACACGCCCGGACTGTTTTTCGATACTCGCACGGATTCTGTCTTTTTCCGATACTCGCTCGGATTATATCATTTTTCAATACTCACACTTATTCGACTCTTTTCGGGTACTGGCCCGGACAGTTTTTCGATTATCGCACGGATTCTGCCTTTTTCCTATACTCGCTCGGATTATATCATTTTTCGGTACTCTTACTTATTCGACTCTTTTGTGGTACACGCCCGGACTGTTTTTCGATACTCGCACGGATTCTGTCTTTTTCCGATACTCGCTCGGATTATATCATTTTTCAATACTCACACTTATTCGACTCTTTTCGGGTACTGGCCCGGACAGTTTTTCGATACTCACACGGATTCTGCCATTTTTCGGCAATCGCCCGGATTCTATCTTTTTTCAGTACTCACACTTATTCGACGCTTTTCCGGTACTCGCCCGGAAAGTTTTTCCATACTCGCACGGATTCTACCTTTTTCCGATACACGCTCGGTTTATATCATTTTTCGGTACTCACACTTATTCGACTCTTTTGTGGTACTCGCCCGAACAGTTTTTCGATTATCGCACGGATTCTGCCTTTTTCCTATACTCGCTCGGATTATATCATTTTTCGGTACTCTTACTTATTCGACTCTTTTGTGGTACACGCCCGGACTGTTTTTCGATACTCGCACGGATTCTGTCTTTTTCCGATACTCGCTCGGATTATATCATTTTTCAATACTCACACTTATTCGACTCTTTTCGGGTACTGGCCCGGACAGTTTTTCGATACTCACACGGATTCTGCCATTTTTCGGCAATCGCCCGGATTCTATCTTTTTTCAGTACTCACACTTATTCGACGCTTTTCCGGTACTCGCCCGGAAAGTTTTTCCATACTCGCACGGATTCTACCTTTTTCCGATACACGCTCGGTTTATATCATTTTTCGGTACTCACACTTATTCGACTCTTTTGTGGTACTCGCCCGAACAGTTTTTCGATTATCGCACGGATTCTGCCTTTTTCCTATACTCGCTCGGATTATATCATTTTTCGGTACTCTTACTTATTCGACTCTTTTGTGGTACACGCCCGGACTGTTTTTCGATACTCGCACGGATTCTGTCTTTTTCCGATACTCGCTCGGATTATATCATTTTTCAATACTCACACTTATTCGACTCTTTTCGGGTACTGGCCCGGACAGTTTTTCGATACTCACACGGATTCTGCCATTTTTCGGCAATCGCCCGGATTCTATCTTTTTTCAGTACTCACACTTATTCGACGCTTTTCCGGTACTCGCCCGGAAAGTTTTTCCATACTCGCACGGATTCTACCTTTTTCCGATACACGCTCGGTTTATATCATTTTTCGGTACTCACACTTATTCGACTCTTTTGTGGTACTCGCCCGAACAGTTTTTCGATTCTCGCACGGATTCTGCCATTTCTTATACTAGCCCGGATTATATCATTTTTCGGTACTCTTACTTATTCGACTCTTTTGTGGTACACGCCCGAACTGTTTTTCGATACTCGCACGGATTCTGTCTTTTTCCGATACTCGCTCGGATTATATCATTTTTCAATACTCACACTTATTCGACTCTTTTCGGGTACTGGCCCGGACAGTTTTTCGATACTCACACGGATTCTGCCATTTTTCGATAATCGCCCGGATTCTATCATTTTTCAGTACTCACACTTATTCGACGCTTTTCCGGTACTCGCCCGGAAAGTTTTTCCATACTCGCACGGATTCTACCTTTTTCCGATACACGCTCGGTTTATATCATTTTTCGGTACTCACACTTATTCGACTCTTTTGTGGTACTCGCCCGAACGGTTTTTCGATTCTCGCACGGATTCTGCCTTTTTCCTATACTCGCTCGGATTATATCATTTTTCGGTACTCTTACTTATTCGAATCTTTTGTGGTACACGCCCGGACTGTTTTTCGATACTCGCACGGATTCTGTCTTTTTCCGATACTCGCTCGGATTATATCATTTTTCAATACTCACACTTATTCGACTCTTTTCGGGTACTGGCCCGGACAGTTTTTCGATACTCACACGGATTCTGCCATTTTTCGGTAATCGCCCGGATTCTATCATTTTTCAGTACTCACACTTATTCGACGCTTTTCCGGTACTCGACCGGAAAGTTTTTCCATACTCGCACGGATTCTACCTTTTTCCGATACAC
Organism: Vitis vinifera; assembly: GCF_030704535.1. Lineage (NCBI taxonomy): Eukaryota > Viridiplantae > Streptophyta > Magnoliopsida > Vitales > Vitaceae > Vitis > Vitis vinifera. The sequence goes on along the minus strand of NC_081823.1, from coordinate 16,898,062 downwards.
GCTCGGTTTATATCATTTTTCGGTACTCACACTTATTCGACTCTTTTGTGGTACTTGCCCGAACTGTTTTTCGATACTCGCACGGATTCTGTCTTTTTCCGATACTCGCTCGGATTATATCATTTTTCGGTACTCACACTTATTCGACTCTTTTCGGGTACTGGCCCGGACAGTTTTTCGATACTCACACGGATTCTGCCATTTTTCGGTAATCGCCCAGATTCTATCATTTTTCAGTACTCACACTTATTCGACGCTTTTCCGGTACTCGACCGGAATGTTTTTCCATACTCGCACGGATTCTACCTTTTTCCGATACACGCTCGGTTTATATCATTTTTCGGTACTCACACTTATTCGACTCTTTTGTGGTACTTGCCCGAACTGTTTTTCGATACTCGCACGGATTCTGTCTTTTTCCGATACTCGCTCGGATTATATCATTTTTCGGTACTCACACTTATTCGACTCTTTTCGGGTACTGGCCCGGACAGTTTTTCGATACTCACACGGATTCTGCCATTTTTCGGTAATCGCCCAGATTCTATCATTTTTCAGTACTCACACTTATTCGACGCTTTTCCGGTACTCGACCGGAATGTTTTTCCATACTCGCACGGATTCTACCTTTTTCCGATACACGCTCGGTTTATATCATTTTTCGGTACTCACACTTATTCGACTCTTTTGTGGTACTCGCCCGAACTGTTTTTCGATACTCGCACGGATTCTGTCTTTTTCCGATACTCGCTCGGATTATGTAATTTTTCGGTACTCTTACTTATTCGACTCTTTTGTGGTACACGCCCGAACTGTTTTTCGATACTCGCACGGATTCTGTCTTTTTCCGATACACGCTCGGTTTATATCATTTTTCGGTACTCACACTTATTCGACTCTTTTGTCGTACACGCCCGAACTGTTTTTCGATACTCGCACGGATTCTGTCTTTTTCCGATACTCGCTCGGATTATATCATTTTTCGGTACTCACACTTATTCGACTCTTTTCGGGTACTGGCCCGGACAGTTTTTCGATACTCACACGGATTCTGCCATTTTTCGGTAATCGCCAGGATTCTATCATTTTTCAGTACTCACACTTATTCGACGCTTTTCCGGTACTCGACCGGAAAGTTTTTCCATACTCGCACGGATTCTACCTTTTTCCGATACACGCTCGGTTAATATCATTTTTCGGTACTCACACTTATTCGACCCTTTTGTGGTACTCGCCCGAACTGTTTTTCGATACTCGCACGGATTCTGTCTTTTTCCGATACTCGCTCGGATTATATCATTTTTCGGTACTCACACTTATTCGACTCTTTTCGGGTACTGGCCCGGACAGTTTTTCGATACTCACACGGATTCTGCCATTTTTCGGCAATCGCCCGGATTCTATCTTTTTTCAGTACTCACACTTATTCGACGCTTTTCCGGTACTCGCCCGGAAAGTTTTTCCATACTCGCACGGATTCTACCTTTTTCCGATACACGCTCGGTTTATATCATTTTTCGGTACTCACACTTATTCGACTCTTTTGTGGTACTCGCCTGAACTGTTTTTCGATACTCGCACGGATTCTGTCTTTTTCCGATACTCGCTCGGATTATATCATTTTTCGGTACTCACACTTATTCGACTCTTTTCGGGTACTGGCCCGGACAGTTTTTCGATACTCACACGGATTCTGCCATTTTTCGGCAATCGCCCGGATTCTATCATTTTTCAGTACTCACACTTATTCGACGCTTTTCCGGTACTCGCCCGGAAAGTTTTTCCATACTCGCACGGATTCTACCTTTTTCCGATACACGCTCGGTTTATATCATTTTTCGGTATTCACACTTATTCGACTCTTTTGTGGTGCTCGCCCGAATTGTTTTTCGATACTCGCACGGATTCTGCCTTTTTCCGATACTCGCTCGGATTATATCATTTTTCGGTACTCTTACTTATTCGACTCTTTTGTGGTACACGCCCGAACTGGTTTTCGATACTCGCACGGATTCTGTCTTTTTCCGATACTCGCTCGGATTATATCATTTTTCGGTACTCACACTTATTCGACTCTTTTCGGGTACTGGCCCGGACAGTTTTTCGATACTCACACGGATTCTGCCATTTTTCGGTAATCGCCCAGATTCTATCATTTTTCAGTACTCACACTTATTCGACGCTTTTCCGGTACTCGACCGGAATGTTTTTCCATACTCGCACGGATTCTACCTTTTTCCGATACACGCTCGGTTTATATCATTTTTCGGTACTCACACTTATTCGACTCTTTTGTGGTACTCGCCCGAACAGTTTTTCGATTCTCGCACGGATTCTGCCATTTCTTATACTAGCCCGGATTATATCATTTTTCGGTACTCTTACTTATTCGACTCTTTTGTGGTACACGCCCGAACTGTTTTTCGATACTCGCACGGATTCTGTCTTTTTCCGATACTCGCTCGGATTATATCATTTTTCAATACTCACACTTATTCGACTCTTTTCGGGTACTGGCCCGGACAGTTTTTCGATACTCACACGGATTCTGCCATTTTTCGATAATCGCCCGGATTCTATCATTTTTCAGTACTCACACTTATTCGACGCTTTTCCGGTACTCGCCCGGAAAGTTTTTCCATACTCGCACGGATTCTACCTTTTTCCGATACACGCTCGGTTTATATCATTTTTCGGTACTCACACTTATTCGACTCTTTTGTGGTACTCGCCCGAACGGTTTTTCGATTCTCGCACGGATTCTGCCTTTTTCCTATACTCGCTCGGATTATATCATTTTTCGGTACTCTTACTTATTCGAATCTTTTGTGGTACACGCCCGGACTGTTTTTCGATACTCGCACGGATTCTGTCTTTTTCCGATACTCGCTCGGATTATATCATTTTTCAATACTCACACTTATTCGACTCTTTTCGGGTACTGGCCCGGACAGTTTTTCGATACTCACACGGATTCTGCCATTTTTCGGTAATCGCCCGGATTCTATCATTTTTCAGTACTCACACTTATTCGACGCTTTTCCGGTACTCGACCGGAAAGTTTTTCCATACTCGCACGGATTCTACCTTTTTCCGATACACGCTCGGTTTATATCATTTTTCGGTACTCACACTTATTCGACTCTTTTGTGGTACTTGCCCGAACTGTTTTTCGATACTCGCACGGATTCTGTCTTTTTCCGATACTCGCTCGGATTATATCATTTTTCGGTACTCACACTTATTCGACTCTTTTCGGGTACTGGCCCGGACAGTTTTTCGATACTCACACGGATTCTGCCATTTTTCGGTAATCGCCCAGATTCTATCATTTTTCAGTACTCACACTTATTCGACGCTTTTCCGGTACTCGACCGGAATGTTTTTCCATACTCGCACGGATTCTACCTTTTTCCGATACACGCTCGGTTTATATCATTTTTCGGTACTCACACTTATTCGACTCTTTTGTGGTACTTGCCCGAACTGTTTTTCGATACTCGCACGGATTCTGTCTTTTTCCGATACTCGCTCGGATTATATCATTTTTCGGTACTCACACTTATTCGACTCTTTTCGGGTACTGGCCCGGACAGTTTTTCGATACTCACACGGATTCTGCCATTTTTCGGTAATCGCCCAGATTCTATCATTTTTCAGTACTCACACTTATTCGACGCTTTTCCGGTACTCGACCGGAATGTTTTTCCATACTCGCACGGATTCTACCTTTTTCCGATACACGCTCGGTTTATATCATTTTTCGGTACTCACACTTATTCGACTCTTTTGTGGTACTCGCCCGAACTGTTTTTCGATACTCGCACGGATTCTGTCTTTTTCCGATACTCGCTCGGATTATGTAATTTTTCGGTACTCTTACTTATTCGACTCTTTTGTGGTACACGCCCGAACTGTTTTTCGATACTCGCACGGATTCTGTCTTTTTCCGATACACGCTCGGTTTATATCATTTTTCGGTACTCACACTTATTCGACTCTTTTGTCGTACACGCCCGAACTGTTTTTCGATACTCGCACGGATTCTGTCTTTTTCCGATACTCGCTCGGATTATATCATTTTTCGGTACTCACACTTATTCGACTCTTTTCGGGTACTGGCCCGGACAGTTTTTCGATACTCACACGGATTCTGCCATTTTTCGGTAATCGCCAGGATTCTATCATTTTTCAGTACTCACACTTATTCGACGCTTTTCCGGTACTCGACCGGAAAGTTTTTCCATACTCGCACGGATTCTACCTTTTTCCGATACACGCTCGGTTAATATCATTTTTCGGTACTCACACTTATTCGACCCTTTTGTGGTACTCGCCCGAACTGTTTTTCGATACTCGCACGGATTCTGTCTTTTTCCGATACTCGCTCGGATTATATCATTTTTCGGTACTCACACTTATTCGACTCTTTTCGGGTACTGGCCCGGACAGTTTTTCGATACTCACACGGATTCTGCCATTTTTCGGCAATCGCCCGGATTCTATCTTTTTTCAGTACTCACACTTATTCGACGCTTTTCCGGTACTCGCCCGGAAAGTTTTTCCATACTCGCACGGATTCTACCTTTTTCCGATACACGCTCGGTTTATATCATTTTTCGGTACTCACACTTATTCGACTCTTTTGTGGTACTCGCCTGAACTGTTTTTCGATACTCGCACGGATTCTGTCTTTTTCCGATACTCGCTCGGATTATATCATTTTTCGGTACTCACACTTATTCGACTCTTTTCGGGTACTGGCCCGGACAGTTTTTCGATACTCACACGGATTCTGCCATTTTTCGGCAATCGCCCGGATTCTATCATTTTTCAGTACTCACACTTATTCGACGCTTTTCCGGTACTCGCCCGGAAAGTTTTTCCATACTCGCACGGATTCTACCTTTTTCCGATACACGCTCGGTTTATATCATTTTTCGGTATTCACACTTATTCGACTCTTTTGTGGTGCTCGCCCGAATTGTTTTTCGATACTCGCACGGATTCTGCCTTTTTCCGATACTCGCTCGGATTATATCATTTTTCGGTACTCTTACTTATTCGACTCTTTTGTGGTACACGCCCGAACTGGTTTTCGATACTCGCACGGATTCTGTCTTTTTCCGATACTCGCTCGGATTATATCATTTTTCGGTACTCACACTTATTCGACTCTTTTCGGGTAGTGGCCCGGACAGTTTTTCGATACTCACACGGATTCTGCCATTTTTCGGCAATCGCCCAGATTCTATCATTTTTCAGTACTCACACCTATTCGACGATTTTCCGGTACTCGCCCGGAAAGTTTTTCCATACTCGCACGGATTCTACCTTTTATCGATAGACGCTCGGTTTATATCATTTTTCGGTATTCACACTTATTCGACTCTTTTGTGGTACTCGTCCGAACTGTTTTTCGATACTCGCACGGATTCTGCCTTTTTCCGATACTCGCTCGGATTATATCATTTTTCGGTACTCACACTTATTCGACTCTTTTCGGGTACTTGCCCGGACAGTTTTTCGATACTCACACGGATTCTGCCATTTTTCGGCAATCGCCCGGATTCTATCATTTTTCAGTACTCACACTTATTCGACGCTTTTCCGGTACTCGCCCGGAAAGTTTTTCCATACTCGCACGGATTCTACCTTTTTCCGATACACGCTCGGTTTATATCATTTTTCGGTATTCACACTTATTCGACTCTTTTGTGGTACTCGCCCGAACGGTTTTTCGATTCTCGCACGGATTCTGCCTTTTTCCTATACTCGCTCGGATTATATCATTTTTCGGTACTCTTACTTATTCGAATCTTTTGTGGTACACGCCCGGACTGTTTTTCGATACTCGCACGGATTCTGTCTTTTTCCGATACTCGCTCGGATTATATCATTTTTCGGTACTCACACTTATTCGACTCTTTTCGGGTACTGGCCCGGACAGTTTTTCGATACTCACACGGATTCTGCCATTTTTCGGCAATCGCCCGGATTCTATCTTTTTTCAGTACTCACACTTATTCGACGCTTTTCCGGTACTCGCCCGGAAAGTTTTTCCATACTGGCACGGATTCTACCTTTTTCCGATACACGCTCGATTTATATCATTTTTCGGTACTCACACTTATTCGACTCTTTTGTGGTACTCGCCCGAACAGTTTTTCGATTATCGCACGGATTCTGCCTTTTTCCTATACTCGCTCGGATTATATCATTTTTCGGTACTCTTACTTATTCGACTCTTTTGTGGTACACGCCCGGACTGTTTTTCGATACTCGCACGGATTCTGTCTTTTTCCGATACTCGCTCGGATTATATCATTTTTCAATACTCACACTTATTCGACTCTTTTCGGGTACTGGCCCGGACAGTTTTTCGATACTCACACGGATTCTGCCATTTTTCGGCAATCGCCCGGATTCTATCTTTTTTCAGTACTCACACTTATTCGACGCTTTTCCGGTACTCGCCCGGAAAGTTTTTCCATACTCGCACGGATTCTACCTTTTTCCGATACACGCTCGGTTTATATCATTTTTCGGTACTCACACTTATTCGACTCTTTTGTGGTACTCGCCCGAACAGTTTTTCGATTCTCGCACGGATTCTGCCTTTTTCTTATACTAGCCCGGATTATATCATTTTTCGGTACTCTTACTTATTCGACTCTTTTGTGGTACACGCCCGAACTGTTTTTCGATACTCGCACGGATTCTGTCTTTTTCCGATACTCGCTCGGATTATATCATTTTTCAATACTCACACTTATTCGACTCTTTTCGGGTACTGGCCCGGACAGTTTTTCGATACTCACACGGATTCTGCCATTTTTCGGTAATCGCCCGGATTCTATCATTTTTCAGTACTCACACTTATTCGACGCTTTTCCGGTACTCGACCGGAAAGTTTTTCCATACTCGCACGGATTCTACCTTTTTCCGATACACGCTCGGTTTATATCATTTTTCGGTACTCACACTTATTCGACTCTTTTGTGGTACTTGCCCGAACTGTTTTTCGATACTCGCACGGATTCTGTCTTTTTCCGATACTCGCTCGGATTATATCATTTTTCGGTACTCACACTTATTCGACTCTTTTCGGGTACTGGCCCGGACAGTTTTTCGATACTCACACGGATTCTGCCATTTTTCTGTAATCGCCCAGATTCTATCATTTTTCAGTACTCACACTTATTCGACGCTTTTCCGGTACTCGACCGGAATGTTTTTCCATACTCGCACGGATTCTACCTTTTTCCGATACACGCTCGGTTTATATCATTTTTCGGTACTCACACTTATTCGACTCTTTTGTGGTACTCGCCCGAACTGTTTTTCGATACTCGCACGAATTCTGTCTTTTTCCGATACTCGCTCGGATTATATCATTTTTCGGTACTCACACTTATTCGACTCTTTTCGGGTACTGGCCCAGACAGTTTTTCGATACTCACACGGATTCTGCCATTTTTCGGCAATCGCCCGGATTCTATCTTTTTTCAGTACTCACACTTATTCGACGCTTTTCCGGTACTCGCCCGGAAAGTTTTTCCATACTCGCACGGATTCTACCTTTTTCCGATACACGCTCGATTTATATCATTTTTCGGTACTCACACTTATTCGACTCTTTTGTGGTACTCGCCCGAACAGTTTTTCGATTATCGCACGGATTCTGCCTTTTTCCTATACTCGCTCGGATTATATCATTTTTCGGTACTCTTACTTATTCGACTCTTTTGTGGTACACGCCCGGACTGTTTTTCGATACTCGCACGGATTCTGTCTTTTTCCGATACTCGCTCGGATTATATCATTTTTCAATACTCACACTTATTCGACTCTTTTCGGGTACTGGCCCGGACAGTTTTTCGATACTCACACGGATTCTGCCATTTTTCGGCAATCGCCCGGATTCTATCTTTTTTCAGTACTCACACTTATTCGACGCTTTTCCGGTACTCGCCCGGAATGTTTTTCCATACTCGCACGGATTCTACCTTTTTCTGATACACGCTCGGTTTATATCATTTTTCGGTACTCACACTTATTCGACTCTTTTGTGGTACTCGCCCGAACAGTTTTTCGATTATCGCACGGATTCTGCCTTTTTCCTATACTCGCTCGGATTATATCATTTTTCGGTACTCTTACTTATTCGACTCTTTTGTGGTACACGCCCGGACTGTTTTTCGATACTCGCACGGATTCTGTCTTTTTCCGATACTCGCTCGGATTATATCATTTTTCAATACTCACACTTATTCGACTCTTTTCGGGTACTGGCCCGGACAGTTTTTCGATACTCACACGGATTCTGCCATTTTTCGGCAATCGCCCGGATTCTATCTTTTTTCAGTACTCACACTTATTCGACGCTTTTCCGGTACTCGCCAGGAAAGTTTTTCCATACTCGCACGGATTCTACCTTTTTCCGATACACGCTCGGTTAATATCATTTTTCGGTACTCACACTTATTCGACTCTTTTGTGGTACTCGCCCGAACTGTTTTTCGATACTCGCACGGATTCTGTCTTTTTCCGATACTCGCTCGGATTATATCATTTTTCGGTACTCACACTTATTCGACTCTTTTCGGGTACTGGCCCGGACAGTTTTTCGAAACTCACACGGATTCTGCCATTTTTCGGCAATCGCCCGGATTCTATCTTTTTTCAGTACTCACACTTATTCGACGCTTTTCCGGTACTCGCCCGGAAAGTTTTTCCATACTCGCACGGATTCTACCTTTTTCCGATACACGCTCGGTTTATATCATTTTTCGGTACTCACACTTATTCGACTCTTTTGTGGTACTCGCCCGAACTGTTTTTCGATACTCGCACGGATTCTGTCTTTTTTCGATACTCGCTCGGATTATATTATTTTTCGGTACTCACACTTATTCGACTCTTTTCGGGTACTGGCCCGGACAGTTTTTCGATACTCACACGGATTCTGCCATTTTTCGGTAATCGCCCAGATTCTATCATTTTTCAGTACTCACACTTATTCGACGCTTTTCCGGTACTCGACCGGAAAGTTTTTCCATACTCGCACGGATTTTACCTTTTTCCGATACACGCTCGGTTTATATCATTTTTCGGTACTCACACTTATTCGACTCTTTTGTGGTACTCGCCCGAACTGTTTTTCGATACTCGCACGGATTCTGTCTTTTTCCGATACTCGCTCGGATTATATCATTTTTCGGTACTCACACTTATTCGACTCTTTTCGGGTACTGGCCCGGACAGTTTTTCGATACTCACACGGATTCTGCCATTTTTCGGCAATCGCCCGGATTCTATCTTTTTTCAGTACTCACACTTATTCGACGCTTTTCCGGTACTCGCCCGGAAAGTTTTTCCATACTCGCACGGATTCTACCTTTTTCCGATACACGCTCTGTTTATATCATTTTTCGGTACTCACACTTATTCGACTCTTTTGTGGTACTCGCCCGAACAGTTTTTCGATTATCGCACGGATTCTGCCTTTTTCCTATACTCGCTCGGATTATATCATTTTTCGCTACTCTTACTTATTCGACTCTTTTGTGGTACACGCCCGGACTGTTTTTCGATACTCGCACGGATTCTGTCTTTTTCCGATACTCGCTCGGATTATATCATTTTTCAATACTCACACTTATTCGACTCTTTTCGGGTACTGGCCCGGACAGTTTTTCGATACTCACACGGATTCTGCCATTTTTCGGCAATCGCCCGGATTCTATCTTTTTTCAGTACTCACACTTATTCGACGCTTTTCCGGTACTCGCCCGGAAAGTTTTTCCATACTCGCACGGATTCTACCTTTTTCCGATACACGCTCGGTTTATATCATTTTTCGGTACTCACACTTATTCGACTCTTTTGTGGTACTCGCCCGAACAGTTTTTCGATTCTCGCACGGATTCTGCCTTTTTCTTATACTCGCCCGGATTATATCATTTTTCGGTACTCTTACTTATTCGACTCTTTTGTGGTACACGCCCGAACTGTTTTTCGATACTCGCACGGATTCTGTCTTTTTCCGATACTCGCTCGGATTATATCATTTTTCAATACTCACACTTATTCGACTCTTTTCGGGTACTGGCCCGGACAGTTTTTCGATACTCACACGGATTCTGCCATTTTTCGGTAATCCCCCGGATTCTATCATTTTTCAGTACTCACACTTATTCGACGCTTTTCCGGTACTCGACCGGAAAGTTTTTCCATACTCGCACGGATTCTACCTTTTTCCGATACACGCTCGGTTTATATCATTTTTCGGTACTCACACTTATTCGACTCTTTTGTGGTACTCGCCCGAACTGTTTTTCGATACTCGCACGGATTCTGTCTTTTTCCGATACTCGCTCGGATTATATCATTTTTGGGTACTCACACTTATTCGACTCTTTTCGGGTACTGGCCCGGACAGTTTTTCGATACTCACACGGATTCTGCCATTTTTCGGTAATCGCCCAGATTCTATCATTTTTCAGTACTCACACTTATTCGACGCTTTTCCGGTACTCGACCGGAATGTTTTTCCATACTCGCACGGATTCTACCTTTTTCCGATACACGCTCGGTTTATATCATTTTTCGGTACTCACACTTATTCGACTCTTTTGTGGTACTCGCCCGAACTGTTTTTCGATACTCGCACGGATTCTGTCTTTTTCCGATACTCGCTCGGATTATATCATTTTTCGGTACTCTTACTTATTCGACTCTTTTGTGGTACACGCCCGAACTGTTTTTCGATACTCGCACGGATTCTGTCTTTTTCCGATACTCGCTCGGATTATATCATTTTTCAATACTCACACTTATTCGACTCTTTTCGGGTACTGGCCCGGACAGTTTTTCGATACTCACACGGATTCTGCCATTTTTCGGTAATCGCCCGGATTCTATCATTTTTCAGTACTCACACTTATTCGACGCTTTTCCGGTACTCGACCGGAAAGTTTTTCCATACTCGCACGGATTCTACCTTTTTCCGATACACGCTCGGTTTATATCATTTTTCGGTACTCACACTTATTCGACTCTTTTGTGGTACTCGCCCGAACTGTTTTTCGATACTCGCACGGATTCTGTCTTTTTCCGATACTCGCTCGGATTATATCATTTTTGGGTACTCACACTTATTCGACTCTTTTCGGGTACTGGCCCGGACAGTTTTTCGATACTCACACGGATTCTGCCATTTTTCGGTAATCGCCCAGATTCTATCATTTTTCAGTACTCACACTTATTCGACGCTTTTCCGGTACTCGACCGGAATGTTTTTCCATACTCGCACGGATTCTACCTTTTTCCGATACACGCTCGGTTTATATCATTTTTCGGTACTCACACTTATTCGACTCTTTTGTGGTACTCGCCCGAACTGTTTTTCGATACTCGCACGGATTCTGTCTTTTTCCGATACTCGCTCGGATTATATCATTTTTCGGTACTCTTACTTATTCGACTCTTTTGTGGTACACGCCCGAACTGTTTTTCGATACTCGCACGGATTCTGTCTTTTTCCGATACACACTCGGTTTATATCATTTTTCGGTACTCACACTTATTCTACTCTTTTGTGGTACACGCCCGAACTGTTTTTCGATTCTCGCACGGATTCTGCCTTTTTCTTATACTCGCCCGGATTATATCATTTTTCGGTACTCTTACTTATTCGACTCTTTTGTGGTACACGCCCGAACTGTTTTTCGATACTCGCACGGATTCTGTCTTTTTCCGATACTCGCTCGGATTATATCATTTTTCAATACTCACACTTATTCGACTCTTTTCGGGTACTGGCCCGGACAGTTTTTCGATACTCACACGGATTCTGCCATTTTTCGGTAATCGCCCGGATTCTATGATTTTTCAGTACTCACACTTATTCGACGCTTTTCCGGTACACGCCCGAACTGTTTTTCGATACTCGCACGGATTCTGTCTTTTTCCGATACAGGCTCGGTTTATATCATTTTTCGGTACTCACACTTATTCGACTCTTTTGTGGTACACGCCCGAACTGTTTTTCGATACTCGCACGGATTCTGTCTTTTTCCGATACTCGCTCGGATTATATCATTTTTCGGTACTCACACTTATTCGACTCTTTTCGGGTACTGGCCCGGACAGTTTTTCGATACTCACACGGATTCTGCCATTTTTCGGTAATCGCCCGGATTCTATCATTTTTCATTAGTCACACTTATTCGACGCTTTTCCGATACTCGACCGGAAAGTTTTTCCATACTCGCACGGATTCTACGTTTTTCCGATACACGCTCTGTTTATATCATTTTTCGGTACTCACACTTATTCGACTCTTTTGTGGTACTCGCCCGAACTGTTTTTCGATACTCGCACGGATTCTGTCTTTTTCCGATACTCGCTCGGATTATATCATTTTTCGGTACTCTTACTTATTCGACTCTTTTGTGGTACACGCCCGAACTGTTTTTCGATACTCGCACGGATTCTGTCTTTTTCCGATACACGCTCGGTTTATATCATTTTTCGGTACTCACACTTATTCGACTATTTTGTGGTACACGCCCGAACTGTTTTTCGATACTCGCACGGATTCTATCTTTTTCCGATACTCGCTCGGATTATATCATTTTTCAATACTCACACTTATTCGACTCTTTTCGGGTACTGGCCCGGACAGTTTTTCGATACTCACACGGATTCTGCCATTTTTCGGTAATCGCCCGGATTCTATCATTTTTCAGTACTCACACTTATTCGACGCTTTTCCGGTACTCGACCGGAAAGTTTTTCCATACTCGCACGGATTCTACCTTTTTCCGATACACGCTCGGTTTATATCATTTTTCGGTACTCACACTTATTCGACTCTTTTCTGGTACTCGCCTGAACTGTTTTTCGATACTCGCACGGATTCTGTCTTTTTCCGATACTCGCTCGGATTATATCATTTTTCGGTACTCACACTTATTCGACTCTTTTCGGGTACTGGCCCGGACAGTTTTTCGATACTCACACGGATTCTGCCATTTTTCGGTAATCGCCCGGATTCTATCATTTTTCAGTACTCACACTTATTCGACGCTTTTCCGGTACACGCCCGAACTGTTTTTCGATACTCGCACGGATTCTGTCTTTTTCCGATACACGCTCGGTTTATATCATTTTTCGGTACTCACACTTATTCGACTCTTTTGTGGTACACGCCCGAACTGTTTTTCGATACTCGCACGGATTCTGTCTTTTTCCGATACTCGCTCGGATTATATCAATTTTCGGTACTCACACTTATTCGACTCTTTTCGGGTACTGGCCCGGACAGTTTTTCGATACTCACACGGATTCTGCCATTTTTCGGTAATCGCCCGGATTCTATCATTTTTCATTAGTCACACTTATTCGACGCTTTTCCGATACTCGACCGGAAAGTTTTTCCATACTCGCACGGATTCTACGTTTTTCCGATACACGCTCTGTTTATATCATTTTTCGGTACTCACACTTATTCGACTCTTTTGTGGTACTCGCCCGAACTGTTTTTCGATACTCGCACGGATTCTGTCTTTTTCCGATACTCGCTCGGATTATATCATTTTTCGGTACTCTTACTTATTCGACTCTTTTGTGGTACACGCCCGAACTGTTTTTCGATACTCGCACGGATTCTGTCTTTTTCCGATACACGCTCGGTTTATATCATTTTTCGGTACTCACACCTATTCGACTCTTTTGTGGTACACGCCCGAACTGTTTTTCGATACTCGCACGGATTCTATCTTTTTCCGATACTCGCTCGGATTATATCATTTTTCAATACTCACACTTATTCGACTCTTTTCGGGTACTGGCCCGGACAGTTTTTCGATACTCACACGGATTCTGCCATTTTTCGGTAATCGCCCGGATTCTATCATTTTTCAGTACTCACACTTATTCGACGCTTTTCCGGTACTCGACCGGAAAGTTTTTCCATACTCGCACGGATTCTACCTTTTTCCGATACACGCTCGGTTTATATCATTTTTCGGTACTCACACTTATTCGACTCTTTTCTGGTACTCGCCTGAACTGTTTTTCGATACTCGCACGGATTCTGTCTTTTTCCGATACTCGCTCGGATTATATCATTTTTCGGTACTCACACTTATTCGACTCTTTTCGGGTACTGGCCCGGACAGTTTTTCGATACTCACACGGATTCTGCCATTTTTCGGTAATCGCCCGGATTCTATCATTTTTCAGTAGTCACACTTATTCGACGCTTTTCCGGTACTCGACCGGAAAGTTTTTCCTTACTCGCACGGATTCTACCTTTTTCCGATACACGCTCTGTTTATATCATTTTTCGGTACTCACACTTATTCGACTCTTTTGTGGTACTCGCCCGAACTGTTTTTCGATACTCGCACGGATTCTGTCTTTTTCCGATACTCGCTCGGATTATATCATTTTTCGGTACTCTTACTTATTCGACTCTTTTGTGGTACACGCCCGAACTGTTTTTCGATACTCGCACGGATTCTGTCTTTTTCCGATACACGCTCGGTTTATATCATTTTTCGGTACTCACACTTATTCGACTCTTTTGTGGTACACGCCCGAACTGTTTTTCGATACTCGCACGGATTCTATCTTTTTCCGATACTCGCTCGGATTATAACATTTTTCAATACTCACACTTATTCGACTCTTTTCGGGTACTGGCCCGGACAGTTTTTCGATACTCACACGGATTCTGCCATTTTTCGGTAATCGCCCGGATTCTATCATTTTTCAGTACTCACACTTATTCGACGCTTTTCCGGTACTCGACCGGAAAGTTTTTCCATACTCGCACGGATTCTACCTTTTTCCGATACACGCTCGGTTTATATCATTTTTCGGTACTCACACTTATTCGACTCTTTTGTGGTACTCGCCTGAACTGTTTTTCGATACTCGCACGGATTCTGTCTTTTTCCGATACTCGCTCGGATTATATCATTTTTCGGTACTCACACTTATTCGACTCTTTTCGGGTACTGGCCCGGACAGTTTTTCGATACTCACACGGATTCTGCCATTTTTCGGTAATCGCCCGGATTCTATCATTTTTCAGTACTCACACTTATTCGACGCTTTTCCGGTACACGCCCGAACTGTTTTTCGATACTCGCACGGATTCTGTCTTTTTCCGATACACGCTCGGTTTATATCATTTTTCGGTACTCACACTTATTCGACTCTTTTATGGTACACGCCCGAACTGTTTTTCGATACTCGCACGGATTCTGTCTTTTTCCGATACTCGCTCGGATTATATCATTTTTCGGTACTCACACTTATTCGACTCTTTTCGGGTACTGGCCCGGACAGTTTTTCGATACTCACACGGATTCTGCCATTTTTCGGTAATCGCCCGGATTCTATCATTTTTCATTAGTCACACTTATTCGACGCTTTTCCGATACTCGACCGGAAAGTTTTTCCATACTCGCACGGATTCTACGTTTTTCCGATACACGCTCTGTTTATATCATTTTTCGGTACTCACACTTATTCGACTCTTTTGTGGTACTCGCCCGAACTGTTTTTCGATACTCGCACGGATTCTGTCTTTTTCCGATACTCGCTCGGATTATATCATTTTTCGGTACTCTTACTTATTCGACTCTTTTGTGGTACACGCCCGAACTGTTTTTCGATACTCGCACGGATTCTGTCTTTTTCCGATACACGCTCGGTTTATATCATTTTTCGGTACTCACACTTATTCGACTCTTTTGTGGTACACGCCCGAACTGTTTTTCGATACTCGCACGGATTCTATCTTTTTCCGATACTCGCTCGGATTATATCATTTTTCAATACTCACACTTATTCGACTCTTTTCGGGTACTGGCCCGGACAGTTTTTCGATACTCACACGGATTCTGCCATTTTTCGGTAATCGCCCGGATTCTATCATTTTTCAGTACTCACACTTATTCGACGCTTTTCCGGTACTCGACCGGAAAGTTTTTCCATACTCGCACGGATTCTACCTTTTTCCGATACACGCTCGGTTTATATCATTTTTCGGTACTCACACTTATTCGACTCTTTTCTGGTACTCGCCTGAACTGTTTTTCGATACTCGCACGGATTCTGTCTTTTTCCGATACTCGCTCGGATTATATCATTTTTCGGTACTCACACTTATTCGACTCTTTTCGGGTACTGGCCCGGACAGTTTTTCGATACTCACACGGATTCTGCCATTTTTCGGTAATCGCCCGGATTCTATCATTTTTCAGTAGTCACACTTATTCGACGCTTTTCCGGTACTCGACCGGAAAGTTTTTCCTTACTCGCACGGATTCTACCTTTTTCCGATACACGCTCTGTTTATATCATTTTTCGGTACTCACACTTATTCGACTCTTTTGTGGTACTCGCCCGAACTGTTTTTCGATACTCGCACGGATTCTGTCTTTTTCCGATACTCGCTCGGATTATATCATTTTTCGGTACTCTTACTTATTCGACTCTTTTGTGGTACACGCCCGAACTGTTTTTCGATACTCGCACGGATTCTGTCTTTTTCCGATACACGCTCGGTTTATATCATTTTTCGGTACTCACACTTATTCGACTCTTTTGTGGTACACGCCCGAACTGTTTTTCGATACTCGCACGGATTCTATCTTTTTCCGATACTCGCTCGGATTATAACATTTTTCAATACTCACACTTATTCGACTCTTTTCGGGTACTGGCCCGGACAGTTTTTCGATACTCACACGGATTCTGCCATTTTTCGGTAATCGCCCGGATTCTATCATTTTTCAGTACTCACACTTATTCGACGCTTTTCCGGTACTCGACCGGAAAGTTTTTCCATACTCGCACGGATTCTACCTTTTTCCGATACACGCTCGGTTTATATCATTTTTCGGTACTCACACTTATTCGACTCTTTTGTGGTACTCGCCTGAACTGTTTTTCGATACTCGCACGGATTCTGTCTTTTTCCGATACTCGCTCGGATTATATCATTTTTCGGTACTCACACTTATTCGACTCTTTTCGGGTACTGGCCCGGACAGTTTTTCGATACTCACACGGATTCTGCCATTTTTCGGTAATCGCCCGGATTCTATCATTTTTCAGTACTCACACTTATTCGACGCTTTTCCGGTACACGCCCGAACTGTTTTTCGATACTCGCACGGATTCTGTCTTTTTCCGATACACGCTCGGTTTATATCATTTTTCGGTACTCACACTTATTCGACTCTTTTATGGTACACGCCCGAACTGTTTTTCGATACTCGCACGGATTCTGTCTTTTTCCGATACTCGCTCGGATTATATCATTTTTCGGTACTCACACTTATTCGACTCTTTTCGGGTACTAGCCCGGACAGTTTTTCGATACTCACACGGATTCTGCCATTTTTCGGTAATCGCCCGGATTCTATCATTTTTCATTAGTCACACTTATTCGACGCTTTTCCGATACTCGACTCGACTCTTTTGTGGTACTCGCCCGAACTGTTTTTCGATACTCGCACGGATTCTGTCTTTTTCCGATACTCGCTCGGATTATATCATTTTTCGGTACTCTTACTTATTCGACTCTTTTGTGGTACACGCCCGAACTGTTTTTCGATACTCGCACGGATTCTGTCTTTTTCCGATACACGCTCGGTTTATATCATTTTTCGGTACTCACACTTATTCGACTCTTTTGTGGTACACGCCCGAACTGTTTTTCGATACTCGCACGGATTCTATCTTTTTCCGATACTCGCTCGGATTATATCATTTTTCAATACTCACACTTATTCGACTCTTTTCGGGTACTGGCCCGGACAGTTTTTCGATACTCACACGGATTCTGCCATTTTTCGGTAATCGCCCGGATTCTATCATTTTTCAGTACTCACACTTATTCGACGCTTTTCCGGTACTCGACCGGAAAGTTTTTCCATACTCGCACGGATTCTACCTTTTTCCGATACACGCTCGGTTTATATCATTTTTCGGTACTCACACTTATTCGACTCTTTTCTGGTACTCGCCTGAACTGTTTTTCGATACTCGCACGGATTCTGTCTTTTTCCGATACTCGCTCGGATTATATCATTTTTCGGTACTCACACTTATTCGACTCTTTTCGGGTACTGGCCCGGACAGTTTTTCGATACTCACACGGATTCTGCCATTTTTCGGTAATCGCCCGGATTCTATCATTTTTCAGTAGTCACACTTATTCGACGCTTTTCCGGTACTCGACCGGAAAGTTTTTCCTTACTCGCACGGATTCTACCTTTTTCCGATACACGCTCTGTTTATATCATTTTTCGGTACTCACACTTATTCGACTCTTTTGTGGTACTCGCCCGAACTGTTTTTCGATACTCGCACGGATTCTGTCTTTTTCCGATACTCGCTCGGATTATATCATTTTTCGGTACTCTTACTTATTCGACTCTTTTGTGGTACACGCCCGAACTGTTTTTCGATACTCGCACGGATTCTGTCTTTTTCCGATACACGCTCGGTTTATATCATTTTTCGGTACTCACACTTATTCGACTCTTTTGTGGTACACGCCCGAACTGTTTTTCGATACTCGCACGGATTCTGTCTTTTTCCGATACTCGCTCGGATTATATCATTTTTCAATACTCACACTTATTCGACTCTTTTCGGGTACTGGCCCGGACAGTTTTTCGACACTCACACGGATTCTGCCATTTTTCGGTAATCGCCAGGATTCTATCATTTTTCAGTACTCACACTTATTCGACGCCTTTCCGGTACTCGACCGGAAAGTTTTTCCATACTCGCACGGATTCTACCTTTTTCCGATACACGCTCGGTTTATATCATTTTTCGGTACTCACACTTATTCGACTCTTTTGTGGTACTCGCCCGAACTGTTTTTCGATACTCGCACGGATTCTGTCTTTTTCCGATACTCGCTCGGATTATATCATTTTTCGGTACTCACACTTATTCGACTCTTTTCGGGTACTGGCCCGGACAGTTTTTCGATACTCACACGGATTGTGCCATTTTTCGGCAATCGCCCGGATTATATCATTTTTCGGTACTCACACTTATTCGACTCTTTTCGGGTACTGGCCCGGACAGTTTTTCGATACTCACACGGATTCTGCCATTTTTCGGTAATCGCCCGGATTCTATCATTTTTCATTAGTCACACTTATTCGACGCTTTTCCGATACTCGACCGGAAAGTTTTTCCATACTCGCACGGATTCTACCTTTTTCCGATACACGCTCTGTTTATATCATTTTTCGGTACTCACACTTATTCGACTCTTTTGTGGTACTCGCCCGAACTGTTTTTCGATACTCGCACGGATTCTGTCTTTTTCCGATACTCGCTCGGATTATATCATTTTTCGGTACTCTTACTTATTCGACTCTTTTGTGGTACACGCCCGAACTGTTTTTCGATACTCGCACGGATTCTGTCTTTTTCCGATACACGCTCGGTTTATATCATTTTTCGGTACTCACACTTATTCGACTCTTTTGTGGTACACGCCCGAACTGTTTTTCGATACTCGCACGGATTCTATCTTTTTCCGATACTCGCTCGGATTATATCATTTTTCAATACTCACACTTATTCGACTCTTTTCGGGTACTGGCCCGGACAGTTTTTCGATACTCACACGGATTCTGCCATTTTTCGGTAATCGCCCGGATTCTATCATTTTTCAGTACTCACACTTATTCGACGCTTTTCCGGTACTCGACCGGAAAGTTTTTCCATACTCGCACGGATTCTACCTTTTTCCGATACACGCTCGGTTTATATCATTTTTCGGTACTCACACTTATTCGACTCTTTTCTGGTACTCGCCTGAACTGTTTTTCGATACTCGCACGGATTCTGTCTTTTTCCGATACTCGCTCGGATTATATCATTTTTCGGTACTCACACTTATTCGACTCTTTTCGGGTACTGGCCCGGACAGTTTTTCTATACTCACACGGATTCTGCCATTTTTCGGTAATCGCCCGGATTCTATCATTTTTCAGTAGTCACACTTATTCGACGCTTTTCCGGTACTCGACCGGAAAGTTTTTCCTTACTCGCACGGATTCTACCTTTTTCCGATACACGCTCTGTTTATATCATTTTTCGGTACTCACACTTATTCGACTCTTTTGTGGTACTCGCCCGAACTGTTTTTCGATACTCGCACGGATTCTGTCTTTTTCCGATACTCGCTCGGATTATATCATTTTTCGGTACTCTTACTTATTCGACTCTTTTGTGGTACACGCCCGAACTGTTTTTCGATACTCGCACGGATTCTGTCTTTTTCCGATACACGCTCGGTTTATATCATTTTTCGGTACTCACACTTATTCGACTCTTTTGTGGTACACGCCCGAACTGTTTTTCGATACTCGCACGGATTCTGTCTTTTTCCGATACTCGCTCGGATTATATCATTTTTCAATACTCACACTTATTCGACTCTTTTCGGGTACTGGCCCGGACAGTTTTTCGATACTCACACGGATTCTGCCATTTTTCGGTAATCGCCAGGATTCTATCATTTTTCAGTACTCACACTTATTCGACGCCTTTCTGGTACTCGACCGGAAAGTTTTTCCATACTCGCACGGATTCTACCTTTTTCCGATACACGCTCGGTTTATATCATTTTTCGGTACTCACACTTATTCGACTCTTTTGTGGTACTCGCCCGAACTGTTTTTCGATACTCGCACGGATTCTGTCTTTTTCCGATACTCGCTCGGATTATATCATTTTTCGGTACTCACACTTATTCGACTCTTTTCGGGTACTGGCCCGGACAGTTTTTCGATACTCACACGGATTGTGCCATTTTTCGGCAATCGCCCGGATTATATCATTTTTCGGTACTCACACTTATTCGACTCTTTTCGGGTACTGGCCCGGACAGTTTTTCGATACTCACACGGATTCTGCCATTTTTCGGTAATCGCCCGGATTCTATCATTTTTCATTAGTCACACTTATTCGACGCTTTTCCGATACTCGACCGGAAAGTTTTTCCATACTCGCACGGATTCTACCTTTTTCCGATACACGCTCTGTTTATATCATTTTTCGGTACTCACACTTATTCGACTCTTTTGTGGTACTCGCCCGAACTGTTTTTCGATACTCGCACGGATTCTGTCTTTTTCCGATACTCGCTCGGATTATATCATTTTTCGGTACTCTTACTTATTCGACTCTTTTGTGATACACGCCCGAACTGTTTTTCGATACTCGCACGGATTCTTTCTTTTTCCGATACTCGCTCGGATTATATCATTTTTCAATACTAACACTTATTCGACTCTTTTCGGGTACTGGCCCGGACAGTTTTTTGATACTCACACGGATTCTGCCATTTTTCGGTAATCGCCCGGATTCTATCATTTTTCATTAGTCACACTTATTCGACGCTTTTCCGATACTCGACCGGAAAGTTTTTCCATACTCGCACGGATTCTACCTTTTTCCGATACACGCTCTGTTTATATCATTTTTCGGTACTCACACTTATTCGACTCTTTTGTGGTACTCGCCCGAACTGTTTTTCGATACTCGCACGGATTCTGTCTTTTTCCGATACTCGCTCGGATTATATCATTTTTCGGTACTCTTACTTATTCGACTCTTTTGTGGTACACGCCCGAACTGTTTTTCGATACTCGCACGGATTCTGTCTTTTTCCGATACACGCTCGGTTTATATCATTTTTCGGTACTCACACTTATTCGACTCTTTTGTGGTACACGCCCGAACTGTTTTTCGATACTCGCACGGATTCTATCTTTTTCCGATACTCGCTCGGATTATATCATTTTTCAATACTCACACTTATTCGACTCTTTTCGGGTACTGGCCCGGACAGTTTTTCGATACTCACACGGATTCTGCCATTTTTCGGTAATCGCCCGGATTCTATCATTTTTCAGTACTCACACTTATTCGACGCTTTTCCGGTACTCGACCGGAAAGTTTTTCCATACTCGCACGGATTCTACCTTTTTCCGATACACGCTCGGTTTATATCATTTTTCGGTACTCACACTTATTCGACTCTTTTCTGGTACTCGCCTGAACTGTTTTTCGATACTCGCACGGATTCTGTCTTTTTCCGATACTCGCTCGGATTATATCATTTTTCGGTACTCACACTTATTCGACTCTTTTCGGGTACTGGCCCGGACAGTTTTTCGATACTCACACGGATTCTGCCATTTTTCGGTAATCGCCCGGATTCTATCATTTTTCAGTAGTCACACTTATTCGACGCTTTTCCGGTACTCGACCGGAAAGTTTTTCCTTACTCGCACGGATTCTACCTTTTTCCGATACACGCTCTGTTTATATCATTTTTCGGTACTCACACTTATTCGACTCTTTTGTGGTACTCGCCCGAACTGTTTTTCGATACTCGCACGGATTCTGTCTTTTTCCGATACTCGCTCGGATTATATCATTTTTCGGTACTCTTACTTATTCGACTCTTTTGTGGTACACGCCCGAACTGTTTTTCGATACTCGCACGGATTCTGTCTTTTTCCGATACACGCTCGGTTTATATCATTTTTCGGTACTCACACTTATTCGACTCTTTTGTGGTACACGCCCGAACTGTTTTTCGATACTCGCACGGATTCTGTCTTTTTCCGATACTCGCTCGGATTATATCATTTTTCAATACTCACACTTATTCGACTCTTTTCGGGTACTGGCCCGGACAGTTTTTCGATACTCACACGGATTCTGCCATTTTTCGGTAATCGCCAGGATTCTATCATTTTTCAGTACTCACACTTATTCGACGCCTTTCCGGTACTCGACCGGAAAGTTTTTCCATACTCGCACGGATTCTACCTTTTTCCGATACACGCTCGGTTTATATCATTTTTCGGTACTCACACTTATTCGACTCTTTTGTGGTACTCGCCCGAACTGTTTTTCGATACTCGCACGGATTCTGTCTTTTTCCGATACTCGCTCGGATTATATCATTTATCGGTACTCACACTTATTCGACTCTTTTCGGGTACTGGCCCGGACAGTTTTTCGATACTCACACGGATTGTGCCATTTTTCGGCAATCGCCCGGATTATATCATTTTTCGGTACTCACACTTATTCGACTCTTTTCGGGTACTGGCCCGGACAGTTTTTCGATACTCACACGGATTCTGCCATTTTTCGGTAATCGCCCGGATTCTATCATTTTTCATTAGTCACACTTATTCGACGCTTTTCCGATACTCGACCGGAAAGTTTTTCCATACTCGCACGGATTCTACCTTTTTCCGATACACGCTCTGTTTATATCATTTTTCGGTACTCACACTTATTCGACTCTTTTGTGGTACTCGCCCGAACTGTTTTTCGATACTCGCACGGATTCTGTCTTTTTCCGATACTCGCTCGGATTATATCATTTTTCGGTACTCTTACTTATTCGACTCTTTTGTGATACACGCCCGAACTGTTTTTCGATACTCGCACGGATTCTTTCTTTTTCCGATACTCGCTCGGATTATATCATTTTTCAATACTAACACTTATTCGACTCTTTTCGGGTACTGGCCCGGACAGTTTTTTGATACTCACACGGATTCTGCCATTTTTCGGTAATCGCCCGGATTCTATCATTTTTCATTAGTCACACTTATTCGACGCTTTTCCGATACTCGACCGGAAAGTTTTTCCATACTCGCACGGATTCTACCTTTTTCCGATACACGCTCTGTTTATATCATTTTTCGGTACTCACACTTATTCGACTCTTTTGTGGTACTCGCCCGAACTGTTTTTCGATACTCGCACGGATTCTGTCTTTTTCCGATACTCGCTCGGATTATATCATTTTTCGGTACTCTTACTTATTCGACTCTTTTGTGGTACACGCCCGAACTGTTTTTCGATACTCGCACGGATTCTGTCTTTTTCCGATACACGCTCGGTTTATATCATTTTTCGGTACTCACACTTATTCGACTCTTTTGTGGTACACGCCCGAACTGTTTTTCGATACTCGCACGGATTCTGCCTTTTTCCTATACTCGCTCGGATTATATCATTTTTCGGTACTCTTACTTATTCGACTCTTTTGTGGTACACGCCCGAACTGTTTTTCGATACTCGCACGGATTCTGTCTTTTTCCGATACACGCTCGGTTTATATCATTTTTCGGTACTCACACTTATTCGACTCTTTTGTGGTACACGCCCGAACTGTTTTTCGATACTCGCACGGATTCTGTCTTTTTCCGATACTCGCTCGGATTATATCATTTTTCAATACTCACACTTATTCGACTCTTTTCGGGTACTGGCCCGGACAGTTTTTCGATACTCACACGGATTCTGCCATTTTTCGGTAATCGCCAGGATTCTATCATTTTTCGGTACTCACACTTATTCGACTCTTTTGTGGTACTCGCCCGAACTGTTTTTCGATACTCGCACAGATTCTGTCTTTTTCCGATACTCGCTCGGATTATATCATTTTTCGGTACTCACACTTATTCGACTCTTTTCGGGTACTGGCCCGGACAGTTTTTCGATACTCACACGGATTCTGCCATTTTTCGGTAATCGCCCGGATTCTATCATTTTTCAGTAGTCACACTTATTCGACGCTTTTCCGGTACTCGATCGGAAAGTTTTTCCATACTCGCACGGATTCTACCTTTTTCCGATACACGCTCTGTTTATATCATTTTTCGGTACTCACACTTATTCGACTCTTTTGTGGAACTCGCCCGAACTGTTTTTCGATACTCGCACAGATTCTGTCTTTTTCCGATACTCGCTCGGATTATATCATTTTTCAATACTAACACTTATTCGACTCTTTTCGGGTACTGGCCCGGACAGTTTTTTGATACTCACACGGATTCTGCCATTTTTCGGTAATCGCCCGGATTCTATCATTTTTCAGTACTCACACTTCTCCGACGCTTTTCCGGTACTCGACCGGAAAGTTTTTCCATACTCGCACGGATTCTACCTTTTTCCGATACACGCTCGGTTTATATCATTTTTCGGTACTCACACTTATTCGACTCTTTTGTGGTACTCGCCCGAACTGTTTTTCGATACTCGCACGGATTCTGTCTTTTTCCGATACTCGCTCGGATTATATCATTTTTCGGTACTCACACTTATTCGACTCTTTTCGGGTACTGGCCCGGACAGTTTTTCGATACTCACACGGATTGTGCCATTTTTCGGCAATCGCCCGGATTATATCATTTTTCGGTACTCACACTTATTCGACTCTTTTCGGGTACTGGCCCGGACAGTTTTTCGATACTCACACGGATTCTGCCATTTTTCGGTAATCGCCCGGATTCTATCATTTTTCATTAGTCACACTTATTCGACGCTTTTCCGATACTCGACCGGAAAGTTTTTCCATACTCGCACGGATTCTACCTTTTTCCGATACACGCTCTGTTTATATCATTTTTCGGTACTCACACTTATTCGACTCTTTTGTGGTACTCGCCCGAACTGTTTTTCGATACTCGCACGGATTCTGTCTTTTTCCGATACTCGCTCGGATTATATCATTTTTCGGTACTCTTACTTATTCGACTCTTTTGTGATACACGCCCGAACTGTTTTTCGATACTCGCACGGATTCTTTCTTTTTCCGATACTCGCTCGGATTATATCATTTTTCAATACTAACACTTATTCGACTCTTTTCGGGTACTGGCCCGGACAGTTTTTTGATACTCACACGGATTCTGCCATTTTTCGGTAATCGCCCGGATTCTATCATTTTTCATTAGTCACACTTATTCGACGCTTTTCCGATACTCGACCGGAAAGTTTTTCCATACTCGCACGGATTCTACCTTTTTCCGATACACGCTCTGTTTATATCATTTTTCGGTACTCACACTTATTCGACTCTTTTGTGGTACTCGCCCGAACTGTTTTTCGATACTCGCACGGATTCTGTCTTTTTCCGATACTCGCTCGGATTATATCATTTTTCGGTACTCTTACTTATTCGACTCTTTTGTGGTACACGCCCGAACTGTTTTTCGATACTCGCACGGATTCTGTCTTTTTCCGATACACGCTCGGTTTATATCATTTTTCGGTACTCACACTTATTCGACTCTTTTGTGGTACACGCCCGAACTGTTTTTCGATACTCGCACGGATTCTATCTTTTTCCGATACTCGCTCGGATTATATCATTTTTCAATACTCACACTTATTCGACTCTTTTCGGGTACTGGCCCGGACAGTTTTTCGATACTCACACGGATTCTGCCATTTTTCGGTAATCGCCCGGATTCTATCATTTTTCAGTACTCACACTTATTCGACGCTTTTCCGGTACTCGACCGGAAAGTTTTTCCATACTCGCACGGATTCTACCTTTTTCCGATACACGCTCGGTTTATATCATTTTTCGGTACTCACACTTATTCGACTCTTTTCTGGTACTCGCCTGAACTGTTTTTCGATACTCGCACGGATTCTGTCTTTTTCCGATACTCGCTCGGATTATATCATTTTTCGGTACTCACACTTATTCGACTCTTTTCGGGTACTGGCCCGGACAGTTTTTCGATACTCACACGGATTCTGCCATTTTTCGGTAATCGCCCGGATTCTATCATTTTTCAGTAGTCACACTTATTCGACGCTTTTCCGGTACTCGACCGGAAAGTTTTTCCTTACTCGCACGGATTCTACCTTTTTCCGATACACGCTCTGTTTATATCATTTTTCGGTACTCACACTTATTCGACTCTTTTGTGGTACTCGCCCGAACTGTTTTTCGATACTCGCACGGATTCTGTCTTTTTCCGATACTCGCTCGGATTATATCATTTTTCGGTACTCTTACTTATTCGACTCTTTTGTGGTACACGCCCGAACTGTTTTTCGATACTCGCACGGATTCTGTCTTTTTCCGATACACGCTCGGTTTATATCATTTTTCGGTACTCACACTTATTCGACTCTTTTGTGGTACACGCCCGAACTGTTTTTCGATACTCGCACGGATTCTGTCTTTTTCCGATACTCGCTCGGATTATATCATTTTTCAATACTCACACTTATTCGACTCTTTTCGGGTACTGGCCCGGACAGTTTTTCGATACTCACACGGATTCTGCCATTTTTCGGTAATCGCCAGGATTCTATCATTTTTCAGTACTCACACTTATTCGACGCCTTTCCGGTACTCGACCGGAAAGTTTTTCCATACTCGCACGGATTCTACCTTTTTCCGATACACGCTCGGTTTATATCATTTTTCGGTACTCACACTTATTCGACTCTTTTGTGGTACTCGCCCGAACTGTTTTTCGATACTCGCACGGATTCTGTCTTTTTCCGATACTCGCTCGGATTATATCATTTATCGGTACTCACACTTATTCGACTCTTTTCGGGTACTGGCCCGGACAGTTTTTCGATACTCACACGGATTGTGCCATTTTTCGGCAATCGCCCGGATTATATCATTTTTCGGTACTCACACTTATTCGACTCTTTTCGGGTACTGGCCCGGACAGTTTTTCGATACTCACACGGATTCTGCCATTTTTCGGTAATCGCCCGGATTCTATCATTTTTCATTAGTCACACTTATTCGACGCTTTTCCGATACTCGACCGGAAAGTTTTTCCATACTCGCACGGATTCTACCTTTTTCCGATACACGCTCTGTTTATATCATTTTTCGGTACTCACACTTATTCGACTCTTTTGTGGTACTCGCCCGAACTGTTTTTCGATACTCGCACGGATTCTGTCTTTTTCCGATACTCGCTCGGATTATATCATTTTTCGGTACTCTTACTTATTCGACTCTTTTGTGATACACGCCCGAACTGTTTTTCGATACTCGCACGGATTCTTTCTTTTTCCGATACTCGCTCGGATTATATCATTTTTCAATACTAACACTTATTCGACTCTTTTCGGGTACTGGCCCGGACAGTTTTTTGATACTCACACGGATTCTGCCATTTTTCGGTAATCGCCCGGATTCTATCATTTTTCATTAGTCACACTTATTCGACGCTTTTCCGATACTCGACCGGAAAGTTTTTCCATACTCGCACGGATTCTACCTTTTTCCGATACACGCTCTGTTTATATCATTTTTCGGTACTCACACTTATTCGACTCTTTTGTGGTACTCGCCCGAACTGTTTTTCGATACTCGCACGGATTCTGTCTTTTTCCGATACTCGCTCGGATTATATCATTTTTCGGTACTCTTACTTATTCGACTCTTTTGTGGTACACGCCCGAACTGTTTTTCGATACTCGCACGGATTCTGTCTTTTTCCGATACACGCTCGGTTTATATCATTTTTCGGTACTCACACTTATTCGACTCTTTTGTGGTACACGCCCGAACTGTTTTTCGATACTCGCACGGATTCTGCCTTTTTCCTATACTCGCTCGGATTATATCATTTTTCGGTACTCTTACTTATTCGACTCTTTTGTGGTACACGCCCGAACTGTTTTTCGATACTCGCACGGATTCTGTCTTTTTCCGATACACGCTCGGTTTATATCATTTTTCGGTACTCACACTTATTCGACTCTTTTGTGGTACACGCCCGAACTGTTTTTCGATACTTGCACGGATTCTGTCTTTTTCCGATACTCGCTCGGATTATATCATTTTTCAATACTCACACTTATTCGACTCTTTTCGGGTACTGGCCCGGACAGTTTTTCGATACTCACACGGATTCTGCCATTTTTCGGTAATCGCCAGGATTCTATCATTTTTCGGTACTCACACTTATTCGACTCTTTTGTGGTACTCGCCCGAACTGTTTTTCGATACTCGCACAGATTCTGTCTTTTTCCGATACTCGCTCGGATTATATCATTTTTCGGTACTCACACTTATTCGACTCTTTTCGGGTACTGGCCCGGACAGTTTTTCGATACTCACACGGATTCTGCCATTTTTCGGTAATCGCCCGGATTCTATCATTTTTCAGTAGTCACACTTATTCGACGCTTTTCCGGTACTCGATCGGAAAGTTTTTCCATACTCGCACGGATTCTACCTTTTTC
The DNA here is from genome assembly GCF_030704535.1 of Vitis vinifera. Taxonomy (NCBI): domain Eukaryota; kingdom Viridiplantae; phylum Streptophyta; class Magnoliopsida; order Vitales; family Vitaceae; genus Vitis; species Vitis vinifera. The sequence continues at coordinate 16,868,944 of NC_081823.1, read as the reverse complement.
CGATACACGCTCTGTTTATATCATTTTTCGGTACTCACACTTATTCGACTCTTTTGTGGAACTCGCCCGAACTGTTTTTCGATACTCGCACAGATTCTGTCTTTTTCCGATACTCGCTCGGATTATATCATTTTTCAATACTAACACTTATTCGACTCTTTTCGGGTACTGGCCCGGACAGTTTTTTGATACTCACACGGATTCTGCCATTTTTCGGTAATCGCCCGGATTCTATCATTTTTCAGTACTCACACTTCTCCGACGCTTTTCCGGTACTCGACCGGAAAGTTTTTCCATACTCGCACGGATTCTACCTTTTTCCGATACACGCTCGGTTTATATCATTTTTCGGTACTCACACTTATTCGACTCTTTTGTGGTACTCGCCCGAACTGTTTTTCGATACTCGCACGGATTCTGTCTTTTTCCGATACTCGCTCGGATTATATCATTTTTCGGTACTCACACTTATTCGACTCTTTTCGGGTACTGGCCCGCACAGTTTTTCGATACTCACACGGATTCTGCCATTTTTCGGTAATCGCCCGGATTCTATCATTTTTCAGTAGTCACACTTATTCGACGCTTTTCCGGTACTCGATCGGAAAGTTTTTCCATACTCGCACGGATTCTACCTTTTTCCGATACACGCTCTGTTTATATCATTTTTCGGTACTCACACTTATTCGACTCTTTTGTGGTACTCGCCCGAACTGTTTTTCGATACTCGCACAGATTCTGTCTTTTTCCGATACTCGCTCGGATTATATCATTTTTCGGTACTCTTACTTATTCGACTCTTTTGTGATACACGCCCGAACTGTTTTTCGATACTCGCACGGATTCTTTCTTTTTCCGATACTCGCTCGGATTATATCATTTTTCAATACTCACACTTATTCGACTCTTTTCGGGTACTGGCCCGGACAGTTTTTCGATACTCACACGGATTCTGCCATTTTTCGGTAATCGCCCGGATTCTATCATTTTTCAGTACTCACACTTATTCGAAGCTTTTCCGGTACTCGACCGGAAAGTTTTTCCATACTCGCACGGATTCTACCTTTTTCCGATACACGCTCGGTTTATATCATTTTTCGGTACTCACACTTATTCGACTCTTTTGTGGTACTCGCCCGAACTGTTTTTCGATACTCGCACGGATTCTGTCTTTTTCCGATACTCGCTCGGATTATATTATTTTTCGGTACTCACACTTATTCGACTCTTTTCGGGTACTGGCCCGGACAGTTTTTCGATACTCACACGGATTCTGCCATTTTTCGGTAATCGCCCCGATTCTATCATTTTTCAGTACTCACACTTATTCGACGCTTTTCCGGTACTCGACCGGAAAGTTTTTCCATACTCGCACGGATTCTACCTTTTTCCGATACACGCTCTGTTTATATCATTTTTCGGTACTCACACTTATTCGACTCTTTTGTGGTACTCGCCCGAACTGTTTTTCGATACTCGCACGGATTCTGTCTTTTTCCGATACTCGCTCGGATTATATCATTTTTCAATACTCACACTTATTCGACTCTTTTCGGGTACTGGCCCGGACAGTTTTTCGATACTCACACGGATTCTGCCATTTTTCGGTAATCGCCCGGATTCTATCATTTTTCAGTAGTCACACTTATTCGAAGCTTTTCCGGTACTCGATCGGAAAGTTTTTCCATACTCGCACGGATTCTACCTTTTTCCGATACACGCTCTGTTTATATCATTTTTCGGTACTCACACTTATTCGACTCTTTTGTGGTACTCGCCCGAACTGTTTTTCGATACTCGCACGGATTCTGTCTTTTTCCGATACTCGCTCGGATTATATCATTTTTCGGTACTCTTACTTATTCGACTCTTTTGTGATACACGCCCGAACTGTTTTTCGATACTCGCACGGATTCTTTCTTTTTCCGATACTCGCTCGGATTATATCATTTTTCAATACTCACACTTATTCGACTCTTTTCGGGTACTGGCCCGGACAGTTTTTCGATACTCACACGGATTCTGCCATTTTTCGGTAATCGCCCGGATTCTATCATTTTTCAGTACTCACACTTATTCGACGCTTTTCCGGTACTCGACCGGAAAGTTTTTCCATACTCGCACGGATTCTACCTTTTTCCGATACACGCTCGGTTTATATCATTTTTCGGTACTCACACTTATTCGACTCTTTTGTGGTACTCGCCCGAACTGTTTTTCGATACTCGCACGGATTCTGTCTTTTTCCGATACTCGCTCGGATTATATTATTTTTCGGTACTCACACTTATTCGACTCTTTTCGGGTACTGGCCCGGACAGTTTTTCGATACTCACACGGATTGTGCCATTTTTCGGCAATCGCCCGGATTCTATCTTTTTTCAGTACTCACACTTATTCGACGCTTTTCCGGTACTCGCCCGGAAAGTTTTTCCATACTCGCACGGATTCTACCTTTTTCCGATACACGCTCGGTTTATATCATTTTTCGGTACTCACACTTATTCGACTCTTTTGTGGTACTCGCCCGAACAGTTTTTCGATTCTCGCACGGATTCTGCCTTTTTCCTATACTCGCTCGGATTATATCATTTTTCGGTACTCTTACTTATTCGACTCTTTTGTGGTACACGCCCGAACTGTTTTTCGATACTCGCACGAATTCTGTCTTTTTCCGATACTCGCTCGGATTATATCATTTTTCAATACTCACACTTATTCGACTCTTTTCGGGTACTGGCCCGGACAGTTTTTTGATACTCACACGGATTCTGCCATTTTTCGGTAATCGCCCGGATTCTATCATTTTTCAGTACTCACACTTATTCGACGTTTTTCCGGTACTCGACCGGAAAGTTTTTCCATACTCGCACGGATTCTACCTTTTTCCGATACACGCTCGGTTTATATCATTTTTCGGTACTCACACTTATTCGACTCTTTTGTGGTACTCGCCCGAACTGTTTTTCGATACTCGCACGGATTCTGTCTTTTTCCGATACTCGCTCGGATTATATCATTTTTCAATACTCACACTTATTCGACTCTTTTCGGGTACTGGCCCGGACAGTTTTTCGATACTCACACGGATTCTGCCATTTTTCGGTAATCGCCCAGATTCTATCATTTTTCAGTACTCACACTTATTCGACGCTTTTCCGGTACTCGACCGGAAAGTTTTTCCATACTCGCACGGATTCTACCTTTTTCCGATACACGCTCTGTTTATATCATTTTTCGGTACTCACACTTATTCGACTCTTTTGTGGTACTCGCCCGAACTGTTTTTCGATACTCGCACGGATTCTGTCTTTTTCCGATACTCGCTCGGATTATATCATTTTTCAATACTCACACTTATTCGACTCTTTTCGGGTACTGGCCCGGACAGTTTTTCGATACTCACACGGATTCTGCCATTTTTCGGTAATCGCCCAGATTCTATCATTTTTCAGTACTCACACTTATTCGACGCTTTTCCGGTACTCGACCGGAAAGTTTTTCCATACTCGCACGGATTCTACCTTTTTCCGATACACGCTCTGTTTATATCATTTTTCGGTACTCACACTTATTCGACTCTTTTGTGGTACTCGCCCGAACTGTTTTTCGATACTCGCACAGATTCTGTCTTTTTCCGATACTCGCTCGGATTATATCATTTTTCGGTACTCTTACTTATTCGACTCTTTTGTGATACACGCCCGAACTGTTTTTCGATACTCGCACGGATTCTTTCTTTTTCCGATACTCGCTCGGATTATATCATTTTTCAATACTCACACTTATTCGACTCTTTTCGGGTACTGGCCCGGACAGTTTTTTGATACTCACACGGATTCTGCCATTTTTCGGTAATCGCCCGGATTCTATCATTTTTCAGTACTCACACTTATTCGACGCTTTTCCGGTACTCGACCGGAAAGTTTTTCCATACTCGCACGGATTCTACCTTTTTCTGATACACGCTCGGTTTATATCATTTTTCGGTACTCACACTTATTCGACTCTTTTGTGGTACTCGCCCGAACTGTTTTTCGATACTCGCACAGATTCTGTCTTTTTCCGATACTCGCTCGGATTATATCATTTTTCGGTACTCTTACTTATTCGACTCTTTTGTGATACACGCCCGAACTGTTTTTCGATACTCGCACGGATTCTTTCTTTTTCCGATACTCGCTCGGATTATATCATTTTTCAATACTCACACTTATTCGACTCTTTTCGGGTACTGGCCCGGACAGTTTTTTGATACTCACACGGATTCTGCCATTTTTCGGTAATCGCCCGGATTCTATCATTTTTCAGTACTCACACTTATTCGACGCTTTTCCGGTACTCGACCGGAAAGTTTTTCCATACTCGCACGGATTCTACCTTTTTCCGATACACGCTCGGTTTATATCATTTTTCGGTACTCACACTTATTCGACTCTTTTGTGGTACTCGCCCGAACTGTTTTTCGATACTCGCACGGATTCTGTCTTTTTCCGATACTCGCTCGGATTATATCATTTTTCAATACTCACACTTATTCGACTCTTTTCGGGTACTGGCCCGGACAGTTTTTCGATACTCACACGGATTCTGCCATTTTTCGGTAATCGCCCAGATTCTATCATTTTTCAGTACTCACACTTATTCGACGCTTTTCCGGTACTCGACCGGAAAGTTTTTCCATACTCGCACGGATTCTACCTTTTTCCGATACACGCTCTGTTTATATCATTTTTCGGTACTCACACTTATTCGACTCTTTTGTGGTACTCGCCCGAACTGTTTTTCGATACTCGCACAGATTCTGTCTTTTTCCGATACTCGCTCGGATTATATCATTTTTCGGTACTCTTACTTATTCGACTCTTTTGTGATACACGCCCGAACTGTTTTTCGATACTCGCACGGATTCTTTCTTTTTCCGATACTCGCTCGGATTATATCATTTTTCAATACTCACACTTATTCGACTCTTTTCGGGTACTGGCCCGGACAGTTTTTCGATACTCACACGGATTCTGCCATTTTTCGGTAATCGCCCGGATTCTATCATTTTTCAGTACTCACACTTATTCGACGCTTTTCCGGTACTCGACCGGAAAGTTTTTCCATACTCGCACGGATTCTACCTTTTTCCGATACACGCTCTGTTTATATCATTTTTCGGTACTCACACTTATTCGACTCTTTTGTGGTACTCGCCCGAACTGTTTTTCGATACTCGCACGGATTCTGTCTTTTTCCGATACTCGCTCGGATTATATCATTTTTCGGTACTCTTACTTATTCGACTCTTTTGTGATACACGCCCGAACTGTTTTTCGATACTCGCACGGATTCTTTCTTTTTCCGATACTCGCTCGGATTATATCATTTTTCAATACTCACACTTATTCGACTCTTTTCGGGTACTGGCCCGGACAGTTTTTCGATACTCACACGGATTCTGCCATTTTTCGGTAATCGCCCGGATTCTATCATTTTTCAGTACTCACACTTATTCGACGCTTTTCCGGTACTCGACCGGAAAGTTTTTCCATACTCGCACGGATTCTACCTTTTTCCGATACACGCTCGGTTTATATCATTTTTCGGTACTCACACTTATTCGACTCTTTTGTGGTACTCGCCCGAACTGTTTTTCGATACTCGCACGGATTCTGTCTTTTTCCGATACTCGCTCGGATTATATTATTTTTCGGTACTCACACTTATTCGACTCTTTTCGGGTACTGGCCCGGACAGTTTTTCGATACTCACACGGATTCTGCCATTTTTCGGCAATCGCCCGGATTCTATCTTTTTTCAGTACTCACACTTATTCGACGCTTTTCCGGTACTCGCCCGGAAAGTTTTTCCATACTCGCACGGATTCTGTCTTTTTCCGATACTCGCTCGGATTATATCATTTTTCAATACTCACACTTATTCGACTCTTTTCGGGTACTGGCCCGGACAGTTTTTTGATACTCACACGGATTCTGCCATTTTTCGGTAATCGCCCGGATTCTATCATTTTTCAGTACTCACACTTATTCGACGCTTTTCCGGTACTCGACCGGAAAGTTTTTCTATACTCGCACGGATTCTACCTTTTTCCGATACACGCTCGGTTTATATCATTTTTCGGTACTCACACTTATTCGACTCTTTTGTGGTACTCGCCCGAACTGTTTTTCGATACTCGCACGGATTCTGTCTTTTTCCGATACTCGCTCGGATTATATCATTTTTCAATACTCACACTTATTCGACTCTTTTCGGGTACTGGCCCGGACAGTTTTTCGATACTCACACGGATTCTGCCATTTTTCGGTAATCGCCCAGATTCTATCATTTTTCAGTACTCACACTTATTCGACGCTTTTCCGGTACTCGACCGGAAAGTTTTTCCATACTCGCACGGATTCTACCTTTTTCCGATACACGCTCTGTTTATATCATTTTTCGGTACTCACACTTATTCGACACTTTTGTGGTACTCGCCCGAACTGTTTTTCGATACTCGCACAGATTCTGTCTTTTTTCGATACTCGCTCGGATTATATCATTTTTCGGTACTCTTACTTATTCGACTCTTTTGTGATACACGCCCGAACTGTTTTTCGATACTCGCACGGATTCTTTCTTTTTCCGATACTCGCTCGGATTATATCATTTTTCAATACTAACACTTATTCGACTCTTTTCGGGTACTGGCCCGGACAGTTTTTTGATACTCACACGGATTCTGCCATTTTTCGGTAATCGCCCGGATTCTATCATTTTTCAGTAGTCACACTTATTCGACGCTTTTCCGGTACTCGATCGGAAAGTTTTTCCATACTCGCACGGATTCTACCTTTTTCCGATACACGCTCTGTTTATATCATTTTTCGGTACTCACACTTATTCGACTCTTTTGTGGTACTCGCCCGAACAGTTTTTCGATTCTCGCACGGATTCTGCCTTTTTCCTATACTCGCTCGGATTATATCATTTTTCGGTACTCTTACTTATTCGACTCTTTTGTGGTACACGCCCGAACTGTTTTTCGATACTCGCACGGATTCTGTCTTTTTCCGATACACGCTCGGTTTATATCATTTTTCGGTACTCACACTTATTCGACTCTTTTGTGGTACACGCCCGAACTGTTTTCCGATACTCGCACGGATTCTGTCTTTTTCCGATACTCGCTCGGATTATATCATTTTTCAATACTCACACTTATTCGACTCTTTTCGGGTACTGGCCCGGACAGTTTTTCGATACTCACACGGATTCTGCCATTTTTCGGTAATCGCCAGGATTCTATCATTTTTCAGTACTCACACTTATTCGACGCTTTTCCGGTACTCGACCGGAAAGTTTTTCCATACTCGCACGGATTCTACCTTTTTCCGATACACGCTCGGTTTATATCATTTTTCGGTACTCACACTTATTCGACTCTTTTGTGGTACTCGCCCGAACTGTTTTTCGATACTCGCACGGATTCTGTCTTTTTCCGATACTCGCTCGGATTATATCATTTTTCAATACTAACACTTATTCGACTCTTTTCGGGTACTGGCCCGGACAGTTTTTTGATACTCACACGGATTCTGCCATTTTTCGGTAATCGCCCGGATTCTATCATTTTTCAGTACTCACACTTATTCGACGCTTTTCCGGTACTCGACCGGAAAGTTTTTCCATACTCGCACGGATTCTACCTTTTTCCGATACACGCTCGGTTTATATCATTTTTCGGTACTCACACTTATTCGACTCTTTTGTGGTACTCGCCCGAACTGTTTTTCGATACTCGCACGGATTCTGTCTTTTTCCGATACTCGCTCGGATTATATCATTTTTCAATACTCACACTTATTCGACTCTTTTCGGGTACTGGCCCGGACAGTTTTTCGATACTCACACGGATTCTGCCATTTTTCGGTAATCGCCCAGATTCTATCATTTTTCAGTACTCACACTTATTCGACGCTTTTCCGGTACTCGACCGGAAAGTTTTTCCATACTCGCACGGATTCTACCTTTTTCCGAAACACGCTCTGTTTATATCATTTTTCGGTACTCACACTTATTCGACTCTTTTGTGGTACTCGCCCGAACTGTTTTTCGATACTCGCACAGATTCTGTCTTTTTCCGATACTCGCTCGGATTATATCATTTTTCGGTACTCTTACTTATTCGACTCTTTTGTGATACACGCCCGAACTGTTTTTCGATACTCGCACGGATTCTTTCTTTTTCCGATACTCGCTCGGATTATATCATTTTTCAATACTAACACTTATTCGACTCTTTTCGGGTACTGGCCCGGACAGTTTTTTGATACTCACACGGATTCTGCCATTTTTCGGTAATCGCCCGGATTCTATCATTTTTCAGTAGTCACACTTATTCGACGCTTTTCCGGTACTCGATCGGAAAGTTTTTCCATACTCGCACGGATTCTACCTTTTTCCGATACACGCTCTGTTTATATCATTTTTCGGTACTCACACTTATTCGACTCTTTTGTGGTACTCGCCCGAACAGTTTTTCGATTCTCGCACGGATTCTGCCTTTTTCCTATACTCGCTCGGATTATATCATTTTTCGGTACTCTTACTTATTCGACTCTTTTGTGGTACACGCCCGAACTGTTTTTCGATACTCGCACGGATTCTGTCTTTTTCCGATACACGCTCGGTTTATATCATTTTTCGGTACTCACACTTATTCGACTCTTTTGTGGTACACGCCCGAACTGTTTTTCGATACTCGCACGGATTCTGTCTTTTTCCGATACTCGCTCGGATTATATCATTTTTCAATACTCACACTTATTCGACTCTTTTCGGGTACTGGCCCGGACAGTTTTTCGATACTCACACGGATTCTGCCATTTTTCGGTAATCGCCAGGATTCTATCATTTTTCAGTACTCACACTTATTCGACGCTTTTCCGGTACTCGACCGGAAAGTTTTTCCATACTCGCACGGATTCTACCTTTTTCCGATACACGCTCGGTTTATATCATTTTTCGGTACTCACACTTATTCGACTCTTTTGTGGTACTCGCCCGAACTGTTTTTCGATACTCGCACGGATTCTGTCTTTTTCCGATACTCGCTCGGATTATATCATTTTTCAATACTAACACTTATTCGACTCTTTTCGGGTACTGGCCCGGACAGTTTTTTGATACTCACACGGATTCTGCCATTTTTCGGTAATCGCCCGGATTCTATCATTTTTCAGTAGTCACACTTATTCGACGCTTTTCCGGTACTCGATCGGAAAGTTTTTCCATACTCGCACGGATTCTACCTTTTTCCGATACACGCTCTGTTTATATCATTTTTCGGTACTCACACTTATTCCACTCTTTTGTGGTACTCGCCCGAACTGTTTTTCGATACTCGCACAGATTCTGTCTTTTTCCGATACTCGCTCGGATTATATCATTTTTCGGTACTCTTACTTATTCGACTCTTTTGTGATACACGCCCGAACTGTTTTTCGATACTCGCACGGATTCTTTCTTTTTCCGATACTCGCTCGGATTATATCATTTTTCAATACTCACACTTATTCGACTCTTTTCGGGTACTGGCCCGGACAGTTTTTCGATACTCACACGGATTCTGCCATTTTTCGGCAATCGCCCGGATTCTATCATTTTTCAGTACTCACACTTATTCGACGCTTTTCCGGTACTCGACCGGAAAGTTTTTCCATACTCGCACGGATTCTACCTTTTTCCGATACACGCTCGGTTTATATCATTTTTCGGTACTCACACTTATTCGACTCTTTTGTGGTACTCGCCCGAACTGTTTTTCGATACTCGCACGGATTCTGTCTTTTTCCGATACTCGCTCGGATTATATTATTTTTCGGTACTCACACTTATTCGACTCTTTTCGGGTACTGGCCCGGACAGTTTTTCGATACTCACACGGATTCTGCCATTTTTCGGTAATCGCCCCGATTCTATCATTTTTCAGTACTCACACTTATTCGACGCTTTTCCGGTACTCGACCGGAAAGTTTTTCCATACTCGCACGGATTTTACCTTTTTCCGATACACGCTCGGTTTATATCATTTTTCGGTACTCACACTTATTCGACTCTTTTGTGGTACTCGCCCGAACTGTTTTTCGATACTCGCACGGATTCTTTCTTTTTCCGATACTCGCTCGGATTATATCATTTTTCAATACTCACACTTATTCGACTCTTTTCGGGTACTGGCCCGGACAGTTTTTCGATACTCACACGGATTCTGCCATTTTTCGGCAATCGCCCGGATTCTATCATTTTTCAGTACTCACACTTATTCGACGCTTTTCCGGTACTCGACCGGAAAGTTTTTCCATACTCGCACGGATTCTACCTTTTTCCGATACACGCTCGGTTTATATCATTTTTCGGTACTCACACTTATTCTACTCTTTTGTGGTACTCGCCCGAACTGTTTTTCGATACTCGCACGGATTCTGTCTTTTTCCGATACTCGCTCGGATTATATTATTTTTCGGTACTCACACTTATTCGACTCTTTTCGGGTACTGGCCCGGACAGTTTTTCGATACTCACACGGATTCTGCCATTTTTCGGTAATCGCCCCGATTCTATCATTTTTCAGTACTCACACTTATTCGACGCTTTTCCGGTACTCGACCGGAAAGTTTTTCCATACTCGCACGGATTTTACCTTTTTCCGATACACGCTCGGTTTATATCATTTTTCGGTACTCACACTTATTCGACTCTTTTGTGGTACTCGCCCGAACTGTTTTTCGATACTCGCACGGATTCTGTCTTTTTCCGATACTCGCTCGGATTATATCATTTTTCAATACTAACACTTATTCGACTCTTTTCGGGTACTGGCCCGGACAGTTTTTTGATACTCACAAGGATTCTGCCATTTTTCGGTAATCGCCCGGATTCTATCATTTTTCAGTACTCACACTTCTCCGACGCTTTTCCGGTACTCGACCGGAAAGTTTTTCCATACTCGCACGGATTCTACCTTTTTCCGATACACGCTCGGTTTATATCATTTTTCGGTACTCACACTTATTCGACTCTTTTGTGGTACTCGCCCGAACTGTTTTTCGATACTCGCACGGATTCTGTCTTTTTCCGATACTCGCTCGGATTATATCATTTTTCGGTACTCACACTTATTCGACTCTTTTCGGGTACTGGCCCGCACAGTTTTTCGATACTCACACGGATTCTGCCATTTTTCGGTAATCGCCCCGATTCTATCATTTTTCAGTACTCACACTTATTCGACGCTTTTCCGGTACTCGACCGGAAAGTTTTTCCATACTCGCACGGATTTTACCTTTTTCCGATACACGCTCGGTTTATATCATTTTTCGGTACTCACACTTATTCGACGCTTTTCCGGTACTCGCCCGGACAGTTTTTCGATACTCGCATGGATTCTGCCTTTTTCCGATACTCGCTCGGATTATATCATTTTTCGGTACTCACACTTATTCGACTCTTTTCGGGTACTGGCCCGGACAGTTTTTCGATACTCACACGGATTCTGCCATTTTTCGGTAATCGCCCCGATTCTATCATTTTTCAGTACTCACACTTATTCGACGCTTTTCCGGTACTCGACCGGAAAGTTTTTCCATACTCGCACGGATTTTACCTTTTTCCGATACACGCTCGGTTTATATCATTTTTCGGTACTCACACTTATTCGACTCTTTTGTGGTACTCGCCCGAACTGTTTTTCGATACTCGCACGGATTCTGTCTTTTTCCGATACTCGCTCGGATTATATCATTTTTCGGTACTCACACTTATTCGACTCTTTTCGGGTACTTGCCCGGACAGTTTTTCGATACTCACACGGATTCTGCCATTTTTCGGTAATCGCCCCGATTCTATCATTTTTCAGTACTCACACTTATTCGACGCTTTTCCGGTACTCGATCGGAAAGTTTTTCCATACTCGCACGGATTCTACCTTTTTCCGATACACGCTCTGTTTATATCATTTTTCGGTACTCACACTTATTCGACTCTTTTGTGGTACTCGCCCGAACTGTTTTTCGATACTCGCACAGATTCTGTCTTTTTCCGATACTCGCTCGGATTATATCATTTTTCGGTACTCACACTTATTCGACTCTTTTCGGGTACTGGCCCGCACAGTTTTTCGATACTCACACGGATTCTGCCATTTTTCGGTAATCGCCCGGATTCTATCATTTTTCAGTACTCACACTTATTCGACGCTTTTCCGGTACTCGACCGGAAAGTTTTTCCATACTCGCACGGATTTTACCTTTTTCCGATACACGCTCGGTTTATATCATTTTTCGGTACTCACACTTATTCGACTCTTTTGTGGTACTCGCCCGAACTGTTTTTCGATACTCGCACGGATTCTGTCTTTTTCCGATACTCGCTCGGATTATATCATTTTTCAATACTAACACTTATTCGACTCTTTTCGGGTACTGGCCCGGACAGTTTTTTGATACTCACACGGATTCTGCCATTTTTCGGTAATCGCCCGGATTCTATCATTTTTCAGTAGTCACACTTATTCGACGCTTTTCCGGTACTCGATCGGAAAGTTTTTCCATACTCGCACGGATTCTACCTTTTTCCGATACACGCTCTGTTTATATCATTTTTCGGTACTCACACTTATTCCACTCTTTTGTGGTACTCGCCCGAACTGTTTTTCGATACTCGCACAGATTCTGTCTTTTTCCGATACTCGCTCGGATTATATCATTTTTCGGTACTCTTACTTATTCGACTCTTTTGTGATACACGCCCGAACTGTTTTTCGATACTCGCACGGATTCTTTCTTTTTCCGATACTCGCTCGGATTATATCATTTTTCAATACTCACACTTATTCGACTCTTTTCGGGTACTGGCCCGGACAGTTTTTCGATACTCACACGGATTCTGCCATTTTTCGGCAATCGCCCGGATTCTATCATTTTTCAGTACTCACACTTATTCGACGCTTTTCCGGTACTCGACCGGAAAGTTTTTCCATACTCGCACGGATTCTACCTTTTTCCGATACACGCTCGGTTTATATCATTTTTCGGTACTCACACTTATTCGACTCTTTTATGGTACTCGCCCGAACTGTTTTTCGATACTCGCACGGATTCTGTCTTTTTCCGATACTCGCTCGGATTATATTATTTTTCGGTACTCACACTTATTCGACTCTTTTCGGGTACTGGCCCGGACAGTTTTTCGATACTCACACGGATTCTGCCATTTTTCGGTAATCGCCCCGATTCTATCATTTTTCAGTACTCACACTTATTCGACGCTTTTCCGGTACTCGACCGGAAAGTTTTTCCATACTCGCACGGATTTTACCTTTTTCCGATACACGCTCGGTTTATATCATTTTTCGGTACTCACACTTATTCGACTCTTTTGTGGTACTCGCCCGAACTGTTTTTCGATACTCGCACGGATTCTGTCTTTTTCCGATACTCGCTCGGATTATATCATTTTTCGGTACTCACACTTATTCGACTCTTTTCGGGTACTGGCCCGCACAGTTTTTCGATACTCACACGGATTCTGCCATTTTTCGGTAATCGCCCGGATTCTATCATTTTTCAGTAGTCACACTTATTCGACGCTTTTCCGGTACTCGATCGGAAAGTTTTTCCATACTCGCACGGATTCTACCTTTTTCCGATACACGCTCTGTTTATATCATTTTTCGGTACTCACACTTATTCGACTCTTTTGTGGTACTCGCCCGAACTGTTTTTCGATACTCGCACAGATTCTGTCTTTTTCCGATACTCGCTCGGATTATATCATTTTTCGGTACTCTTACTTATTCGACTCTTTTGTGATACACGCCCGAACTGTTTTTCGATACTCGCACGGATTCTTTCTTTTTCCGATACTCGCTCGGATTATATCATTTTTCAATACTCACACTTATTCGACTCTTTTCGGGTACTGGCCCGGACAGTTTTTCGATACTCACACGGATTCTGCCATTTTTCGGTAATCGCCCGGATTCTATCATTTTTCAGTACTCACACATATTCGAAGCTTTTCCGGTACTCGACCGGAAAGTTTTTCCATACTCGCACGGATTCTACCTTTTTCCGATACACGCTCGGTTTATATCATTTTTCGGTACTCACACTTATTCGACTCTTTTGTGGTACTCGCCGGAACTGTTTTTCGATACTCGCACGGATTCTGTCTTTTTCCGATACTCGCTCGGATTATATTATTTTTCGGTACTCACACTTATTCGACTCTTTTCGGGTACTGGCCCGGACAGTTTTTCGATACTCACACGGATTCTGCCATTTTTCGGTAATCGCCCCGATTCTATCATTTTTCAGTACTCACACTTATTCGACGCTTTTCCGGTACTCGACCGGAAAGTTTTTCCATACTCGCACGGATTTTACCTTTTTCCGATACACGCTCGGTTTATATCATTTTTCGGTACTCACACTTATTCGACTCTTTTGTGGTACTCGCCCGAACTGTTTTTCGATACTCGCACGGATTCTGTCTTTTTCCGATACTCGCTCGGATTATATCATTTTTCAATACTAACACTTATTCGACACTTTTCGGGTACTGGCCCGGACAGTTTTTTGATACTCACAAGGATTCTGCCATTTTTCGGTAATCGCCCGGATTCTATCATTTTTCAGTACTCACACTTCTCCGACGCTTTTCCGGTACTCGACCGGAAAGTTTTTCCATACTCGCACGGATTCTACCTTTTTCCGATACACGCTCGGTTTATATCATTTTTCGGTACTCACACTTATTCGACTCTTTTGTGGTACTCGCCCGAACTGTTTTTCGATACTCGCACGGATTCTGTCTTTTTCCGATACTCGCTCGGATTATATTATTTTTCGGTACTCACACTTATTCGACTCTTTTCGGGTACTGGCCCGGACAGTTTTTCGATACTCACACGGATTCTGCCATTTTTCGGTAATCGCCCCGATTCTATCATTTTTCAGTACTCACACTTATTCGACGCTTTTCCGGTACTCGACCGGAAAGTTTTTCCATACTCGCACGGATTTTACCTTTTTCCGATACACGCTCGGTTTATATCATTTTTCGGTACTCACACTTATTCGACTCTTTTGTGGTACTCGCCCGAACTGTTTTTCGATACTCGCACGGATTCTGTCTTTTTCCGATACTCGCTCGGATTATATCATTTTTCGGTACTCACACTTATTCGACTCTTTTCGGGTACTGGCCCGGACAGTTTTTCGATACTCACACGGATTCTGCCATTTTTCGGTAATCGCCCCGATTCTATCATTTTTCAGTACTCACACTTATTCGACGCTTTTCCGGTACTCGATCGTAAAGTTTTTCCATACTCGCACGGATTCTACCTTTTTCCGATACACGCTCTGTTTATATCATTTTTCGGTACTCACACTTATTCGACTCTTTTGTGGTACTCGCCCGAACTGTTTTTCGATACTCGCACAGATTCTGTCTTTTTCCGATACTCGCTCGGATTATATCATTTTTCGGTACTCTTACTTATTCGACTCTTTTGTGATACACGCCCGAACTGTTTTTCGATACTCGCACGGATTCTTTCTTTTTCCGATACTCGCTCGGATTATATCATTTTTCAATACTCACACTTATTCGACTCTTTTCGGGTACTGGCCCGGACAGTTTTTCGATACTCACACGGATTCTGCCATTTTTCGGTAATCGCCCGGATTCTATCATTTTTCAGTACTCACACTTATTCGAAGCTTTTCCGGTACTCGACCGGAAAGTTTTTCCATACTCGCACGGATTCTACCTTTTTCCGATACACGCTCGGTTTATATCATTTTTCGGTACTCACACTTATTCGACTCTTTTGTGGTACTCGCCCGAACTGTTTTTCGATACTCGCACGGATTCTGTCTTTTTCCGATACTCGCTCGGATTATATTATTTTTCGGTACTCACACTTATTCGACTCTTTTCGGGTACTGGCCCGGACAGTTTTTCGATACTCACACGGATTCTGCCATTTTTCGGTAATCGCCCCGATTCTATCATTTTTCAGTACTCACACTTATTCGACGCTTTTCCGGTACTCGACCGGAATGTTTTTCCATACTCGCACGGATTTTACCTTTTTCCGATACACGCTCGGTTTATATCATTTTTCGGTACTCACACTTATTCGACTCTTTTGTGGTACTCGCCCGAACTGTTTTTCGATACTCGCACGGATTCTGTCTTTTTCCGATACTCGCTCGGATTATATCATTTTTCGGTACTCACACTTATTCGACTCTTTTCGGGTACTGGCCCGGACAGTTTTTCGATACTCACACGGATTCTGCCATTTTTCGGTAATCGCCCGGATTCTATCATTTTTCAGTAGTCACACTTATTCGACGCTTTTCCGGTACTCGATCGGAAAGTTTTTCCATACTCGCACGGATTCTACCTTTTTCCGATACACGCTCTGTTTATATCATTTTTCGGTACTCACACTTATTCGACTCTTTTGTGGTACTCGCCCGAACTGTTTTTCGATACTCGCACAGATTCTGTCTTTTTCCGATACTCGCTCGGATTATATCATTTTTCGGTACTCTTACTTATTCGACTCTTTTGTGATACACGCCCGAACTGTTTTTCGATACTCGCACGGATTCTTTCTTTTTCCGATACTCGCTCGGATTATATCATTTTTAAATACTCACACTTATTCGACTCTTTTCGGGTACTGGCCCGGACAGTTTTTCGATACTCACACGGATTCTGCCATTTTTCGGTAATCGCCCGGATTCTATCATTTTTCAGTACTCACACTTATTCGACGCTTTTCCGGTACTCGACCGGAAAGTTTTTCCATACTCGCACGGATTCTACCTTTTTCCGATACACGCTCGGTTTATATCATTTTTCGGTACTCACACTTATTCGACTCTTTTGTGGTACTCGCCCGAACTGTTTTTCGATACTCGCACGGATTCTGTCTTTTTCCGATACTCGCTCGGATTATATTATTTTTCGGTACTCACACTTATTCGACTCTTTTCGGGTACTGGCCCGGACAGTTTTTCGATACTCACACGGATTGTGCCATTTTTCGGCAATCGCCCCGATTCTATCTTTTTTCAGTACTCACACTTATTCGACGCTTTTCCGGTACTCGCCCGGAAAGTTTTTCCATACTCGCACGGATTCTACCTTTTTCCGATACACGCTCGGTTTATATCATTTTTCGGTACTCACACTTATTCGACTCTTTTGTGGTACTCGCCCGAACAGTTTTTCGATTCTCACACGGATTCTGCCTTTTTCCTATACTCGCTCGGATTATATCATTTTTCGGTACTCTTACTTATTCGACTCTTTTGTGGTACACGCCCGAACTGTTTTTCGATACTCGCACGGATTCTGTCTTTTTCCGATACTCGCTCGGATTATATCATTTTTCAATACTCACACTTATTCGACTCTTTTCGGGTACTGGCCCGGACAGTTTTTTGATACTCACACGGATTCTGCCATTTTTCGGTAATCGCCCGGATTCTATCATTTTTCAGTACTCACACTTATTCGACGTTTTTCCGGTACTCGACCGGAAAGTTTTTCCATACTCGCACGGATTCTACCTTTTTCCGATACACGCTCGGTTTATATCATTTTTCGGTACTCACACTTATTCGACTCTTTTGTGGTACTCGCCCGAACTGTTTTTCGATACTCGCACGGATTCTGTCTTTTTCCGATACTCGCTCGGATTATATCATTTTTCAATACTCACACTTATTCGACTCTTTTCGGGTACTGGCTCGGACAGTTTTTCGATACTCACACGGATTCTGCCATTTTTCGGTAATCGCCCAGATTCTATCATTTTTCAGTACTCACACTTATTCGACGCTTTTCCGGTACTCGACCGGAAAGTTTTTCCATACTCGCACGGATTCTACCTTTTTCCGATACACGCTCTGTTTATATCATTTTTCGGTACTCACACTTATTCGACTCTTTTGTGGTACTCGCCCGAACTGTTTTTCGATACTCGCACAGATTCTGTCTTTTTCCGATACTCGCTCGGATTATATCATTTTTCGGTACTCTTACTTATTCGACTCTTTTGTGATACACGCCCGAACTGTTTTTCGATACTCGCACGGATTCTTTCTTTTTCCGATACTCGCTCGGATTATATCATTTTTCAATACTCACACTTATTCGACTCTTTTCGGGTACTGGCCCGGACAGTTTTTCGATACTCACACGGATTCTGCCATTTTTCGGTAATCGCCCCGATTCTATCATTTTTCAGTACTCACACTTATTCGACGCTTTTCCGGTACTCGACCGGAATGTTTTTCCATACTCGCACGGATTTTACCTTTTTCCGATACACGCTCGGTTTATATCATTTTTCGGTACTCACACTTATTCGACTCTTTTGTGGTACTCGCCCGAACTGTTTTTCGATACTCGCACGGATTCTGTCTTTTTCCGATACTCGCTCGGATTATATCATTTTTCGGTACTCACACTTATTCGACTCTTTTCGGGTACTGGCCCGGACAGTTTTTCGATACTCACACGGATTCTGCCATTTTTCGGTAATCGCCCGGATTCTATCATTTTTCAGTAGTCACACTTATTCGACGCTTTTCCGGTACTCGATCGGAAAGTTTTTCCATACTCGCACGGATTCTACCTTTTTCCGATACACGCTCTGTTTATATCATTTTTCGGTACTCACACTTATTCGACTCTTTTGTGGTACTCGCCCGAACTGTTTTTCGATACTCGCACAGATTCTGTCTTTTTCCGATACTCGCTCGGATTATATCATTTTTCGGTACTCTTACTTATTCGACTCTTTTGTGATACACGCCCGAACTGTTTTTCGATACTCGCACGGATTCTTTCTTTTTCCGATACTCGCTCGGATTATATCATTTTTCAATACTCACACTTATTCGACTCTTTTCGGGTACTGGCCCGGACAGTTTTTCGATACTCACACGGATTCTGCCATTTTTCGGTAATCGCCCGGATTCTATCATTTTTCAGTACTCACACTTATTCGACGCTTTTCCGGTACTCGACCGGAAAGTTTTTCCATACTCGCACGGATTCTACCTTTTTCCGATACACGCTCGGTTTATATCATTTTTCGGTACTCACACTTATTCGACTCTTTTGTGGTACTCGCCCGAACTGTTTTTCGATACTCGCACGGATTCTGTCTTTTTCCGATACTCGCTCGGATTATATTATTTTTCGGTACTCACACTTATTCGACTCTTTTCGGGTACTGGCCCGGACAGTTTTTCGATACTCACACGGATTGTGCCATTTTTCGGCAATCGCCCCGATTCTATCTTTTTTCAGTACTCACACTTATTCGACGCTTTTCCGGTACTCGCCCGGAAAGTTTTTCCATACTCGCACGGATTCTACCTTTTTCCGATACACGCTCGGTTTATATCATTTTTCGGTACTCACACTTATTCGACTCTTTTGTGGTACTCGCCCGAACAGTTTTTCGATTCTCGCACGGATTCTGCCTTTTTCCTATACTCGCTCGGATTATATCATTTTTCGGTACTCTTACTTATTCGACTCTTTTGTGGTACACGCCCGAACTGTTTTTCGATACTCGCACGGATTCTGTCTTTTTCCGATACTCGCTCGGATTATATCATTTTTCAATACTCACACTTATTCGACTCTTTTCGGGTACTGGCCCGGACAGTTTTTTGATACTCACACGGATTCTGCCATTTTTCGGTAATCGCCCGGATTCTATCATTTTTCAGTACTCACACTTATTCGACGTTTTTCCGGTACTCGACCGGAAAGTTTTTCCATACTCGCACGGATTCTACCTTTTTCCGATACACGCTCGGTTTATATCATTTTTCGGTACTCACACTTATTCGACTCTTTTGTGGTACTCGCCCGAACTGTTTTTCGATACTCGCACGGATTCTGTCTTTTTCCGATACTCGCTCGGATTATATCATTTTTCAATACTCACACTTATTCGACTCTTTTCGGGTACTGGCTCGGACAGTTTTTCGATACTCACACGGATTCTGCCATTTTTCGGTAATCGCCCAGATTCTATCATTTTTCAGTACTCACACTTATTCGACGCTTTTCCGGTACTCGACCGGAAAGTTTTTCCATACTCGCACGGATTCTACCTTTTTCCGATACACGCTCTGTTTATATCATTTTTCGGTACTCACACTTATTCGACTCTTTTGTGGTACTCGCCCGAACTGTTTTTCGATACTCGCACAGATTCTGTCTTTTTCCGATACTCGCTCGGATTATATCATTTTTCGGTACTCTTACTTATTCGACTCTTTTGTGATACACGCCCGAACTGTTTTTCGATACTCGCACGGATTCTTTCTTTTTCCGATACTCGCTCGGATTATATCATTTTTCAATACTCACACTTATTCGACTCTTTTCGGGTACTGGCCCGGACAGTTTTTCGATACTCACACGGATTCTGCCATTTTTCGGTAATCGCCCCGATTCTATCATTTTTCAGTACTCACACTTATTCGACGCTTTTCCGGTACTCGACCGGAATGTTTTTCCATACTCGCACGGATTTTACCTTTTTCCGATACACGCTCGGTTTATATCATTTTTCGGTACTCACACTTATTCGACTCTTTTGTGGTACTCGCCCGAACTGTTTTTCGATACTCGCACGGATTCTGTCTTTTTCCGATACTCGCTCGGATTATATCATTTTTCGGTACTCACACTTATTCGACTCTTTTCGGGTACTGGCCCGGACAGTTTTTCGATACTCACACGGATTCTGCCATTTTTCGGTAATCGCCCGGATTCTATCATTTTTCAGTAGTCACACTTATTCGACGCTTTTCCGGTACTCGATCGGAAAGTTTTTCCATACTCGCACGGATTCTACCTTTTTCCGATACACGCTCTGTTTATATCATTTTTCGGTACTCACACTTATTCGACTCTTTTGTGGTACTCGCCCGAACTGTTTTTCGATACTCGCACAGATTCTGTCTTTTTCCGATACTCGCTCGGATTATATCATTTTTCGGTACTCTTACTTATTCGACTCTTTTGTGATACACGCCCGAACTGTTTTTCGATACTCGCACGGATTCTTTCTTTTTCCGATACTCGCTCGGATTATATCATTTTTCAATACTCACACTTATTCGACTCTTTTCGGGTACTGGCCCGGACAGTTTTTCGATACTCACACGGATTCTGCCATTTTTCGGTAATCGCCCGGATTCTATCATTTTTCAGTACTCACACTTATTCGACGCTTTTCCGGTACTCGACCGGAAAGTTTTTCCATACTCGCACGGATTCTACCTTTTTCCGATACACGCTCGGTTTATATCATTTTTCGGTACTCACACTTATTCGACTCTTTTGTGGTACTCGCCCGAACTGTTTTTCGATACTCGCACGGATTCTGTCTTTTTCCGATACTCGCTCGGATTATATTATTTTTCGGTACTCACACTTATTCGACTCTTTTCGGGTACTGGCCCGGACAGTTTTTCGATACTCACACGGATTGTGCCATTTTTCGGCAATCGCCCCGATTCTATCTTTTTTCAGTACTCACACTTATTCGACGCTTTTCCGGTACTCGCCCGGAAAGTTTTTCCATACTCGCACGGATTCTACCTTTTTCCGATACACGCTCGGTTTATATCATTTTTCGGTACTCACACTTATTCGACTCTTTTGTGGTACTCGCCCGAACAGTTTTTCGATTCTCGCACGGATTCTGCCTTTTTCCTATACTCGCTCGGATTATATCATTTTTCGGTACTCTTACTTATTCGACTCTTTTGTGGTACACGCCCGAACTGTTTTTCGATACTCGCACGGATTCTGTCTTTTTCCGATACTCGCTCGGATTATATCATTTTTCAATACTCACACTTATTCGACTCTTTTCGGGTACTGGCCCGGACAGTTTTTTGATACTCACACGGATTCTGCCATTTTTCGGTAATCGCCCGGATTCTATCATTTTTCAGTACTCACACTTATTCGACGTTTTTCCGGTACTCGACCGGAAAGTTTTTCCATACTCGCACGGATTCTACCTTTTTCCGATACACGCTCGGTTTATATCATTTTTCGGTACTCACACTTATTCGACTCTTTTGTGGTACTCGCCCGAACTGTTTTTCGATACTCGCACGGATTCTGTCTTTTTCCGATACTCGCTCGGATTATATCATTTTTCAATACTCACACTTATTCGACTCTTTTCGGGTACTGGCTCGGACAGTTTTTCGATACTCACACGGATTCTGCCATTTTTCGGTAATCGCCCAGATTCTATCATTTTTCAGTACTCACACTTATTCGACGCTTTTCCGGTACTCGACCGGAAAGTTTTTCCATACTCGCACGGATTCTACCTTTTTCCGATACACGCTCTGTTTATATCATTTTTCGGTACTCACACTTATTCGACTCTTTTGTGGTACTCGCCCGAACTGTTTTTCGATACTCGCACAGATTCTGTCTTTTTCCGATACTCGCTCGGATTATATCATTTTTCGGTACTCTTACTTATTCGACTCTTTTGTGATACACGCCCGAACTGTTTTTCGATACTCGCACGGATTCTTTCTTTTTCCGATACTCGCTCGGATTATATCATTTTTCAATACTCACACTTATTCGACTCTTTTCGGGTACTGGCCCGGACAGTTTTTTGATACTCACACGGATTCTGCCATTTTTCGGTAATCGCCCGGATTCTATCATTTTTCAGTACTCACACTTATTCGACGCTTTTCCGGTACTCGACCGGAAAGTTTTTCCATACTCGCACGGATTCTACCTTTTTCCGATACACGCTCTGTTTATATCATTTTTCGGTACTCACACTTATTCGACTCTTTTGTGGTACTCGCCCGAACTGTTTTTCGATACTCGCACAGATTCTGTCTTTTTCCGATACTCGCTCGGATTATATCATTTTTCGGTACTCACACTTATTCGACTCTTTTCGGGTACTGGCCCGGACAGTTTTTCGATACTCACACGGATTCTGCCATTTTTCGGTAATCGCCCGGATTCTATCATTTTTCAGTAGTCACACTTATTCGACGCTTTTCCGGTACTCGATCGGAAAGTTTTTCCATACTCGCACGGATTCTACCTTTTTCCGATACACGCTCTGTTTATATCATTTTTCGGTACTCACACTTATTCGACTCTTTTGTGGTACTCGCCCGAACTGTTTTTCGATACTCGCACAGATTCTGTCTTTTTCCGATACTCGCTCGGATTATATCATTTTTCGGTACTCTTACTTATTCGACTCTTTTGTGATACACGCCCGAACTGTTTTTCGATACTCGCACGGATTCTTTCTTTTTCCGATACTCGCTCGGATTATATCATTTTTCAATACTCACACTTATTCGACTCTTTTCGGGTACTGGCCCGGACAGTTTTTCGATACTCACACGGATTCTGCCATTTTTCGGTAATCGCCCGGATTCTATCATTTTTCAGTACTCACACTTATTCGACGCTTTTCCGGTACTCGACCGGAAAGTTTTTCCATACTCGCACGGATTCTACCTTTTTCCGATACACGCTCGGTTTATATCATTTTTCGGTACTCACACTTATTCGACTCTTTTGTGGTACTCGCCCGAACAGTTTTTCGATTCTCGCACGGATTCTGCCTTTTTCCTATACTCGCTCGGATTATATCATTTTTCGGTACTCTTACTTATTCGACTCTTTTGTGGTACACGCCCGAACTGTTTTTCGATACTCGCACGGATTCTGTCTTTTTCCGATACTCGCTCGGATTATATCATTTTTCAATACTCACACTTATTCGACTCTTTTCGGGTACTGGCCCGGACAGTTTTTTGATACTCACACGGATTCTGCCATTTTTCGGTAATCGCCCGGATTCTATCATTTTTCAGTACTCACACTTATTCGACGTTTTTCCGGTACTCGACCGGAAAGTTTTTCCATACTCGCACGGATTCTACCTTTTTCCGATACACGCTCGGTTTATATCATTTTTCGGTACTCACACTTATTCGACTCTTTTGTGGTACTCGCCCGAACTGTTTTTCGATACTCGCACGGATTCTGTCTTTTTCCGATACTCGCTCGGATTATATCATTTTTCAATACTCACACTTATTCGACTCTTTTCGGGTACTGGCTCGGACAGTTTTTCGATACTCACACGGATTCTGCCATTTTTCGGTAATCGCCCAGATTCTATCATTTTTCAGTACTCACACTTATTCGACGCTTTTCCGGTACTCGACCGGAAAGTTTTTCCATACTCGCACGGATTCTACCTTTTTCCGATACACGCTCTGTTTATATCATTTTTCGGTACTCACACTTATTCGACTCTTTTGTGGTACTCGCCCGAACTGTTTTTCGATACTCGCACAGATTCTGTCTTTTTCCGATACTCGCTCGGATTATATCATTTTTCGGTACTCTTACTTATTCGACTCTTTTGTGATACACGCCCGAACTGTTTTTCGATACTCGCACGGATTCTTTCTTTTTCCGATACTCGCTCGGATTATATCATTTTTCAATACTCACACTTATTCGACTCTTTTCGGGTACTGGCCCGGACAGTTTTTTGATACTCACACGGATTCTGCCATTTTTCGGTAATCGCCCGGATTCTATCATTTTTCAGTACTCACACTTATTCGACGCTTTTCCGGTACTCGACCGGAAAGTTTTTCCATACTCGCACGGATTCTACCTTTTTCCGATACACGCTCGGTTTATATCATTTTTCGGTACTCACACTTATTCGACTCTTTTGTGGTACTCGCCCGAACTGTTTTTCGATACTCGCACGGATTCTGTCTTTTTCCGATACTCGCTCGGATTATATCATTTTTCAATACTCACACTTATTCGACTCTTTTCGGGTACTGGCCCGGACAGTTTTTCGATACTCACACGGATTCTGCCATTTTTCGGTAATCGCCCAGATTCTATCATTTTTCAGTACTCACACTTATTCGACGCTTTTCCGGTACTCGACCGGAAAGTTTTTCCATACTCGCACGGATTCTACCTTTTTCCGATACACGCTCTGTTTATATCATTTTTCGGTACTCACACTTATTCGACTCTTTTGTGGTACTCGCCCGAACTGTTTTTCGATACTCGCACAGATTCTGTCTTTTTCCGATACTCGCTCGGATTATATCATTTTTCGGTACTCTTACTTATTCGACTCTTTTGTGATACACGCCCGAACTGTTTTTCGATACTCGCACGGATTCTTTCTTTTTCCGATACTCGCTCGGATTATATCATTTTTCAATACTCACACTTATTCGACTCTTTTCGGGTACTGGCCCGGACAGTTTTTCGATACTCACACGGATTCTGCCATTTTTCGGTAATCGCCCGGATTCTATCATTTTTCAGTACTCACACTTATTCGACGCTTTTCCGGTACTCGACCGGAAAGTTTTTCCATACTCGCACGGATTCTACCTTTTTCCGATACACGCTCTGTTTATATCATTTTTCGGTACTCACACTTATTCGACTCTTTTGTGGTACTCGCCCGAACTGTTTTTCGATACTCGCACAGATTCTGTCTTTTTCCGATACTCGCTCGGATTATATCATTTTTCGGTACTCACACTTATTCGACTCTTTTCGGGTACTGGCCCGGACAGTTTTTCGATACTCACACGGATTCTGCCATTTTTCGGTAATCGCCCGGATTCTATCATTTTTCAGTAGTCACACTTATTCGACGCTTTTCCGGTACTCGATCGGAAAGTTTTTCCATACTCGCACGGATTCTACCTTTTTCCGATACACGCTCTGTTTATATCATTTTTCGGTACTCACAGTTATTCGACTCTTTTGTGGTACTCGCCCGAACTGTTTTTCGATACTCGCACAGATTCTGTCTTTTTCCGATACTCGCTCGGATTATATCATTTTTCGGTACTCTTACTTATTCGACTCTTTTGTGATACACGCCCGAACTGTTTTTCGATACTCGCACGGATTCTTTCTTTTTCCGATACTCGCTCGGATTATATCATTTTTCAATACTCACACTTATTCGACTCTTTTCGGGTACTGGCCCGGACAGTTTTTTGATACTCACACGGATTCTGCCATTTTTCGGTAATCGCCCGGATTCTTTCATTTTTCAGTACTCACACTTATTCGACGCTTTTCCGGTACTCGACCGGAAAGTTTTTCCATACTCGCACGGATTCTACCTTTTTCCGATACACGCTCGGTTTATATCATTTTTCGGTACTCACACTTATTCGACTCTTTTGTGGTACTCGCCCGAACTGTTTTTCGATACTCGCACGGATTCTGTCTTTTTCCGATACTCGCTCGGATTATATCATTTTTCAATACTCACACTTATTCGACTCTTTTCGGGTACTGGCCCGGACAGTTTTTCGATACTCACACGGATTCTGCCATTTTTCGGTAATCGCCCAGATTCTATCATTTTTCAGTACTCACACTTATTCGACGCTTTTCCGGTACTCGACCGGAAAGTTTTTCCATACTCGCACGGATTCTACCTTTTTCCGATACACGCTCTGTTTATATCATTTTTCGGTACTCACACTTATTCGACTCTTTTGTGGTACTCGCCCGAACTGTTTTTCGATACTCGCACAGATTCTGTCTTTTTCCGATACTCGCTCGGATTATATCATTTTTCGGTACTCTTACTTATTCGACTCTTTTGTGATACACGCCCGAACTGTTTTTCGATACTCGCACGGATTCTTTCTTTTTCCGATACTCGCTCGGATTATATCATTTTTCAATACTCACACTTATTCGACTCTTTTCGGGTACTGGCCCGGACAGTTTTTCGATACTCACACGGATTCTGCCATTTTTCGGTAATCGCCCGGATTCTATCATTTTTCAGTACTCACACTTATTCGACGCTTTTCCGGTACTCGACCGGAAAGTTTTTCCATACTCGCACGGATTCTACCTTTTTCCGATACACGCTCTGGTTATATCATTTTTCGGTACTCACACTTATTCGACTCTTTTGTGGTACTCGCCCGAACTGTTTTTCGATACTCGCACAGATTCTGTCTTTTTCCGATACTCGCTCGGATTATATCATTTTTCGGTACTCTTACTTATTCGACTCTTTTGTGATACACGCCCGAACTGTTTTTCGATACTCGCACGGATTCTTTCTTTTTCCGATACTCGCTCGGATTATATCATTTTTCAATACTCACACTTATTCGACTCTTTTCGGGTACTGGCCCGGACAGTTTTTCGATACTCACACGGATTCTGCCATTTTTCGGTAATCGCCCGGATTCTATCATTTTTCAGTACTCACACTTATTCGACGCTTTTCCGGTACTCGACCGGAAAGTTTTTCCATACTCGCACGGATTCTACCTTTTTCCGATACACGCTCGGTTTATATCATTTTTCGGTACTCACACTTATTCGACTCTTTTGTGGTACTCGCCCGAACTGTTTTTCGATACTCGCACGGATTCTGTCTTTTTCCGATACTCGCTCGGATTATATTATTTTTCGGTACTCACACTTATTCGACTCTTTTCGGGTACTGGCCCGGACAGTTTTTCGATACTCACACGGATTGTGCCATTTTTCGGCAATCGCCCCGATTCTATCTTTTTTCAGTACTCACACTTATTCGACGCTTTTCCGGTACTCGCCCGGAAAGTTTTTCCATACTCGCACGGATTCTACCTTTTTCCGATACACGCTCGGTTTATATCATTTTTCGGTACTCACACTTATTCGACTCTTTTGTGGTACTCGCCCGAACAGTTTTTCGATTCTCGCACGGATTCTGCCTTTTTCCTATACTCGCTCGGATTATATCATTTTTCGGTACTCTTACTTATTCGACTCTTTTGTGGTACACGCCCGAACTGTTTTTCGATACTCGCACGGATTCTGTCTTTTTCCGATACTCGCTCGGATTATATCATTTTTCAATACTCACACTTATTCGACTCTTTTCGGGTACTGGCCCGGACAGTTTTTTGATACTCACACGGATTCTGCCATTTTTCGGTAATCGCCCGGATTCTATCATTTTTCAGTACTCACACTTATTCGACGTTTTTCCGGTACTCGACCGGAAAGTTTTTCCATACTCGCACGGATTCTACCTTTTTCCGATACACGCTCGGTTTATATCATTTTTCGGTACTCACACTTATTCGACTCTTTTGTGGTACTCGCCCGAACTGTTTTTCGATACTCGCACGGATTCTGTCTTTTTCCGATACTCGCTCGGATTATATCATTTTTCAATACTCACACTTATTCGACTCTTTTCGGGTACTGGCTCGGACAGTTTTTCGATACTCACACGGATTCTGCCATTTTTCGGTAATCGCCCAGATTCTATCATTTTTCAGTACTCACACTTATTCGACGCTTTTCCGGTACTCGACCGGAAAGTTTTTCCATACTCGCGCGGATTCTACCTTTTTCCGATACACGCTCTGTTTATATCATTTTTCGGTACTCACACTTATTCGACTCTTTTGTGGTACTCGCCCGAACTGTTTTTCGATACTCGCACAGATTCTGTCTTTTTCCGATACTCGCTCGGATTATATCATTTTTCGGTACTCTTACTTATTCGACTCTTTTGTGATACACGCCCGAACTGTTTTTCGATACTCGCACGGATTCTTTCTTTTTCCGATACTCGCTCGGATTATATCATTTTTCAATACTCACACTTATTCGACTCTTTTCGGGTACTGGCCCGGACAGTTTTTTGATACTCACACGGATTCTGCCATTTTTCGGTAATCGCCCGGATTCTATCATTTTTCAGTACTCACACTTATTCGACGCTTTTCCGGTACTCGACCGGAAAGTTTTTCCATACTCGCACGGATTCTACCTTTTTCCGATACACGCTCGGTTTATATCATTTTTCGGTACTCACACTTATTCGACTCTTTTGTGGTACTCGCCCGAACTGTTTTTCGATACTCGCACGGATTCTGTCTTTTTCCGATACTCGCTCGGATTATATCATTTTTCAATACTCACACTTATTCGACTCTTTTGGGGTACTGGCCCGGACAGTTTTTCGATACTCACACGGATTCTGCCATTTTTCGGTAATCGCCCAGATTCTATCATTTTTCAGTACTCACACTTATTCGACGCTTTTCCGGTACTCGACCGGAAAGTTTTTCCATACTCGCACGGATTCTACCTTTTTCCGATACACGCTCTGTTTATATCATTTTTCGGTACTCACACTTATTCGACTCTTTTGTGGTACTCGCCCGAACTGTTTTTCGATACTCGCACAGATTCTGTCTTTTTCCGATACTCGCTCGGATTATATCATTTTTCGGTACTCTTACTTATTCGACTCTTTTGTGATACACGCCCGAACTGTTTTTCGATACTCGCACGGATTCTTTCTTTTTCCGATACTCGCTCGGATTATATCATTTTTCAATACTCACACTTATTCGACTCTTTTCGGGTACTGGCCCGGACAGTTTTTCGATACTCACACGGATTCTGCCATTTTTCGGTAATCGCCCGGATTCTATCATTTTTCAGTACTCACACTTATTCGACGTTTTTCCGGTACTCGACCGGAAAGTTTTTCCATACTCGCACGGATTCTACCTTTTTCCGATACACGCTCGGTTTATATCATTTTTCGGTACTTACACTTATTCGACTCTTTTGTGGTACTCGCCCGAACTGTTTTTCGATACTCGCACGGATTCTGTCTTTTTCCGATACTCGCTCGGATTATATTATTTTTCGGTACTCACACTTATTCGACTCTTTTCGGGTACTGGCCCGGACAGTTTTTCGATACTCACACGGATTCTGCCATTTTTCGGCAATCGCCCGGATTCTATCTTTTTTCAGTACTCACACTTATTCGACGCTTTTCCGGTACTCGCCCGGAAAGTTTTTCCATACTCGCACGGATTCTGTCTTTTTCCGATACTCGCTCGGATTATATCATTTTTCAATACTCACACTTATTCGACTCTTTTCGGGTACTGGCCCGGACAGTTTTTTGATACTCACACGGATTCTGCCATTTTTCGGTAATCGCCCGGATTCTATCATTTTTCAGTACTCACACTTATTCGACGCTTTTCCGGTACTCGACCGGAAAGTTTTTCCATACTCGCACGGATTCTACCTTTTTCCGATACACGCTCGGTTTATATCATTTTTCGGTACTCACACTTATTCGACTCTTTTGTGGTACTCGCCCGAACTGTTTTTCGATACTCGCACGGATTCTGTCTTTTTCCGATACTCGCTCGGATTATATCATTTTTCAATACTCACACTTATTCGACTCTTTTCGGGTACTGGCCCGGACAGTTTTTCGATACTCACACGGATTCTGCCATTTTTCGGTAATCGCCCAGATTCTATCATTTTTCAGTACTCACACTTATTCGACGCTTTTCCGGTACTCGACCGGAAAGTTTTTCCATACTCGCACGGATTCTACCTTTTTCCGATACACGCTCTGTTTATATCATTTTTCGGTACTCACACTTATTCGACTCTTTTGTGGTACTCGCCCGAACTGTTTTTCGATACTCGCACAGATTCTGTCTTTTTCCGATACTCGCTCGGATTATATCATTTTTCGGTACTCTTACTTATTCGACTCTTTTGTGATACACGCCCGAACTGTTTTTCGATACTCGCACGGATTCTTTCTTTTTCCGATACTCGCTCGGATTATATCATTTTTCAATACTAACACTTATTCGACTCTTTTCGGGTACTGGCCCGGACAGTTTTTTGATACTCACACGGATTCTGCCATTTTTCGGTAATCGCCCGGATTCTATCATTTTTCAGTACTCACACTTATTCGACGCTTTTCCGGTACTCGACCGGAAAGTTTTTCCATACTCGCACGGATTCTACCTTTTTCCGATACACGCTCTGTTTATATCATTTTTCGGTACTCACACTTATTCGACTCTTTTGTGGTACTCGCCCGAACTGTTTTTCGATACTCGCACAGATTCTGTCTTTTTCCGATACTCGCTCGGATTATATCATTTTTCGGTACTCTTACTTATTCGACTCTTTTGTGATACACGCCCGAACTGTTTTTCGATACTCGCACGGATTCTTTCTTTTTCCGATACTCGCTCGGATTATATCATTTTTCAATACTCACACTTATTCGACTCTTTTCGGGTACTGGCCCGGACAGTTTTTCGATACTCACACGGATTCTGCCATTTTTCGGTAATCGCCCGGATTCTATCATTTTTCAGTACTCACACTTATTCGACGCTTTTCCGGTACTCGACCGGAAAGTTTTTCCATACTCGCACGGATTCTACCTTTTTCCGATACACGCTCGGTTTATATCATTTTTCGGTACTCACACTTATTCGACTCTTTTGTGGTACTCGCCCGAACTGTTTTTCGATACTCGCACGGATTCTGTCTTTTTCCGATACTCGCTCGGATTATATTATTTTTCGGTACTCACACTTATTCGACTCTTTTCGGGTACTGGCCCGGACAGTTTTTCGATACTCACACGGATTGTGCCATTTTTCGGCAATCGCCCCGATTCTATCTTTTTTCAGTACTCACACTTATTCGACGCTTTTCCGGTACTCGCCCGGAAAGTTTTTCCATACTCGCACGGATTCTACCTTTTTCCGATACACGCTCGGTTTATATCATTTTTCGGTACTCACACTTATTCGACTCTTTTGTGGTACTCGCCCGAACTGTTTTTCGATACTCGCACGGATTCTGTCTTTTTCCGATACTCGCTCGGATTATATCATTTTTCAATACTCACACTTATTCGACTCTTTTCGGGTACTGGCCCGGACAGTTTTTCGATACTCACACGGATTCTGCCATTTTTCGGTAATCGCCCGGATTCTATCATTTTTCAGTACTCACACTTATTCGACGCTTTTCCGGTACTCGACCGGAAAGTTTTTCCATACTCGCACGGATTCTACCTTTTTCCGATACACGCTCGGTTTATATCATTTTTCGGTACTCACACTTATTCGACTCTTTTGTGGTACTCGCCCGAACTGTTTTTCGATACTCGCACGGATTCTGTCTTTTTCCGATACTCGCTCGGATTATATCATTTTTCAATACTCACACTTATTCGACTCTTTTCGGGTACTGGCCCGGACAGTTTTTCGATACTCACACGGATTCTGCCATTTTTCGGTAATCGCCCAGATTCTATCATT
This sequence comes from Vitis vinifera, assembly GCF_030704535.1. Lineage (NCBI taxonomy): Eukaryota > Viridiplantae > Streptophyta > Magnoliopsida > Vitales > Vitaceae > Vitis > Vitis vinifera. Next base: position 16,836,605 of record NC_081823.1, on the reverse strand, counting down.
TTTCAGTACTCACACTTATTCGACGCTTTTCCGGTACTCGACCGGAAAGTTTTTCCATACTCGCACGGATTCTACCTTTTTCCGATACACGCTCTGTTTATATCATTTTTCGGTACTCACACTTATTCGACTCTTTTGTGGTACTCGCCCGAACTGTTTTTCGATACTCGCACAGATTCTGTCTTTTTCCGATACTCGCTCGGATTATATCATTTTTCGGTACTCTTACTTATTCGACTCTTTTGTGATACACGCCCGAACTGTTTTTCGATACTCGCACGGATTCTTTCTTTTTCCGATACTCGCTCGGATTATATCATTTTTCAATACTCACACTTATTCGACTCTTTTCGGGTACTGGCCCGGACAGTTTTTCGATACTCACACGGATTCTGCCATTTTTCGGTAATCGCCCGGATTCTATCATTTTTCAGTACTCACACTTATTCGACGCTTTTCCGGTACTCGACCGGAAAGTTTTTCCATACTCGCACGGATTCTACCTTTTTCCGATACACGCTCGGTTTATATCATTTTTCGGTACTCACACTTATTCGACTCTTTTGTGGTACTCGCCCGAACTGTTTTTCGATACTCGCACGGATTCTGTCTTTTTCCGATACTCGCTCGGATTATATTATTTTTCGGTACTCACACTTATTCGACTCTTTTCGGGTACTGGCCCGGACAGTTTTTCGATACTCACACGGATTGTGCCATTTTTCGGCAATCGCCCCGATTCTATCTTTTTTCAGTACTCACACTTATTCGACGCTTTTCCGGTACTCGCCCGGAAAGTTTTTCCATACTCGCACGGATTCTACCTTTTTCCGATACACGCTCGGTTTATATCATTTTTCGGTACTCACACTTATTCGACTCTTTTGTGGTACTCGCCCGAACTGTTTTTCGATACTCGCACGGATTCTGTCTTTTTCCGATACTCGCTCGGATTATATCATTTTTCAATACTCACACTTATTCGACTCTTTTCGGGTACTGGCCCGGACAGTTTTTCGATACTCACACGGATTCTGCCATTTTTCGGTAATCGCCCGGATTCTATCATTTTTCAGTACTCACACTTATTCGACGCTTTTCCGGTACTCGACCGGAAAGTTTTTCCATACTCGCACGGATTCTACCTTTTTCCGATACACGCTCGGTTTATATCATTTTTCGGTACTCACACTTATTCGACTCTTTTGTGGTACTCGCCCGAACTGTTTTTCGATACTCGCACGGATTCTGTCTTTTTCCGATACTCGCTCGGATTATATCATTTTTCAATACTCACACTTATTCGACTCTTTTCGGGTACTGGCCCGGACAGTTTTTCGATACTCACACGGATTCTGCCATTTTTCGGTAATCGCCCAGATTCTATCATTTTTCAGTACTCACACTTATTCGACGCTTTTCCGGTACTCGACCGGAAAGTTTTTCCATACTCGCACGGATTCTACCTTTTTCCGATACACGCTCTGTTTATATCATTTTTCGGTACTCACACTTATTCGACTCTTTTGTGGTACTCGCCCGAACTGTTTTTCGATACTCGCACAGATTCTGTCTTTTTCCGATACTCGCTCGGATTATATCATTTTTCGGTACTCTTACTTATTCGACTCTTTTGTGATACACGCCCGAACTGTTTTTCGATACTCGCACGGATTCTTTCTTTTTCCGATACTCGCTCGGATTATATCATTTTTCAATACTCACACTTATTCGACTCTTTTCGGGTACTGGCCCGGACAGTTTTTCGATACTCACACGGATTCTGCCATTTTTCGGTAATCGCCCGGATTCTATCATTTTTCAGTACTCACACTTATTCGACGCTTTTCCGGTACTCGACCGGAAAGTTTTTCCATACTCGCACGGATTCTACCTTTTTCCGATACACGCTCGGTTTATATCATTTTTCGGTACTGACACTTATTCGACTCTTTTGTGGTACTCGCCCGAACTGTTTTTCGATACTCGCACGGATTCTGTCTTTTTCCGATACTCGCTCGGATTATATCATTTTTCAATACTCACACTTATTCGACTCTTTTCGGGTACTGGCCCGGACAGTTTTTCGATACTCACACGGATTCTGCCATTTTTCGGTAATCGCCCAGATTCTATCATTTTTCAGTACTCACACTTATTCGACGCTTTTCCGGTACTCGACCGGAAAGTTTTTCCATACTCGCACGGATTCTACCTTTTTCCGATACACGCTCTGTTTATATCATTTTTCGGTACTCACACTTATTCGACTCTTTTGTGGTACTCGCCCGAACTGTTTTTCGATACTCGCACAGATTCTGTCTTTTTCCGATACTCGCTCGGATTATATCATTTTTCGGTACTCTTACTTATTCGACTCTTTTGTGATACACGCCCGAACTGTTTTTCGATACTCGCACGGATTCTTTCTTTTTCCGATACTCGCTCGGATTATATCATTTTTCAATACTCACACTTATTCGACTCTTTTCGGGTACTGGCCCGGACAGTTTTTCGATACTCACACGGATTCTGCCATTTTTCGGTAATCGCCCGGATTCTATCATTTTTCAGTACTCACACTTATTCGACGCTTTTCCGGTACTCGACCGGAAAGTTTTTCCATACTCGCACGGATTCTACCTTTTTCCGATACACGCTCGGTTTATATCATTTTTCGGTACTCACATTATTCGACTCTTTTGTGGTACTCGCCCGAACTGTTTTTCGATACTCGCACGGATTCTGTCTTTTTCCGATACTCGCTCGGATTATATTATTTTTCGGTACTCACACTTATTCGACTCTTTTCGGGTACTGGCCCGGACAGTTTTTCGATACTCACACGGATTCTGCCATTTTTCGGCAATCGCCCGGATTCTATCTTTTTTCAGTACTCACACTTATTCGACGCTTTTCCGGTACTCGCACGGAAAGTTTTTCCATACTCGCACGGATTCTACCTTTTTTCGATACACGCTCGGTTTATATCATTTTTCGGTACTCACACTTATTCGACTCTTTTGTGGTACTCGCCCGAACAGTTTTTCGATTCTCGCACGGATTCTACCTTTTTCCTATACTCGCTCGGATTATATCATTTTTCGGTACTCTTACTTATTCGACTCTTTTGTGGTACACGCCCGAACTGTTTTTCGATACTCGCACGGATTCTGTCTTTTTCCGATACTCGCTCGGATTATATCATTTTTCAATACTCACACTTATTCGACTCTTTTCGGGTACTGGCCCGGACAGTTTTTCGATACTCACACGGATTCTGCCATTTTTCGGTAATCGCCCGGATTCTATCATTTTTCAGTACTCACACTTATTCGACGCTTTTCCGGTACTCGACCGGAAAGTTTTTCCATACTCGCACGGATTCTACCTTTTTCCGATACACGCTCGGTTTATATCATTTTTCGGTACTCACACTTATTCGACTCTTTTGTGGTACTCGCCCGAACGGTTTTTCGATACTCGCACGGATTCTGTCTTTTTCCGATACTCGCTCGGATTATATCATTTTTCGGTACTCACACTTATTCGACTCTTTTCGGGTACTGGCCCGGACAGTTTTTCGATACTCACACGGATTCTGCAATTTTTCGGCAATCGCCCGGATTCTATCTTTTTTCAGTACTCAGACTTATTCGACGCTTTTCCGGTACTCGCCCGGAAAGTTTTTCCATACTCGCACGGATTCTACCTTTTTCCGATACACGCTCTGTTTATATCATTTTTCGGTACTCACACTTATTCGACTCTTTTGTGGTACTCGCCCGAACTGTTTTTCGATACTCGCACAGATTCTGTCTTTTTCCGATACTCGCTCGGATTATATCATTTTTCGGTACTCTTACTTATTCGACTCTTTTGTGATACACGCCCGAACTGTTTTTCGATACTCGCACGGATTCTTTCTTTTTCCGATACTCGCTCGGATTATATCATTTTTCAATACTCACACTTATTCGACTCTTTTCGGGTACTGGCCCGGACAGTTTTTCGATACTCACACGGATTCTGCCATTTTTCGGTAATCGCCCGGATTCTATCATTTTTCAGTACTCACACTTATTCGACGCTTTTCCGGTACTCGACCGGAAAGTTTTTCCATACTCGCACGGATTCTACCTTTTTCCGATACACGCTCGGTTTATATCATTTTTCGGTACTGACACTTATTCGACTCTTTTGTGGTACTCGCCCGAACTGTTTTTCGATACTCGCACGGATTCTGTCTTTTTCCGATACTCGCTCGGATTATATCATTTTTCAATACTCACACTTATTCGACTCTTTTCGGGTACTGGCCCGGACAGTTTTTCGATACTCACACGGATTCTGCCATTTTTCGGTAATCGCCCAGATTCTATCATTTTTCAGTACTCACACTTATTCGACGCTTTTCCGGTACTCGACCGGAAAGTTTTTCCATACTCGCACGGATTCTACCTTTTTCCGATACACGCTCTGTTTATATCATTTTTCGGTACTCACACTTATTCGACTCTTTTGTGGTACTCGCCCGAACTGTTTTTCGATACTCGCACAGATTCTGTCTTTTTCCGATACTCGCTCGGATTATATCATTTTTCGGTACTCTTACTTATTCGACTCTTTTGTGATACACGCCCGAACTGTTTTTCGATACTCGCACGGATTCTTTCTTTTTCCGATACTCGCTCGGATTATATCATTTTTCAATACTCACACTTATTCGACTCTTTTCGGGTACTGGCCCGGACAGTTTTTCGATACTCACACGGATTCTGCCATTTTTCGGTAATCGCCCGGATTCTATCATTTTTCAGTACTCACACTTATTCGACGCTTTTCCGGTACTCGACCGGAAAGTTTTTCCATACTCGCACGGATTCTACCTTTTTCCGATACACGCTCGGTTTATATCATTTTTCGGTACTCACATTATTCGACTCTTTTGTGGTACTCGCCCGAACTGTTTTTCGATACTCGCACGGATTCTGTCTTTTTCCGATACTCGCTCGGATTATATTATTTTTCGGTACTCAAACTTATTCGACTCTTTTCGGGTACTGGCCCGGACAGTTTTTCGATACTCACACGGATTCTGCCATTTTTCGGCAATCGCCCGGATTCTATCTTTTTTCAGTACTCAGACTTATTCGACGCTTTTCCGGTACTCGCCCGGAAAGTTTTTCCATACTCGCACGGATTCTACCTTTTTCCGATACACGCTCGGTTTATATCATTTTTCGGTACTCACATTATTCGACTCTTTTGTGGTACTCGCCCGAACTGTTTTTCGATACTCGCACGGATTCTACCTTTTTCCTATACTCGCTCGGATTATATCATTTTTCGGTACTCTTACTTATTCGACTCTTTTGTGGTACACGCCCGAACTGTTTTTCGATACTCGCACGGATTCTGTCTTTTTCCGATACTCGCTCGGATTATATCATTTTTCAATACTCACACTTATTCGACTCTTTTCGGGTACTGGCCCGGACAGTTTTTCGATACTCACACGGATTCTGCCATTTTTCGGTAATCGCCCGGATTCTATCATTTTTCAGTACTCACACTTATTCGACGCTTTTCCGGTACTCGACCGGAAAGTTTTTCCATACTCGCACGGATTCTACCTTTTTCCGATACACGCTCGGATTATATCATTTTTCGGTACTCACACTTATTCGACTCTTTTGTGGTACTCGCCCGAACGGTTTTTCGATACTCGCACGGATTCTGTCTTTTTCCGATACTCGCTCGGATTATATCATTTTTCGGTACTCACACTTATTCGACTCTTTTCGGGTACTGGCCCGGACAGTTTTTCGATACTCACACGGATTCTGCAATTTTTCGGCAATCGCCCGGATTCTATCTTTTTTCAGTACTCACACTTATTCGACGCTTTTCCGGTACTCGCACGGAAAGTTTTTCCATACTCGCACGGATTCTGTCTTTTTCCGATACTCGCTCGGATTATATCATTTTTCAATACTCACACTTATTCGACTCTTTTCGGGTACTGGCCCGGACAGTTTTTTGATACTCACACGGATTCTGCCATTTTTCGGCAATCGCCCGGATTCTATCTTTTTTCAGTACTCACACTTATTCGACGCTTTTCCGGTACTCGCACGGAAAGTTTTTCCATACTCGCACGGATTCTACCTTTTTTCGATACACGCTCGGTTTATATCATTTTTCGGTACTCACACTTATTCGACTCTTTTGTGGTACTCGCCCGAACAGTTTTTCGATTCTCGCACGGATTCTACCTTTTTCCTATACTCGCTCGGATTATATCATTTTTCGGTACTCTTACTTATTCGACTCTTTTGTGGTACACGCCCGAACTGTTTTTCGATACTCGCACGGATTCTGTCTTTTTCCGATACTCGCTCGGATTATATCATTTTTCAATACTCACACTTATTCGACTCTTTTCGGGTACTGGCCCGGACAGTTTTTCGATACTCACACGGATTCTGCCATTTTTCGGTAATCGCCCGGATTCTATCATTTTTCAGTACTCACACTTATTCGACGCTTTTCCGGTACTCGCCCGGAAAGTTTTTCCATACTCGCACGGATTCTACCTTTTTCCGATACACGCTCTGTTTATATCATTTTTCGGTACTCACACTTATTCGACTCTTTTGTGGTACTCGCCCGAACTGTTTTTCGATACTCGCACAGATTCTGTCTTTTTTCGATACTCGCTCGGATTATATCATTTTTCGGTACTCTTACTTATTCGACTCTTTTGTGATACACGCCCGAACTGTTTTTCGATACTCGCACGGATTCTTTCTTTTTCCGATACTCGCTCGGATTATATCATTTTTCAATACTCACACTTATTCGACTCTTTTCGGGTACTGGCCCGGACAGTTTTTCGATACTCACACGGATTCTGCCATTTTTCGGTAATCGCCCGGATTCTATCATTTTTCAGTACTCACACTTATTCGACGCTTTTCCGGTACTCGACCGGAAAGTTTTTCCATACTCGCACGGATTCTACCTTTTTCCGATACACGCTCGGTTTATATCATTTTTCGGTACTCACACTTATTCGACTCTTTTGTGGTACTCGCCCGAACGGTTTTTCGACACTCGCACGGATTCTGTCTTTTTCCGATACTCGCTCGGATTATATCATTTTTCGGTACTCACACTTATTCGACTCTTTTCGGGTACTGGCCCGGACAGTTTTTCGATACTCACACGGATTCTGCAATTTTTCGGCAATCGCCCGGATTCTATCTTTTTTCAGTACTCAGACTTATTCGACGCTTTTCCGGTACTCGCCCGGAAAGTTTTTCCATACTCGCACGGATTCTACCTTTTTCCGATACACGCTCGGTTTATATTATTTTTCGGTACTCACACTTATTCGACTCTTTTGTGGTACACGCCCGAACTGTTTTTCGATACTCGCACGGATTCTGTCTTTTTCCGATACTCCCTCGGATTATATCATTTTTCAATACTCACACTTATTCGACTCTTTTCGGGTACTGGCCCGGACAGTTTTTCGATACTCACACGGATTCTGCCATTTTTCGGTAATCGCCCGGATTCTATCATTTTTCAGTACTCACACTTATTCGACTCTTTTGTGGTACTCGCCCGAACTGTTTTTCGATACTCGCACGGATTCTGTCTTTTTCCGATACTCGCTCGGATTATATTATTTTTCGGTACTCACACTTATTCGACTCTTTTCGGGTACTGGCCCGGACAGTTTTTCGATACTCACACGGATTCTGCCATTTTTCGGCAATCGCCCGGATTCTATCTTTTTTCAGTACTCACACTTATTCGACGCTTTTCCGGTACTCGCCCGGAAAGTTTTTCCATACTCGCACGGATTCTACCTTTTTCCGATACACGCTCTGTTTATATCATTTTTCGGTACTCACACTTATTCGACTCTTTTGTGGTACTCGCCCGAACTGTTTTTCGATACTCGCACAGATTCTGTCTTTTTCCGATACTCGCTCGGTTTATATCATTTTTCGGTACTCTTACTTATTCGACTCTTTTGTGATACACGCCCGAACTGTTTTTCGATACTCGCACGGATTCTTTCTTTTTCCGATACTCGCTCGGATTATATCATTTTTCAATACTCACACTTATTCGACTCTTTTCGGGTACTGGCCCGGACAGTTTTTCGATACTCACACGGATTCTGCCATTTTTCGGTAATCGCCCGGATTCTATCATTTTTCAGTACTCACACTTATTCGACGCTTTTCCGGTACTCGACCGGAAAGTTTTTCCATACTCGCACGGATTCTTCCTTTTTCCGATACACGCTCGGTTTATATCATTTTTCGGTACTTACACTTATTCGACTCTTTTGTGGTACTCGCCCGAACTGTTTTTCGATACTCGCACGGATTCTGTCTTTTTCCGATACTCGCTCGGATTATATTATTTTTCGGTACTCACACTTATTCGACTCTTTTCGGGTACTGGCCCGGACAGTTTTTCGATACTCACACGGATTGTGCCATTTTTCGGCAATCGCCCGGATTCTATCTTTTTTCAGTACTCAGACTTATTCGACGCTTTTCCGGTACTCGCCCGGAAAGTTTTTCCATACTCGCACGGATTCTACCTTTTTCCGATACACGCTCGGTTTATATCATTTTTCGGTACTCACATTATTCGACTCTTTTGTGGTACTCGCCCGAACTGTTTTTCGATACTCGCACGGATTCTGTCTTTTTCCGATACTCGCTCGGATTATATTATTTTTCGGTACTCACACTTATTCGACTCTTTTCGGGTACTGGCCCGGACAGTTTTTCGATACTCACACGGATTCTGCCATTTTTCGGCAATCGCCCGGATTCTATCTTTTTTCAGTACTCACACTTATTCGACGCTTTTCCGGTACTCGCACGGAAAGTTTTTCCATACTCGCACGGATTCTACCTTTTTTCGATACACGCTCGGTTTATATCATTTTTCGGTACTCACACTTATTCGACTCTTTTGTGGTACTCGCCCGAACAGTTTTTCGATTCTCGCACGGATTCTACCTTTTTCCTATACTCGCTCGGATTATATCATTTTTCGGTACTCTTACTTATTCGACTCTTTTGTGGTACACGCCCGAACTGTTTTTCGATACTCGCACGGATTCTGTCTTTTTCCGATACTCGCTCGGATTATATCATTTTTCAATACTCACACTTATTCGACTCTTTTCGGGTACTGGCCCGGACAGTTTTTCGATACTCACACGGATTCTGCCATTTTTCGGTAATCGCCCGGATTCTATCATTTTTCAGTACTCACACTTATTCGACGCTTTTCCGGTACTCGACCGGAAAGTTTTTCCATACTCGCACGGATTCTACCTTTTTCCGATACACGCTCGGTTTATATCATTTTTCGGTACTCACACTTATTCGACTCTTTTGTGGTACTCGCCCGAACGGTTTTTCGATACTCGCACGGATTCTGTCTTTTTCCGATACTCGCTCGGATTATATCATTTTTCGGTACTCACACTTATTCGACTCTTTTCGGGTACTGGCCCGGACAGTTTTTCGATACTCACACGGATTCTGCAATTTTTCGGCAATCGCCCGGATTCTATCTTTTTTCAGTACTCAGACTTATTCGACGCTTTTCCGGTACTCGCCCGGAAAGTTTTTCCATACTCGCACGGATTCTACCTTTTTCCGATACACGCTCGGTTTATATTATTTTTCGGTACTCACACTTATTCGACTCTTTTGTGGTACACGCCCGAACTGTTTTTCGATACTCGCACGGATTCTGTCTTTTTCCGATACTCCCTCGGATTATATCATTTTTCAATACTCACACTTATTCGACTCTTTTCGGGTACTGGCCCGGACAGTTTTTCGATACTCACACGGATTCTGCCATTTTTCGGTAATCGCCCGGATTCTATCATTTTTCAGTACTCACACTTATTCGACTCTTTTGTGGTACTCGCCCGAACTGTTTTTCGATACTCGCACGGATTCTGTCTTTTTCCGATACTCGCTCGGATTATATTATTTTTCGGTACTCACACTTATTCGACTCTTTTCGGGTACTGGCCCGGACAGTTTTTCGATACTCACACGGATTCTGCCATTTTTCGGCAATCGCCCGGATTCTATCTTTTTTCAGTACTCACACTTATTCGACGCTTTTCCGGTACTCGCCCGGAAAGTTTTTCCATACTCGCACGGATTCTACCTTTTTCCGATACACGCTCTGTTTATATCATTTTTCGGTACTCACACTTATTCGACTCTTTTGTGGTACTCGCCCGAACTGTTTTTCGATACTCGCACAGATTCTGTCTTTTTCCGATACTCGCTCGGATTATATCATTTTTCGGTACTCTTACTTATTCGACTCTTTTGTGATACACGCCCGAACTGTTTTTCGATACTCGCACGGATTCTTTCTTTTTCCGATACTCGCTCGGATTATATCATTTTTCAATACTCACACTTATTCGACTCTTTTCGGGTACTGGCCCGGACAGTTTTTCGATACTCACACGGATTCTGCCATTTTTCGGTAATCGCCCGGATTCTATCATTTTTCAGTACTCACACTTATTCGACGCTTTTCCGGTACTCGACCGGAAAGTTTTTCCATACTCGCACGGATTCTTCCTTTTTCCGATACACGCTCGGTTTATATCATTTTTCGGTACTTACACTTATTCGACTCTTTTGTGGTACTCGCCCGAACTGTTTTTCGATACTCGCACGGATTCTGTCTTTTTCCGATACTCGCTCGGATTATATTATTTTTCGGTACTCACACTTATTCGACTCTTTTCGGGTACTGGCCCGGACAGTTTTTCGATACTCACACGGATTCTGCCATTTTTCGGCAATCGCCCGGATTCTATCTTTTTTCAGTACTCAGACTTATTCGACGCTTTTCCGGTACTCGCCCGGAAAGTTTTTCCATACTCGCACGGATTCTACCTTTTTCCGATACACGCTCGGTTTATATCATTTTTCGGTACTCACATTATTCGACTCTTTTGTGGTACTCGCCCGAACTGTTTTTCGATACTCGCACGGATTCTGTCTTTTTCCGATACTCGCTCGGATTATATTATTTTTCGGTACTCACACTTATTCGACTCTTTTCGGGTACTGGCCCGGACAGTTTTTCGATACTCACACGGATTCTGCCATTTTTCGGCAATCGCCCGGATTCTATCTTTTTTCAGTACTCACACTTATTCGACGCTTTTCCGGTACTCGCACGGAAAGTTTTTCCATACTCGCACGGATTCTACCTTTTTTCGATACACGCTCGGTTTATATCATTTTTCGGTACTCACACTTATTCGACTCTTTTGTGGTACTCGCCCGAACAGTTTTTCGATTCTCGCACGGATTCTACCTTTTTCCTATACTCGCTCGGATTATATCATTTTTCGGTACTCTTACTTATTCGACTCTTTTGTGGTACACGCCCGAACTGTTTTTCGATACTCGCACGGATTCTGTCTTTTTCCGATACTCGCTCGGATTATATCATTTTTCAATACTCACACTTATTCGACTCTTTTCGGGTACTGGCCCGGACAGTTTTTCGATACTCACACGGATTCTGCCATTTTTCGGTAATCGCCCGGATTCTATCATTTTTCAGTACTCACACTTATTCGACGCTTTTCCGGTACTCGACCGGAAAGTTTTTCCATACTCGCACGGATTCTACCTTTTTCCGATACACGCTCGGTTTATATCATTTTTCGGTACTCACACTTATTCGACTCTTTTGTGGTACTCGCCCGAACGGTTTTTCGATACTCGCACGGATTCTGTCTTTTTCCGATACTCGCTCGGATTATATCATTTTTCGGTACTCACACTTATTCGACTCTTTTCGGGTACTGGCCCGGACAGTTTTTCGATACTCACACGGATTCTGCAATTTTTCGGCAATCGCCCGGATTCTATCTTTTTTCAGTACTCAGACTTATTCGACGCTTTTCCGGTACTCGCCCGGAAAGTTTTTCCATACTCGCACGGATTCTACCTTTTTCCGATACACGCTCGGTTTATATTATTTTTCGGTACTCACACTTATTCGACTCTTTTGTGGTACACGCCCGAACTGTTTTTCGATACTCGCACGGATTCTGTCTTTTTCCGATACTCCCTCGGATTATATCATTTTTCAATACTCACACTTATTCGACTCTTTTCGGGTACTGGCCCGGACAGTTTTTCGATACTCACACGGATTCTGCCATTTTTCGGTAATCGCCCGGATTCTATCATTTTTCAGTACTCACACTTATTCGACTCTTTTGTGGTACTCGCCCGAACTGTTTTTCGATACTCGCACGGATTCTGTCTTTTTCCGATACTCGCTCGGATTATATTATTTTTCGGTACTCACACTTATTCGACTCTTTTCGGGTACTGGCCCGGACAGTTTTTCGATACTCACACGGATTCTGCCATTTTTCGGCAATCGCCCGGATTCTATCTTTTTTCAGTACTCACACTTATTCGACGCTTTTCCGGTACTCGCCCGGAAAGTTTTTCCATACTCGCACGGATTCTACCTTTTTCCGATACACGCTCTGTTTATATCATTTTTCGGTACTCACACTTATTCGACTCTTTTGTGGTACTCGCCCGAATTGTTTTTCGATACTCGCACAGATTCTGTCTTTTTCCGATACTCGCTCGGTTTATATCATTTTTCGGTACTCTTACTTATTCGACTCTTTTGTGATACACGCCCGAACTGTTTTTCGATACTCGCACGGATTCTTTCTTTTTCCGATACTCGCTCGGATTATATCATTTTTCAATACTCACACTTATTCGACTCTTTTCGGGTACTGGCCCGGACAGTTTTTCGATACTCACACGGATTCTGCCATTTTTCGGTAATCGCCCGGATTCTATCATTTTTCAGTACTCACACTTATTCGACGCTTTTCCGGTACTCGACCGGAAAGTTTTTCCATACTCGCACGGATTCTTCCTTTTTCCGATACACGCTCGGTTTATATCATTTTTCGGTACTTACACTTATTCGACTCTTTTGTGGTACTCGCCCGAACTGTTTTTCGATACTCGCACGGATTCTGTCTTTTTCCGATACTCGCTCGGATTATATTATTTTTCGGTACTCACACTTATTCGACTCTTTTCGGGTACTGGCCCGGACAGTTTTTCGATACTCACACGGATTCTGCCATTTTTCGGCAATCGCCCGGATTCTATCTTTTTTCAGTACTCAGACTTATTCGACGCTTTTCCGGTACTCGCCCGGAAAGTTTTTCCATACTCGCACGGATTCTACCTTTTTCCGATACACGCTCGGTTTATATTATTTTTCGGTACTCACACTTATTCGACTCTTTTGTGGTACACGCCCGAACTGTTTTTCGATACTCGCACGGATTCTGTCTTTTTCCGATACTCCCTCGGATTATATCATTTTTCAATACTCACACTTATTCGACTCTTTTCGGGTACTGGCCCGGACAGTTTTTCGATACTCACACGGATTCTGCCATTTTTCGGTAATCGCCCGGATTCTATCATTTTTCAGTACTCACACTTATTCGACTCTTTTGTGGTACTCGCCCGAACTGTTTTTCGATACTCGCACGGATTCTGTCTTTTTCCGATACTCGCTCGGATTATATTATTTTTCGGTACTCACACTTATTCGACTCTTTTCGGGTACTGGCCCGGACAGTTTTTCGATACTCACACGGATTCTGCCATTTTTCGGCAATCGCCCGGATTCTATCTTTTTTCAGTACTCACACTTATTCGACGCTTTTCCGGTACTCGCCCGGAAAGTTTTTCCATACTCGCACGGATTCTACCTTTTTCCGATACACGCTCTGTTTATATCATTTTTCGGTACTCACACTTATTCGACTCTTTTGTGGTACTCGCCCGAACTGTTTTTCGATACTCGCACAGATTCTGTCTTTTTCCGATACTCGCTCGGTTTATATCATTTTTCGGTACTCTTACTTATTCGACTCTTTTGTGATACACGCCCGAACTGTTTTTCGATACTCGCACGGATTCTTTCTTTTTCCGATACTCGCTCGGATTATATCATTTTTCAATACTCACACTTATTCGACTCTTTTCGGGTACTGGCCCGGACAGTTTTTCGATACTCACACGGATTCTGCCATTTTTCGGTAATCGCCCGGATTCTATCATTTTTCAGTACTCACACTTATTCGACGCTTTTCCGGTACTCGACCGGAAAGTTTTTCCATACTCGCACGGATTCTTCCTTTTTCCGATACACGCTCGGTTTATATCATTTTTCGGTACTTACACTTATTCGACTCTTTTGTGGTACTCGCCCGAACTGTTTTTCGATACTCGCACGGATTCTGTCTTTTTCCGATACTCGCTCGGATTATATTATTTTTCGGTACTCACACTTATTCGACTCTTTTCGGGTACTGGCCCGGACAGTTTTTCGATACTCACACGGATTCTGCCATTTTTCGGCAATCGCCCGGATTCTATCTTTTTTCAGTACTCAGACTTATTCGACGCTTTTCCGGTACTCGCCCGGAAAGTTTTTCCATACTCGCACGGATTCTACCTTTTTCCGATACACGCTCGGTTTATATTATTTTTCGGTACTCACACTTATTCGACTCTTTTGTGGTACCCGCCCGAACTGTTTTTCGATACTCGCACGGATTCTGTCTTTTTCCGATACTCCCTCGGATTATATCATTTTTCAATACTCACACTTATTCGACTCTTTTCGGGTACTGGCCCGGACAGTTTTTCGATACTCACACGGATTCTGCCATTTTTCGGTAATCGCCCGGATTCTATCATTTTTCAGTACTCACACTTATTCGACTCTTTTGTGGTACTCGCCCGAACTGTTTTTCGATACTCGCACGGATTCTGTCTTTTTCCGATACTCGCTCGGATTATATTATTTTTCGGTACTCACACTTATTCGACTCTTTTCGGGTACTGGCCCGGACAGTTTTTCGATACTCACACGGATTCTGCCATTTTTCGGCAATCGCCCGGATTCTATCTTTTTTCAGTACTCACACTTATTCGACGCTTTTCCGGTACTCGCCCGGAAAGTTTTTCCATACTCGCACGGATTCTACCTTTTTCCGATACACGCTCTGTTTATATCATTTTTCGGTACTCACACTTATTCGACTCTTTTGTGGTACTCGCCCGAACTGTTTTTCGATACTCGCACAGATTCTGTCTTTTTCCGATACTCGCTCGGATTATATCATTTTTCGGTACTCTTACTTATTCGACTCTTTTGTGGTACACGCCCGAACTGGTTTTCGATACTCGCACGGATTCTGTTTTTTTCCGATACTCGCTCGGATTATATCATTTTTCGGTACGCACACTTATTCGACTCTTTTCGGGTACTCGCCCGGACAGTTTTTCGATACTCGCACTGATTCTGCCTTTTTCCGATACTCGCTCGGATAATATCATTTTTTGGTGCTCACACTTATTCGACTCTTTTCGGGTACTCGCCTCGACAAATTTTCGATACTCACACGGATTCTTCCATTTTTTGGTACTCGCCCAGATTCTATGATTTTTTCGTACTCACACTTATTCGACGCTTTTCCGGTACTCGCCAGGACAGTTTTTCCATACTCGTACGGATTCAGCCTTTTTCCGATAGTCGCTCGGATAATATCATTTTTCGGTGCTCACACTTATTCGACGCTTTTCCGGTACTCGCCCGGACAGTTTTTCGATACTCGCACGTATTCTGCCTTTTTCCGATACTCGCTCGGATCATATGATTTTTCGGTACTCACACTTATTCGACTCTTTTCGGGTACTCGCCCGAACAGTTTTTCCATACTCGCACGGATTCAGCCTTTTTCCGATAGTCGCTCGGATAATATCATTTTTCGGTGCTCACACTTATTCGACTCTTTTCGGGTACTCTCCCGGAAAGTTTTTCCATACTCGTACGGATTCTGCCATTTTTCAGTACTCGCCCGGATTCTATCATTTTTTAGTACTCACACTTATTCGACGCTTTTCCGGTACTCGCCCGGACAGTTTTTCGATACTCGCACGGATTCTGCCTTTTTCCGATACTCGCTCGGATTATATCATTTTTCGGTAATCTCACACTTATTCGACTCTTTTCGGGTACTCGCCCGGACAGTTTTTCGATACTCGCACCGATTCTGCCTTTTTTCGATACTCGCTCGGATAATATCATTTTTTGGTGCTCACACTTATTCGACTGTTTTCGGGTACTCGCCCTGACAAATTTTCGATACTCACACGGATTCTGCCATTTTTCGGTACTCGCCCGGATTCTATGATTTTTTCGTACTCACACTTATTCGACGCTTTTCCGGTACTCGCCCGGACAGTTTTTCCATACTCGCACGGATTCTGCCTTTTTCCGATACTTACTCGGATTATATCATTTTTCGGTACTCTTACTTATTCGACTCTTTTGTGGTACACGCCCGAACTGGTTTTCGATACTCGCACGGATTCTGTTTTTTTCCGATACTCGCTCGGATTATATCATTTTTCGGTACTCACACTTATTCGACTCTTTTCGGGTACTCGCCCGGACAGTTTGTCCATACTCGCACGGATTCTGCCTTTTTCCGATACTCGCTCGGATTATATCATTTTTCGGTACTCTCACACTTATTCGACTCTTTTCGGGTACTCGCCCGGATAGTTTTTCGATACTCGCACCGATTCTGCCTTTTTCCGATAGTCGCTCGGATAATATCATTTTTTGGTGCTCACACTTATTCGACTGTTTTCGGGTACTCGCCCTGACAAATTTTCGATACTCACACGGATTCTGCCATTTTTCGGTACTCGCCCGGATTCTATGATTTTTTCGTACTCACACTTATTCGACGCTTTTCCGGTACTCGCCCGGACAGTTTTTCCATACTCGCACGGATTCTGCCTTTTTCCGATACTCGCTCGGATTATATCATTTTTCGGTACTCACACTTATTCGACTCTTTTCGGGTACTCGTCCCTACAGTTTTTCGATACTCACACGGATTCTGCCTTTTTCGGATACTCGCTCGGATTATATCATTTTTCGATACTCACACTTATTCGACTCTTTTCGGGTACTCGCCCCCACAGTTTTTCCATTCTCGCACGGATTCTGCCTTTTTCCGATAGTCGCTCGGATTATATCATTTTTCGGTGCTCACACTTATTCGACTCTTCTCGGGTACTCGCCCGGACAGTTTTTCCATACTCGCACGGATTCAGCCTTTTTCCGATAGTCGCTCGGATTAAATCATTTTTCGATAGTCACACTTATTCGACACTTTTCGGGTACTCGCCCCGACAGTTTTTCGATACTCACACGGATTCTGCCATTTTTCGGTACTCGCCGGGATTCTATCATTTTTTAGTACTCACACTTATTCGACGCTTTTCCGGTACTCGCCCGGATAGTTTTTCGATACTCGTACGGATTCTGCCTTTTTCGGATACTCGCTCGGATTATATCATTTTTCGATACTCACACTTATTCGACTCTTTTCGGGTACTCGCCCGGACAGTTTGTCCATACTCGCACGGATTCTGCCTTTTTCCGATACTCGCTCGGATTATATCATTTTTCGGTACTCTCACACTTATTCGACTCTTTTCGGGTACTCGCCCGGATAGTTTTTCGATACTCGCACCGATTCTGCCTTTTTCCGATACTCGCTCGGATAATATCATTTTTTGGTGCTCACACTTATTCGACTGTTTTCGGGTACTCGCCCTGACAAATTTTCGATACTCACACGGATTCTGCCATTTTTCGGTACTCGCCCGGATTCTATGATTTTTTCGTACTCACACTTATTCGACGCTTTTCCGGTACTCGCCCGGACAGTTTTTCCATACTCGCACGGATTCTGCCTTTTTCCGATACTCGCTCGGATTATATCATTTTTCGGTACTCACACTTATTCGACTCTTTTCGGGTACTCGCCCGGACAGTTTTTCCATACTCGCACGGATTCACGCTTTTTCCGATAGTCGCTCGGACAATATCATTTTTCGGTGCTCAAACTTATTCCACTCTTTTCGGGTACTCTCCCGGACAGTTTTTCCATACTCGCACGGATTCGGCCATTTTTCAGTACTCGCCCGGATTCTATCATTTTTTAGTACTCACACTTATTCGACGCTTTTCCGGTACTCGCTAGGACAGTTTTTCGATACTCGGACGGATTCTGCCTTTTTCCGATACTCGCTGGGATTATATCATTTTTCGGTACTCTTACTTATTCGACTCTTTTGTGGTACACGCCCGAACTGGTTTTCGATACTCGCACGGATTCTGTTTTTTTCCGATACTCGCTCGGATTATATCATTTTTCGGTACTCACACTTATTCGACTCTTTTCGGGTACTCGCCCGGACAGTTTGTCCATACTCGCACGGATTCTGCCTTTTTCCGATACTCGCTCGGATTATATCATTTTTCGGTACTCTCACACTTATTCGACTCTTTTCGGGTACTCGCCCGGACAGTTTTTCGATACTCGCACCGATTCTGCCTTTTTCCGATACTCGCTCGGATAATATCATTTTTTGGTGCTCACACTTATTCGACTGTTTTCGGGTACTCGCCCGGATTCTATGATTTTTTCGTACTCACACTTATTCAACGCTTTTCCGGTACTCGCCAGGACAGTTTTTCCATACTCGTACGGATTCAGCCTTTTTCCGATAGTTGCTCGGATAATATCATTTTTCGGTGCTCACACTTATTCGACTCTTTTCGGGTACTCTCCCGGACAGTTTTTCCATACTCGCACGGATTCACGCTTTTTCCGATAGTCGCTCGGACAATATCATTTTTCGGTGCTCAAACTTATTCCACTCTTTTTGGGTACTCTCCCGGACAGTTTTTCCATACTCGCACGGATTCGGCCATTTTTCAGTACTCGCCCGGATTCTATCATTTTTTAGTACTCACACTTATTCGACGCTTTTCCGGTACTCGCTATGACAATTTTTCGATACTCGGACGGATTCTGCCTTTTTCCGATACTCGCTCGGATTATATCATTTTTCGGTACTCTTACTTATTCGACTCTTTTGTGGTACACGCCCGAACTGGTTTTCGATACTCGCACGGATTCTGTTTTTTTCCGATACTCGCTCGGATTATATCATTTTTCGGTACTCACACTTATTCGACTCTTTTCGGGTACTCGCCCGGACAGCTTGTCCATACTCGCACGGATTCTGCCTTTTTACGATACTCGCTAAGATTATATCATTTTTCGGTACTCTCACACTTATTCGACTCTTTTCGGGTACTCGCCCGGACAGTTTTTCGATACTCGCACCGATTCTGCCTTTTTCCGATACTCGCTCGGATAATATCATTTTTTGGTGCTCACACTTATTCGACTGTTTTCGGGTACTCGCCCGGATTCTATGATTTTTTCGTACTCACACTTATTCAACGCTTTTCCGGTACTCGCCAGGACAGTTTTTCCATACTCGTACGGATTCAGCCTTTTTCCGATAGTCGCTCGGATAATATCATTTTTCGGTGCTCACACTTATTCGACTCTTTTCGGGTACTCTCCCGGACAGTTTTTCCATACTCGCACGGATTCACGCTTTTTCCGATAGTCGCTCGGACAATATCATTTTTCGGTGCTCAAACTTATTCCACTCTTTTTGGGTACTCTCCCGGACAGTTTTTCCATACTCGCACGGATTCGGCCATTTTTCAGTACTCGCCCGGATTCTATCATTTTTTAGTACTCACACTTATTCGACGCTTTTCCGGTACTCGCTAGGACAATTTTTCGATACTCGGACGGATTCTGCCTTTTTCCGATACTCGCTCGGATTATATCATTTTTCGGTACTCTTACTTATTCGACTCTTGTGTGGTACACGCCCGAACTGGTTTTCGATACTCGCACGGATTCTGTTTTTTTCCGATACTCGCTCGGATTATATCATTTTTCGGTACTCACACTTATTCGACTCTTTTCGGGTACTCGCCCGGACAGTTTGTCCATACTCGCACGGATTCTACCTTTTTCCGATACTCGCTCGGATTATATCATTTTTCGGTACTCTCACACTTATTCGACTCTTTTCGGGTACTCGCCCGGACAGTTTTTCGATACTCGCACCGATTCTGCCTTTTTCCGATACTCGCTCGGATAATATCATTTTTTGGTGCTCACACTTATTCGACTGTTTTCGGGTACTCGCCCGGATTCTATGATTTTTTCGTACTCACACTTATTCAACGCTTTTCCGGTACTCGCCAGGACAGTTTTTCCATACTCGTACGGATTCAGCCTTTTTCCGATAGTCGCTCGGATAATATCATTTTTCGGTGCTCACACTTATTCGACTCTTTTCGGGTACTCTCCCGGACAGTTTTTCCATACTCGCACGGATTCACGCTTTTTCCGATAGTCGCTCGGACAATATCATTTTTCGGTGCTCAAACTTATTCCACTCTTTTCGGGTACTCTCCCGGACAGTTTTTCCATACTCGCACGGATTCGGCCATTTTTCAGTACTCGCCCGGATTCTATCATTTTTTAGTACTCACACTTATTCGACGCTTTTCCGGTACTCGCTAGGACAGTTTTTCGATACTCGGACGGATTCTGCCTTTTTCCGATACTCGCTGGGATTATATCATTTTTCGGTACTCTTACTTATTCGACTCTTTTGTGGTACACGCCCGAACTGGTTTTCGATACTCGCACGGATTCTGTTTTTTTCCGATACTCGCTCGGATTATATCATTTTTCGGTACTCACACTTATTCGACTCTTTTCGGGTACTCGCCCGGACAGTTTGTCCATACTCGCACGGATTCTGCCTTTTTCCGATACTCGCTCGGATTATATCATTTTTCGGTACTCTCACACTTATTCGACTCTTTTCGGGTACTCGCCCGGACAGTTTTTCGATACTCGCACCGATTCTGCCTTTTTCCGATACTCGCTCGGATAATATCATTTTTTGGTGCTCACACTTATTCGACTGTTTTCGGGTACTCGCCCGGATTCTATGATTTTTTCGTACTCACACTTATTCAACGCTTTTCCGGTACTCGCCAGGACAGTTTTTCCATACTCGTACGGATTCAGCCTTTTTCCGATAGTTGCTCGGATAATATCATTTTTCGGTGCTCACACTTATTCGACTCTTTTCGGGTACTCTCCCGGACAGTTTTTCCATACTCGCACGGATTCACGCTTTTTCCGATAGTCGCTCGGACAATATCATTTTTCGGTGCTCAAACTTATTCCACTCTTTTTGGGTACTCTCCCGGACAGTTTTTCCATACTCGCACGGATTCGGCCATTTTTCAGTACTCGCCCGGATTCTATCATTTTTTAGTACTCACACTTATTCGACGCTTTTCCGGTACTCGCTATGACAATTTTTCGATACTCGGACGGATTCTGCCTTTTTCCGATACTCGCTCGGATTATATCATTTTTCGGTACTCTTACTTATTCGACTCTTTTGTGGTACACGCCCGAACTGGTTTTCGATACTCGCACGGATTCTGTTTTTTTCCGATACTCGCTCGGATTATATCATTTTTCGGTACTCACACTTATTCGACTCTTTTCGGGTACTCGCCCGGACAGCTTGTCCATACTCGCACGGATTCTGCCTTTTTCCGATACTCGCTAAGATTATATCATTTTTCGGTACTCTCACACTTATTCGACTCTTTTCGGGTACTCGCCCGGACAGTTTTTCGATACTCGCACCGATTCTGCCTTTTTCCGATACTCGCTCGGATAATATCATTTTTTGGTGCTCACACTTATTCGACTGTTTTCGGGTACTCGCCCGGATTCTATGATTTTTTCGTACTCACACTTATTCAACGCTTTTCCGGTACTCGCCAGGACAGTTTTTCCATACTCGTACGGATTCAGCCTTTTTCCGATAGTCGCTCGGATAATATCATTTTTCGGTGCTCACACTTATTCGACTCTTTTCGGGTACTCTCCCGGACAGTTTTTCCATACTCGCACGGATTCACGCTTTTTCCGATAGTCGCTCGGACAATATCATTTTTCGGTGCTCAAACTTATTCCACTCTTTTTGGGTACTCTCCCGGACAGTTTTTCCATACTCGCACGGATTCGGCCATTTTTCAGTACTCGCCCGGATTCTATCATTTTTTAGTACTCACACTTATTCGACGCTTTTCCGGTACTCGCTAGGACAATTTTTCGATACTCGGACGGATTCTGCCTTTTTCCGATACTCGCTCGGATTATATCATTTTTCGGTACTCTTACTTATTCGACTCTTGTGTGGTACACGCCCGAACTGGTTTTCGATACTCGCACGGATTCTGTTTTTTTCCGATACTCGCTCGGATTATATCATTTTTCGGTACTCACACTTATTCGACTCTTTTCGGGTACTCGCCCGGACAGTTTGTCCATACTCGCACGGATTCTACCTTTTTCCGATACTCGCTCGGATTATATCATTTTTCGGTACTCTCACACTTATTCGACTCTTTTCGGGTACTCGCCCGGACAGTTTTTCGATACTCGCACCGATTCTGCCTTTTTCCGATACTCGCTCGGATAATATCATTTTTTGGTGCTCACACTTATTCGACTGTTTTCGGGTACTCGCCCGGATTCTATGATTTTTTCGTACTCACACTTATTCAACGCTTTTCCGGTACTCGCCAGGACAGTTTTTCCATACTCGTACGGATTCAGCCTTTTTCCGATAGTCGCTCGGATAATATCATTTTTCGGTGCTCACACTTATTCGACTCTTTTCGGGTACTCTCCCGGACAGTTTTTCCATACTCGCACGGATTCACGCTTTTTCCGATAGTCGCTCGGACAATATCATTTTTCGGTGCTCAAACTTATTCCACTCTTTTCGGGTACTCTCCCGGACAGTTTTTCCATACTCGCACGGATTCGGCCATTTTTCAGTACTCGCCCGGATTCTATCATTTTTTAGTACTCACACTTATTCGACGCTTTTCCGGTACTCGCTAGGACAGTTTTTCGATACTCGGACGGATTCTGCCTTTTTCCGATACTCGCTGGGATTATATCATTTTTCGGTACTCTTACTTATTCGACTCTTTTGTGGTACACGCCCGAACTGGTTTTCGATACTCGCACGGATTCTGTTTTTTTCCGATACTCGCTCGGATTATATCATTTTTCGGTACTCACACTTATTCGACTCTTTTCGGGTACTCGCCCGGACAGTTTGTCCATACTCGCACGGATTCTGCCTTTTTCCGATACTCGCTCGGATTATATCATTTTTCGGTACTCTCACACTTATTCGACTCTTTTCGGGTACTCGCCCGGACAGTTTTTCGATACTCGCACCGATTCTGCCTTTTTCCGATACTCGCTCGGATAATATCATTTTTTGGTGCTCACACTTATTCGACTGTTTTCGGGTACTCGCCCGGATTCTATGATTTTTTCGTACTCACACTTATTCAACGCTTTTCCGGTACTCGCCAGGACAGTTTTTCCATACTCGTACGGATTCAGCCTTTTTCCGATAGTTGCTCGGATAATATCATTTTTCGGTGCTCACACTTATTCGACTCTTTTCGGGTACTCTCCCGGACAGTTTTTCCATACTCGCACGGATTCACGCTTTTTCCGATAGTCGCTCGGACAATATCATTTTTCGGTGCTCAAACTTATTCCACTCTTTTTGGGTACTCTCCCGGACAGTTTTTCCATACTCGCACGGATTCGGCCATTTTTCAGTACTCGCCCGGATTCTATCATTTTTTAGTACTCACACTTATTCGACGCTTTTCCGGTACTCGCTATGACAATTTTTCGATACTCGGACGGATTCTGCCTTTTTCCGATACTCGCTCGGATTATATCATTTTTCGGTACTCTTACTTATTCGACTCTTTTGTGGTACACGCCCGAACTGGTTTTCGATACTCGCACGGATTCTGTTTTTTTCCGATACTCGCTCGGATTATATCATTTTTCGGTACTCACACTTATTCGACTCTTTTCGGGTACTCGCCCGGACAGCTTGTCCATACTCGCACGGATTCTGCCTTTTTCCGATACTCGCTAAGATTATATCATTTTTCGGTACTCTCACACTTATTCGACTCTTTTCGGGTACTCGCCCGGACAGTTTTTCGATACTCGCACCGATTCTGCCTTTTTCCGATACTCGCTCGGATAATATCATTTTTTGGTGCTCACACTTATTCGACTGTTTTCGGGTACTCGCCCGGATTCTATGATTTTTTCGTACTCACACTTATTCAACGCTTTTCCGGTACTCGCCAGGACAGTTTTTCCATACTCGTACGGATTCAGCCTTTTTCCGATAGTCGCTCGGATAATATCATTTTTCGGTGCTCACACTTATTCGACTCTTTTCGGGTACTCTCCCGGACAGTTTTTCCATACTCGCACGGATTCACGCTTTTTCCGATAGTCGCTCGGACAATATCATTTTTCGGTGCTCAAACTTATTCCACTCTTTTTGGGTACTCTCCCGGACAGTTTTTCCATACTCGCACGGATTCGGCCATTTTTCAGTACTCGCCCGGATTCTATCATTTTTTAGTACTCACACTTATTCGACGCTTTTCCGGTACTCGCTAGGACAATTTTTCGATACTCGGACGGATTCTGCCTTTTTCCGATACTCGCTCGGATTATATCATTTTTCGGTACTCTTACTTATTCGACTCTTGTGTGGTACACGCCCGAACTGGTTTTCGATACTCGCACGGATTCTGTTTTTTTCCGATACTCGCTCGGATTATATCATTTTTCGGTACTCACACTTATTCGACTCTTTTCGGGTACTCGCCCGGACAGTTTGTCCATACTCGCACGGATTCTACCTTTTTCCGATACTCGCTCGGATTATATCATTTTTCGGTACTCTCACACTTATTCGACTCTTTTCGGGTACTCGCCCGGACAGTTTTTCGATACTCGCACCGATTCTGCCTTTTTCCGATACTCGCTCGGATAATATCATTTTTTGGTGCTCACACTTATTCGACTGTTTTCGGGTACTCGCCCGGATTCTATGATTTTTTCGTACTCACACTTATTCAACGCTTTTCCGGTACTCGCCAGGACAGTTTTTCCATACTTGTACGGATTCAGCCTTTTTCCGATAGTCGCTCGGATAATATCATTTTTCGGTGCTCACACTTATTCGACTCTTTTCGGGTACTCTCCCGGACAGTTTTTCCATACTCGCACGGATTCACGCTTTTTCCGATAGTCGCTCGGACAATATCATTTTTCGGTGCTCAAACTTATTCCACTCTTTTTGGGTACTCTCCCGGACAGTTTTTCCATACTCGCACGGATTCGGCCATTTTTCAGTACTCGCCCGGATTCTATCATTTTTTAGTACTCACACTTATTCGACGCTTTTCCGGTACTCGCTAGGACAATTTTTCGATACTCGGACGGATTCTGCCTTTTTCCGATACTCGCTGGGATTATATCATTTTTCGGTACTCTTACTTATTCGACTCTTTTGTGGTACACGCCCGAACTGGTTTTCGATACTCGCACGGATTCTGTTTTTTTCCGATACTCGCTCGGATTATATCATTTTTCGGTACTCACACTTATTCGACTCTTTTCGGGTACTCGCCCGGACAGTTTGTCCATACTCGCACGGATTCTGCCTTTTTCCGATACTCGCTCGGATTATATCATTTTTCGGTACTCTCACACTTATTCGACTCTTTTCGGGTACTCGCCCGGACAGTTTTTCGATACTCGCACCGATTCTGCCTTTTTCCGATACTCGCTCGGATAATATCATTTTTTGGTGCTCACACTTATTCGACTGTTTTCGGGTACTCGCCCGGATTCTATGATTTTTTCGTACTCACACTTATTCGACGCTTTTCCGGTACTCGCCCGGACAGTTTTTCCATACTCGCACGGATTCTGCCTTTTTCCGATACTCGCTCGGATTATATCATTTTTCGGTACTCACACTTATTCGACTCTTTTCGGGTACTCGCCCGGACAGTTTTTCCATACTCGCACGGATTCACGCTTTTTCCGATAGTCGCTCGGACAATATCATTTTTCGGTGCTCAAACTTATTCCACTCTTTTTGGGTACTCTCCCGGACAGTTTTTCCATACTCGCACGGATTCGGCCATTTTTCAGTACTCGCCCGGATTCTATCATTTTTTAGTACTCACACTTATTCGACGCTTTTCCGGTACTCGCTAGGACAATTTTTCGATACTCGGACGGATTCTGCCTTTTTCCGATACTCGCTCGGATTATATCATTTTTCGGTACTCTTACTTATTCGACTCTTTTGTGGTACACGCCCGAACTGGTTTTCGATACTCGCACGAATTCTGTTTTTTTCCGATACTCGCTCGGATTATATCATTTTTCGGTACTCACACTTATTCGACTCTTTTCGGGTACTCGCCCGGACAGTTTGTCCATACTCGCACGGATTCTGCCTTTTTCCGATACTCGCTCGGATTATATCATTTTTCGGTACTCTCACACTTATTCGACTCTTTTCGGGTACTCGCCCGGACAGTTTTTCGATACTCGCACCGATTCTGCCTTTTTCCGATACTCGCTCGGATAATATCATTTTTTGGTGCTCACACTTATTCGACTGTTTTCGGGTACTCGCCCGGATTCTATGATTTTTTCGTACTCACACTTATTCGACGCTTTTCCGGTACTCGCCCGGACAGTTTTTCCATACTCGCACGGATTCTGCCTTTTTCCGATACTCGCTCGGATTATATCATTTTTCGGTACTCACACTTATTCGACTCTTTTCGGGTACTCGCCCGGACAGTTTTTCCATACTCGCACGGATTCACGCTTTTTCCGATAGTCGCTCGGACAATATCATTTTTCGGTGCTCAAACTTATTCCACTCTTTTCGGGTACTCTCCCGGACAGTTTTTCCATACTCGCCCGGACAGTTTTTCCATACTCGCACGGATTCTGCCTTTTTCCGATACTCGCTCGGATTATATCATTTTTCGGTACTCTCACACTTATTCGACTCTTTTCGGGTACTCGCCCGGACAGTTTTTCGATACTCGCACCGATTCTGCCTTTTTCCGATACTCGCTCGGATAATATCATTTTTTGGTGCTCACACTTATTCGACTGTTTTCGGGTACTCGCCCGGATTCTATGATTTTTTCGTACTCACACTTATTCAACGCTTTTCCGGTACTCGCCAGGACAGTTTTTCCATACTCGTACGGATTCAGCCTTTTTCCGATAGTCGCTCGGATAATATCATTTTTCGGTGCTCACACTTATTCGACTCTTTTCGGGTACTCTCCCGGACAGTTTTTCCATACTCGCACGGATTCACGCTTTTTCCGATAGTCGCTCGGACAATATCATTTTTCGGTGCTCAAACTTATTCCACTCTTTTTGGGTACTCTCCCGGACAGTTTTTCCATACTCGCACGGATTCGGCCATTTTTCAGTACTCGCCCGGATTCTATCATTTTTTAGTACTCACACTTATTCGACGCTTTTCCGGTACTCGCTAGGACAATTTTTCGATACTCGGACGGATTCTGCCTTTTTCCGATACTCGCTCGGATTATATCATTTTTCGGTACTCTTACTTATTCGACTCTTTTGTGGTACACGCCCGAACTGGTTTTCGATACTCGCACGGATTCTGTTTTTTTCCGATACTCGCTCGGATTATATCATTTTTCGGTACTCACACTTATTCGACTCTTTTCGGGTACTCGCCCGGACAGTTTGTCCATACTCGCACGGATTCTGCCTTTTTCCGATACTCGCTCGGATTATATCATTTTTCGGTACTCTCACACTTATTCGACTCTTTTCGGGTACTCGCCCGGACAGTTTTTCGATACTCGCACCGATTCTGCCTTTTTCCGATACTCGCTCGGATAATATCATTTTTTGGTGCTCACACTTATTCGACTGTTTTCGGGTACTCGCCCGGATTCTATGATTTTTTCGTACTCACACTTATTCGACGCTTTTCCGGTACTCGCCCGGACAGTTTTTCCATACTCGCACGGATTCTGCCTTTTTCCGATACTCGCTCGGATTATATCATTTTTCGGTACTCACACTTATTCGACTCTTTTCGGGTACTCGCCCGGACAGTTTTTCCATACTCGCACGGATTCACGCTTTTTCCGATAGTCGCTCGGACAATATCATTTTTCGGTGCTCAAACTTATTCCACTCTTTTCGGGTACTCTCCCGGACAGTTTTTCCATACTCGCCCGGACAGTTTTTCCATACTCGCACGGATTCTGCCTTTTTCCGATACTCGCTCGGATTATATCATTTTTCGGTACTCACACTTATTCGACTCTTTTCGGGTACTCGCCCGGACAGTTTTTCCATACTCGCACGGATTCACGCTTTTTCCGATAGTCGCTCGGACAATATCATTTTTCGGTGCTCAAACTTATTCCACTCTTTTTGGGTACTCTCCCGGACAGTTTTTCCATACTCGCACGGATTCGGCCATTTTTCAGTACTCGCCCGGATTCTATCATTTTTTAGTACTCACACTTATTCGACGCTTTTCCGGTACTCGCTAGGACAATTTTTCGATACTCGGACGGAT
Source organism: Vitis vinifera (assembly GCF_030704535.1). Classification (NCBI taxonomy): domain Eukaryota; kingdom Viridiplantae; phylum Streptophyta; class Magnoliopsida; order Vitales; family Vitaceae; genus Vitis; species Vitis vinifera. The sequence continues at coordinate 16,807,914 of NC_081823.1, read as the reverse complement.
TCTGCCTTTTTCCGATACTCGCTCGGATTATATCATTTTTCGGTACTCTTACTTATTCGACTCTTTTGTGGTACACGCCCGAACTGGTTTTCGATACTCGCACGGATTCTGTTTTTTTCCGATACTCGCTCGGATTATATCATTTTTCGGTACTCACACTTATTCGACTCTTTTCGGGTACTCGCCCGGACAGTTTGTCCATACTCGCACGGATTCTGCCTTTTTCCGATACTCGCTCGGATTATATCATTTTTCGGTACTCTCACACTTATTCGACTCTTTTCGGGTACTCGCCCGGACAGTTTTTCGATACTCGCACCGATTCTGCCTTTTTCCGATACTCGCTCGGATAATATCATTTTTTGGTGCTCACACTTATTCGACTGTTTTCGGGTACTCGCCCGGATTCTATGATTTTTTCGTACTCACACTTATTCGACGCTTTTCCGGTACTCGCCCGGACAGTTTTTCCATACTCGCACGGATTCTGCCTTTTTCCGATACTCGCTCGGATTATATCATTTTTCGGTACTCACACTTATTCGACTCTTTTCGGGTACTCGCCCGGACAGTTTTTCCATACTCGCACGGATTCACGCTTTTTCCGATAGTCGCTCGGACAATATCATTTTTCGGTGCTCAAACTTATTCCACTCTTTTCGGGTACTCTCCCGGACAGTTTTTCCATACTCGCCCGGACAGTTTTTCCATACTCGCACGGATTCTGCCTTTTTCCGATACTCGCTCGGATTATATCATTTTTCGGTACTCTCACACTTATTCGACTCTTTTCGGGTACTCGCCCGGACAGTTTTTCGATACTCGCACCGATTCTGCCTTTTTCCGATACTCGCTCGGATAATATCATTTTTTGGTGCTCACACTTATTCGACTGTTTTCGGGTACTCGCCCGGATTCTATGATTTTTTCGTACTCACACTTATTCAACGCTTTTCCGGTACTCGCCAGGACAGTTTTTCCATACTCGTACGGATTCAGCCTTTTTCCGATAGTCGCTCGGATAATATCATTTTTCGGTGCTCACACTTATTCGACTCTTTTCGGGTACTCTCCCGGACAGTTTTTCCATACTCGCACGGATTCACGCTTTTTCCGATAGTCGCTCGGACAATATCATTTTTCGGTGCTCAAACTTATTCCACTCTTTTTGGGTACTCTCCCGGACAGTTTTTCCATACTCGCACGGATTCGGCCATTTTTCAGTACTCGCCCGGATTCTATCATTTTTTAGTACTCACACTTATTCGACGCTTTTCCGGTACTCGCTAGGACAATTTTTCGATACTCGGACGGATTCTGCCTTTTTCCGATACTCGCTCGGATTATATCATTTTTCGGTACTCTTACTTATTCGACTCTTTTGTGGTACACGCCCGAACTGGTTTTCGATACTCGCACGGATTCTGTTTTTTTCCGATACTCGCTCGGATTATATCATTTTTCGGTACTCACACTTATTCGACTCTTTTCGGGTACTCGCCCGGACAGTTTGTCCATACTCGCACGGATTCTGCCTTTTTCCGATACTCGCTCGGATTATATCATTTTTCGGTACTCTCACACTTATTCGACTCTTTTCGGGTACTCGCCCGGACAGTTTTTCGATACTCGCACCGATTCTGCCTTTTTCCGATACTCGCTCGGATAATATCATTTTTTGGTGCTCACACTTATTCGACTGTTTTCGGGTACTCGCCCGGATTCTATGATTTTTTCGTACTCACACTTATTCGACGCTTTTCCGGTACTCGCCCGGACAGTTTTTCCATACTCGCACGGATTCTGCCTTTTTCCGATACTCGCTCGGATTATATCATTTTTCGGTACTCACACTTATTCGACTCTTTTCGGGTACTCGCCCGGACAGTTTTTCCATACTCGCACGGATTCACGCTTTTTCCGATAGTCGCTCGGACAATATCATTTTTCGGTGCTCAAACTTATTCCACTCTTTTCGGGTACTCTCCCGGACAGTTTTTCCATACTCGCCCGGACAGTTTTTCCATACTCGCACGGATTCTGCCTTTTTCCGATACTCGCTCGGATTATATCATTTTTCGGTACTCACACTTATTCGACTCTTTTCGGGTACTCGCCCGGACAGTTTTTCCATACTCGCACGGATTCACGCTTTTTCCGATAGTCGCTCGGACAATATCATTTTTCGGTGCTCAAACTTATTCCACTCTTTTCGGGTACTCTCCCGGACAGTTTTTCCATACTCGCACGGATTCTGCCTTTTTCCGATACTCGCTCGGATTATATCATTTTTCGGTACTCTTACTTATTCGACTCTTTTGTGGTACACGCCCGAACTGGTTTTCGATACTCGCACGGATTCTGTTTTTTTCCGATACTCGCTCGGATTATATCATTTTTCGGTACTCACACTTATTCGACTCTTTTCGGGTACTCGCCCGGACAGTTTGTCCATACTCGCACGGATTCTGCCTTTTTCCGATACTCGCTCGGATTATATCATTTTTCGGTACTCTCACACTTATTCGACTCTTTTCGGGTACTCGCCCGGACAGTTTTTCGATACTCGCACCGATTCTGCCTTTTTCCGATACTCGCTCGGATAATATCATTTTTTGGTGCTCACACTTATTCGACTGTTTTCGGGTACTCGCCCGGATTCTATGATTTTTTCGTACTCACACTTATTCGACGCTTTTCCGGTACTCGCCCGGACAGTTTTTCCATACTCGCACGGATTCTGCCTTTTTCCGATACTCGCTCGGATTATATCATTTTTCGGTACTCACACTTATTCGACTCTTTTCGGGTACTCGCCCGGACAGTTTTTCCATACTCGCACGGATTCACGCTTTTTCCGATAGTCGCTCGGACAATATCATTTTTCGGTGCTCAAACTTATTCCACTCTTTTCGGGTACTCTCCCGGACAGTTTTTCCATACTCGCCCGGACAGTTTTTCCATACTCGCACGGATTCTGCCTTTTTCCGATACTCGCTCGGATTATATCATTTTTCGGTACTCTCACACTTATTCGACTCTTTTCGGGTACTCGCCCGGACAGTTTTTCGATACTCGCACCGATTCTGCCTTTTTCCGATACTCGCTCGGATAATATCATTTTTTGGTGCTCACACTTATTCGACTGTTTTCGGGTACTCGCCCGGATTCTATGATTTTTTCGTACTCACACTTATTCAACGCTTTTCCGGTACTCGCCAGGACAGTTTTTCCATACTCGTACGGATTCAGCCTTTTTCCGATAGTCGCTCGGATAATATCATTTTTCGGTGCTCACACTTATTCGACTCTTTTCGGGTACTCTCCCGGACAGTTTTTCCATACTCGCACGGATTCACGCTTTTTCCGATAGTCGCTCGGACAATATCATTTTTCGGTGCTCAAACTTATTCCACTCTTTTTGGGTACTCTCCCGGACAGTTTTTCCATACTCGCACGGATTCGGCCATTTTTCAGTACTCGCCCGGATTCTATCATTTTTTAGTACTCACACTTATTCGACGCTTTTCCGGTACTCGCTAGGACAATTTTTCGATACTCGGACGGATTCTGCCTTTTTCCGATACTCGCTCGGATTATATCATTTTTCGGTACTCTTACTTATTCGACTCTTTTGTGGTACACGCCCGAACTGGTTTTCGATACTCGCACGGATTCTGTTTTTTTCCGATACTCGCTCGGATTATATCATTTTTCGGTACTCACACTTATTCGACTCTTTTCGGGTACTCGCCCGGACAGTTTGTCCATACTCGCACGGATTCTGCCTTTTTCCGATACTCGCTCGGATTATATCATTTTTCGGTACTCTCACACTTATTCGACTCTTTTCGGGTACTCGCCCGGACAGTTTTTCGATACTCGCACCGATTCTGCCTTTTTCCGATACTCGCTCGGATAATATCATTTTTTGGTGCTCACACTTATTCGACTGTTTTCGGGTACTCGCCCGGATTCTATGATTTTTTCGTACTCACACTTATTCGACGCTTTTCCGGTACTCGCCCGGACAGTTTTTCCATACTCGCACGGATTCTGCCTTTTTCCGATACTCGCTCGGATTATATCATTTTTCGGTACTCACACTTATTCGACTCTTTTCGGGTACTCGCCCGGACAGTTTTTCCATACTCGCACGGATTCACGCTTTTTCCGATAGTCGCTCGGACAATATCATTTTTCGGTGCTCAAACTTATTCCACTCTTTTCGGGTACTCTCCCGGACAGTTTTTCCATACTCGCCCGGACAGTTTTTCCATACTCGCACGGATTCTGCCTTTTTCCGATACTCGCTCGGATTATATCATTTTTCGGTACTCACACTTATTCGACTCTTTTCGGGTACTCGCCCGGACAGTTTTTCCATACTCGCACGGATTCACGCTTTTTCCGATAGTCGCTCGGACAATATCATTTTTCGGTGCTCAAACTTATTCCACTCTTTTCGGGTACTCTCCCGGACAGTTTTTCCATACTCGCACGGATTCGGCCATTTTTCAGTACTCGCCCGGATTCTATCATTTTTTAGTACTCACACTTATTCGACGCTTTTCCGGTACTCGCTAGGACAGTTTTTCGATACTCGGACGGATTCTGCCTTTTTCCGATACTCGCTGGGATTATATCATTTTTCGGTACTCTTACTTATTCGACTCTTTTGTGGTACACGCCCGAACTGGTTTTCGATACTCGCACGGATTCTGTTTTTTTCCGATACTCGCTCGGATTATATCATTTTTCGGTACTCACACTTATTCGACTCTTTTCGGGTACTCGCCCGGACAGTTTGTCCATACTCGCACGGATTCTGCCTTTTTCCGATACTCGCTCGGATTATATCATTTTTCGGTACTCTCACACTTATTCGACTCTTTTCGGGTACTCGCCCGGACAGTTTTTCGATACTCGCACCGATTCTGCCTTTTTCCGATACTCGCTCGGATAATATCATTTTTTGGTGCTCACACTTATTCGACTGTTTTCGGGTACTCGCCCGGATTCTATGATTTTTTCGTACTCACACTTATTCAACGCTTTTCCGGTACTCGCCAGGACAGTTTTTCCATACTCGTACGGATTCAGCCTTTTTCCGATAGTCGCTCGGATAATATCATTTTTCGGTGCTCACACTTATTCGACTCTTTTCGGGTACTCTCCCGGACAGTTTTTCCATACTCGCACGGATTCACGCTTTTTCCGATAGTCGCTCGGACAATATCATTTTTCGGTGCTCAAACTTATTCCACTCTTTTTGGGTACTCTCCCGGACAGTTTTTCCATACTCGCACGGATTCGGCCATTTTTCAGTACTCGCCCGGATTCTATCATTTTTTAGTACTCACACTTATTCGACTCTTTTCCGGTACTCGCTAGGACAATTTTTCGATACTCGGACGGATTCTGCCTTTTTCCGATACTCGCTCGGATTATATCATTTTTCGGTACTCTTACTTATTCGACTCTTTTGTGGTACACGCCCGAACTGGTTTTCGATACTCGCACGGATTCTGTTTTTTTCCGATACTCGCTCGGATTATATCATTTTTCGGTACTCACACTTATTCGACTCTTTTCGGGTACTCGCCCGGACAGTTTGTCCATACTCGCACGGATTCTGCCTTTTTCCGATACTCGCTCGGATTATATCATTTTTCGGTACTCTCACACTTATTCGACTCTTTTCGGGTACTCGCCCGGACAGTTTTTCGATACTCGCACCGATTCTGCCTTTTTCCGATACTCGCTCGGATAATATCATTTTTTGGTGCTCACACTTATTCGACTGTTTTCAGGTACTCGCCCGGATTCTATGATTTTTTCGTACTCACACTTATTCGACGCTTTTCCGGTACTCGCCCGGACAGTTTTTCCATACTCGCACGGATTCTGCCTTTTTCCGATACTCGCTCGGATTATATCATTTTTCGGTACTCACACTTATTCGACTCTTTTCGGGTACTCGCCCGGACAGTTTTTCCATACTCGCACGGATTCACGCTTTTTCCGATAGTCGCTCGGACAATATCATTTTTCGGTGCTCAAACTTATTCCACTCTTTTCGGGTACTCTCCCGGACAGTTTTTCCATACTCGCACGGATTCGGCCATTTTTCAGTACTCGCCCGGATTCTATCATTTTTTAGTACTCACACTTATTCGACGCTTTTCCGGTACTCGCTAGGACAGTTTTTCGATACTCGGACGGATTCTGCCTTTTTCCGATACTCGCTGGGATTATATCATTTTTCGGTACTCTTACTTATTCGACTCTTTTGTGGTACACGCCCGAACTGGTTTTCGATACTCGCACGGATTCTGTTTTTTTCCGATACTCGCTCGGATTATATCATTTTTCGGTACTCACACTTATTCGACTCTTTTCGGGTACTCGCCCGGACAGTTTGTCCATACTCGCACGGATTCTGCCTTTTTCCGATACTCGCTCGGATTATATCATTTTTCGGTACTCTCACACTTATTCGACTCTTTTCGGGTACTCGCCCGGACAGTTTTTCGATACTCGCACCGATTCTGCCTTTTTCCGATACTCGCTCGGATAATATCATTTTTTGGTGCTCACACTTATTCGACTGTTTTCGGGTACTCGCCCGGATTCTATGATTTTTTCGTACTCACACTTATTCAACGCTTTTCCGGTACTCGCCAGGACAGTTTTTCCATACTCGTACGGATTCAGCCTTTTTCCGATAGTCGTTCGGATAATATCATTTTTCGGTGCTCACACTTATTCGACTCTTTTCGGGTACTTTCCCGGACAGTTTTTCCATACTCGCACGGATTCTGCCTTTTTTCAGTACTCGCCCGGATTCTATCATTTTTTAGTACTCACACTTATTCGACGCTTTTCCGGTACTCGCCCGAACAGTTTTTCGATACTCTTACTTATTCGACTCTTTTGTGGTACACGCCCGAACTGGTTTTCGATACTCGCACGGATTCTGCCTTTTTCCGATACTCGCTCGGATTATATCATTTTTCGGTACTCACACTTATTCGACTCTTTTCAGGTACTCGCCCGGACAGTTTTTCGATACTCGCACCGATTCTGCCTTTTTCCGATACTCGCTCGGATAATATCATTTTTTGGTGCTCACACTTATTCGACTCTTTTCGGGTACTCGGCCCGACAAATTTTCGATACTCACACGGATTCTGCCATTCTTCGGTACTCGCCCGGATTCTATGATTTTTTCGTACTAACAATTATTCGACGCTTTTTCGGTACTCGCCCGGACAGTTTTTCAATACTCGCACGGATTCAGCCTTTTTCCGATAGTCGCTCGGATAATATCTTTTTTTGATGCTCACACTTATTCGACTCTTTTCGGGTACTCGCCCGGACAGTTTTTCCATACTCGCACGGATTCAGCCTTTTTCCGATAGTCGCTTGGATAATATCATTTTTCGGTGCTCACACTTATTCGACTCTTTTCGGGTACTCTCCCGGACAGTTTTTCCATACTCGCACGGATTCTGCCATTTTTCAGTACTCGCCCGGATTCTATCATTTTTCAGTAGTCACACTTATTCGACGCTTTTCCGGTACTCGCCCGGACAGTTTTTCGATACTCGCACGGATTCTGCCTTTTTCCGATACTCGCTCGGATAATATCATTTTTTGGTGTTCACACTTATTCGACTGTTTTCGGGTACTCGCCCCGACAAAATTTCGATACTCACACGGATTCTGCCATTTTTCGGTACTCGCCCGGATTCTATGATTTTTTCGTACTCACACTTATTCGACGCTTTTCCGCTACTCGCCCGGACAGTTTTTCAATACTCGCACGGATTCTGCCTTTTTCCGATACTCGCTCAGATTATCTCACTTTTCGGTGCTCACATTTATTCGACTCTTTTCGGGTACTCGCTCGGACAGTTTTTCGATACCCGCACCGATTCTGCCTTTTTCCAATACTCGCTCGGATAATATCATTTTTTGGTGCTCACACTTATTCGACTATTTTCGGGTACTCGCCCGGACAGTTTTTCGATACTCGTAAGGATTCTATCTTTTTCCGATACTCGCTTGGATTATATGATTTTTCGGTACTCACACTTATTCGACTCTTTTCGGGTACTCACCCGGACAGTTTTTCCATACTCGTAAGGATTCTGCCTTTTTCTGATACTCGCTCGGAGTATATCATTTTTCGGTACTCACACTTATTCGACTCTTTTCGGGTACTCGCCCGGACAGTTTTTCCATACTCGCACGGATTCAGCCTTTTTCCGATAGTCGCTCGGACAATATCATTTTTCGGTGCTCACACTTATTCGACTCTTTTCGGATACTCTCCCGGACAGTTTTTCCATACTCGCACGGATTCAGCCTTTTTCCGATAGTCGCTCGGACAATATCATTTTTCGATGCTCACACTTATTCGACTCTTTTCGGGTACTCTCCCGGACAGTTTTTCCATACTCGCAAGGATTCTGCCATTTTTCGGTACTCGCCCGGATTCTATGATTTTTTCGTACTCACACTTATTCGACGCTTTTCCGGTACTCTCCCGGACAGTTTTTCGATACTCGCATGGATTCGTCCTTTTTCCGATACTCGCTCGGATTATATCATTTTTTGGTGTTCACACTTATTCGACTGTTTTCGGGTACTCGTCCCGACAAAATTTCGATACTCACACGGATTCTGCCATTTTTCGGTACTCGCCCGGATTCTATGATTTTTTCGTACTCACACTTATTCGACGCTTTTCCGCTACTCGCCCGGACAGTTTTTCAATACTCGCACGGATTCTGCCTTTTTCCGATACTCGCTCAGATTATCTCACTTTTCGGTGCTCACATTTATTCGACTCTTTTCGGGTACTCGCTCGGACAGTTTTTCGATACCCGCACCGATTCTGCCTTTTTCCAATACTCGCTCGGATAATATCATTTTTTGGTGCTCACACTTATTCGACTATTTTCGGGTACTCGCCCGGACAGTTTTTCGATACTCGCAAGGATTCTATCTTTTTCCGATACTCGCTTGGATTATATGATTTTTCGGTACTCACACTTATTCGACTCTTTTCGGGTACTCACCCGGACAGTTTTTCCATACTCGTAAGGATTCTGCCTTTTTCTGATACTCGCTCGGAGTATATCATTTTTCGGTACTCACACTTATTCGACTCTTTTCGGGTACTCGCCCGGACAGTTTTTCCATACTCGCACGGATTCAGCCTTTTTCCGATAGTCGCTCGGACAATATCATTTTTCGGTGCTCACACTTATTCGACTCTTTTCGGATACTCTCCCGGACAGTTTTTCCATACTCGCACGGATTCAGCCTTTTTCCGATAGTCGCTCGGACAATATCATTTTTCGATGCTCACACTTATTCGACTCTTTTCGGGTACTCTCCCGGACAGTTTTTCCATACTCGCAAGGATTCTGCCATTTTTCGGTACTCGCCCGGATTCTATGATTTTTTCGTACTCACACTTATTCGACGCTTTTCCGGTACTCTCCCGGACAGTTTTTCGATACTCGCATGGATTCGTCCTTTTTCCGATACTCGCTCGGATTATATCATTTTTAGGTGCTCACACTTATTCGACTCTTTTCGGGTACTCTCCCGGTCAGTTTTTCGATACTCGTACGGATTCTGCCTTTTTCGGATACTCGCTCGGGTTCTATCATTTTTCGGTACTCACACTTATTCGACACTTTTTGGGTACTCGCCCGGACAGTTTTTCGATACTCGCAAGGATTCTATCTTTTTCCGATACTCGCTCGGATTATATGATTTTTCGGTACTTACACTTATTCGACTCTTTTCGGGTACTCGCCCGGACAATTTTTCCATACTCGTACGGATTCTGCCTTTTTCCGATACTCGCTCGGATTATATCATTTTTCGGTACTCACACTTATTCGACTCTTTTCGGGTACTCGCCCGGACAGTTTTTCCATACTCGCACGGATTCAGCCTTTTTCCTATAGTCGCTCGGATAATATCATTTTTCGGTGCTCACACTTATTCGACTCTTTTCGGGTACTCTCCCGGACAGTTTTTCCATACTCGCACGGATTCTGCCATTTTTCAGTACTCGCCCGGATTCTATCATTTTTTAGTACTCACAGTTATTCGACTCTTTTTCGGTACTCGCCCGGACAGTTTTTCGATACTCGCACGGATTCTGCCTTTTTCCGATACTCGCTTGGATTATATCATTTTTCGGTACTCACACTTATTCGACTCTTTTCGGGTACTCACCCGGAAAGTTTTTCGATACTCGCACCGATTCTGCCTTTTTCCGATACTCGCTCGGATAATATCATTTTTTGGTGCTCACACTTATTCGATTTTTTTCGGGTACTCGCCCCGACAAATTTTCGATACTCACACGGATTCTGCCATTTTTCGGTACTCGCCCGGATTCTATCATTTTTTAGTACTCACACTTATTCGACGCTTTTCCGGTACTCGCCCGGACAGTTTTTCGATACTCGCACGGATTCTGCCTTTTTCGGTACTCTCACACTTATTCGACTCTTTTCGGGTACTCGCCCGGACAGTTTTTCGATACTCGCACGGATTCTGCCATTTTTCAGTACTCGCCCGGATTCTATCATTTTTTAGTACTCACACTTATTCGACGCTTTTCCGGTACTCGCCCGGACAGTTTTTCGATACTCGCACCGATTCTACCTTTTTCCAATACTCGCTCGGATAATATCATTTTTTGGTGCTCACACTTATTCGACTCTTTTCGGGTACTCGCCCCGACAAATTTTCGATACTCACACGGATTCTGCCATTTTTCGGTACTCTCCCGGACAGTTTTTCGATACTCGCACGGATTCGTCCTTTTTCCGATACTCGCTCGGATTATATCATTTTTCGGTGCTCACACTTATTCGACTCTTTTCGGGTACTCTCCCGGACAGTTTTTCCATACTCGCACGGATTCTGCCATTTTTCAGTACTCGCCCGTATTCTATCATTTTTTAGTACTCACACTTATTCGACGCTTTTCCGGTACTCGCCCGGACAGTTTTTCGATACTCGCATGGATTCTGCCTTTTTTCGATACTCGCTCGGATTATATCATTTTTCGGTACTCTCACAGTTATTCGACTCTTTTCGGGTACTCGCCCGGACAGTTTTTCGATACTCGCACCGATTCTGCCTTTTTCCGATACTCGCTCGGATAATATCATTTTTTGGTGCTCACACTTATTCGACTGTTTTCGGGTACTCGCCCCGACAAATTTTCGATACTCACACGGATTCTGCCATTTTTCGGTACTCGCCCGGATTCTATGATTTTTTCGTACTCACACTTATTCGACGCTTTTCCGGTACTCGCCCGGACAGTTTTTCAATACTCGCACGGATTCTGCCTTTTTCCGATACTCGCTCAGATTATCTCACTTTTCGGTGCTCACACTTATTCGACTCTTTTCGGGTACTCGCTCGGACAGTTTTTCGATACTCGCACCGATTCTGCCTTTTTCCAATACTCGCTCGGATAATATCATTTTTTGGTGCTCACACTTATTCGACTCTTTTCGGGTACTCGCCCAGACAGTTTTTCGATACTCGCAAGGATTCTATCTTTTTCCGATACTCGCTCGGATTATATGATTTTTCGGTACTCACACTTATTCGACTCTTTTCGGGTACTCACCCGGACAGTTTTTCCATACTCGTAAGGATTCAACCTTTTTCCGATAGTCGCTCAGACAATATCATTTTTCGGTGCTCACACTTATTCGACTATTTTCAGGTACTCTCCCGGACAGTTTTTCCATACTCGCACGGATTCTGCCATTTTTCAGTACTCGCCCGGATTCTATCATTTTTTAGTACTCACAGTTATTCGACGCTTTTTCGGTACTCGCCCGGACAGTTTTTCGATACTCGCACGGATTCTGCCTTTTTCCGATACTCGCTCGGATTATATCATTTTTCGGTACTCACACTTATTCGACTCTTTTCGGGTACTCACCCGGACAGTTTTTCCATACTCGTAAGGATTCAGCCTTTTTCCGATAGTCGCTCGGACAATATCATTTTTCGATGCTCACACTTAGTCGACTCTTTTCGGGTACTCTCCCGAACAGTTTTTCGATACTCGCAAGGATTCTATCTTTTTCCGATACTTGCTCGGATTATATGATTTTTCGGTACTCACACTTATTCGACTCTTTTCGGGTACTCACCCGGACAGTTTTTCCATACTCGTAAGGATTCAGCCTTTTTCCCATAGTCGCTCGGACAATATCATTTTTCGATGCTCACACTTAGTCGACTCTTTTCGGGTACTCTCCCGGACAGTTTTTCCATACTCGCACGGATTCGTCCTTTTTCCGATACTCGCTCGGATTATATCATTTTTCGGTGCTCACACTTATTCGACTCTTTTCGGGTACTCTCCCGGACAGTTTTTCCATACTTGCACGGATTCTGCCATTTTTCAGTACTCGCCCGGATTCTATCTTTTTTTAGTACTCACAGTTATTCGACGCTTTTCCGGTACTCGCCCGGACAGTTTTTCGATACTCGCACGGATTCGTCCTTTTTCCGATACTCGCTCGGATTATATCATTTTTCGGTGCTCACACTTATTCGACTCTTTTCGGGTACTCTCCCGGTCAGTTTTTCGATACTCGTACGGATTCTGCTTTTTTCGGATACTCGCTCGGGTTCTATCATTTTTCGGTACTCACACTTATTCGACTCTTTTCGGGTACTCGCCCGGACAGTTTTTCGATACTCGCAAGGATTCTATCTTTTTCCGATACTCGCTCGGATTATATGATTTTTCGGTACTCACACTTATTCGACTCTTTTCGGGTACTCGCCCGGACAGTTTTTCCATACTCGTACGGATTCTGCCTTTTTCCGATACTCGCTCGGATTATATCATTTTTCGGTACTCACACTTATTCGACTCTTTTCGGGTACTCGCCCAGACAATTTTTCGATACTCGCAAGGATTCTATCTTTTTCCGATACTCGCTCGGATTATATGATTTTTCGGTACTCACACTTATTCGACTCTTTTCGGGTACTCGCCCGGACAGTTTTTCCATACTCGCACGGATTCAGCCTTTTTCCGATAGTCGCTCGGATTATATCATTTTTCGATACTCACACTTATTCGACTCTTTTCGGGTACTCGCCCCGACAGTTTTTCCATACTCACACGGATTCTGCCTTTTTCCGATACTCGCTCGGATTATATCATTTTTCGGTGCTCACACTTATTCGAGTCTTTTCGGGTACTCTCCCGGACAGTTTTTCCATACTCGTACGGATTCTGCCTTTTTCGGATACTCGCTCGGGTTCTATCATTTTTTGGTACTCACACTTATTCGACTCTTTTCGGGTACTCGCCCGGACAGTTTTTCGATACTCGCAAGGATTCTATCTTTTTCCGATACCCGCTCGGATTATATCATTTTTCGGTACTCACACTTATTCGACTCTTTTCGGGTATTCGCCCGGACAGTTTTTCGATACTCGCACCGATTCTGCCTTTTTCCGATACTCGCTCGGATAATATCATTTTTTGGTGCTCACACTTATTCGACTTTTTTCGGGTACTCGCCCCGACAAATTTTCGATACTCACACGGATTCTGCCATTTTTCGGTAGTCGCCCGAATTCTATCATTTTTTAGTACTCACACTTATTCGACGCTTTTCCGGTACTCGCCCGGACAGTTTTTCGATACTCGCACGGATTCTGCCTTTTTCCGATACTCGCTCGGATTATATCATTTTTCGGTACTCTCACACTTATTCGACTCTTTTCGGGTACTCGCCCGGAAAGTTTTTCGATACTCGCACGGATTCTGCCTTTTTCCGATACTCGCTCGGATTATATCTTTTTTCGGTACTCACACTTATTCGACTCTTTTCGGGTACTCGCCCGGACAGTTTTTCGATACTCGCACCGATTCTTCCTTTTTCCGATACTCGCTCGGATAATATCATTTTTTGGTGCTCACACTTATTCGACTCTTTTCGGGTACTCGCCCCTACAAATTTTCGATACTCATACGAATTCTTCCATTTTTCGGTACTCGCCCGGATTCTATGATTTTTTCGTACTCACACTTATTCGACGCTTTTCCGGTACTCGCCAGGACAGTTTTTCGATACTCACACAGATTCTGCCTTTTTTCGATACTCGCTCGGATTATATCATTTTTCGGTGCTCACACTTATTCGACTCTTTTCGGGTACTCTCTCGGTCAGTTTTTCCATACTCGTACGGATTCTGCCTTTTTCGGGTACTCGCCCGGACAGCTTTTCGATACTCGCAAGGATTCTATCTTTTTCCGATACTCGCTCGGATTATATGATTTTTCGGTACTCACACTTATTCGACTCTTTTTGGGTACTCGCCCGGACAGTTTTTCGATACTCGCACCGATTCTGCCTTTTTCCAATACTCGCTCGGATAATATATTTTGTTGGTGCTCACACTTATTCGACTCTTTTCGGGTACTCGCCCCGACAAATTTTCGATACTCACACGGATTCTGCCATTTTTCGGTACTCGCCCGGATTCTATGATTTTTTCGTACTCACACTTATTCGACGCTTTTCCGGTACTCGCCCGGACAGTTTTTCGATACTCGCACGGATTCTGCCTTTTTCCGATACTCGCTCGGATTATATCATTTTTCGGTACTCACACTTATTCGACTCTTTTCGGGTACTCACCCGGACAGTTTTTCCATACTCGTAAGGATTCAGCCTTTTTCCGATAGTCGCTCGGACAATATCATTTTTCGATGCTCACACTTAGTCGACTCTTTTCGGGTACTCTCCCGAACAGTTTTTCGATACTCGCAAGGATTCTATCTTTTTCCGATACTTGCTCGGATTATATGATTTTTCGGTACTCACACTTATTCGACTCTTTTCGGGTACTCACCCGGACAGTTTTTCCATACTCGTAAGGATTCAGCCTTTTTCCCATAGTCGCTCGGACAATATCATTTTTCGATGCTCACACTTAGTCGACTCTTTTCGGGTACTCTCCCGGACAGTTTTTCCATACTCGCACGGATTCGTCCTTTTTCCGATACTCGCTCGGATTATATCATTTTTCGGTGCTCACACTTATTCGACTCTTTTCGGGTACTCTCCCGGACAGTTTTTCCATACTTGCACGGATTCTGCCATTTTTCAGTACTCGCCCGGATTCTATCTTTTTTTAGTACTCACAGTTATTCGACGCTTTTCCGGTACTCGCCCGGACAGTTTTTCGATACTCGCACGGATTCGTCCTTTTTCCGATACTCGCTCGGATTATATCATTTTTCGGTGCTCACACTTATTCGACTCTTTTCGGGTACTCTCCCGGTCAGTTTTTCGATACTCGTACGGATTCTGCTTTTTTCGGATACTCGCTCGGGTTCTATCATTTTTCGGTACTCACACTTATTCGACTCTTTTCGGGTACTCGCCCGGACAGTTTTTCGATACTCGCAAGGATTCTATCTTTTTCCGATACTCGCTCGGATTATATGATTTTTCGGTACTCACACTTATTCGACTCTTTTCGGGTACTCGCCCGGACAGTTTTTCCATACTCGTACGGATTCTGCCTTTTTCCGATACTCGCTCGGATTATATCATTTTTCGGTACTCACACTTATTCGACTCTTTTCGGGTACTCGCCCAGACAATTTTTCGATACTCGCAAGGATTCTATCTTTTTCCGATACTCGCTCGGATTATATGATTTTTCGGTACTCACACTTATTCGACTCTTTTCGGGTACTCGCCCGGACAGTTTTTCCATACTCGCACGGATTCAGCCTTTTTCCGATAGTCGCTCGGATTATATCATTTTTCGATACTCACACTTATTCGACTCTTTTCGGGTACTCGCCCCGACAGTTTTTCCATACTCACACGGATTCTGCCTTTTTCCGATACTCGCTCGGATTATATCATTTTTCGGTGCTCACACTTATTCGAGTCTTTTCGGGTACTCTCCCGGACAGTTTTTCCATACTCGTACGGATTCTGCCTTTTTCGGATACTCGCTCGGGTTCTATCATTTTTTGGTACTCACACTTATTCGACTCTTTTCGGGTACTCGCCCGGACAGTTTTTCGATACTCGCAAGGATTCTATCTTTTTCCGATACCCGCTCGGATTATATCATTTTTCGGTACTCACACTTATTCGACTCTTTTCGGGTATTCGCCCGGACAGTTTTTCGATACTCGCACCGATTCTGCCTTTTTCCGATACTCGCTCGGATAATATCATTTTTTGGTGCTCACACTTATTCGACTTTTTTCGGGTACTCGCCCCGACAAATTTTCGATACTCACACGGATTCTGCCATTTTTCGGTAGTCGCCCGAATTCTATCATTTTTTAGTACTCACACTTATTCGACGCTTTTCCGGTACTCGCCCGGACAGTTTTTCGATACTCGCACGGATTCTGCCTTTTTCCGATACTCGCTCGGATTATATCATTTTTCGGTACTCTCACACTTATTCGACTCTTTTCGGGTACTCGCCCGGAAAGTTTTTCGATACTCGCACGGATTCTGCCTTTTTCCGATACTCGCTCGGATTATATCTTTTTTCGGTACTCACACTTATTCGACTCTTTTCGGGTACTCGCCCGGACAGTTTTTCGATACTCGCACCGATTCTTCCTTTTTCCGATACTCGCTCGGATAATATCATTTTTTGGTGCTCACACTTATTCGACTCTTTTCGGGTACTCGCCCCTACAAATTTTCGATACTCATACGAATTCTTCCATTTTTCGGTACTCGCCCGGATTCTATGATTTTTCGTACTCACACTTATTCGACGCTTTTCCGGTACTCGCCAGGACAGTTTTTCGATACTCACACAGATTCTGCCTTTTTTCGATACTCGCTCGGATTATATCATTTTTCGGTGCTCACACTTATTCGACTCTTTTCGGGTACTCTCTCGGTCAGTTTTTCCATACTCGTACGGATTCTGCCTTTTTCGGGTACTCGCCCGGACAGCTTTTCGATACTCGCAAGGATTCTATCTTTTTCCGATACTCGCTCGGATTATATGATTTTTCGGTACTCACACTTATTCGACTCTTTTTGGGTACTCGCCCGGACAGTTTTTCGATACTCGCACCGATTCTGCCTTTTTCCAATACTCGCTCGGATAATATATTTTGTTGGTGCTCACACTTATTCGACTCTTTTCGGGTACTCGCCCCGACAAATTTTCGATACTCACACGGATTCTGCCATTTTTCGGTACTCGCCCGGATTCTATGATTTTTTCGTACTCACACTTATTCGACGCTTTTCCGGTACTCGCCCGGACAGTTTTTCGATACTCGCACGGATTCTGCCTTTTTCCGATACTCGCTCGGATTATATCATTTTTCGGTACTCACACTTATTCGACTCTTTTCGGGTACTCACCCGGACAGTTTTTCCATACTCGTAAGGATTCAGCCTTTTTCCGATAGTCGCTCGGACAATATCATTTTTCGATGCTCACACTTAGTCGACTCTTTTCGGGTACTCTCCCGAACAGTTTTTCGATACTCGCAAGGATTCTATCTTTTTCCGATACTTGCTCGGATTATATGATTTTTCGGTACTCACACTTATTCGACTCTTTTCGGGTACTCACCCGGACAGTTTTTCCATACTCGTAAGGATTCAGCCTTTTTCCCATAGTCGCTCGGACAATATCATTTTTCGATGCTCACACTTAGTCGACTCTTTTCGGGTACTCTCCCGGACAGTTTTTCCATACTCGCACGGATTCGTCCTTTTTCCGATACTCGCTCGGATTATATCATTTTTCGGTGCTCACACTTATTCGACTCTTTTCGGGTACTCTCCCGGACAGTTTTTCCATACTTGCACGGATTCTGCCATTTTTCAGTACTCGCCCGGATTCTATCTTTTTTTAGTACTCACAGTTATTCGACGCTTTTCCGGTACTCGCCCGGACAGTTTTTCGATACTCGCACGGATTCGTCCTTTTTCCGATACTCGCTCGGATTATATCATTTTTCGGTGCTCACACTTATTCGACTCTTTTCGGGTACTCTCCCGGTCAGTTTTTCGATACTCGTACGGATTCTGCTTTTTTCGGATACTCGCTCGGGTTCTATCATTTTTCGGTACTCACACTTATTCGACTCTTTTCGGGTACTCGCCCGGACAGTTTTTCGATACTCGCAAGGATTCTATCTTTTTCCGATACTCGCTCGGATTATATGATTTTTCGGTACTCACACTTATTCGACTCTTTTCGGGTACTCGCCCGGACAGTTTTTCCATACTCGTACGGATTCTGCCTTTTTCCGATACTCGCTCGGATTATATCATTTTTCGGTACTCACACTTATTCGACTCTTTTCGGGTACTCGCCCAGACAATTTTTCGATACTCGCAAGGATTCTATCTTTTTCCGATACTCGCTCGGATTATATGATTTTTCGGTACTCACACTTATTCGACTCTTTTCGGGTACTCGCCCGGACAGTTTTTCCATACTCGCACGGATTCAGCCTTTTTCCGATAGTCGCTCGGATTATATCATTTTTCGATACTCACACTTATTCGACTCTTTTCGGCTACTCGCCCCGACAGTTTTTCCATACTCACACGGATTCTGCCTTTTTCCGATACTCGCTCGGATTATATCATTTTTCGGTGCTCACACTTATTCGAGTCTTTTCGGGTACTCTCCCGGACAGTTTTTCCATACTCGTACGGATTCTGCCTTTTTCGGATACTCGCTCGGGTTCTATCATTTTTTGGTACTCACACTTATTCGACTCTTTTCGGGTACTCGCCCGGACAGTTTTTCGATACTCGCAAGGATTCTATCTTTTTCCGATACCCGCTCGGATTATATCATTTTTCGGTACTCACACTTATTCGACTCTTTTCGGGTATTCGCCCGGACAGTTTTTCGATACTCGCACCGATTCTGCCTTTTTCCGATACTCGCTCGGATAATATCATTTTTTGGTGCTCACACTTATTCGACTTTTTTCGGGTACTCGCCCCGACAAATTTTCGATACTCACACGGATTCTGCCATTTTTCGGTAGTCGCCCGAATTCTATCATTTTTTAGTACTCACACTTATTCGACGCTTTTCCGGTACTCGCCCGGACAGTTTTTCGATACTCGCACGGATTCTGCCTTTTTCCGATACTCGCTCGGATTATATCTTTTTTCGGTACTCACACTTATTCGACTCTTTTCGGGTACTCGCCCGGACAGTTTTTCGATACTCGCACCGATTCTTCCTTTTTCCGATACTCGCTCGGATAATATCATTTTTTGGTGCTCACACTTATTCGACTCTTTTCGGGTACTCGCCCCTACAAATTTTCGATACTCATACGAATTCTTCCATTTTTCGGTACTCGCCCGGATTCTATGATTTTTTCGTACTCACACTTATTCGACGCTTTTCCGGTACTCGCCAGGACAGTTTTTCGATACTCACACAGATTCTGCCTTTTTTCGATACTCGCTCGGATTATATCATTTTTCGGTGCTCACACTTATTCGACTCTTTTCGGGTACTCTCTCGGTCAGTTTTTCCATACTCGTACGGATTCTGCCTTTTTCGGGTACTCGCCCGGACAGCTTTTCGATACTCGCAAGGATTCTATCTTTTTCCGATACTCGCTCGGATTATATGATTTTTCGGTACTCACACTTATTCGACTCTTTTTGGGTACTCGCCCGGACAGTTTTTCGATACTCGCACCGATTCTGCCTTTTTCCAATACTCGCTCGGATAATATATTTTGTTGGTGCTCACACTTATTCGACTCTTTTCGGGTACTCGCCCCGACAAATTTTCGATACTCACACGGATTCTGCCATTTTTCGGTACTCGCCCGGATTCTATGATTTTTTCGTACTCACACTTATTCGACGCTTTTCCGGTACTCGCCCGGACAGTTTTTCGATACTCGCACGGATTCTGCCTTTTTCCGATACTCGCTCGGATTATATCATTTTTCGGTGCTCACACTTATTCGACTCTTTTCGGGTACTCTCCTGGTCAGTTTTTCGATACTCGCACGGATTCTGCCTTTTTCGGATACTCGCTCGGGTTCTATCATTTTTCGGTACTCACACTTATTCGACTCTTTTCGGGTACTCGCCCGGACAGTTTTTCGATACTCGCAAGGATCCTATCTTTTTCCGATACCCGCTCGGATTATATCATTTTTCGGTACTCACACTTATTCGACTCTTTTCGAGTACTCGCCCGGACAGTTTTTCGATACTCGCACCGATTCTGCCTTTTTCCGATACTCGCTCGGATAATATCATTTTTTGGTGCTCACACTTATTCGACTTTTTTCGGGTACTCGCCCCGACAAATTTTCGATACTCACACGGATTCTGCCATTTTTCGGTAGTCGCCCGGATTCTATCATTTTTTAGTACTCACACTTATTCGACGCTTTTCCGGTACTCGCCCGGACAGTTTTTCGATACTCGCACGGATTCTGCCTTTTTCCGATACTCGCTCGGATTATATCATTTTTCGGTGCTCACACTTATTCGACTCTTTTCGGGTACTCTCTCGGTCAGTTTTTCCATACTCGTACGGATTCTGCCTTTTTCGGATACTCGCTCGGGTTCTATCATTTTTGTACTCACACTTATTCGACTCTTTTCGGGTACTCGCCCGGACAGTTTTTCGATACTCGCAAGGATTCTATCTTTTTCCGATACTCGCTCGGATTATATGATTTTTCGGTACTCACACTTATTCGACTCTTTTGTGGTACTCGCCCGAACTGTTTTTCGATTCTCGCACGGATTCTGTCTCTTTCCGATACTCGCTCGGATTATATCATTTTTCGGTACTCTTACTTATTCGACTCTCTTGTGGTACACGCCCGAACTGGTTTTCGATACTCGCACGGATTCTGTCTTTTTCCGATACTCCCTCGGATTATATCATTTTTCGGTACTCACACTTATTCGACTCTTTTCGGGTACTCGCCCGGACAATTTTTCGATACTCGCAAGGATTCTATCTTTTTCCGATACTCGCTCGGATTATATGATTTTTCGGTACTCACACTTATTCGACTCTTTTCGGGTACTCGCCCGGACAGTTTTTCCATACTCGCAAGGATTCAGCCTTTTTCCGATAGTCGCTCGGATTATATCATTTTTCGATACTCACACTTATTCGACTCTTTTCGGCTACTCGCCCCGACAGTTTTTCCATACTCACACGGATTCTGCCTTTTTCCGATACTCGCTCGGATTATATCATTTTTCGGTGCTCACACTTATTCGAGTCTTTTCGGGTACTCTCCCGGACAGTTTTTCCATACTCGTACGGATTCTGCCTTTTTCGGATACTCGCTCGGGTTCTATCATTTTTTGGTACTCACACTTATTCGACTCTTTTCGGGTACTCGCCCGGACAGTTTTTCGATACTCGCAAGGATTCTATCTTTTTCCGATACCCGCTCGGATTATATCATTTTTCGGTACTCACACTTATTCGACTCTTTTCGGGTATTCGCCCGGACAGTTTTTCGATACTCGCACCGATTCTGCCTTTTTCCGATACTCGCTCGGATAATATCATTTTTTGGTGCTCACACTTATTCGACTTTTTTCGGGTACTCGCCCCGACAAATTTTCGATACTCACACGGATTCTGCCATTTTTCGGTAGTCGCCCGAATTCTATCATTTTTTAGTACTCACACTTATTCGACGCTTTTCCGGTACTCGCCCGGACAGTTTTTCGATACTCGCACGGATTCTGCCTTTTTCCGATACTCGCTCGGATTATATCATTTTTCGGTACTCTCACACTTATTCGACTCTTTTCGGGTACTCGCCCGGAAAGTTTTTCGATACTCGCACGGATTCTGCCTTTTTCCGATACTCGCTCGGATTATATCTTTTTTCGGTACTCACACTTATTCGACTCTTTTCGGGTACTCGCCCGGACAGTTTTTCGATACTCGCACCGATTCTTCCTTTTTCCGATACTCGCTCGGATAATATCATTTTTTGGTGCTCACACTTATTCGACTCTTTTCGGGTACTCGCCCCTACAAATTTTCGATACTCATACGAATTCTTCCATTTTTCGGTACTCGCCCGGATTCTATGATTTTTTCGTACTCACACTTATTCGACGCTTTTCCGGTACTCGCCAGGACAGTTTTTCGATACTCACACAGATTCTGCCTTTTTCCGATACTCGCTCGGATTATATCATTTTTCGGTGCTCACACTTATTCGACTCTTTTCGGGTACTCTCTCGGTCAGTTTTTCCATACTCGTACGGATTCTGCCTTTTTCGGGTACTCGCCCGGACAGCTTTTCGATACTCGCAAGGATTCTATCTTTTTCCGATACTCGCTCGGATTATATGATTTTTCGGTACTCACACTTATTCGACTCTTTTTGGGTACTCGCCCGGACAGTTTTTCGATACTCGCACCGATTCTGCCTTTTTCCAATACTCGCTCGGATAATATATTTTGTTGGTGCTCACACTTATTCGACTCTTTTCGGGTACTCGCCCCGACAAATTTTCGATACTCACACGGATTCTGCCATTTTTCGGTACTCGCCCGGATTCTATGATTTTTTCGTACTCACACTTATTCGACGCTTTTCCGGTACTCGCCCGGACAGTTTTTCGATACTCGCACGGATTCTGCCTTTTTCCGATACTCGCTCGGATTATATCATTTTTCGGTGCTCACACTTATTCGACTCTTTTCGGGTACTCTCCTGGTCAGTTTTTCGATACTCGCACGGATTCTGCCTTTTTCGGATACTCGCTCGGGTTCTATCATTTTTCGGTACTCACACTTATTCGACTCTTTTCGGGTACTCGCCCGGACAGTTTTTCGATACTCGCAAGGATCCTATCTTTTTCCGATACCCGCTCGGATTATATCATTTTTCGGTACACACACTTATTCGACTCTTTTCGAGTACTCGCCCGGACAGTTTTTCGATACTCGCACCGATTCTGCCTTTTTCCGATACTCGCTCGGATAATATCATTTTTTGGTGCTCACACTTATTCGACTTTTTTCGGGTACTCGCCCCGACAAATTTTCGATACTCACACGGATTCTGCCATTTTTCGGTAGTCGCCCGGATTCTATCATTTTTTAGTACTCACACTTATTCGACGCTTTTCCGGTACTCGCCCGGACAGTTTTTCGATACTCGCACGGATTCTGCCTTTTTCCGATACTCGCTCGGATTATATCATTTTTCGGTGCTCACACTTATTCGACTCTTTTCGGGTACTCTCTCGGTCAGTTTTTCCATACTCGTACGGATTCTGCCTTTTTCGGATACTCGCTCGGGTTCTATCATTTTTGTACTCACACTTATTCGACTCTTTTCGGGTACTCGCCCGGACAGTTTTTCGATACTCGCAAGGATTCTATCTTTTTCCGATACTCGCTCGGATTATATGATTTTTCGGTACTCACACTTATTCGACTCTTTTTGGGTACTCGCCCGGACAGTTTTTCGATACTCGCACCGATTCTGCCTTTTTCCAATACTCGCTCGGATAATATATTTTTTTGGTGCTCACACTTATTCGACTCTTTTCGGGTACTCGCCCCGACAAATTTTCGATACTCACACGGATTCTGCCATTTTTCGGTACTCGCCCGGATTCTATGATTTTTTCGTACTCACACTTATTCGACGCTTTTCCGGTACTCGCCCGGACAGTTTTTCGATACTCGCACGGATTCTGCCTTTTTCCGATACTCGCTCGGATTATATCATTTTTCGGTGCTCACACTTATTCGACTCTTTTCGGGTACTCTCCTGGTCAGTTTTTCGATACTCGCACGGATTCTGCCTTTTTCGGATACTCGCTCGGGTTCTATCATTTTTCGGTACTCACACTTATTCGACTCTTTTCGGGTACTCGCCCGGACAGTTTTTCGATACTCGCAAGGATCCTATCTTTTTCCGATACCCGCTCGGATTATATCATTTTTCGGTACTCACACTTATTCGACTCTTTTCGAGTACTCGCCCGGACAGTTTTTCGATACTCGCACCGATTCTGCCTTTTTCCGATACTCGCTCGGATAATATCATTTTTTGGTGCTCACACTTATTCGACTTTTTTCGGGTACTCGCCCCGACAAATTTTCGATACTCACACGGATTCTGCCATTTTTCGGTAGTCGCCCGGATTCTATCATTTTTTAGTACTCACACTTA
Source organism: Vitis vinifera (assembly GCF_030704535.1). Taxonomy (NCBI): domain Eukaryota; kingdom Viridiplantae; phylum Streptophyta; class Magnoliopsida; order Vitales; family Vitaceae; genus Vitis; species Vitis vinifera. The sequence goes on along the minus strand of NC_081823.1, from coordinate 16,783,637 downwards.
TTCGACGCTTTTCCGGTACTCGCCCGGACAGTTTTTCGATACTCGCACGGATTCTGCCTTTTTCCGATACTCGCTCGGATTACATCATTTTTCGGTACTCTCACATTTATTCGACTCTTTTCGGGTACTCGCCCGGAAAGTTTTTCGATACTCGCACGGATTCTGCCTTTTTCCGATACTCTCTCGGATTATATCTTTTTTCGGTACTCACACTTATTCGACTCTTTTCGGTTACTCGCCCGGACAGTTTTTCGATACACGCACCGATTCTTCCTTTTTCCGATACTCGCTCGGATAATATCATTTTTTGGTGCTCACACTTATTCGACTCTTTTCGGGTACTCGCCCCGACAAATTTTCGATACTCATACGAATTCTTCCATTTTTCGGTACTCGCCTGGATTCTATGATTTTTTCGTACTCACACTTATTCGACGCTTTTCCGGTACTCGCCAGGACAGTTTTTCGATACTCACACAGATTCTGCCTTTTTCCGATACTCGCTCGGATTATATCATTTTTCGGTGCTCACACTTATTCGACTCTTTTCGGGTACTCTCTCGGTCAGTTTTTCCATACTCGTACGGATTCTGCCTTTTTCGGATACTCGCTCGGGTTCTATCATTTTTGTACTCACACTTATTCGACTCTTTTCGGGTACTCGCCCGGACAATTTTTCGATACTCGCAAGGATTCTATCTTTTTCCGATACTCGCTCGTATTATATGATTTTTCGGTACTCACACTTATTCGACTCTTTTTGGGTACTCGCCCGGACAGTTTTTCGATACTCGCACCGATTCTGCCTTTTTCCAATACTCGCTCGGATAATATATTGTTTTGGTGCTCACACTTATTCGACTCTTTTCGGGTACTCGCCCCGACAAATTTTCGATACTCACACGGATTCTGCCATTTTTCGGTACTCGCCCGGATTCTATGATTTTTTCGTACTCACACTTATTCGACGCTTTTCCGGTACTCGCCCGGACAGTTTTTAGATACTCGCACGGATTCTGCCTTTTTCCGATACTCGCTCGGATTATATCATTTTTCGGTGCTCACACTTATTCGACTCTTTTCGGGTACTCTCCCGGACAGTTTTTCCATACTCGTACGGATTCTGCCTTTTTCGGATACTCGATCGGGTTCTATCATTTTTCGGTACTCACACTTATTCGACGCTTTTCCGGTACTCGCTCGGATTATATCATTTTTCGATGCTCACACTTATTCGACTCTTTTCGGGTACTCTCCCGGACAATTTTTCCATACTCGCACGGATTCGGCCAATTTTCAGTACTCTCCCGGATTCTATCATTTTTTAGTACTCACAGTTATTCGACGCTTTTCCGGTACTCGCCCGGACAGTTTTTCGATACTCGCACGGATTCTGCCTTTTTCCGATACTCGCTCGGATTATATCATTTTTCGGTGCTCACACTTATTCGACTCTTTTCGGGTACTCTCCTGGTCAGTTTTTCGATACTCGCACGGATTCTGCCTTTTTCGGATACTCGCTCGGGTTCTATCATTTTTCGGTACTCACACTTATTCGACTCTTTTCGGGTACTCGCCCGGACAGTTTTTCGATACTCGCAAGGATTCTATCTTTTTCCGATACTCGCTCGGATTATATGATTTTTCGGTACTCACACTTATTCGACTCTTTTCGGGTACTCGCCCGGACAGTTTTTCCATACTCGTACGGATTCTGCCTTTTTCCGATACTCGCTCGGATTATATCATTTTTCGGTACTCACACTTATTCGACTCTTTTCGGGTACTCGCCCGGACAGTTTTTCCATCCTCGTACGGATTCAACCTTTTTCGGATACTCGCTCGGGTTATATCATTTTTCGGTACTCACACTTATTCGACTCTTTTCGGGTACTCGCCCGGACAGTTTTTCCATACTCGCACGGATTCAGCCTTTTTCCGATAGTCGCTCGGACAATATCATTTTTCGATGCTCACACTTATTCGACTCTTTTCGGGTACTCTCCCGGACAATTTTTCCATACTCGCACGGATTCGGCCATTTTTCAGTACTCGCCCGGATTCTATCATTTTTTAGTACTCATACTTATTCGACGCTTTATCGGTACTCGCCCGAACAGTTTTTCCATACTCGTACGGATTCAACCTTTTTCGGATACTCGCTCGGGTTATATCATTTTTCGGTACTCACACTTATTCGACTCTTTTCGGGTACTCACCCGGACAGTTTTTCCATACTCGCACGGATTCAGCCTTTTTCGGATAGTCCCTCGGATAATATCATTTTTCGGTGCTCACACTTATTCGACTCTTTTCGGGCACTCTCCCGGACAGTTTTTCCATACTCGCACGGATTCTGCCATTTTTCAGCACTCGCCCGGATTCTATCATTTTTTAGTAGTCACACTTATTCGACGCTTTTCCGGTACTCGCCCGAACAGTTTTTCGATACTCGCACGGATTCTTCCTTTTTCCGATACTCGCTCGGATTATATCATTTTTCCGTACTCACACTTATTCGACTCTTTTCGGGTACTCGCCCGGATAGTTTTTCGATACTCGCACGGATTCTGCCTTTTTCCGATACTCGCTCGGATTATATCATTTTTCGGTACTCACACTTATTCGACTCTTTTCGGGTACTCGCCCGGACAGTTTTTCCATACTCGCACGGATTCAGCCTTTTTCCGATAGTCGCTTGGATAATATAATTTTTCGGTGCTCACACTTATTCGACTCTTTTCGGGTACTCGCCCCGACAAATTTTCGATACTCACACGGATTCTATGATTTTTTCGTACTCACACTTATTCGACGCTTTTCCGGTACTCGCCCGGACAGTTTTTCGATACTCGCACGGATTCTGCCTTTTTCCGATACTCGCTCGGATTATATCATTTTTCGGTACTCACACTTATTCGACTCTTTTCGGGTACTCTCCCAGACAGTGTTTCCATACTCGTACGGATTCTGCCTTTTTCGGATACTCGCTCGGGTTATTTCATTTTTCGGTACTCACACTTATTCGACTCTTTTCGGGTACTCGCCTGGACAGTTTTTCCATACTCGCAAGGATTCAGCCTTTTTCCGATAGTCGCTCGGATAATATCTTTTTTTGGTGCTCACACTTATTCGACTTTTTTCGGGTACTCGCCAGGACAGTTTTTCCATACTCGCGCGGATTCAGCCTTTTTCCGATAGTCGCTTGGATAATATCATTTTTCAGTGCTCACACTTATTTGACTCTTTTCGGGTACTCTCCCGGACAGTTTTTCCATACTCGCACGGATTCTGCCATTTTTCAGTACTCACCCGGATTCTATCATTTTTTAGTACTCACACTTATTCGACGCTTTTCCGGTACTCGCCCGAACAGTTTTTCGATACTCGCAAGGATTCTGCCTTTTTCCGATACTCGCTCGGATTATATCATTTTTCGGTACTCACACTTATTCGACTCTTTTCGGGTACTCTCCCAGACAGTGTTTCCATACTCGTACAGATTCTGCCTTTTTCGGATACTCGCTCGGGTTATTTCATTTTTCGGTACTCACACTTATTCGACTCTTTTCGGGTACTCGCCTGGACAGTTTTTCCATACTCGCAAGGATTCAGCCTTTTTCCGATAGTCGCTCGGATAATATCTTTTTTTGGTGCTCACACTTATTTGACTCTTTTCGGGTACTCGCCAGGACAGTTTTTCCATACTCGCACGGATTCAGCCTTTTTCCGATAGTCGCTTGGATAATATCATTTTTCAGTGCTCACACTTATTTGACTCTTTTCGGGTACTCTCCCGGACAGTTTTTCCATACTCGCACGGATTCTGCCATTTTTCAGTACTCGCCCGGATTCTATCATTTTTTAGTACTCATACTTATTCGACGCTTTTTCGGTACTCGTCCGAACAGTTTTTCGATACTCGCACGGATTCTGCCTTTTTCCGATACTCGCTCGGATTATATCATTTTTCGGTACCCACACTTATTCGACTCTTTTCGGGTACTCGCCCGGACAGTTTTTCCGTACTCGCACGGATTCAGCCTTTTTCCGATAGTCGCTTGGATAATATAATTTTTCGGTGCTCACACTTATTCGACTCTTTTCGGGTACTCTCCCGGACAGTGTTTCCATACTCGTACGGACTCTACCTTTTTTCGATAGTCGCTTGGATAATATCATTTTTCAGTGCTCACACTTATTGGACTCTTTTCGGGTACTATCCCGGACAGTTTTTCCATACTCGCACGGATTCTGCCATTTTTCAGTACTCGCCCGGATTCTATCATTTTTTAGTACTCACACTTATTCGACGCTTTTCCGGTACTCGCCCGAATTGTTTTTCGATACTCGCACGGATTCTGCCTTTTTCCGATACTCGCTCGGATTATATCATTTTTCGGTACTCACACTTATTCGACTCTTTTCGGGTACTCGCCCGGACAATTTTTCCATACTCCCACGGATTCAGCCTTTTTCCGATAGTCGCTCGGGTTATATTATTTTTCGGTACTCACACTTATTCGACTCTTTTCGGGTACTCGCCCGGACAGTTTTTCGATATTCGCACGGATTCTGCCTTTTTCCGATACTCGCTCGGATTATATCATTTTTCGGTACTCACACTTATTCGACTCTTTTCGGGTACTCGCCCGGACAGTTTTTCGATATTCGCACGGATTCTGCCTTTTTCCGATACTCGCTCGGATTATATCATTTTTCGGTACTCACACTTATTCGACTCTTTTCGGGTACTCGCCCGGACAGTTTTTCCATACTCGCACGGATTCAGCCTTTTTCCGATAGTCGCTTGGATAATATAATTTTTCGGTGCTCACACTTATTCGACTCTTTTCGGGTACTCGCCCCGACAAATTTTCGATACTCACACGGATTCTATGATTTTTTCGTACTCACACTTATTCGACGCTTTTCCGGTACTCGCCCGGACAGTTTTTCGATACTCGCACGGATTCTGCCTTTTTCCGATACTCGCTCGGATTATATCATTTTTCGGTACTCACACTTATTCGACTCTTTTCGGGTACTCTCCCAGACAGTGTTTCCATACTCGTACGGATTCTGCCTTTTTCGGATACTCGCTCGGGTTATTTCATTTTTCGGTACTCACACTTATTCGACTCTTTTCGGGTACTCGCCTGGACAGTTTTTCCATACTCGCAAGGATTCAGCCTTTTTCCGATAGTCGCTCGGATAATATCTTTTTTTGGTGCTCACACTTATTCGACTTTTTTCGGGTACTCGCCAGGACAGTTTTTCCATACTCGCGCGGATTCAGCCTTTTTCCGATAGTCGCTTGGATAATATCATTTTTCAGTGCTCACACTTATTTGACTCTTTTCGGGTACTCTCCCGGACAGTTTTTCCATACTCGCACGGATTCTGCCATTTTTCAGTACTCACCCGGATTCTATCATTTTTTAGTACTCACACTTATTCGACGCTTTTCCGGTACTCGCCCGAACAGTTTTTCGATACTCGCAAGGATTCTGCCTTTTTCCGATACTCGCTCGGATTATATCATTTTTCGGTACTCACACTTATTCGACTCTTTTCGGGTACTCTCCCAGACAGTGTTTCCATACTCGTACAGATTCTGCCTTTTTCGGATACTCGCTCGGGTTATTTCATTTTTCGGTACTCACACTTATTCGACTCTTTTCGGGTACTCGCCTGGACAGTTTTTCCATACTCGCAAGGATTCAGCCTTTTTCCGATAGTCGCTCGGATAATATCTTTTTTTGGTGCTCACACTTATTTGACTCTTTTCGGGTACTCGCCAGGACAGTTTTTCCATACTCGCACGGATTCAGCCTTTTTCCGATAGTCGCTTGGATAATATCATTTTTCAGTGCTCACACTTATTTGACTCTTTTCGGGTACTCTCCCGGACAGTTTTTCCATACTCGCACGGATTCTGCCATTTTTCAGTACTCGCCCGGATTCTATCATTTTTTAGTACTCATACTTATTCGACGCTTTTTCGGTACTCGTCCGAACAGTTTTTCGATACTCGCACGGATTCTGCCTTTTTCCGATACTCGCTCGGATTATATCATTTTTCGGTACCCACACTTATTCGACTCTTTTCGGGTACTCGCCCGGACAGTTTTTCCGTACTCGCACGGATTCAGCCTTTTTCCGATAGTCGCTTGGATAATATAATTTTTCGGTGCTCACACTTATTCGACTCTTTTCGGGTACTCTCCCGGACAGTGTTTCCATACTCGTACGGACTCTACCTTTTTTCGATAGTCGCTTGGATAATATCATTTTTCAGTGCTCACACTTATTGGACTCTTTTCGGGTACTATCCCGGACAGTTTTTCCATACTCGCACGGATTCTGCCATTTTTCAGTACTCGCCCGGATTCTATCATTTTTTAGTACTCACACTTATTCGACGCTTTTCCGGTACTCGCCCGAATTGTTTTTCGATACTCGCACGGATTCTGCCTTTTTCCGATACTCGCTCGGATTATATCATTTTTCGGTACTCACACTTATTCGACTCTTTTCGGGTACTCGCCCGGACAATTTTTCCATACTCCCACGGATTCAGCCTTTTTCCGATAGTCGCTCGGGTTATATTATTTTTCGGTACTCACACTTATTCGACTCTTTTCGGGTACTCGCCCGGACAGTTTTTCGATATTCGCACGGATTCTGCCTTTTTCCGATACTCGCTCGGATTATATCATTTTTCGGTACTCACACTTATTCGACTCTTTTCGGGTACTCGCCCGGACAGTTTTTCGATATTCGCACGGATTCTGCCTTTTTCCGATACTCGCTCGGATTATATCATTTTTCGGTACTCACACTTATTCGACTCTTTTCGGGTACTCGCCAGGACAGTTTTTCCATACTCGCACGGATTCAGCCTTTTTCCGATAGTCGCTTGGATAATATCATTTTTCAGTGCTCACACTTATTTGACTCTTTTCGGGTACTCTCCCGGACAGTTTTTCCATACTCGCACAGATTCTGCCATTTTTCAGTACTCGCCCGGATTCTATCATTTTTTAGTACTCATACTTATTCGACGCTTTATCGGTACTCGCCCGAACAGTTTTTCCATACTCGTACGGATTCAACCTTTTTCGGATACTCGCTCGGGTTATATCATTTTTCGGTACTCACACTTATTCGACTCTTTTCGGGTACTCGCCCGGACAGTTTTTCCATACTCGCACGGATTCAGCCTTTTTCGGATAGTCCCTCGGATAACATCATTTTTCGGTGCTCACACTTATTCGACTCTTTTCGGGCACTCTCCCGGACAGTTTTTCCATACTCGCACGGATTCTGCCATTTTTCAGCACTCGCCCGTATTCTATCATTTTTTAGTAGTCACACTTATTCGACGCTTTTCCGGTACTCGCCCGAACAGTTTTTCGATACTCGCACGGATTCTTCCTTTTTCCGATACTCGCTCGGATTATATCATTTTTCAGTACTCACACTTATTCGACTCTTTTCGGGTACTCGCCCAGATAGTTTTTCGATACTCGCACGGATTCTGCCTTTTTCCGATACTCGCTCGGATTATATCATTTTTCGGTACTCACACTTATTCGACTCTTTTCGGGTACTCGCCCGGACAGTTTTTCCATACTCGCACGGATTCAGCCTTTTTCCGATAGTCGCTTGGATAATATAATTTTTCGGTGCTCACACTTATTCGACTCTTTTCGGGTACTCTCCCGGACAGTGTTTCCATACTCGTACGGACTCTACCTTTTTCCGATAGTCGCTTGGATAATATCATTTTTCAGTGCTCACACTTATTGGACTCTTTTCGGGTACTCTCCCGGACAGTTTTTCCATACTCACACGGATTCTGCCATTTTTCAGTACTCGCCCGGATTCTATCATTTTTTAGTACTCACACTTATTCGACGCTTTTCCGGTACTCGCACGGATTCTGTCTTTTTCCGATACTCGCTCGGATTATATCATTTTTCGGTACTCACACTTATTCGACTCTTTTCGGGTACTCGCCCGGACAGTTTTTCGATACTCACACGGATCCTGCCTTTTTCCGATACTCGCTCGGATTATATCATTTTTCGGTACTCACACTTATTCGACACTTTTCGGGTACTCGCCCGAACAGTTTTTCGATACTCGCACGGATTCAGCCTTTTTCTTATACTCTCTCGGATTATATCATTTTTCCCTACTCACACTTATTCGACCCTTTTCCGATACTCTCCCGGACAGTTTTTCCATACTCGCACAGATTCAGCCTTTTTCTTATACTCTCTCGGATTATATCATTTTTCCCTACTCACACTTATTCGACTCTTTTCGGGTACTCTCCCGGACAGTTTTTCCATACTCGTACGGATTCTGCCTTTTTCCGATACTCGCTCGAATTATATCATTTTTCGGTACTCACACTTATTCGACTCTTTTCGGGTACTCTCCCAGACAGTGTTTCCATACTCGTACGGATTCTGCCTTTTTCGGATACTCGCTCGGGTTATATCATTTTTCGGTACTCACACTTATTCGACTCTTTTCGGGTACTCGCCCGGACAGTTTTTCCATACTCGCAAGGATTCAGCCTTTTTCCGATAGTCGCTCGGATAATATCTTTTTTTGGAGCTCACGCTTATTCCACTCTTTTCGGGTACTCGCTAGGACAGTTTTTCCATACTCGCACGGATTCAGCCTTTTTCCGATAGTCGCTTGGATAATATCATTTTTCAGTGCTCACACTTATTTGACTCTTTTCGGGTACTCTCCCGGACAGTTTTTCCATACTCGCACGGATTCTGCCATTTTTCAGTACTCGCCCGGATTCTATCATTTTTTAGTACTCATACTTATTCGACGCTTTTTCGGTACTCGCCCGAACAGTTTTTCGATACTCGCACGGATTCTGCCTTTTTCCGATACTCGCTCAGATTATATCATTTTTCGGTACTCACACTTATTCGACACTTTTCGGGTACTCGCCCGGACAGCTTTTCGATACTCGCACGGATTCTGCCTTTTTCGGATACTCGCTCGGGTTATATCATTTTTCGGTACTCACACTTATTCGACTCTTTTCGGGTACTCGCCCGAGCAGTTTTTCGATACTCGCACGGATTCAGCCTTTTTCTTATACTCTCTCGGATTATATCATTTTTCAATACTCACACTTATTCGACTCTTTTCGGGTACTCTCCCGGACAGTTTTTCCATACTCGCACGGATTCTGCCATTTTTCAGTACTCGCCCGGATTCTATCATTTTTTAGTACTCACAGTTATTCGACGCTTTTCCGGTACTCGCTCGGACAGTTTTTCGATACTCGCACGGATTCTGCCTTTTTCCGATACTCGCTCAGATTATATCATTTTTCGGTACTCACACTTATTCGACTCTTTTCGGGTACTCGCCCGGAGAGTTTTTCCATACTCGTACGGATTCTGCCTTTTTCCGATACTCGCTCGGATTATATCATTTTTCGGTACTCACACTTATTCGACTCTTTTCGGGTACTCTCCCAGACAGTGTTTGCATACTCGTACGGATTCTGCCTTTTTCGGATACTCGCTCGGGTTATATCATTTTTCGGTACTCACACTTATTCGACTCTTTTCGGGTACTCGCCTGGACAGTTTTTCATACTCGCAAGGATTCAGCCTTTTTCCGATAGTCGCTTGGATAATATCTTTTTTTGGTGCTCACACTTATTCCACTCTTTTCGGGTACTCGCCAGGACAGTTTTTCCATACTCGCACGGATTCAGCCTTTTTCCGATAGTCGCTTGGATAATATCATTTTTCAGTGCTCATACTTATTTGACTCTTTTCGGGTACTCTCCCGGACAGTTTTTCCATACTCGCACGGATTCTGCCATTTTTCAGTACTCGCCCGGATTCTATCATTTTTTAGTACTCATACTTATTCGACGCTTTTTCGGTACTCGCCCGAACAGTTTTTCGATACTCGCACGGATTCTGCCTTTTTCCGATACTCGCTCGGATTATATCATTTTTCGGTACTCACACTTATTCGACTCTTTTCGGGTACTCGCCCGGACAGTTTTTCGATACTCACACGGATCCTGCCTTTTTCCGATACTCGCTCGGATTGTATCATTTTTCGGTACTCACACTTATTCGACACTTTTCGGGTACTCGCCCGAACAGTTTTTCGATACTCGCACGGATTCAGCCTTTTTCTTATACTCTCTCGGATTATATCATTTTTCCCTACTCACACTTATTCGACTCTTTTCCGGTACTCTCCCGGACAGTTTTTCCATACTCGCACGGATTCAGCCTTTTTCTTATACTCTCTCGGATTATATCATTTTTCCCTACTCACACTTATTCGACTCTTTTCGGGTACTCTCCCGGACAGTTTTTCCATACTCGCACGGATTCTGCCATTTTTCAGTACTCGCCCGGATTCTATCATTTTTTAGTACTCACAGTTATTCGACGCTTTTCCGGTACTCGCTCGGACAGTTTTTCGATACTCGCACGGATTCTGCCTTTTTCCGATACTCGCTCAGATTATATCATTTTTCGGTACTCACACTTATTCGACTCTTTTCGGGTACTCGCCCGGACAGTTTTTCCATACTCGTACGGATTCTGCCTTTTTCCGATACTCGCTCGGATTATATCATTTTTCGGTACTCACACTTATTCGACTCTTTTCGGGTACTCGCCCGGACAGTTTTTCCATACTCGTACGGATTCTGCCTTTTTCCGATACTCGCTCGGATTATATCATTTTTCGGTACTCACACTTATTCGACTCTTTTCGGGTACTCTCCCAGACAGTGTTTCCATACTCGTACGGATTCTGCCTTTTTCGGATACTCGCTCGGGTTATATCATTTTTCGGTACTCACGCTTATTCGACTCTTTTCGGGTACTCGCCTGGACAGTTTTTCCATACTCGCAAGGATTCAGCCTTTTTCCGATAGTCGCTCGGATAATATCTTTTTTTGGTGCTCACACTTATTCCACTCTTTTCAGGTACTCGCCAGGACAGTTTTTCCATACTCGCACGGATTCAGCCTTTTTCCAATAGTCGCTTGGATAATATCATTTTTCAGTGCTCACACTTATTTGACTCTTTTTGGGTACTCTCCCGGACAGTTTTTCCATACTCGCACGGATTCTGCCATTTTTCAGTACTCGCCCGGATTCTATCATTTTTTAGTACTCATACTTATTCGACGCTTTTTCGGTACTCGCCCGAACAGTTTTTCGATACTCGCACGGATTCTGCCTTTTTCCGATACTCGCTCGGATTATATCATTTTTCGGTACTCACACTTATTCGACTCTTTTCGGGTACTCGCCCGGACAGTTTTTCGATACTCACACGGATTCTGCCTTTTTCCGATACTCGCTCGGATTATATCATTTTTCGGTACTCACACTTATTCGACTCTTTTCGGGTACTCGCCCGGACAGTTTTTCGATACTCACACGGATTCTGCCTTTTTCCGATACTCGCTCGGATTATATCATTTTCCGGTACTCACACTTATTCGACACTTTTCGGGTACTCGCCCGAACAGTTTTTCGATACTCGCACGGATTCAGCCTTTTTCTTATACTCTCTCGGATTATATCATTTTTCGGTACTCACACTTTTTCGACTCTTTTCCGGTACTCTCCCGGACAGTTTTTCCATACTCGCACGGATTCTACCATTTTTCGGTACTTGCCCGGATTCTATAATTTTTTAGTACTCACACTTATTCGACGCTTTTCCGGTACTCGCCCGGTCAGTTTTTCGATACTCGCACGGATTCTGCCTTTTTCCGATACTCGCTCAGATTATATCATTTTTCGGTACTCACACTTATTCGACTCTTTTCGGGTACTCGCCCGGACAGTTTTTCCATACTCGCACGGATTCAGCCTTTTTCCGATAGTCGCTCGGATAATATCATTTTTCGGTGCTCACACTTATTCGACTCTTTTCGGGTACTCGCTAGGACAGTTTTTCCATACTCGCACGGATTCAGCCTTTTTCCGATAGTCGCTCGGATAATATCATTTTTCGGTGCTCACACTTATTCGACTCTTTTCGGGTACTCTCCCGGACAGTTTTTCCATACTCGCACGGATTCTGCCATTTTTCAGTACTCGCCCGGATTCTATCATTTTTTAGTACTCATACTTATTCGACGCTTTTTCGGTGCTCGCCCGAACAGTTTTTCGATACTCGCACGGATTCTGCCTTTTTCCGATACTCGCTCGGATTATATCATTTTTCGGTACTCACACTTATTCGACTCTTTTCGGGTACTCGCCCGGACAGTTTTTCGAAACTCCCACGGATTCTGCCTTTTTCCGATACTCGCTCGGATTATATCATTTTTTGGTACTCACACTTATTCGACACTTTTCGGGTACTCGCCCGGACAGCTTTTCTATACTCACACGGATTCTGCCTTTTTCCGATACTCGCTCGGATTATATCATTTTTCGGTACTCACACTTATTCGACACTTTTCGGGTACTCGCCCGGACAGCTTTTCGATACTCGCACGGATTCTGCCTCTTTCGGATACTCGCTCGGATTATATCATTTTTCGGTACTCACACTTATTCGACTCTTTTCGGGTACTCGCCCGGACAGTTTTTCCATACTCGCACGGATTCACCCTTTTTCCGATAGTCGCTCTGATAATATCATTTTTCGGTGCTCACACTTATTCGACTCTTTTCGGGTACTCTCCCGGACAGTTTTTCCATACTCGCACGGATTCAGCCTTTTTCCGATAGTCGCTCGGATAATATCATTTTTCGGTGCTCACACTTATTCGACTCTTTTCGGGTACTCGCTAGGACAGTTTTTCCATACTCGCACGGATTCAGCCTTTTTCCGATACTCGCTCGGATTATATCATTTTTCGGTACTCACACTTATTCGACTCTTTTCGGGTACTCTCCCAGACAGTGTTTCCATACTCGCACGGATTCTGCCTTTTTCGGATACTCGGTCGGGTTATATCATTTTTCGGTACTCACACTTATTCGACTCTTTTCGGGTACTCGCCTGGACAGTTTTTCCATACTCGCAAGGATTTAGCCTTTTTCCGATAGTCGCTCGGATAATATCTTTTTTTGGTGCTCACACTTATTCCACTCTTTTCGGGTACTCGCCAGGACAGTTTTTCCATACTCGCACGGATTCTGCCTTTTTCAGATAGTCGCTTGGATAATATCATTTTTCAGTGCTCACACTTATTTGACTCTTTTCGGGTACTCTCCCGGACAGTTTTTCCATACTCGCACGGATTCTGCCATTTTTCAGTACTCGCCCGGATTCTATCATTTTTTAGTACTCATACTTATTCGACGATTTTTCGGTACTCGCCCGAACAGTTTTTCGATACTCGCACGGATTCTGCCTTTTTCCGATACTCGCTCGGATTATATCATTTTTCGGTACTCACACTTATTCGACTCTTTTCGGGTACTCGCCCGGACAGTTTTTCGAAACTCCCACGGATTCTGCCTTTTTCCGATACTCGCTCGGATTATATCATTTTTTGGTACTCACACTTATTCGACACTTTTCGGGTACTCGCCCGGACAGCTTTTCTATACTCACACGGATTCTGCCTTTTTCCGATACTCGCTCGGATTATATCATTTTTCGGTACTCACACTTATTCGACACTTTTCGGGTACTCGCCCGGACAGCTTTTCGATACTCGCACGGATTCTGCCTCTTTCGGATACTCGCTCGGATTATATCATTTTTCGGTACTCACACTTATTCGACTCTTTTCGGGTACTCGCCCGGACAGTTTTTCCATACTCGCACGGATTCACCCTTTTTCCGATAGTCGCTCTGATAATATCATTTTTCGGTGCTCACACTTATTCGACTCTTTTCGGGTACTCTCCCGGACAGTTTTTCCATACTCGCACGGATTCTGCCATTTTTCAGTACTCGCCCGGATTCTATCATTTTTTAGTACTCACAGTTATTCGACGCTTTTCCGGTACTCGTTCGGACAGTTTTTCGATACTCGCACGGATTCTGCCTTTTTCCGATACTCGCTTTGATTATATCATTTTTCGGTACTCACACTTATTCGACTCTTTTCGGGTACTCGCCCGGACAGTTTTTCCATACTCGTATGGATTCTGCCTTTTTCCGATACTCGCTCGGATTATATCATTTTTCGGTACTCACACTTATTCGACTCTTTTCGGGTACTCTCCCAGACAGTGTTTCCATACTCGTACGGATTCTGCCTTTTTCGGATACTTGCTCGGGTTATATCATTTTTCGGTACTCACACTTATTCGACTCTTTTCGGGTACTCGCCTGGACAGTTTTTCCATACTCGCAAGGATTCAGCCTTTTTCCGATAGTCGCTCGGATAATATCTTTTTTTGGTGCTCACACTTATTCCACTCTTTTCGGGTACTCGCCAGGACAGTTTTTCCATACTCGCACGGATTCAGCCTTTTTCCGATAGTCGCTTGGATAATATCATTTTTCAGTGCTCACACTTATTTGACTCTTTTCGGGTACTCTCCCGGACAGTTTTTCCATACTCGCACGGATTCTACCATTTTTCAGTACTCGCCCGGATTCTATCATTTTTTAGTACTCATACTTATTCGACGCTTTTTCGGTACTCGTCCGAACAGTTTTTCGATACTCGCACGGATTCTGCCTTTTTCCGATACTCGCTCGGATTATATCATTTTTCGGTACTCACACTTATTCTTCTCTTTTCGGGTACTCGCCCGGACAGTTTTTCGATTCTCACACGGATTCTGCCTTTTTCCGATACTCGCTCGGATTATATCATTTGTCGGTACTCACACTTATTTGACACTTTTCGGGTACTCGCCCGGACAGCTTTTCGATACTCGCACGGATTTTGCCTTTTTCGGATACTCGCTCGGGTTATATCATTTTTCGGTACTCACACTTATTCGACTCTTTTCGGGTACTCGCCCGAACAGTTTTTCGATACTCGCACGGATTCAGCCTTTTTCTTATACTCTCTCGGATTATATCATTTTTCGGTACTCACACTTATTCGACTCTTTTCGGGTACTCTCCCGGACAGTTTTTCCATACTCGCACGGATTCTGCCATTTTTCAGTACTCGCCCGGATTCTATCATTTTTTAGTACTCACAGTTATTCGACGCTTTTTCGGTACTCGCTCGGACAGTTTTTCGATACTCGCACGGATTCTGCCTTTTTCCGATACTCGCTCAGATTATATCATTTTTCGGTACTCACACTTATTCGACTCTTTTCGGGTACTCGCCCGGACAGTTTTTCCATACTCGCACGGATTCAGCCTTTTTCCGATAGTCGCTCGGATAATATCATTTTTCGGTGCTCACACTTATTCGACTCTTTTCGGGTACTCGCCCGGACAGTTTTTTGGATACTCACACGGATTCTGCCTTTTTCGATACTCGCTCGGATTATATCATTTTTCGGTACTCACACTTATTCGACTCTTTTCGGGTACTCGCCCGAACAGTTTTTCGATACTCGAACGGATTCAGCCTTTTTCTTATACTCTCTCGGATTATATCATTTTTCGGTACTCATACTTAATCGACTCTTTTCCGGAACTCTCCCGGACAGTTTTTCCATATTCGCACGGATTCTACCATTTTTCGGTACTTGCCCGGATTCTATAATTTTTTAGTACTCACCCTTATTCGACGCTTTTCCGGTACTCGCCCGTTCAGTTTTTCGATACTCGCACGGATTCTGCCTTTTTCCGATACTCGCTCAGATTATATCATTTTTCGGTACTCACACTTATTCGACACTTTTCGGGTACT
The DNA here is from genome assembly GCF_030704535.1 of Vitis vinifera. Lineage (NCBI taxonomy): Eukaryota > Viridiplantae > Streptophyta > Magnoliopsida > Vitales > Vitaceae > Vitis > Vitis vinifera. The sequence goes on along the minus strand of NC_081823.1, from coordinate 16,767,805 downwards.
CGCCAGGACAGTTTTTCCATACTCGCACGGATTCAGCCTTTTTCCGATAGTCGCTCGGATAATATCATTTTTCGGTGCTCACACTTATTCGACTCTTTTCGGGTACTCTCCCGGACAGTTTTTCCATACTCGCACGGATTCTGCCATTTTTCAGTACTCGGTCGGATTCTATCATTTTTTAGTACTCACAGTTATTCGACGCTTTTCGGGTACTCGTCCGGACAGTTTTTCGATACTCGCACGGATTCTGCCTTTTTCCGATACTCGCTCAGATTATATCATTTTTCGGTACTCACCCTTATTCGACGCTTTTCCGGTACTCGCCCGTTCAGTTTTTCGATACTCGCACGGATTCAGCCTTTTTCTTATACTCTCTCGGATTATATCATTTTTCGGTACTCACACTTATTCGACTCTTTTCGGGTACTCTCCCGGACAGTTTTTCCATACTCGCACGGATTCTGCCATTTTTCAGTACTCGCCCGGATTCTATCATTTTTTAGTACTCACAGTTATTCGACGCTTTTTCGGTACTCGCTCGGACAGTTTTTCGATACTCGCACGGATTCTGCCTTTTTCCGATACTCGCTCAGATTATATCATTTTTCGGTACTCACACTTATTCGACTCTTTTCGGGTACTCGCCCGGACAGTTTTTCCATACTCGCACGGATTCAGCCTTTTTCCGATAGTCGCTCGGATAATATCATTTTTCGGTGCTCACACTTATTCGACTCTTTTCGGGTACTCGCCCGGACAGTTTTTTGGATACTCACACGGATTCTGCCTTTTTCGATACTCGCTCGGATTATATCATTTTTCGGTACTCACACTTATTCGACTCTTTTCGGGTACTCGCCCGAACAGTTTTTCGATACTCGAACGGATTCAGCCTTTTTCTTATACTCTCTCGGATTATATCATTTTTCGGTACTCATACTTAATCGACTCTTTTCCGGAACTCTCCCGGACAGTTTTTCCATATTCGCACGGATTCTACCATTTTTCGGTACTTGCCCGGATTCTATAATTTTTTAGTACTCACCCTTATTCGACGCTTTTCCGGTACTCGCCCGTTCAGTTTTTCGATACTCGCACGGATTCTGCCTTTTTCCGATACTCGCTCAGATTATATCATTTTTCGGTACTCACACTTATTCGACACTTTTCGGGTACTCGCCAGGACAGTTTTTCCATACTCGCACGGATTCAGCCTTTTTCCGATAGTCGCTCGGATAATATCATTTTTCGGTGCTCACACTTATTCGACTCTTTTCGGGTACTCTCCCGGACAGTTTTTCCATACTCGCACGGATTCTGCCATTTTTCAGTACTCGGTCGGATTCTATCATTTTTTAGTACTCACAGTTATTCGACGCTTTTCGGGTACTCGTCCGGACAGTTTTTCGATACTCGCACGGATTCTGCCTTTTTCCGATACTCGCTCAGATTATATCATTTTTCGGTACTCACCCTTATTCGACGCTTTTCCGGTACTCGCCCGTTCAGTTTTTCGATACTCGCACGGATTCTGCCTTTTTCCGATACTCGCTCAGATTATATCATTTTTCGGTACTCACACTTATTCGACTCTTTTCGGGTACTCGCCAGGACAGTTTTTCCATACTCGCACGGATTCAGCCTTTTTCCGATAGTCGCTTGGATAATATCATTTTTCAGTGCTCACACTTATTTGACTCTTTTCGGGTACTCTCCCGGACATTTTTTCCATACTCGCACGGATTCTGCCATTTTTCAGTACTCGCCCGGATTCTATCATTTTTTAGTACTCATACTTATTCGACGCTTTTTCGGTACTCGCTCGAACAGTTTTTCGATACTCGCACGGATTCTGCCTTTTTCCGATACTCGCTCGGATTATATCATTTTTCGGTACTCACACTTATTCGACTCTTTTCGGGTAGTCGCCCGGACAGTTTTTCGATAGTCACACGGATTCTGCCTTTTTCCGATACTCGCTCGGAATATATCATTTTTCGGTACTCACACTTATTCGACTCTTTTCGGGTACTCTCCCAGACAGTGTTTCCATACTCGTACGGATTCTGCCTTTTTCGGATACTCGCTCGGGTTATATCATTTTTCGGTACTCACGCTTATTCGACTCTTTTCGGGTACTCGCCTGGACAGTTTTTCTATACTCGGAAGGATTCAGCCTTTTTCCGATAGTCGCTCGGATAATATCTTTTTTTGGTGCTCACACTTATTCCACTCTTTTCGGGTACTCCCCAGGACAGTTTTTCCATACACGCACGGATTCAGCCTTTTTCCGATAGTCGCTTGGATAATATCATTTTTTAGTGCTCACACTTATTTGACTCTTTTCGGGTACTCTCCCGGACAGTTTTTCCATACTCGCACGGATTCTGCCATTTTTCAGTACTCGCCCGGATTCTATCATTTTTTAGTACTCATACTTATTCGACGCTTTTTCGGTACTCGCCCGAACAGTTTTTCGATACTCGCACGGATTCTGCCTTTTTCCGATACTCGCTCGGATTATATCATTTTTCGGTACTCACACTTATTCGACTCTTTTCGGGTACTCGCCCGGACAGTTTTTCGATACTCACACGGATTCTGCCTTTTTCCGATACTCGCTCGGATTATATCATTTTTCGGTACTCACACTTATTCGACACTTTTCGGGTACTCGCCCGGACAGCTTTTCGATACTCGCACGGATTCTGCCTTTTTCGGATACTCGCTCGGGTTATATCATTTTTCGGTACTCACACTTATTCGACTCTTTTCGGGTACTCGCCCGAACAGTTTTTCGATACTCGCACGGATTCAGCCTTTTTCTTATACTCTCTCGGATTATATCATTTTTCGGTACTCACACTTATTCGACTCTTTTCGGGTACTCTCCCGGACAGTTTTTCCATACTCGCACGGATTCTGCCATTTTTCAGAACTCGCCCGGATTCTATCATTTTTTAGTACTCACAGTTATTCGACGCTTTTCCGGTACTCGCCCGGACAGTTTTTCGATACTCGCACGGATTCTGCCTTTTTCCGATACTCGCTCGGGTTATATCATTTTTCGGTACTCAAACTTATTCGACTCTTTTCGGGTACTCGCCCGGACAGTTTTTCCATACTCGCACGGATTCAGCCTTTTTCCGATAGTCGCTCGGATAATATCATTTTTCGGTGCTCACACTTATTCGACTCTTTTCGGGTACTCTCCCGGACAGTTTTTCCATACTGGCACGGATTCTGCCATTTTTCCGTACTCGGTCGGATTCTATCATTTTTTAGTACTCACAGTTATTCGACGCTTTTCCGGTACTCACCCGGACAGTTTTTCGATACTCGCACGGATTCTGCCTTTTTTCGATACTCGCTCGGGTTATATCATTTTTCGGTACTCACACTTATTCGACTCTTTTCAGGTACTCGCCCGGACAGTTTTTCCATACTCGCAAGGATTCAGCCTTTTTCCGATAGTCGCTCGGATAATATCTTTTTTTGGTGCTCACACTTATTCGACTCTTTTCGGGTACTCGCTAGGACAGTTTTTCCATACTCGCACGGATTCAGCCTTTTTCCGATAGTCGCTCGGATAATATCATTTTTCGGTGCTCACACTTATTCGACTCTTTTCGGGTACTCTCCCGGACAGTTTTTCCATACTGGCACGGATTCTGCCATTTTTCCGTACTCGGTCGGATTCTATCATTTTTTAGTACTCACAGTTATTCGACGCTTTTCCGGTACTCACCCGGACAGTTTTTCGATACTCGCACGGATTCTGCCTTTTTTCGATACTCGCTCGGGTTATATCATTTTTCGGTACTCACACTTATTCGACTCTTTTCAGGTACTCGCCCGGACAGTTTTTCCATACTCGCAAGGATTCAGCCTTTTTCCGATAGTCGCTCGGATAATATCTTTTTTTGGTGCTCACACTTATTCGACTCTTTTCGGGTACTCGCTAGGACAGTTTTTCCATACTCGCACGGATTCAGCCTTTTTCCGATAGTCGCTTGGATAATATCATTTTTCAGTGCTCACACTTATTTGACTCTTTTCGGGTACTCTCCCGGAAAGTTTTTCCATACTCGCACAGATTCTGCCATTTTTCAGTACTCGCCCGGATTCTATCATTTTTTAGTACTCATACTTATTCGACGCTTTTTCGGTACTCGCCCGAAACAGTTTTTCGATACTCGCACGGATTCTGCCTTTTTCCGATACTCGCACGGATTATATCATTTTTCGGTACTCACACTTATTCGACTCTTTTCGGGTACTCGCCCGGACAGTTTTTCGATACTCACACGGATTCTGCCTTTTTCCGATACTCGCTCGGATTATATCATTTTTCGGTACTCACACTTATTCGACACTTTTCGGGTACTCGCCCGAACAGTTTTTCGATACTCGCACGGATTCAGCCTTTTTCTTATACTCTCTCGGATTATATCATTTTTCGGTACTCACACTTATTCGACTCTTTTCCGGAACTCTCCCGGACAGTTTTTCCATATTCGCAGGGATTCTACCATTTTTCGGTACTTGCCCGGATTCTATAATTTTTTAGTACTCACACTTATTCGACGCTTTTCCGGTACTCGCCCGGTCAGTTTTTCGATACTCGCACGGATTCTGCCTTTTTCCGATACTCGCTCAGATTATATTATTTTTCGGTACTCACACTTATTCGACTCTTTTCGGGTACTCTCCCGGACAGTTTTTCCATACTGGCACGGATTCTGCCATTTTTCAGTACTCGGTCGGATTCTATCATTTTTTAGTACTCACAGTTATTCGACGCTTTTCCGGTACTCACCCGGACAGTTTTTCGATACTCGCACGGATTCTGCCTTTTTTCGATACTCGCTCGGGTTATATCATTTTTCGGTACTCACACTTATTCGACTCTTTTCGGGTACTCGCCCGGACAGTTTTTCCATACTCGCAAGGATTCAGCCTTTTTCCGATAGTCGCTCGGATAATATCATTTTTCGGTACTCACACTTATTCGACTCTTTTCGGGTACTCTCCCAGACAGTGTTTCCATACTCGTACGGATTCTGCCTTTTTCGGATACTCGCTCGGGTTATATCATTTTTCGGTACTCACACTTATTCGACTCTTTTCGGGTACTCGCCCGGACAGTTTTTCCATACTCGCAAGGATTCAGCCTTTTTCCGATAGTCGCTCCGATAATATCTTTTTTTGGTGCTCACACTTATTCGACTCTTTTCGGGTACTCGCTAGGACAGTTTTTCCATACTCGCACGGATTCAGCCTTTTTCCGATAGTCGCTTGGATAATATCATTTTTCAGTGCTCAAACTTATTTGACTCTTTTCGGGTACTCTCCCGGACAGTTTTTCCATACTCGCACGGATTCTGCCATTTTTCAGTACTCGCCCGGATTCTATCATTTTTTAGTACTCATACTTATTCGACGCTTTTTCGGTACTCGCTCGAACAGTTTTTCGATACTCGCACGGATTCTGCCTTTTTCCGATACTCGCTCGGATTATATCATTTTTCAGTACTCACACTTATTCGACTCTTTTCGGGTACTCTCCCAGACAGTGTTTCCATACTCGTACGGATTCTGCCTTTTTCGGATACTCGCTCGGGTTATATCATTTTTCGGTACTCACACTTATTCGACTCTTTTCGGGTACTCGCCTGGACAGTTTTTCCATACTCGCAAGGATTCAGCCTTTTTCCGATAGTCGCTCGGATAATATCTTTTTTTGGTGCTCACACTTATTCCACTCTTTTCGGGTACTCGCCAGGACAGTTTTTCCATACTCGCACGGATTCAGCCTTTTTCCGATAGTCGCTTGGATAATATCATTTTTCAGTGCTCACACTTATTTGGCTCTTTTCGGGTACTCTCCCTGACAGTTTTTCCATACTCGCACGGATTCTGCCATTTTTCAGTACTCGCCCGGATTCTATCATTTTTTAGTACTCATACTTATTCGACGCTTTTTCGGTACTCGTCCGAACAGTGTTTCGATACTCCCACGGATTCTGCCTTTTTCCGATACTCGCTCGGATTATTTCATTTTTCGGTACTCACACTTATTTGACTCTTTTCAGGTACTTGCCCGGACAGTTTTTCGATACTCACACGGATTCTGCCTTTTTCCGATACTCGCTCGGATTATATCATTTTTCGGTACTCACACTTATTCGACACTTTTCGGGTACTCGCCCAGACAGCTTTTCGATACTCGCACGGATTCTGCCTTTTTCGGATACTCGCTCGGGTTATATCATTTTTCGGTACTCACACTTATTCGACTCTTTTCGGGTACTCGCCCGAACAGTTTTTCGATACTCGCATGGATTCAGCCTTTTTCTTATACTCTCTCGGATTATATCATTTTTCGGTACTCACACTTATTCGACTCTTTTCGGGTACTCTCCCGGACAGTTTTTCCATACTCGCACGGATTCTGCCATTTTTCAGAACTCGCCCGGATTCTATCATTTTTTAGTACTCACAGTTATTCGACGCTTTTCCGGTACTCGCCCGGACAGTTTTTCGATACTCGCACGGATTCTGCCTTTTTCCGATACTCGCTCGGGTTATATCATTTTTCGGTACTCAAACTTATTCGACTCTTTTCGGGTACTCGCCCGGACAGTTTTTCCATAATCGCACGGATTCAGCCTTTTTCCGATAGTCGCTCGGATAATATCATTTTTCGGTGCTCACACTTATTCGACTCTTTTCGGGTACTCTCCCGGACAGTTTTTCCATACTGGCACGGATTCTGCCATTTTTCAGTACTCGGTCGGATTCTATCATTTTTTAGTACTCACAGTTATTCGACGCTTTTCCGGTACTCACCCGGACAGTTTTGCGATACTCGCACGGATTCTGCCTTTTTTCGATACTCGCTCGGGTTATATCATTTTTCGGTACTCACACTTATTCGACTCTTTTCGGGTACTCGCCCGGACAGTTTTTCCATACTCGCAAGGATTCAGCCTTTTTTCGATAGTCGCTCAGATAATATCTTTTTTTGGTGCTCACACTTATTCGACTCTTTTCGGGTACTCGCTAGGACAGTATTTCCATACTCGCACGGATTCAGCCTTTTTCCGATAGTCGCTTGGATAATATCATTTTTCAGTGCTCACACTTATTTGACTCTTTTCGGGTACTCTCCCGGACAGTTTTTCCATACTCGCACAGATTCTGCCATTTTTCAGTACTCGCCCGGATTCTATCATTTTTTAGTACTCATACTTATTCGACGCTTTTTCGGTACTCGCCCGAACAGTTTTTCGATACTCGCACGGATTCTGCCTTTTTCCGATACTCGCTCGGATTATATCATTTTTCGGTACTCACACTTATTCGACTCTTTTCGGGTACTCGCCCGGACAGTTTTTCGATACCCACACGGATTCTGCCTTTTTCCGATACTCGCTCGGATTATATCATTTTTCGGTACTCACACTTATTCGACACTTTTCGGGTACTCGCCCGAACAGTTTTTCGATACTCGCACGGATTCAGCCTTTTTCTTATACTCTCTCGGATTATATCATTTTTCGGTACTCACACTTATTCGACTCTTTTCCGGAACTCTCCCGGACAGTTTTTCCATATTCGCACGGATTCTACCATTTTTCGGTACTTGCCCGGATTCTATAATTTTTTAGTACTCACACTTATTCGACGCTTTTCCGGTACTCGCCCGGTCAGTTTTTCGATACTCGCACGGATTCTGCCTTTTTCCGATACTCGCTCAGATTATATCATTTTTCGGTACTCACACTTATTCGACTCTTTTCGGGTAGTCGCCCGGACAGTTTTTCCATACTCGCACGGATTCAGCCTTTTTCCGATAGTCGCTCGGATAATATCATTTTTCGGTGCTCACACTTATTCGACTCTTTTCGGGTACTCTCCCGGACAGTTTTTCCATACTCGCACGAATTCTGCCATTTTTCAGTACTCGGTCGGATTCTATCATTTTTTAGTACTCACAGTTATTCGACGCTTTTCGGGTACTCGCCCGGACAGTTTTTCGATACTCGCACGGATTCTGCCTTTTTCCGATACTCGCTCAGATTATATCATTTTTCGGTACTCACACTTATTCGACTCTTTTCGGGTACTCGCCGGGACAGTTTTTCCATACTCGTACGGATTCTGCCTTTTTCCGATACTCGCTCGGATTATATCATTTTTCGGTACTCACACTTATTCGACTCTTTTCGGGTACTCCCCTGGACAGTTTTTCCATACTCGCAAGGATTCAGCCTTTTTCCGATAGTCGCTCGGATAATATCTTTTTTTGGTGCTCACACTTATTCCACTCTTTTCGGGTACTCGCCAGGACAGTTTTTCCATACTCGCACGGATTCAGCCTTTTTCCGATAGTCGCTTGGATAATATCATTTTTCAGTGCTCACACTTATTTGACTCTTTTCGGGTACTCTCCCGGACAGTTTTTCCATACTCGCACGGATTCTGCCATTTTTCAGTACTCGCCCGGATTCTATCATTTTTTAGTACTCATACTTATTCGACGCTTTTTCGGTACTCGTCCGAACAGTGTTTCGATACTCGCACGGATTCTGCCTTTTTCCGATACTCGCTCGGATTATTTCATTTTTCGGTACTCACACTTATTCGACTCTTTTCCGGTACTCGCCCGGACAGTTTTTCGATACTCACACGGATTCTGCCTTTTTCCGATACTCGCTCGGATTATATCATTTTTCGGTACTCACACTTATTCGACACTTTTCGGGTACTCGCCCGGACAGCTTTTCGATACTCGCACGGATTCTGCCTTTTTCGGATACTCGCTCGGGTTATATCATTTTTCGGTACTCACACTTATTCGACTCTTTCCGGGTATTCGCCCGAACAGTTTTTCGATACTCGCACGGATTCAGCCTTTTTCTTATACTCTCTCGGATTATATCATTTTTCGGTACTCACACTTATACGACTCTTTTCCGGTACTCTCCCGGACAGTTTTTCCATATTCGCACGGATTCTACCATTTTTCGGTACTTGCCCGGATTCTATAATTTTTTAGTACTCACACTTATTCGACGCTTTTCCGGTACTCGCCCGGTCATATTTTCGATACTCGCACGGATTCTGCCTTTTTCTGATACTCGCTCGGATTATATCATTTTTCGGTACTCACACTTATTCGACTCTTTTCGGGTACTCTCCCAGACAGTGTTTCCATACTCGTACGGATTCTGCCTTTTTCGCATACTCGCTCGGGTTATATCATTTTTCGGTACTCACACTTATTCGACTCTTTTCGGGTACTCGCCTGGACTGTTTTTCCATACTCGCAAGGATTCAGCCTTTTTCCGATAGTCGCTCGGATAATATCTTTTTTTGGTGCTCACACTTATTCCACTCTTTTCGGGTACTCGCCAGGACAGTTTTTCCATACTCGCACGGATTCAGCCTTTTTCCGATAGTCGCTTGGATAATATCATTTTTCAGTGCTCACACTTATTTGACTCTTTTCGGGTACTCTCCCGGACAGTTTTTCCATACTCGCACGGATTCTGCCATTTTTAAGTACTGGCCCGGATTCTATCATTTTTTAGTACTCATACTTATTCGACGCTTTTTCGGTACTCGTCCGAACAGTGTTTCGATACTCGCACGGATTCTGCCTTTTTCCGATACTCGCTCGGATTATTTCATTTTTCGGTACTCACACTTATTCGACTCTTTTCGGGTACTCGCCCGGACAGTTTTTCGATACTCACACGGATTCTGCCTTTTTCCGATACTCGCTCCGATTATATCATTTTTCGGTACTCACACTTATTCGACACTTTTCGGGTACTCGCCCGGACAGCTTTTCGATACTCGCACGGATTCTGCCTTTTTCGGATACTCGCTCGGGTTATATCATTTTTCGGTACTCACACTTATTCGACTCTTTTCGGGTACTCGCCCGAACAGTTTTTCGATACTCGCACGGATTCAGCCTTTTTCTTATACTCTCTCGGATTATATCATTTTTCGGTACTCATACTTATTCGACTCTTTTCCGGAACTCTCCCGGACAGTTTTTCCATATTCGCACGGATTCTACCATTTTTCGGTACTTGCCCGGATTCTATAATTTTTTAGTACTCACACTTATTCGACGCTTTTCCGGTACTCGCCCGGTCATATTTTCGATACTCGCACGGATTCTGCCTTTTTCTGATACTCGCTCGGATTATATCATTTTTCGGTACTCACACTTATTCGACTCTTTTCGGGTACTCTCCCAGACAGTGTTTCCATACTCGTACGGATTCTGCCTTTTTCGCATACTCGCTCGGGTTATATCATTTTTCAGTACTCACACTTATTCGACTCTTTTCGGGTACTCGCCTGGACAGTTTTTCCATACTCGCAAGGATTCAGCCTTTTTCCGATAGTCGCTCGGATAATATCTTTTTTTGGTGCTCACACTTATTCCACTCTTTTCGGGTACTCGCCAGGACAGTTTTTCCATACTCGCACGGATTCAGCCTTTTTCCGATAGTCGCTTGGATAATATCATTTTTCAGTGCTCACACTTATTTGACTCTTTTCGGGTACTCTCCCGGACAGTTTTTCCATACTCGCACGGATTCTGCCATTTTTAAGTACTCGCCCGGATTCTATCATTTTTTAGTACTCATACTTATTCGACGCTTTTTCGGTACTCGTCCGAACAGTGTTTCGATACTCGCACGGATTCTGCCTTTTTCCAATACTCGCTCGGATTATTTCATTTTTCGGTACTCACACTTATTCGACTCTTTTCGGGTACTCGCCCGGACAGTTTTTCGATACTCACACGGATTCTGCCTTTTTCCGATACTCGCTCCGATTATATCATTTTTCGGTACTCACACTTATTCGACACTTTTCGGGTACTCGCCCGGACAGCTTTTCGATACTCGCACGGATTCTGCCTTTTTCGGATACTCGCTCGGGTTATATCATTTTTCGGTACTCACACTTATTCGACTCTTTTCGGGTACTCGCCCGAACAGTTTTTCGATACTCGCACGGATTCAGCCTTTTTCTTATACTCTCTCGGATTATATCATTTTTCGGTACTCATACTTATTCGACTCTTTTCCGGAACTCTCCCGGACAGTTTTTCCATATTCGCACGGATTCTACCATTTTTCGGTACTTGCCCGGATTCTATAATTTTTTAGTACTCACACTTATTCGACGCTTTTCCGGTACTCGCCCGGTCAGTTTTTCGATACTCGCACGGATTCTGCCTTTTTCCGATACTCGCTCAGATTATATCATTTTTCGGTACTCACACTTATTCGACTCTTTTCGGGTACTCGCCCGGACAGTTTTTCCATACTCGCACGGATTCAGCCTTTTTCCGATAGTCGCTGGGATAATATCATTTTTCGGTGCTCACACTTATTCGACTCTTTTCGGGTACTCTCCCGGACAGTTTTTCCATACTCGCACGGATTCTGCCATTTTTCAGTACTCGGTCGGATTCTATCAATTTTTAGTACTCACAGTTATTCGACGCTTTTCCGGTACTCGCCCGGACAGTTTTTCGATACTCGCACGGATTCTGCATTTTTCCGATACTCACTCAGATTATATCATTTTTCGGTACTCACACTTATTCGACTCTTTTCGGGTACTCGCCCGGACAGTTTTTCCATACTCGTACGGATTCTGCCTTTTTCCGATACTCGCTCGTATTATATCATTTTTCGGTACTCACACTTATTCGACTCTTTTCGGGTACTCTCCCAGACAGTGTTTCCATACTCGTACGGATTCTGCCTTTTTCGGATACTCGCTCGGGTTATATCATTTTTCGGTACTCACACTTATTCGACTCTTTTCGGGTACTCGCCTGGACAGTTTTTGCATACTCGCAAGGATTCAGCCTTTTTCCGATAGTCGCTCGGATAATATCTTTTTTTGGTGCTCACACTTATTCCACTCTTTTCGGGTACTCGCCAGGACAGTTTTTCCATACTCGCACGGATTCAGCCTTTTTCCGATAGTCGCTTGGATAATATCATTTTTCAGTGCTCACACTTATTTGACTCTTTTCGGGTACTCTCCCGGACAGTTTTTCCATACTCGCACGGATTCTGCCATTTTTCAGTACTCGCCCGGATTCTATCATTTTTTAGTACTCATACTTATTCGACGCTTTTTCGGTACTCGTCCGAACAGTGTTTCGATACTCGCACGGATTCTGCCTTTTTCCGATACTCGCTCGGATTATTTCATTTTTCGGTACTCACACTTATTCGACTTTTTTCAGGTACTCGCCCGGACAGTTTTTCGATACTCACACGGATTCTGCCTTTTTCCGATACTCGCTCGGATTATATCATTTTTCGGTACTCACACTTATTCGACACTTTTCGGGTACTCGCCCGGACAGCTTTTCGATACTCGCACGGATTCTGCCTTTTTCGGATACTCGCTCGGGTTATATCATTTTTCGGTACTCACACTTATTCGACTCTTTTCGGGTACTCGCCCGAACAGTTTTTCGATACTCGCACGGATTCAGCCTTTTTCTTATACTCTCTCGGATTATATCATTTTTCGGTACTCACACTTATTCGACTCTTTTCCGGTACTCTCCCGGACAGTTTTTCCATATTCGCACGGATTCTACCATTTTTCGGTACTTGCCCGGATTCTATAATTTTTTAGTACTCACACTTATTCGACGCTTTTCCGGTACTCGCCCGGTCATATTTTCGATACTCGCACGGATTCTGCCTTTTTCCGATACTCGCTCGGATTATATCATTTTTCGGTACTCACACTTATTCGACTCTTTTCGGGTACTCTACCAGACAGTGTTTCCATACTCGTACGGATTCTGCCTTTTTCGGATACTCGCTCGGGTTATATCATTTTTCGGTACTCACACTTATTCGACTCTTTTCGGGTACTCGCCTGGACAGTTTTTCCATACTCGCAAGGATTCAGCCTTTTTCCGATAGTCGCTCGGATAATATCTTTTTTTGGTGCTCACACTTATTCCACTCTTTTCGGGTACTCGCCAGGACAGTTTTTCCATACTCGCACGGATTCAGCCTTTTTCCGATAGTCGCTTGGATAATATCATTTTTCAGTGCTCACACTTATTTGACTCTTTTCGGGTACTCTCCCGGACAGTTTTTCCATACTCGCACGGATTCTGCCATTTTTCAGTACTCGCCCGGATTCTATCATTTTTTAGTACTCATACTTATTCGACGCTTTTTCGGTACTCGCCCGGACAGTTTTTCGATACTCGCACGGATTCTGCCTTTTTCCGATACTCGCTCGGATTATATCATTTTTCGGTACTCACACTTATTCGACTCTTTTCGGGTACTCGCCCGGACAGTTTTTCGATACTCGCACGGATTCTGCCTTTTTCCGATACTCGCTCGGATTATATCATTTTTCGGTACTCACACTTATTCGACACTTTTCGGGTACTCGCCCGGACAGCTTTTCGATACTCGCACGGATTCTGCCTTTTTCGGATACTCGCTCGGGTTATATCATTTTTCGGTACTCACACTTATTCGACTCTTTTCGGGTACTCGCCCGAACAGTTTTTCGATACTCGCACGGATTCAGCCTTTTTCTTATACTCTCTCGGATTATATCATTTTTCGGTACTCACACTTATTCGACTCTTTTCCGGTACTCTCCCGGACAGTTTTTCCATATTCGCACGGATTCTACCATTTTTCGGTACTTGACCGGATTCTATAATTTTTTAGTACTTACACTTATTCGACGCTTTTCCGGTACTCGCCCGGTCATATTTTCGATACTCGCACGGATTCTGCCTTTTTCCGATACTCGCTCCGATTATATCATTTTTCGGTACTCACACTTATTCGACTCTTTTCGGGTACTCGCCAGGACAGTTTTTCCATACTCGCACGGATTCAGCCTTTTTCCGATAGTCGCTTGGATAATATCATTTTTCAGTGCTCACACTTATTTGACTCTTTTCGGGTACTCTCCCGGACATTTTTTCCATACTCGCACGGATTCTGCCATTTTTCAGTACTCGCCCGGATTCTATCATTTTTTAGTACTCATACTTATTCGACGCTTTTTCGGTACTCGTCCGAACAGTGTTTCGATACTCGCACGGATTCTGCCTTTTTCCGATACTCGCTCGGATTATTTCATTTTTCGGTACTCACACTTATTCGACTTTTTTCAGGTACTCGCCCGGACAGTTTTTCGATACTCACACGGATTCTGCCTTTTTCCGATACTCGCTCGGATTATATCATTTTTCGGTACTCACACTTATTCGACACTTTTCGGGTACTCGCCCGGACAGCTTTTCGATACTCGCACGGATTCTGCCTTTTTCGGATACTCGCTCGGGTTATATCATTTTTCGGTACTCACACTTATTCGACTCTTTTCGGGTACTCGCCCGAACAGTTTTTCGATACTCGCACGGATTCAGCCTTTTTCTTATACTCTCTCGGATTATATCATTTTTCGGTACTCACACTTATTCGACTCTTTTCCGGTACTCTCCCGGACAGTTTTTCCATATTCGCACGGATTCTACCATTTTTCGGTACTTGCCCGGATTCTATAATTTTTTAGTACTCACACTTATTCGACGCTTTTCCGGTACTCGCCCGGTCATATTTTCGATACTCGCACGGATTCTGCCTTTTTCCGATACTCGCTCGGATTATATCATTTTTCGGTACTCACACTTATTCGACTCTTTTCGGGTACTCTACCAGACAGTGTTTCCATACTCGTACGGATTCTGCCTTTTTCGGATACTCGCTCGGGTTATATCATTTTTCGGTACTCACACTTATTCGACTCTTTTCGGGTACTCGCCTGGACAGTTTTTCCATACTCGCAAGGATTCAGCCTTTTTCCGATAGTCGCTCGGATAATATCTTTTTTTGGTGCTCACACTTATTCCACTCTTTTCGGGTACTCGCCAGGACAGTTTTTCCATACTCGCACGGATTCAGCCTTTTTCCGATAGTCGCTTGGATAATATCATTTTTCAGTGCTCACACTTATTTGACTCTTTTCGGGTACTCTCCCGGACAGTTTTTCCATACTCGCACGGATTCTGCCATTTTTCAGTACTCGCCCGGATTCTATCATTTTTTAGTACTCATACTTATTCGACGCTTTTTCGGTACTCGCCCGGACAGTTTTTCGATACTCGCACGGATTCTGCCTTTTTCCGATACTCGCTCGGATTATATCATTTTTCGGTACTCACACTTATTCGACTCTTTTCGGGTACTCGCCCGGACAGTTTTTCGATACTCGCACGGATTCTGCCTTTTTCCGATACTCGCTCGGATTATATCATTTTTCGGTACTCACACTTATTCGACACTTTTCGGGTACTCGCCCGGACAGCTTTTCGATACTCGCACGGATTCTGCCTTTTTCGGATACTCGCTCGGGTTATATCATTTTTCGGTACTCACACTTATTCGACTCTTTTCGGGTACTCGCCCGAACAGTTTTTCGATACTCGCACGGATTCAGCCTTTTTCTTATACTCTCTCGGATTATATCATTTTTCGGTACTCACACTTATTCGACTCTTTTCCGGTACTCTCCCGGACAGTTTTTCCATATTCGCACGGATTCTACCATTTTTCGGTACTTGACCGGATTCTATAATTTTTTAGTACTTACACTTATTCGACGCTTTTCCGGTACTCGCCCGGTCATATTTTCGATACTCGCACGGATTCTGCCTTTTTCCGATACTCGCTCCGATTATATCATTTTTCGGTACTCACACTTATTCGACTCTTTTCGGGTACTCGCCTGGACAGTTTTTCCATACTCGCACGGATTCAGCCTTTTTCCGATAGTCGCTCGGATAATATCATTTTTCGGTGCTCACACTTATTCGACTCTTTTCGGGTACTCTCCCGGACAGTTTTTCCATACTCGCACGGATTCTGCCATTTTTCAGTACTCGCCCGGATTCTATCATTTTTTAGTACTCACAGTTATTCGACGCTTTTCCGGTACTCGCCCGGACAGTTTTTCGATACTCGCACGGATTCTGCCTTTTTCCGATACTCGCTCAGATTATATCATTTTTCGGTACTCACACTTATTCGACTCTTTTCATGTACTCGCCCGGACAGTTTTTCCATACTCGTACGGATTCTGCCTTTTTCCGATACTCGCTCGGATTATATCATTTTTCGGTACTCACACTTATTCGACTCTTTTCGGGTACTCGCCTGGACAGTTTTTCCATACTCGCACGGATTCAGCCTTTTTCCGATAGTCGCTCGGATAATATCATTTTTCGGTGCTCACACTTATTCGACTCTTTTCGGGTACTCTCCCGGACAGTTTTTCCATACTCGCACGGATTCTGCCATTTTTCAGTACTCGCCCGGATTCTATCATTTTTTAGTACTCACAGTTATTCGACGCTTTTCCGGTACTCGCCCGGACAGTTTTTCGATACTCGCACGGATTCTGCCTTTTTCCGATACTCGCTCAGATTATATCATTTTTCGGTACTCACACTTATTCGACTCTTTTCATGTACTCGCCCGGACAGTTTTTCCATACTCGTACGGATTCTGCCTTTTTCCGATACTCGCTCGGATTATATCATTTTTCGGTACTCACACTTATTCGACTCTTTTCGGGTACTCTCCCAGACAGTGTTTCCATACTCGTACGGATTCTGCCTTTTTCGGATACTCGCTCGGGTTATATCATTTTTCGGTACTCACACTTATTCGACTCTTTTCGGGTACTCGCCTGGACTGTTTTTCCATACTCGCAAGGATTCAGCCTTTTTCCGATAGTCGCTCGGATATTATCTTTTTTTGGTGCTCACACTTATTCGACTCTTTTCGGGTACTCGCCATGACAGTTTTTCCATACTCGCACGGATTCAGCCTTTTTCCGATAGTCGCTTGGATAATATCATTTTTCAGTGCTCACACTTATTTGACTCTTTTCGGGTACTCTCCCGGACAGTTTTTCCATACTCGCACGGATTCTGCCATTTTTCAGTACTCGTCCGGATTCTATCATTTTTTAGTACTCATACTTATTCGACGCTTTTTCGGTACTCGCCCGACCAGTTTTTCGATAGTCGCACGGATTCTGCCTTTTTCCGATACTCGCTCGGATTATATCATTTTTCGGTACTCACACTTATTCGACACTTTTCGGGTACTCGCCCGGACAGCTTTTCGATACTCGCACGGATTCTGCCTTTTTCGGATACTCGCTCGGATTATATCATTTTTCGCTACTCACACTTATTCGACTCTTTTCGGGTACTCGCCCGGACAGTTTTTCGATACTCACACGGATTCTGTCTTTTTCCGATACTCGCTCGGATTATATCATTTTTCGGTACTCACACTTATTCGACACTTTTCGGGTACTCGCCCGGACAGCTTTTCGATACTCGCACGGATTCTGCCTTTTTCGGATACTCGCTCGGGTTATATAATTTTTCGGTACTCACACTTATTCGACTCTTTTCAGTTACTCGCCCGAACAGTTTTTCGATACTCGCACGAATTCAGCCTTTTTCTTATACTCTCTCGGATTATATCATTTTTCGGTACTCACACTTATTTGACTCTTTTCCGGTACTCTCCCGGACAGTTTTTCCATACTCGCACGGATTCACCCTTTTTCCGTTAGTCGCTCGTACAATATCATTTTTCGGTACTCACACTTATTCGACTCTTTTCGGGTACTCGCCCGGACAGTTTTTCGATACTCACACGGATTCTGCCTTTTTCCGATACTCGCTCGGATTATATCATTTTTCGGTACTCACACTTATTCGACACTTTTCGGGTACTCGCCCGGACAGCTTTTCGATACTCGCACGGATTCTGCCTTTTTCGGATACTCGCTCGGGTTATATAATTTTTCGGTACTCACACTTATTCGACTCTTTTCAGTTACTCGCCCGAACAGTTTTTCGATACTCGCACGAATTCAGCCTTTTTCTTATACTCTCTCGGATTATATCATTTTTCGGTACTCACACTTATTTGACTCTTTTCCGGTACTCTCCCGGACAGTTTTTCCATACTCGCACGGATTCTACCATTTTTCGGTACTTGCCCGGATTCTATAATTTTTTAGTACTCACACTTATTCGACGCTTTTCCGGTACTCGCCCGGTCAGTTTTTCGATACTCGCACGGATTCTGCCTTTTTCCGATACTCGCTCAGATTATATCATTTTTCGGTACTCACACTTATTCGACTCTTTTCGGGTACTCGCCCGGACAGTTTTTCCATACTCGCACGGATTCTGCCTTTTTCCGATAGTCGCTCGTACAATATCATTTTTCGGTGCTCACACTTATTCGACTCTTTTCAGGTACTCGCCCGAACAGTTTTTCGATACTCGCACGGATTCAGCCTTTTTCTGATACTCTCTCGGATTATATCATTTTTCGGTACTCACACTTATTTGACTCTTTTCCGGTACTCTCCCGGACAGTTTTTCCATACTCGCACGGATTCTACCATTTTTCGGTACTTGCCCGGATTCTATAATTTTTTAGTACTCACACTTATTCGACGCTTTTCCGGTACTCGCCCGGTAAGTTTTTCGATACTCGCACGGATTCTGCCTTTTTCCAATACTCGCTCAGATTATATCATTTTTCGGTACTCACACTTATTCGACTCTTTTCGGGTACTCGCCCGGACAGTTTTGCCATACTCGCACGGATTCAGCCTTTTTCCGATAGTCGCTCGGATAATATCATTTTTCGGTGCTCACACTTATTCGACTCTTTTCGGGTACTCTCCCGGTCAGTTTTTCCATACTCGCACGGATTCTGCCATTTTTCAGTACTCGCCCGGAATCTAGCATTTTTTAGTACTTACACTTATTCGACGCTTTTTCGGTACTCGTCCGAACAGTTTTTCGATACTCGCACGGATTCTGCCTTTTTCCGATACTCGCGCGGATTATATCATTTTTCGGTACTCACACTTATTCGACACTTTTCGGGTACTCGCCCGGACAGCTTTTCGATACTCGCACGGATTCTGCCTTTTTCGGATACTCGCTCGGGTTATATCATTTTTCGGTACTCACACTTATTCGACTCTTTTCGGGTACTCGCCCGAACAGTTTTTCGATACTCGCACGAATTCAGCCTTTTTCTTATACTCTCTCGGATTATATCATTTTTCGGTACTCACACTTATTTGACTCTTTTCCGGTACTCTCCCGGAAAGTTTTTCCATACTCGCACGGATTCTACCATTTTTCGGTACTTGCCCGGATTCTATAATTTTTTAGTACTCACACTTATTCGACGCTTTTCCGGTACTCGCCCGGTCAGTTTTTCGATACTCGCACGGATTCTGCCTTTTTCCGATACTCGCTCAGATTATATCATTTTTTGGTACTCACACTTATTCGACTCTTTTCGGGTACTCGCCCGGACAGTTTTTCCATACTCGCACGGATTCACCCTTTTTCCGATAGTCGCTCGTACAATATCATTTTTCGGTGCTCACACTTATTCGACTCTTTTCAGGTACTCGCCCGAACAGTTTTTCGATACTCGCACGGATTCAGCCTTTTTCTTATACTCTCTCGGATTATATCATTTTTCGGTACTCACACTTATTCGACTCTTTTCCGGTACTCTCCCGGACAGTTTTTCCATATTCGCACGGATTCTACCATTTTTCGGTACTTGCCCGGATTCTATAATTTTTTAGTACTCACACTTATTCGACGCTTTTCCGGTACTCGCCCGGTCATATTTTCGATACTCGGACGGATTCTGCCTTTTTCCGATACTCGCTCAGATTATATCATTTTTCGGTACTCACACTTATTCGACTCTTTTCGGGTACTCGCCCGGACAGTTTTTCCATACTCGCACGGATTCAGCCTTTTTCCGATAGTCGCTCGGATAATATCATTTTTCGGTGCTCACACTTATTCGACTCTTTTCGGGTACTCTCCCGGACAGTTTTTCCATACTCGTACGGATTCTGCCTTTTTCCGATACTCGCTCGGATTATATCATTTTTCGGTACTCACACTTATTCAACTCTTTTCGGGTACTCTCCCAGACAGTGTTTCCATACTCGTACGGATTCTGCCTTTTTCGGATACTCGCTCGGGTTATATCATTTTTCGGTACTCACACTTATTCGACTCTTTTCAGGTACTCGCCTGGACAGTTTTTCCATACTCGCAAGGATTCAGCCTTTTTCCGATAGTCGCTCGGATAATATCTTTTTTTGGTGCTCACACGTATTCCACTCTTTTCGGGTACTCGCCAGGACAGTTTTTCCATACTCGCACGGATTCAGCCTTTTTCCGATAGTCGCTTGGATAATATCATTTTTCAGTGCTCACACTTATTTGACTCTTTTCGGGTACTCTCCCGGACAGTTTTTCCATACTCGCACGGATTCTGCCATTTTTCAGTACTCGCCCGGATTCTATCATTTTTTAGTACTCATACTTATTCGACGCTTTTTCGGTACTCGTCCGAACAGTTTTTCGATACTCGCACGGATTCTGCCTTTTTCCGATACTCGCTCGGATTATATCATTTTTCGGTACTCACACTTATTCGACTCTTTTCGGGTACTCGCCCGGACAGTTTTTCGATACTCACACGGATTCTGCCTTTTTCCGATACTCGCTCGGATTATATCATTTTTCGGTACTCACACTTATTCGACACTTTTCGGGTACTCGCCCCGACAGCTTTTCGATACTCGCACGGATTCTGCCTTTTTCGGATACTCGCTCGGGTTATATCATTTTTCGGTACTAACACTTATTCGACTCTTTTCATGTACTCGCCCGGTCAGTTTTTCCATACTCGTACGGATTCTGCCTTTTTCCGATACTCGCTCGGATTATATCATTTTTCGGTACTCACACTTATTCGACTCTTTTCGGGTACTCTCCCAGACAGTGTTTCCATACTCGTACGGATTCTGCCTTTTTCGGATACTTGCTCGGGTTATATCATTTTTCGGTACTCACACTTATTCGACTCTTTTCGGGTACTCGCCTGGACTGTTTTTCCATACTCGCAAGGATTCAGCCTTTTTCCGATAGTCGCTCGGATAATATCTTTTTTTGGTGCTCACACTTATTCGACTCTTTTCGGGTACTCGCCAGGACAGTTTTTCCATACTCGCACGGATTCAGCCTTTTTCCGATAGTCGCTTGGATAATATCATTTTTCAGTGCTCACACTTATTTGACTCTTTTCGGGTACTCTCCCGGACAGTTTTTCCATACTCGCACGGATTCTGCCATTTTTTAGTACTCGCCCGGATTCTATCATTTTTTAGTACTCATACTTATTCGACGCTTTTTCGGTACTCGTCCGAACAGTTTTTCGATACTCGCACGGATTCTGCCTTTTTCCGATACTCGCTCGGATTATATCATTTTTCGGTACTCACACTTATTCGACTCTTTTCGGGTACTCGCCCGGACAGTTTTTCGATACTCACACGGATTCTGCCTTTTTCCGATACTCGCTCGGATTATATCATTTTTCGGTACTCACACTTATTCGACACTTTTCGGGTACTCGCCCGGACAGCTTTTCGATACTCGCTCGGATTCTGCCTTTCTCGGATACTCGCTCGGGTTATATCATTTTTCGGTACTGACACTTATTCGACTCTTTTCGGGTACTCGCCCGAACAGTTTTTCGATACTCGCACGGATTCAGCCTTTTTCTTATACTCTCTCGGATTATATAATTTTTCGGTACTCACACTTATTCGACTCTTTTCCGGTACTCTCCCGGACAGTTTTTCCATATTCGCACGGATTCTACCATTTTTCGGTACTTGCCCGGATTCTATAATTTTTTAGTACTCACACTTATTCGACGCTTTTCCGGTACTCGCCCGGTCATATTTTCGATACTCGCACGGATTCTGCCTTTTTCCGATACTCGCTCGGATTATATCATTTTTCGGTACTCACACTTATTCGACTCTTTTCGGGTACTCGCCCGGACAGTTTTTCCATACTCGCACGGATTCAGCCTTTTTCCGATAGTCGCTCGGATAATATCATTTTTCGGTGCTCACACTTATTCGACTCTTTTCGGGTACTCTCCCGGACAGTTTTTCCATACTCGCACGGATTCTGCCATTTTTCAGTACTCGCCCGGATTCTATCATTTTTTAGTACTCACAGTTATTCGACGCTTTTCCGGTACTCGCCCGGACAGTTTTTCAATACTCGCACGGATTCTGCCTTTTTCCGATACTCGCTCAGATTATATCATTTTTCGGTACTCACACTTATTCGACTCTTTTCATGTACTCGCCCGGACAGTTTTTCCATACTCGTACGGATTCTGCCTTTTTCCGATACTCGCTCGGATTATATCATTTTTCGGTACTCACACTTATTCGACTCTTTTCGGGTACTCTCCCAGACAGTGTTTCCATACTCGTACGGATTCTGCCTTTTTCGGATACTCGCTCGGGTTATATCATTTTTCGGTACTCACACTTATTCTACTCTTTTCGGGTACTCGCCTGGACTGTTTTTCCATACTCGCAAGGATTCAGCCTTTTTCCGATAGTCGCTCGGATAATATCTTTTTTTGGTGCTCACACTTATTCCACTCTTTTCGGGTACTCGCCAGGACAGTTTTTCCATACTCGCACGGATTCAGCCTTTTTCCGATAGTCCCTTGGATAATATCATTTTTCAGTGCTCACACTTATTTGACTCTTTTCGGGTACTCTCCCGGACAGTTTTTCCATACTCGCACGGATTCTGCCATTTTTCAGTACTCGCCCGGATTCTATCATTTTTTAGTACTCATACTTATTCGACGCTTTTTCGGTACTCGCCCGAACAGTTTTTCGATACTCGCACGGATTCTGCCTTTTTCCGATACTCGCTCGGATTATATCATTTTTCTGTACTCACACTTATTCGACTCTTTTCGGGTACTCGCCCGGACAGTTTTTCGGTACTCACACGGATTCTGCCTTTTTCCGATACTCGCTCGGATTATATCATTTTTCGGTACTCACACTTATTCGACACTTTTCGGGTTCTCGCCCGGACAGCTTTTCGATACTCGCACGGATTCTGCCTTTTTCGGATACTCGCTCGGATTATATCATTTTTCGGTACTCACACTTATTCGACTCTTTTCGGGTACTCGCCCGGACAGTTTTTCGATACTCACACGGATTCTGCCTTTTTCCGATACTCGCTCGGATTATATCATTTTTCAGTACTCACACTTATTCGACACTTTTCGGGTACTCGCCCGGACAGCTTTTCGATACTCGCACGGATTCTGCCTTTTTCGGATACTCGCTCGGATTATATCATTTTTCGGTACTCACACTTATTCGACGCTTTTCCGGTACTCGCCCGGTCAGTTTTTCGATACTCGCACGGATTCTGCCTTTTTCCGATACTCGCTCAGATTATATCATTTTTCGGTACTCACACTTATTCGACTCTTTTCGGGTACTCGCCCGGACAGTTTTTCCATACTCGCACGGATTCACCCTTTTTCCGTTAGTCGCTCGTACAATATCATTTTTCGGTACTCACACTTATTCGACTCTTTTCGGGTACTCGCCCGGACAGTTTTTCGATACTCACACGGATTCTGCCTTTTTCCGATACTCGCTCGGATTATATCATTTTTCGGTACTCACACTTATTCGACACTTTTCGGGTACTCGCCCGGACAGCTTTTCGATACTCGCACGGATTCTGCCTTTTTCGGATACTCGCTCGGGTTATATCATTTTTCGGTACTGACACTTATTCGATTCTTTTCGGGTACTCGCCCGAACAGTTTTTCGATACTCGCACGGATTCAGCCTTTTTCTTATACTCTCTCGGATTATATCATTTTTCGGTACTCACACTTATTCGACTCTTTTCCGGTACTCTCCCGGACAGTTTTTCCATATTCGCACGGATTCTACCATTTTTCGGTACTTGCCCGGATTCTATAATTTTTTAGTACTCACACTTATTCGACGCTTTTCCGGTACTCGCCCGGTCATATTTTCGATACTCGCACGGATTCTGCCTTTTTCCGATAGTCGCTCGGATAATATCATTTTTCGGTGCTCACACTTATTCGACTCTTTTCGGGTACTCTCCCGGACAGTTTTTCCATACTCGCACGGATTCTGCCATTTTTCAGTACTCGCCCGGATTCTATCATTTTTTAGTACTCACAGTTATTCGACGCTTTTCCGGTACTCGCCCGGACAGTTTTTCGATACTCGCACGGATTCTGCCTTTTTCCGATACTCGCTCAGATTATATCATTTTTCGGTACTCACACTTATTCGACTCTTTTCATGTACTCGCCCGGACAGTTTTTCCATAATCGTACGGATTCTGCCTTTTTCCGATACTCGCTCGGATTATATCATTTTTCGGTACTCACACTTATTCGACACTTTTCGGGTACTCGCCCGGACAGCTTTTCGATACTCGCACGGATTCTGCCTTTTTCGGATACTCGCTCGGGTTATATCATTTTTCGGTACTCACACTTATTCGACTCTTTTCGGGTACTCGCCCGAACAGTTTTTCGATACTCGCACGAATTCAGCCTTTTTCTTATACTCTCTCGGATTATATCATTTTTCGGTACTCACACTTATTTGACTCTTTTCCGGTACTCTCCCGGACAGTTTTTCTATACTCGCACGGATTCTACCATTTTTCGGTACTTGCCCGGATTCTATAATTTTTTAGTACTCACACTTATTCGACGCTTTTCCGGTACTCGCCCGGTCAGTTTTTCGATACTCGCACGGATTCTGCCTTTTTCCGATACTCGCTCAGATTATATCATTTTTCGGTACTCACACTTATTCGACTCTTTTCGGGTATTCTCCCGGACAGTTTTTCCATACTCGTACGGATTCTGCCTTTTTCGGATACTCGCTCGGGTTCTATCATTTTTCGGTACTCACACTAATTCGACTCTTTTCGGGTACTCGCCCGGACAGTTTTTCGATACTCGCACGGATTCTGCCTTTTTCCGATACTCGCTCGGATTATATCATTTTTCGGTACACACACTTATTCGACTCTTTTCGGGTACTCGCCCGGACAGTTTTTCGATACTCGCACCGATTCTTCCTTTTTCCGATACTCGCTCGGACAATATCATTTTTCGGTGCTCACACTTATTCGACTCTTTTCGGGTACTCTCACGGACAGTTTTTCCATACTCGCACGGATTCTGCCATTTTTCAGTACTCGCCCAGATTCTATCATTTTTTAGTACTCACAGTTATTCTACGCTTTTCCGGTACTCGCCCGGACAGTTTTTCGATACTCGCACGGATTCTACCTTTTTCCGATACTCGCTCGGATTATATCATTTTTCGGTACTCACACTTATTCGACACTTTTCGGGTACTCGCCCGGACAGCTTTTCGATACTCGCACGGATTCTGCCTTTTTCGGATACTCGCTCGGGTTATATCATTTTTCGGTACTGACACTTATTCGATTCTTTTCGGGTACTCGCCCGAACAGTTTTTCGATACTCGCACGGATTCAGCCTTTTTCTTATACTCTCTCGGATTATATCATTTTTCGGTACTCACACTTATTCGACTCTTTTCCGGTACTCTCCCGGACAGTTTTTCCATATTCGCACGGATTCTACCATTTTTCGGTACTTGCCCGGATTCTATAATTTTTTAGTACTCACACTTATTCGGCGCTTTTCCGGTACTCGCCCGGTCATATTTTCGATACTCGCACGGATTCTGCCTTTTTCCGATACTCGCTCGGACAATATCATTTTTCGGTGCTCACACTTATTCGACTCTTTTCGGGTACTCTCACGGACAGTTTTTCCATACTCGCACGGATTCTGCCATTTTTCAGTACTCGCCCAGATTCTATCATTTTTTAGTACTCACAGTTATTCTACGCTTTTCCGGTACTCGCCCGGACAGTTTTTCGATACTCGCACGGATTCTACCTTTTTCCGATACTCGCTCGGATTATATCATTTTTCGGTACTCACACTTATTCGACACTTTTCGGGTACTCGCCCGGACAGCTTTTCGATACTCGCACGGATTCTGCCTTTTTCGGATACTCGCTCGGGTTATATCATTTTTCGGTACTCACACTTATTCGACTCTTTTCGGGTACTCGCCCCAACAGTTTTTCGATACTCGCACGAATTCAGCCTTTTTCTTATACTCTCTCGGATTATATCATTTTTCGGTACTCACACTTATTTGACTCTTTTCCGGTACTCTCCCGGACAGTTTTTCCATACTCGCACGGATTCTACCATTTTTCGGTACTTGCCCGGATTCTATAATTTTTTAGTACTCACACTTATTCGACGCTTTTTCGGTACTCGCCCGGTCAGTTTTTCGATACTCGCACGGATTCTGCCTTTTTCCGATACTCGCTCAGATTATATCATTTTTCGGTACTCACACTTATTCGACTCTTTTCGGGTACTCTCCCGGACAGTTTTTCCATACTCGTACGGATTCTGCCTTTTTCGGATACTCGCTCGGGTTCTATCATTTTTCGGTACTCACACTAATTCGACTCTTTTCGGGTACTCGCCCGGACAGTTTTTCCATACTCGTACGGATTCTGCCTTTTTCCGATACTCGCTCGGATTATATCATTTTTCGGTACTCACACTTATTCGACTCTTTTCGGATACTCGCCCGGACAGTTTTTCCATACTCGTACGGATTCTGCCTTTTTCCGATACTCGTTCGGATTATATCATTTTTCGGTACTCACACTTATTCGACTCTTTTCGGGTACTCGCCCAGTCAGTTTTTCGATACTCGCACGGATTCTGCCTTTTTCCGATACTCGCTCAGATTATATCATTTTTCGGTACTCACACTTATTCGACTCTTTTCGGGTACTCGCCCGGACAGTTTTTCCATACTCGTACGGATTCTGCCTTTTTCCGATACTCGCTCGGATTATATCATTTTTCGGTACTCACACTTATTCGACTCTTTTCGGATACTCGCCCGGACAGTTTTATCCATACTCGTACGGATTCTGCCTTTTTTCGATACTCGTTCGGATTATATCATTTTTCGGTACTCACACTTATTCGACTCTTTTCGGGTACTCGCCCGGACAGTTTTTCCATACTCGTACGGATTCAACCTTTTTCGGATACTCGCTCGGGTTATATCATTTTTCGGTACTCACACTTATTCGACTCTTTTCGTGTACTCGCCCGGACAGTTTTTCCATACTCGTACGGATTCTGCCTTTTTCGGATACTCGCTCGGGTTATATCATTTTTCGGTGCTTACACTTATTCAACTCTTTTCGGGTACTCGCCTGGACAGTTTTTCCATACTCGCAAGGATTCAGCCTTTTTCCGCTACTCTCTCGGATTATATCAATTTTTCGGTACACACACTTATTCGACTCTTTTCGGGTACTCTCCCGGACAGTTTTTCCATACTCGTACGGATTCTGCCTTTTTCGGATACTCGCTCGGGTTCTATCATTTTTCGGTACTCACACTAATTCGACTCTTTTCGGGTACTCGCCCGGACAGTTTTTCCATACTCGTACGGATTCTGCCTTTTTCCGATACTCGCTCGGATTATATCATTTTTCGGTACTCACACTTATTCGACTCTTTTCGGGTACTCGCCCGGACAGTTTTTCCATACTCGCACGGATTCAGCCTTTTTCCGATAGTCGCTCGGATAATATCATTTTTCGGTGCTCACACTTATTCGACTCTTTTCACTCTCAAGGACAGTTTTTGCATACTCGTACGGATTCTGCCTTTTTGGGATACTCGCTCGGGTTCTATTATTTTTCGGTACTCACACTTTTTCGACGCTTTTCCGGTACTCGCCCGGACAGTTTTTCGATACTCGCATGGATTCTGCCTTTTTCCGATACTCGCTCGGATTATATCATTTTTCGGTACTCACACTTATTCGACTCTTTTCGGTTACTCGCCCGGACAGTTTTTCGATACTCGCACCGATTCTGCCTTTTTCCGATACTCGCTCGGGTAATATCATTTTTTGGAGCTCACACTTATTCGACTTTTTTCGGGTACTCGCCCCGACAAATTTTCGATACTCACACGGATACTGCTATTTTTCGGTACTCGCCCGGATTCTATGATTTTTTCGTACTCACACTTATTCGACTCTTTTCCGGTACTCGCCCGGACAGTTTTTAGATACTCGCACGGATTCTGCCTTTTTTCGATACTCGCCCGGATTCTATCATTTTTTAGTACTCACACTTATTCGACGCTTTTTCGGTACTCGCCCGGACAGTTTTTCGATACTCGCACGGATTCTGCCTTTTTCCGATACTCGCTCGGATTATATCATTTTTCGGTACTCACACTTATTCGACTTTTTTCGGGTACTCGCCCGGACAGTTTTTCGATACTCGCACGGATTCTGCCTTTTTTCGATACTCGCTCGGATTATATCATTTTTCGGTACACACACTTATTCGACTCTTTTCGGGTACTCGCCCGGACAGTTTTTCGATACTCGCACCGATTCTTCCTTTTTCCGATACTCGCTCGGACAATATCATTTTTCGGTGCTAACACTTATTCGGCTCTTTTCGGGTACTCGCCCGGACAGCTTTTCGATACTCGCACGGATTCTGCCTTTTTCGGATACTCGCTCGGGTTATATCATTTTTCGGTACTCACACTTATTCGACTCTTTTCGGGTACTCGCCCGTACAGTTTTTCGATACTCGCACGGATTCAGCCTTTTTCTTATACTCTCTCGAATTATATCATTTTTCGGTACTCACACTTATTCGACTCTTTTCGGGTACTCGCCCGGACAGTTTTTCGATACTCGCACGGATTCTGCCTTTTTCCGATACTCGCTCGGATTATATCAATTTTTCGGTACTCACACTTATTCGACTCTTTTCGGGTACTCTCCCGGACAGTTTTTCCATACTCGTACGGATTCTGCCTTTTTCGGATACTCGCTCGGGTTCTATCATTTTTCGGTACTCACACTAATTCGACTCTTTTCGGGTACTCGCCCGGACAGTTTTTCGATACTCGTACGGATTCTGCCTTTTTCCGATACTCGCTCGGATTATATCATTTTTCGGTACTCACACTTATTCGACACTTTTCGGGTACTCGCCCGGACAGCTTTTCGATACTCGCACGGATTCTGCCTTTTTCGGATACTCGCTCGGGTTATATCATTTTTCGGTACTCACACTTATTCGACTCTTTTCGGGTACTCGCCCGGACAGTTTTTCGATACTCGCACGGATTCTGCCTTTTTCCGATACTCGCTCGGATTATATCATTTTTCGGTACTCACACTTATTCGACTCTTTTCGGGTACTTGCCCGGACAGTTTTTCGATACTCGCACGGATTCTGCCTTTTTCCGATACTCGCTCGGATTATATCATTTTTCGGTACTCACACTTATTCGACTCTTTTCGGGTACTCGCTCGGACAGTTTTTCGATACTCGCACCGATTATTCCTTGTTCCGATACTCGCTCGGACAATATCATTTTTCGGTGCTCACACTTATTCGACTCTTTTCGGGTACTCTCCCGGACAGTTTTTCCATACTCGCACGGATTCTCCTATTTTTCAGTACTCGCCCAGATTCTATCATTTTTTAGTACTCACAGTTATTCGACGCTTTTCCGGTACTCGCCCGGACAGTTTTTCGATACTCGCACGGATTCTGCCTTTTTACGATACTCGCTCGGATTATATCATTTTTCGGTACTCACACTTATTCGACTCTTTTCGGGTACTCGCCCGTACAGTTTTTCGATACTCGCACGGATTCTGCCTTTTTCCGATACTCGCTCGGATTATATCATTTTTCGGTACTCACACTTATTCGACTCTTTTCGGGTACTCGCTCGGACAGTTTTTCGATACTCGCACCGATTCTTCCTTTTTCCGATACTCGCTCGGACAATATCATTTTTCGGTGCTCACACTTATTCGACTCTTTTCGGGTACTCTCACGGACAGTTTTTCCATACTCGCACGGATTCTGCCATTTTTCAGTACTCGCCCAGATTCTATCATTTTTTAGTACTCACAGTTATTCGACGCTTTTCCGGTACTCGCCCGGACAGTTTTTCGATACTCGAACCGATTCTCCCTTTTTCCGATACTCGCTCGGATAATATCATTTTTTGGTGCTCACACTTATTCGACTCTTTTCGGGTACTCGGCCCGACAAATTTTCGATACTCACACGAATTCTGCCATTTTTCGGTACTCGCCCGGATTCAATGATTTTTTCGTACTAACACTTATTCGACGCTTTTCCGGTACTCGCCCGGTCAGTTTTTCGATACTCGCACGGATTCTGCCTTTTTTCGATACTCGCTCGGATTATATCATTTTTCGGTACTCACACTTATTCGACTCTTTTCGGGTACTCGCCCGGACAGTTTTTCCATACTCGCACGGATTCAGCCTTTTTCCGATAGTCGCTCGGATAATATCATTTTTCGGTGCTCACACTTATTCGACTCTTTTCACTCTCAAGGACAGTTTTTGCATACTCGTACGGATTCTGCCTTTTTGGGATACTCGCTCGGGTTCTATTATTTTTCGGTACTCACACTTTTTCGACGCTTTTCCAGTACTCGCCCGGACAGTTTTTCGATACTCGCATGGATTCTGCCTTTTTCCGATACTCGCTCGGATTATATCATTTTTCGGTACTCACACTTATTCGACTCTTTTCGGTTACTCGCCCGGACAGTTTTTCGATACTCGCACCGATTCTGCCTTTTTCCAATACTCGCTCGGGTAATATCATTTTTTGGAGCTCACACTTATTCGACTTTTTTCGGGTACTCGCCCCGACAAATTTTCGATACTCACACGGATACTGCTATTTTTCGGTACTCGCCCGGATTCTATGATTTTTTCGTACTCACACTTATTCGACTCTTTTCCGGTACTCGCCCGGACAGTTTTTAGATACTCGCACGGATTCTGCCTTTTTCCGATACTCGCCCGGATTCTATCATTTTTTAGTACTCACACTTATTCGACGCTTTTTCGGTACTCGCCCGGACAGTTTTTCGATACTCGCACGGATTCTGCCTTTTTCCGATACTCGCTCGGATTATATCATTTTTCGGTACTCACACTTATTCGACTTTTTTCGGGTACTCGCCCGGACAGTTTTTCGATACTCGCATGGATTCTGCCTTTTTTCGATACTCGCTCGGATTATATCATTTTTCGGTACACACACTTATTCGACTCTTTTCGGGTACTCGCCCGGACAGTTTTTCGATACTCGCACCGATTCTTCCTTTTTCCGATACTCGCTCGGACAATATCATTTTTCGGTGCTCACACTTATTCGGCTCTTTTCGGGTACTCGCCCGGACAGCTTTTCGATACTCGCACGGATTCTGCCTTTTTCGGATACTCGCTCGGGTTATATCATTTTTCGGTACTCACACTTATTCGACTCTTTTCGGGTACTCGCCCGAACAGTTTTTCGATACTCGCACGGATTCAGCCTTTTTCTTATACTCTCTCGGATTATATCATTTTTCGGTACTCACACTTATTCGACTCTTTTCCGGTACTCTCCCGGATAGTTTTTCCATAGTCGCACGGATTCTACCATTTTTCGGTACTTGCCCGGATTCTATAATTTTTTAGTACTCACACTTATTCGACGCTTTTCCGGTACTCGCCCGGTCATATTTTCGATACTCGCACGGATTCTGCCTTTTTCCGATACTCGCTCAGATTATATCATTTTTCGGTACTCACACTTATTCGACTCTTTTCGGGTACTCGCCCGGACAGTTTTTCCATACTCGCACGGATTCAGCCTTTTTCCGATAGTCGCTCAAATAATATCATTTTTCGATGCTCACACTTATTCGACTCTTTTCGGGTACTCTCCCGGACAGTTTTTCCATACTCGCACGGATTCTGCCATTTTTCAGTACTCGCCCGGATTCTATCATTTTTTAGTACTCACAGTTATTCGACGCTTTTCCGGTACTCGCCCGGACAGTTTTTCGATACTCGCACGGATTCTGCCTTTTTCCGATACTCGCTCGGGTTATATCATTTTTCGGTACTCACACTTATTCGACTCTTTTCGGGTACTCGCCCGGACAGTTTTTCGATACTCGCACGGATTCTGCCTTTTTCCGATACTCGCTCGGATTATATCATTTTTCGGTACACACACTTATTCGACTCTTTTCGGGTACTCGCCCGGACAGTTTTTCGATACTCGCACCGATTCTTCCTTTTTCCGATACTCGCTCGGACAATATCATTTTTCGGTGCTCACACTTATTCGGCTCTTTTCGGGTACTCGCCCGGACAGCTTTTCGATACTCGCACGGATTCTGCCTTTTTCGGATACTCGCTCGGGTTATATCATTTTTCGGTACTCACACTTATTCGACTCTTTTCGGGTACTCGCCCGTACAGTTTTTCGATACTCGCACGGATTCAGCCTTTTTCTTATACTCTCTCGGATTATATCATTTTTCGGTACTCACACTTATTCGACTCTTTTCCGGTACTCTCCCGGACAGTTTTTCCATAGTCGCACGGATTCTACCATTTTTCGGTACTTGCCCGGATTCTATAATTTTTTAGTACTCACACTTATTCGACGCTTTTCCGGTACTCGACCGGTCAGTTTTTCGATAGTTGCACGGATTCTGCCTTTTTCCGATACTCGCTCAGATTATATCATTTTTCGGTACTCACACTTATTCGACTCTTTTCGGGTACTCGCCCGGACAGTTTTTCCATACTCGTATGGATTCTGCCTTTTTCCGATACTCGCTCGGATTATATCATTTTTCGGTACTCACACTTATTCGACTCTTTTCGGGTACTCTCCCAGACAGTGTTTCCATACTCGTACGGATTCTGCCTTTTTCGGATACTCGCTCGGGTTATATCATTTTTCGGTACTCACACTTATTCGACTCTTTTCGGGTACTCGCCTGGACAGTTTTTCCATACTCGCAAGGATTCAGCCTTTTTCCGATAGTCGCTCATATAATATCTTTTTTTGGTGCTCACACTTATACGACTCTTTTCGGGTACTCGCCAGGACAGTTTTTCCATACTCGCACGGATTCAGCCTTTTTCTGATAGTCGCTTGGATAATATCATTTTTCAGTGCTCACACTTATTTGACTCTTTTCGGGTACTATCCCGGACAGTTTTTCCATACTCGCACGGATTCTGCCATTTTTCAGTACTCGCACGGATTCTATCATTTTTTAGTACTCATACTTATTCGACGCTTTTTCGGTACTCGCCCGAACAGTTTTTCGATACTCGCACGGATTCTGCCTTTTTCCGATACTCGCTCGGATTATATCATTTTTCGGTACTCACACTTATTCGACTCTTTTCGGGTACTCGCCCGGACAGTTTTTCGATACTCACACGGATTCTGCCTTTTTCCTATACTCGCTCGGATTATATCATTTTTCGGTACTCACACTTATTCGACACTTTTCGGGTACTCGCCCGGACAGCTTTTCGATACTCGCACGGATTCTGCCTTTTTCGGATACTCGCTCGGGTTATATCATTTTTCGGTACTCACACTTATTCGACTCTTTTCGGGTACTCGCCCGAACAGTTTTTCGATACTCGCACGGATTCAGCCTTTTTCTTATACTCTCTCGGATGATATCATTTTTCGGTACTCACACTTATTCGACTCTTTTCCGGTACTCTCCCGGACAGTTTTTCCATAGTCGCACGGATTCTACCATTTTTCGGTACTTGCCCGGATTCTATAATTTTTTAGTACTCACACTTATTCGACGCTTTTCCGGTACTCGCCCGGTCAGTTTTTCGATACTCGCACGGATTCTGCCTTTTTCCGATACTCGCTCAGATTATATCATTTTTCGGTACTCACACTTATTCGACTCTTTTCGGGTACTCGCCCGGACAGTTTTTCCATACTCGCACGGATTCAGCCTTTTTCCGATAGTCGCTCAAATAATATCATTTTTCGATGCTCACACTTATTCGACTCTTTTCGGGTACTCTCCCGGACAGTTTTTCCATACTCGCACGGATTCTGCCATTTTTCGGTACTCGCCCGGATTCTATCATTTTTTAGTACTCACAGTTATTCGACGCTTTTCCGGTACTCGCCCGGACAGTTTTTCGATACTCGCACGGATTCTGCCTTTTTCCGATACTCGCTCCGATTATATCATTTTTCGGTACTCACACTTATTCGACTCTTTTCGGGTACTCGCCCGGACAGTTTTTCGACACTCGCACGGATTCGGCCTTTTTCCGATACTCGCTCGGATTATATCATTTTTCGGTACACACACTTATTCGACTCTTTTCGGGTACTCGCCCGGACAGTTTTTCGATACTCGCACCGATTCTTCCTTTTTCCGATACTCGCTCGGACAATATCATTTTTCGGTGCTCACACTTATTCGGCTCTTTTCGTGTACTCGCCCGGACAGCTTTTCGATACTCGCACGGATTCTGCCTTTTTCGGATACTCGCTCGGGTTATATCATTTTTCGGTACTCACACTTATTCGACTCTTTTCGGGTACTCGCCCGGACAGTTTTTCCATACTCGCACGGATTCAGCCTTTTTCCGATAGTCGCTCAAATAATATCATTTTTCGATGCTCACACTTATTCGACTCTTTTCGGGTACTCTCCCGGACAGTTTTTCCATACTCGCACGGATTCTGCCATTTTTCAGTACTCGCCCGGATTCTATCATTTTTTAGTACTCACAGTTATTCGACGCTTTTCCGGTACTCGCCCGGACAGTTTTTCGATACTCGCACGGATTCTGCCTTTTTCCGATACTCGCTCGGGTTATATCATTTTTCGGTACTCACACTTATTCGACTCTTTTCGGGTACTCGCCCGGACAGTTTTTCGATACTCGCACGGATTCTGCCTTTTTCCGATACTCGCTCGGATTATATCATTTTTCGGTACACACACTTATTCGACTCTTTTCGGGTACTCGCCCGGACAGTTTTTCGATACTCGCACCGATTCTTCCTTTTTCCGATACTCGCTCGGACAATATCATTTTTCGGTGCTCACACTTATTCGGCTCTTTTCGGGTACTCGCCCGGACAGCTTTTCGATACTCGCACGGATTCTGCCTTTTTCGGATACTCGCTCGGGTTATATCATTTTTCGGTACTCACACTTATTCGACTCTTTTCGGGTACTCGCCCGTACAGTTTTTCGATACTCGCACGGATTCAGCCTTTTTCTTATACTCTCTCGGATTATATCATTTTTCGGTACTCACACTTATTCGACTCTTTTCCGGTACTCTCCCGGATAGTTTTTCCATAGTCGCACGGATTCTACCATTTTTCGGTACTTGCCCGGATTCTATAATTTTTTAGTACTCACACTTATTCGACGCTTTTCCGGTACTCGACCGGTCAGTTTTTCGATAGTTGCACGGATTCTGCCTTTTTCCGATACTCGCTCAGATTATATCATTTTTCGGTACTCACACTTATTCGACTCTTTTCGGGTACTCGCCCGGACAGTTTTTCCATACTCGTATGGATTCTGCCTTTTTCCGATACTCGCTCGGATTATATCATTTTTCGGTACTCACACTTATTCGACTCTTTTCGGGTACTCTCCCAGACAGTGTTTCCATACTCGTACGGATTCTGCCTTTTTCGGATACTCGCTCGGGTTATATCATTTTTCGGTACTCACACTTATTCGACTCTTTTCGGGTACTCGCCTGGACAGTTTTTCCATACTCGCAAGGATTCAGCCTTTTTCCGATAGTCGCTCATATAATATCTTTTTTTGGTACTCACACTTATTCGACTCTTTTCGGGTACTCGCCCGGACAGTTTTTCGACACTCGCACGGATTCGGCCTTTTTCCGATACTCGCTCGGATTATATCATTTTTCGGTACACACACTTATTCGACTCTTTTCGGGTATTCGCCCGGACAGTTTTTCGATACTCGCACCGATTCTTCCTTTTTCCGATACTCGCTCGGACAATATCATTTTTCGGTGCTCACACTTATTCGGCTCTTTTCGTGTACTCGCCCGGACAGCTTTTCGATACTCGCACGGATTCTGCCTTTTTCGGATACTCGCTCGGGTTATATCATTTTTCGGTACTCACACTTATTCGACTCTTTTCGGGTACTCGCCCGTACAGTTTTTCGATACTCGCACGGATTCAGCCTTTTTCTTATACTCTCTCGGATTATATCATTTTTCGGTACTCACACTTATTCGACTCTTTTCCGGTACTCTCCCGGATAGTTTTTCCATAGTCGCACGGATTCTACCATTTTTCGGTACTTGCCCGGATTCTATAATTTTTTAGTACTCACACTTATTCGACGCTTTTCCGGTACTCGACCGGTCAGTTTTTCGATACTCGCACGGATTCTGCCTTTTTCCGATACTCCCTCAGATTATATCATTTTTCGGTACTCACACTTATTCGACTCTTTTCGGGTACTCGCCCGGACAGTTTTTCCATACTCGTATGGATTCTGCCTTTTTCCGATACTCGCTCGGATTATATCATTTTTCGGTACTCACACTTATTCGACTCTTTTCGGGTACTCTCCCAGACAGTGTTTCCATACTCGTACGGATTCTGCCTTTTTCGGATACTCGCTCGGGTTATATCATTTTTCGGTACTCACACTTATTCGACTCTTTTCGGGTACTCGCCTGGACAGTTTTTCCATACTCGCAAGGATTCAGCCTTTTTCCGATAGTCGCTCATATAATATCTTTTTTTGGTGCTCACACTTATTCGACTCTTTTCGGGTACTCGCCAGGACAGTTTTTCCATACTCGCACGGATTCAGCCTTTTTCCGATAGTCGCTTGGATAATATCATTTTTCAGTGCTCACACTTATTTGACTCTTTTCGGGTACTATCCCGGACAGTTTTTCCATACTCGCACGGATTCTGCCATTTTTCAGTACTCGCCCGGATTCTATCATTTTTTAGTACTCATACTTATTCGACGCTTTTTCGGTACTCGCCCGAACAGTTTTTCGATACTCGCACGGATTCTGCCTTTTTCCGATACTCGCTCGGATTATATAATTTTTCGGTACTCACACTTATTCGACTCTTTTCGGGTACTCGCCCGGACAGTTTTTCGATACTCACACGGATTCTGCCTTTTTCCTATACTCGCTCGGATTATATCATTTTTCGGTACTCACACTTATTCGACACTTTTCGGGTACTCGCCCGGACAGCTTTTCGATACTCGCACGGATTCTGCCTTTTTCGGATACTCGCTCGGGTTATATCATTTTTCGGTACTCACACTTATTCGACTCTTTTCGGGTACTCGCCCGAACAGTTTTCCGATACTCGCACGAATTCAGCCTTTTTCTTATACTCTCTCGGATTATATCATTTTTCGGTACTCACACTTATTTGACTCTTTTCCGGTACTCTCCCGGACAGTTTTTCCATACTCTTACGGATTCTACCATTTTTCGGTACTTGCCCGGATTCTATAATTTTTTAGTACTCACACTTATTCGACGCTTTTCCGGTACTCGCCCGGTCAGTTTTTCGATACTCGCACGGATTCTGCCATTTTTCAGTACTCGCCCGGATTCTAGCATTTTTTAGTACTCACACTTATTCGACGCTTTTTCGGTACACGCCCGGACAGTTTTTCGATACTCGCACGGATTCTGCCTTTTTCCGATACTCGCTCGGATTATATCATTTTTCGGTACACACACTTATTCGACTCTTTTCGGATACTCGCCCGGATAGTTTTTCGATACTCGCACCGATTCTTCCTTTTTCCGATACTCGCTCGGATAATATCATTTTTTGGTACTCACACTTATTCGACTCTTTTCGGGTACTCGCCCGGACAGTTTTTCCATACTCGTACGGATTCTGCCTTTTTCGGATACTCGCTCGGGTTCTATCATTTTTCGGTACTCACACTTATTCGACTCTTTTCGGGTACTCGCCCGGACAGTTTTTCCATACTCGTACGGATTCTGCCTTTTTCCGATACTCGCTCGGATTATATCATTTTTCGGTACTCACACTTATTCGACTCTTTTCGGGTACTCGCCCGGACAGTTTTTCCATACTCGTACGGATTCAACCTTTTTCCAATACTCGCTCGGATAATATCATTTTTTGGTGCTCACACTTAGTCGACTCTTTTCGGGTACTCTCCCGGACAGTTTTTCCATACTCGCACGGATTGTGCCATTTTTCAGTACTCGCCCGGATTCTAGCATTTTTTAGTACTCACACTTATTCGACGCTTTTTTGGTACACGCCCGGACAGTTTTTAGATACTCGCACGGATTCTGCCTTTTTCCGATACTCGCTCGGAATATATCATTTTTCGGTACACACACTTATTCGACTCTTTTCGGATACTCGCCCGGACAGTTTTTCGATACTCGCACCGATTCTTCCTTTTTCCGATACTCGCTCGGGTAATATCATTTTTTGGTACTCACACTTATTCGACTCTTTTCGGGTACTCGCCCGGACAGTTTTTCCATACTCGTACGGATTCTGCCTTTTTCGGATACTCGCTCGGGTTATATCATTTTTCGGTACTCACACTTATTCGACTCTTTTCGGGTACTCGCCCGGACAGTTTTTCGATACTCGCACAGATTCAGCCTTTTTCCGATAGTCGCTCAAATAATATCATTTTTCGGTACTCACACTTATTCGACTCTTTTCGGGTACTCGCCCGGACAGTTTTTCGATACTCGTACGGATTCTGCCTTTTTCGGATACTCGCTCGGGTTATATCATTTTTCGGTACTCACACTTATTCGACTCTTTTCGGGTACTCGCCCGAATAGTTTTTCGATACTCGCACGGATTCAGCCTTTTTCCGATACTCTCTCGGATTATATCAATTTTTTGGTACTCACACTTATTCGACTCTTTTCGGGTACTCGCCCGGACAGTTTTTCCATACTCGTACGGATTCTGCCTTTTTCGGATACTCGCTCGGGTTCTATCATTTTTCGGTACTCACACTTATTCGACTCTTTTCGGGTACTCGCCCGGACAGTGTTTCCATACTCGTACTGATTCTGCCTTTTTCCGATACTCCCTCGGATTATATCATTTTTCGGTACTCACACTTATTCGACTCTTTTCGGGTACTCGCCCGGACAGTTTTTCCATACTCGTACGGATTCAACCTTTTTCGGATACTCGCTCGGGTTATATCATTTTTCGGTACTCACACTTATTCGACTCTTTTCGGGTACTCGCCCGGACAGTTTTTCCATACTCGCACTGATTCAGCCTTTTTCGATAGTCGCTCGGACAATATCATTTTTCGATGCTCACACTTATTCGACTCTTTTCGGGTACTCTCCCGGACAGTTTTTCCATACTCGCACGGATTCTGCCATTTTTCTGTACTCGCCCGGATTCTATCATTTTTTAGTACTCACACTTATTCGACGCTTTTTCGGTACTCGCCCGGATAGTTTTTCGATACTCGCACGGATTCTGCCTTTTTACGATACTCGCTCGGATTATATCATTTTTCGGTACTCACACTTATTCGACACTTTTCGGGTACTCGCCCGGACAGTTTTTCGATACTCGCACGGATTCTGCCTTTTTCCGATACTCGCTCGGATTATATCATTTTTCGGTACACACACTTATTCGACTCTTTTCGGGTACTCGCCCGGACAGTTTTTCGATACTCGCACCGATTCTTCCTTTTTCCAATACTCGCTCGGACAATATCATTTTTCGGTGCTCACACTTATTCGACTCTTTTCGGGTACTCTCACGGACAGTTTTTCCATAGTCGCACGGATTCTACCATTTTTCCGTACTCGCCCAGATTCTATCATTTTTTAGTACTCAAAGTTATTCGACGCTTTCCCGGTACTCGCCCGGACAGTTTTTCGATACTCGCACGGATTCTGCCTTTTTCCGATACTCGCTCGGATTATATCATTTTTCGGTACTCACACTTATTCGACTCTTTTCGGGTACTCGCCAGGACAGTTTTTCGATACTCGCACCGATTCAGCCTTTTTCCGATAGTCGCTCGGATAATATCTTTTTTTGGTGCTCACACTTATTCGACTCTTTTCGGGTACTCGCCCGGATAATTTTTCCATATTCGTACGGATTCTGCCTTTTTCGGATACTCGCTCGGGTTCTATTATTTTTCGGTACTCACACTTTTTCGACGCTTTTCCGGTACTCGCCCGGACAGTTTTTCGATACTCGCATGGATTCTGCCTTTTTCCGATACTCGCTCGGATTATATCATTTTTCGGTACTCACACTTATTCGACTCTTTTCGGGTACTCGCCCGGACAGTTTTTCGATACTCGCACCGATTCTGCCTTTTTCCGATACTCGCTCGGATAATATCATTTTTTTGTGCTCACACTTATTCGACTTTTTTCGGGTACTCGCCCCGACAAATTTTCGATACTCACACGGATACTGCCACTTTTCGGTACTCGCCCGGATTCTATGATTTTTTCGTACTCACACTTATTCGACGCTTTTCCGGTACTCGCCCGGACAGTTTTTAGATACTCGCACGGATTCTGCCTTTTTCCGATACTCTCTCGGATTCTATCATTTTTCGGTGCTCACACTTATTCGACTCTTTTCGGGTACTCTCCCGGACAGTTTTTCCATACTCGTACGGATTCTGCCTTTTTCGGATACTCGCTCGGGTTCTATCATTTTTCAGTACTCACACTTATTCGACTCTTTTCGGGTACTCGCCCGGACAGTTTTTCCATACTCGTACGGATTCAACCTTTTTCCAATACTCGCTCGGATAATATCATTTTTTGGTGCTCACACTTAGTCGACTCTTTTCGGGTACTCTCCCGGACAGTTTTTCCATACTCGCACGGATTCTGCCATTTTTCAGTACTCGCCCGGATTCTAGCATTTTTTAGTACTCACACTTATTCGACGCTTTTTCGGTACACGCCCGGACAGTTTTTCGATACTCGCACGGATTCTGCCTTTTTCCGATACTCGCTCGGATTATATCATTTTTCGGTACACACACTTATTCGACTCTTTTCGGATACTCGCCCGGACAGTTTTTCGATACCCGCACCGATTCTTCCTTTTTCCGATACTCGCTCGGATAATATCATTTTTTGGTACTCACACTTATTCGACTCTTTTCGGGTACTCGCCCGTACAGTTTTTCCATACTCGTACGGATTCTGCCTTTTTCGGATACTCGCTCGGGTTATATCATTTTTCGGTACTCACACTTATTCGACCCTTTTCGGGTACTCGCCCGAATAGTTTTTCGATACTCGCACGGATTCAGCCTTTTTCCGATACTCTCTCGGATTATATCAATTTTTCGGTACTCACACTTATTCGACTCTTTTCGGGTACTCGCCCGGACAGTTTTTCCATACTCGTACGGATTCTGCCTTTTTCGGATACTCGCTCGGGTTCTATCATTTTTCGGTACTCACACTTATTCGACTCTTTTCAGGTACTCGCCCGGACAGTTTTTCCATACTCGTACGGATTCTGCCTTTTTCCGATACTCCCTCGGATTATATCATTTTTCGGTACTCACACTTATTCGACTCTTTTCGGGTACTCGCCCGGACAGTTTTTCCATACTCGTACGGATTCAACCTTTTTCGGATACTCGCTCGGGTTATATCATTTTTCGGTACTCACACTTATTCGACTCTTTTCGGGTACTCGCCCGGACAGTTTTTCCATACTCGTACGGATTCTGCCTTTTTCGATAGTCGCTCGGACAATATCATTTTTCGATGCTCACACTTATTCGACTCTTTTCGGGTACTCTCCCGGACAGTTTTTCCATACTCGCACGGATT
The DNA here is from genome assembly GCF_030704535.1 of Vitis vinifera. NCBI lineage: Eukaryota > Viridiplantae > Streptophyta > Magnoliopsida > Vitales > Vitaceae > Vitis > Vitis vinifera. Next base: position 16,725,832 of record NC_081823.1, on the reverse strand, counting down.
CTGCCATTTTTCTGTACTCGCCCGGATTCTATCATTTTTTAGTACTCACACTTATTCGACGCTTTTTCGGTACTCGCCCGGACAGTTTTTCGATACTCGCACGGATTCTGCCTTTTTACGATACTCGCTCGGATTATATCATTTTTCGGTACTCACACTTATTCGACTCTTTTCGGGTACTCGCCCGGACAGTTTTTTGATACTCGCACGGATTCTGCCTTTTTCCGATACTCGCTCGGATTATATCATTTTTCGGTACACACACTTATTCGACTCTTTTCGGGTACTCGCCCGGACAGTTTTTCGATACTCGCACCGATTCTTCCTTTTTCCAATACTCGCTCGGACAATATCATTTTTCGGTGCTCACACTTATTCGACTCTTTTCGGGTACTCTCACGGACAGTTTTTCCATACTCGCACGGATTCTGCCATTTTTCAGTACTCGCCCAGATTCTATCATTTTTTAGTACTCACAGTTATTCGACGCTTTTCCGGTACTCGCCCGGACAATTTTTCGATACTCGCACGGATTCTGCCTTTTTCCGATACTCGCTCGGATTATATCATTTTTCGGTACTCACACTTATTCGACTCTTTTCGGGTACTCGCCAGGACAGTTTTTCGATACTCGCACCGATTCAGCCTTTTTCCGATAGTCGCTCGGATAATATCTTTTTTTGGTGCTCACACTTATTCGACACTTTTCGGGTACTCGCCCGGATAATTTTTCCATATTCGTACGGATTCTGCCTTTTTCGGATACTCGCTCGGGTTATATCATTTTTGGTACTGACACTTATTTGACTCATTTCGGGTACTCTCCCGGACAGTTTTTCCATACTCGCACGGATTCACCCTTTTTCCGATAGTCGCTCTGATAATATCATTTTTCGGTGCTCACACTTATTCGACTCTTTTCGGGTACTCGCCCCGACAAATTTTCGATACTCACACGGATTCTGCCATTTTTCGGTACTCGCCCGGATTCTATGATTTTTTCGTACTAACACTTATTCGACTCTTTTCCGGTACTCGCCCGGACAGTTTTTCGATACTCGCACGGATTCTGCCTTTTTCGGATACTCGCTCGGGTTATTTCATTTTTCGGTACTCACACTTATTTGACTCTTTTCGGGTACTCGCCCGGACAGTTTTTCCATACCCGCACGGATTCTGCCTTTTTCGGATACTCGCTCGGGTTCTATCATTTTTCAGTACTCACACTTATTCGACTCTTTTCGGGTACTCGCCCGGACAGTTTTTCCATACTCGTAAGGATTCTATCTTTTTCCGATACTCGCTCGGATTATATGATTTTTCGGTACTCCCACTTATTCGACTCTTTTCGGGTACTCACCCGGACAGTTTTTCCATACTCGTACGGATTCTGCCTTTTTCCGATACTCGCTCGGATTTTATCATTTTTCGGTGCTCACACTTATTCGACTCTTTTCGGGTACTCCCCCGGACAGTTTTTCCATACTCGCACGGATTCTGCCATTTTTCAGTACTCGCCCGGATTCCATCATTTTTTAGTACTCACACTTATTCGACGCTTTGCCGGTCTCGCCCGGACAGTTTTTCGATACTCGCACGGATTCTGCCTTTTTCCGATACTCGCTCGGATTATATCATTTTTCGGTACTCACACTTATTCGACTCTTTTCGGGTACTCGCCCGGACAGTTTTTCGATACTCGCACGGATTCTGCCTTTTTCCGATACTCGCTCGAATTATATCATTTTTCGGTACACACACTTATTCGACTCTTTTCGGGTACTCGCCCGGACAGTTTTTCGATACTCGCACCGATTCTTCCTTTTTTCGATACTCGCTCGGACAATATCATTTTTCGGTGCTCACACTTATTCGACTCTTTTCGGGTACTCTCCCGGACAGTTTTTCCATACTCGCACGGATTCTGCCATTTTTCAGTACTCGCCCAGATTCTATCATTTTTTAGTACTCACAGTTATTCGACGCTTTTCCGGTACTCGCCCGGACAGTATTTCGATACTCGCACGGATTCTGCCTTTTTCCGATACTCGCTCGGATTATATCATTTTTCGGTACTCACAGTTATTCGACTCTTTTCGGGTACTCGCCAGGACAGTTTTTCGATACTCGCACCGATTCAGCCTTTTTCCGATAGTCGCTCGGATAATATCTTTTTTTGGTGCTCACACTTATTCGACTCTTTTCGGGTACTCGCCCGGACAATTTTTCCATATTCGTACGGATTCTGCCTTTTTCGGATACTCGCTCGGGTTATATCATTTTTCGGTACTAACACTTATTTGACTCATTTCGGGTACTCTCCCGGACAGTTTTTCCATACTCGCACGGATTCACCCTTTTTCCGATAGTCGCTCTGATAATATCATTTTTCGGTGCTCACACTTATTCGACTCTTTTTGGGTACTCTCCCGGACAGTTTTTCCATACTCGCACGGATTCTGCCATTTTTCAGTACTCGCCCGGATTCTATAATTTTTTAGTACTCACACTTATTCGACGCTTTTCCGGTACTCGCCCGGTCATATTTTCAATACTCGCACGGATTCTGCCTTTTTCCGATACTCGCTCGGATTATATCATTTATCGGTACTCACACTTATTCGACCCTTTTCGGGTACTCTCCCAGACAGTGTTTCCATACTCGTACGGATTCTGCCTTTTTCGGATACTCGCTCGGGTTATATCATTTTTCGGTACTCACACTTATTCGACTCTTTTCGGGTACTCGCCTGGACAGTTTTTCCATACTCGCAAGGATTCAGCCTTTTTCCGATAGTCGCTCGGATAATATCTTTTTTTGGTGCTCACACTTATTCGACTCTTTTCGGGTACTCGCCAGGACAGTTTTTCCATACTCGCACGGATTCAGCCTTTTTCCGATAGTCGCTTGGATAATATCATTTTTCAGTGCTCACACTTATTTGACTCTTTTCGGGTACTCTCCCGGACAGTTTTTCCATACTCGCACGGATTCTGCCATTTTTCTGTACTCGCCCGGATTCTATCATTTTTTAGTACTCACACTTATTCGACGCTTTTTCGGTACTCGCCCGGACAGTTTTTCGATACTCGCACGGATTCTGCCTTTTTACGATACTCGCTCGGATTATATCATTTTTCGGTACTCACACTTATTCGACTCTTTTCGGGTACTCGCCCGGACAGTTTTTCGATACTCGCAAGGATTCTATCTTTTTCCGATACTCGCTCGGATTATATGATTTTTCGGTACTCCCACTTATTCGACTCTTTTCGGGTACTCACCCGGACAGTTTTTCCATACTCGTACGGATTCTGCCTTTTTCCGATACTCGCTCGGATTTTATCATTTTTCGGTGCTCACACTTATTCGACTCTTTTCGGGTACTCTCCCGGACAGTTTTTCCATACTCGCACGGATTCTGCCATTTTTCAGTACTCGCCCGGATTCCATCATTTTTTAGTACTCACACTTATTCGACGCTTTGCCGGTCTCGCCCGGACAGTTTTTCGATACTCGCACGGATTCTGCCTTTTTCCGATACTCGCTCGGATTATATCATTTTTCGGTACTCACACTTATTCGACTCTTTTCGGGTACTCGTCCGGACAGTTTTTCGATACTCGCACGGATTCTGCCTTTTTCCGATACTCGCTCGCATTATATCATTTTTCGGTACACACACTTATTCGACTCTTTTCGGGTACTCGCCCGGACAGTTTTTCGATACTCGCACCGATTCTTCCTTTTTCCGATACTCGCTCGGACAATATCATTTTTCGGTGCTCACACTTATTTGACTCTTTTCGGGTACTCTCCCGGACAGTTTTTCCATACTCGCACGGATTCTGCCATTTTTCAGTACTCGCCCAGATTCTATCATCTTTTAGTACTCACAGTTATTCGACGCTTTTCCGGTACTCGCCCGGACAGTTTTTCGATACTCGCACGGATTCTGCCTTTTTCCGATACTCGCTCGGATTATATCATTTTTCGGTACTCACAGTTAGTCGACTCTTTTCGGGTACTCTCCTGGTCAGTTTTTCGATACTCGCACGGATTCTGCCTTTTTCAGATACTCGCTCGGGTTCTATCATTTTTCGGTACTCACGCTTATTCGACTCTTTTCGGGTACTCGCCCGGACAGTTTTTCGATACTCGCACGGATTCTGCCTTTTTCCGATACTCGCTCGGATTATATGATTTTTCGGTGCTCACACTTATTCGACTCTTTTCGGGTACTCTCCCGGACAGTTTTTCCATACTCGCACGGATTCTGCCATTTTTCTGTACTCGCCCGGATTCTATCATTTTTTAGTACTCACACTTATTCGACGCTTTTTCGGTACTCGCCCGGACAGTTTTTCGATACTCGCACGGATTCTGCCTTTTTACGATACTCGCTCGGATTATATCATTTTTCGGTACTCACACTTATTCGACTCTTTTCGGGTACTCGCCCGGACAGTTTTTCGATACTCGCAAGGATTCTATCTTTTTCCGATACTCGCTCGGATTATATGATTTTTCGGTACTCCCACTTATTCGACTCTTTTCGGGTACTCACCCGGACAGTTTTTCCATACTCGTACGGATTCTGCCTTTTTCCGATACTCGCTCGGATTTTATCATTTTTTGGTGCTCACACTTATTCGACTCTTTTCGGGTACTCTCCCGGACAGTTTTTCCATACTCGCACGGATTCTGCCATTTTTCAGTACTCGCCCGGATTCCATCATTTTTTAGTACTCACACTTATTCGACGCTTTGCCGGTCTCGCCCGGACAGTTTTTCGATACTCGCACGGATTCTGCCTTTTTCCGATACTCGCTCGGATTATATCATTTTTCGGTACTCACACTTATTCGACTCTTTTCGGGTACTCGCCCGGACAGTTTTTCGATACTCGCACGGATTCTGCCTTTTTCCGATACTCGCTCGCATTATATCATTTTTCGGTACACACACTTATTCGACTCTTTTCAGGTACTCGCCTGGACAGTTTTTCCATACTCGCACGGATTCAGCCTTTTTCCGATAGTCGCTCGGACAATATCATTTTTCGGTGCTCAAACTTATTCGACTCTTTTCGGGTACTCTCCCGGACAGTTTTTCCATACTCCCACGGATTCTGCCATTTTTCAGTACTCGCCCGGATTCCATCATTTTTTAGTACTCACACTTATTCGACGCTTTTCCGGTACTCGCCCGGACAGTTTTTCGATACTCGCACGGATTCTGCCTTTTTCCGATACTCGCTCGGATTATATCATTTTTCGGTGCTCACACTTATTCGACTCTTTTCGGGTACTCTCCCGGACAGTTTTTCCATACTCGCATGGATTCTGCCATTTTTCAGTACTCGCCCAGATTCCATCATTTTTTTGTACTCACACTTATTCGACGCTTTTCCGGTACTCGCCCGGACAGTTTTTCGATACTCGCACGGATTCAGCCTTTTTCCGATACTCTCTCGGATTATATCATTTTTCGGTACTCACACTTATTCGACTCTTTTCCGGTACTCTCCCGGACAGTTTTTCCATACTCGCACGGATTCTACCATTTTTCGGTACTTGCCCGGATTCTATAATTTTTTAGTACTCACACTTATTCGACGCTTTTCCGGTACTCGCCCGGTCAGTTTTTCGATACTCGCACGGATTCTGCCTTTTTCGGATACTCGCTCGGATTATATCATTTTTCGGTACTCACACTTATTCGACACTTTTCGGGTACTCGCCCGGACAGTTTATCCATACTCGTACGGATTCTGCCTTTTTCGGATAGTCGCTCGGGTTATATCATTTTTCGGTACTCACACTTATTCGACTCTTTTCCGGTACTCGCCCGGACAGTTTTTCCATACTCACACGGATTCACCCTTTTTCCGGTAGTCGCTCGGACAATATCATTTTTCGGTGCTCACACTTATTCGACTCTTTTCGGGTACTCGCCCGAACAGTTTTTCGATACTCGCACGGATTCAACCTTTTTCCGATACTCGCTCGGATTATATCATTTTTCGGTGCTCACACTTATTCGACTCTTTTCGGGTACTCTCCCGGACAGTTTTTCCATACTCGCATGGATTCTGCCATTTTTCAGTACTCGCCCGGATTCCATCATTTTTTAGTACTCACACTTATTCGACGCTTTTCCGGTACTCGCCCGGACAGTTTTTCGATACTCGCACGGATTCTACCTTTTTCCGATACTCGCTCGGATTATATCATTTTTCGGTACTCACACTTATTCGACTCTTTTCGGGTACTCGCCCGGACAGTTTTTCCATACTCGCACGGATTCAGCCTTTTTCCGATAGTCGCTCAGATAATATCATTTTTCGGTGCTCACACTTATTCGACTCCTTCGGGTACTCTCCCGGACAGTTTTTCCATACTCACACGGATTCTGCAATTTTTCAGTACTCACACTTATTCGACGCTTTTCCGGTACTCGCCTGGACAGTTTTTCGATACTCGCACGGATTCTGCTTTTTTCCGATACTCGCCCGGATTATATCATTTTTCGGTACTCACACTTATTCGACTCTTTTCGGGTACTCGCCCGGACAGTTTTTCCATACTCGCACGGATTCACCCTTTTTCCGATAGTCGCTCGTACAATATCATTTTTCGGTGCTCACACTTATTCGACTCTTTTGAGGTACTCGCCCGAACAGTTTTTCGATACTCGCACGGATTCAGCCTTTTTCTGATACTCTCTCGGATTATATCATTTTTCGGTACTCACACTTATTCGACTCTTTTCCGGTACTCTCCCGGACAGTTTTTCCATACTCGCACGGATTCTACCATTTTTCGGTACTTGCCCGGATTCTATAATTTTTTAGTACTCACACTTATTCGACGCTTTTCCGGTACTCGCCCGGTCAGTTTTTCGATACTCGCACGGATTCTACCTTTTTCGGATACTCGCTCGGATTATATCATTTTTCGGTACTCACACTTATTCGACACTTTTCGGGTACTCGCCCGGACAGTTTATCCATACTCGTACGGATTCTGCCTTTTTCGCATAGTCGCTCGGGTTATATCATTTTTCGGTACTCACACTTATTCGACTCTTTTCAGGTACTCGCCCGGACAGTTTTTCCATACTCGCACGGATTCACCCTTTTTCCGGTAGTCGCTCGGACAATATCATTTTTCGGTGCTCACACTTATTCGACTCTTTTCGGGTACTCGCCCGAACAGTTTTTCGATACTCGCACGGATTCAGCCTTTTTCCGATACTCGCTCGGATTATATCATTTTTCGGTGCTCACACTTATTCGACTCGTTTCGGGTACTCTCCCGGACAGTTTTTCCATACTCGCATGGATTCTGCCATTTTTCAGTACTCGCCCGGATTCCATCATTTTTTAGTACTCACACTTATTCGACGCTTTTCCGGTACTCGCCCGGACAGTTTTTCGATACTCGCACGGATTCTACCTTTTTCCGATACTCGCTCGGATTATATCATTTTTCGGTACTCACACTTATTCGACTCTTTTCGGGTACTCGCCCGGACAGTTTTTCCATACTCGCACGGATTCAGCCTCTTTCCGATAGTCGCTCGGATAATATCATTTTTCGGTGCTCACACTTATTCGACTCCTTCGGGTACTCTCCCGGACAGTTTTTCCATACTCACACGGATTCTGCAAATTTTCAGTACTCACACTTATTCGACGCTTTTCCGGTACTCGCCTGGACAGTTTTTCGATACTCGCACGGATTCTGCTTTTTTCCGATACTCGCCCGGATTATATCATTTTTCGGTACTCACACTTATTCGACACTTTTCGGGTACTCGCCCGGACAGTTTTTCCATACTCGTACGGATTCTGCCTTTTTCGGATAGTCGCTCGGGTTATATCATTTTTCGGTACTCACACTTATTCGACTCTTTTCGGGTACTCGCCCGGACAGTTTTTCCATACTCGCACGGATTCAGCCTTTTTCCGATAGTCGCTCGGATAATATCATTTTTCGGTGCTCACACTTATTCGACTCCTTCGGGTACTCTCCCGGACAGTTTTTCCATACTCACACGGATTCTGCAATTTTTCAGTACTCACACTTATTCGACGCTTTTCCGGTACTCGCCTGGACAGTTTTTCGATACTCGCACGGATTCTGCTTTTTTCCGATACTCGCCCGGATTATATCATTTTTCGGTACTCACACTTATTCGACTCTTTTCGGGTACTCGCCCGGACAGTTTTTCCATACTCGCACGGATTCACCCTTTTTCCGATAGTCGCTCGTACAATATCATTTTTCGGTGCTCACACTTATTCGACTCTTTTGAGGTACTCGCCCGAACAGTTTTTCGATACTCGCACGGATTCAGCCTTTTTCTGATACTCTCTCGGATTATATCATTTTTCGGTACTCACACTTATTCGACTCTTTTCCGGTACTCTCCCGGACAGTTTTTCCATACTCGCACGGATTCTACCATTTTTCGGTACTTGCCCGGATTCTATAATTTTTTAGTACTCACACTTATTCGACGCTTTTCCGGTACTCGCCCGGTCAGTTTTTCGATACTCGCACGGATTCTACCTTTTTCGGATACTCGCTCGGATTATATCATTTTTCGGTACTCACACTTATTCGACACTTTTCGGGTACTCGCCCGGACAGTTTATCCATACTCGTACGGATTCTGCCTTTTTCGCATAGTCGCTCGGGTAATATCATTTTTCGGTACTCACACTTATTCGACTCTTTTCAGGTACTCGCCCGGACAGTTTTTCCATACTCGCACGGATTCACCCTTTTTCCGGTAGTCGCTCGGACAATATCATTTTTCGGTGCTCACACTTATTCGACTCTTTTCGGGTACTCGCCCGAACAGTTTTTCGATACTCGCACGGATTCAGCCTTTTTCCGATACTCGCTCGGATTATATCATTTTTCGGTGCTCACACTTATTCGACTCGTTTCGGGTACTCTCCCGGACAGTTTTTCCATACTCGCATGGATTCTGCCATTTTTCAGTACTCGCCCGGATTCCATCATTTTTCAGTACTCGCCCGGATTCCATCATTTTTTAGTACTCACACTTATTCGACGCTTTTCCGGTACTCGCCCGGACAGTTTTTCGATACTCGCACGGATTCTACCTTTTTCCGATACTCGCTCGGATTATATCATTTTTCGGTACTCACACTTATTCGACTCTTTTCGGGTACTCGCCCGAACAGTTTTTCCATACTCGCACGGATTCAGCCTTTTTCCGATAGTCGCTCGGATAATATCATTTTTCGGTGCTCACACTTATTCGACTCCTTCGGGTACTCTCCCGGACAGTTTTTCCATACTCACACGGATTCTGCAATTTTTCAGTACTCACACTTATTCGACGCTTTTCCGGTACTCGCCTGGACAGTTTTTCGATACTCGCACGGATTCTGCTTTTTTCCGATACTCGCCCGAATTATATCATTTTTCGGTACTCACACTTATTCGACTCTTTTCGGGTACTCGCCCGGACAGTTTTTCCATACTCGCACGGATTCACCCTTTTTCCGATAGTCGCTCGTACAATATCATTTTTCGGTGCTCACACTTATTCGACTCTTTTGAGGTACTCGCCCGAACAGTTTTTCGATACTCGCACGGATTCAGCCTTTTTCTGATACTCTCTCGGATTATATCATTTTTCGGTACTCACACTTATTCGACTCTTTTCCGGTACTCCCCCGGACAATTTTTCCATACTCGCACGGATTCTACCATTTTTCGGTACTTGCCCGGATTCTATAATTTTTTAGTACTCACACTTATTCGACGCTTTTCCGGTACTCGCCCGGTCAGTTTTTCGATACTCGCACGGATTCTGCCTTTTTCGGATACTCGCTCGGATTATATCATTTTTCGGTACTCACACTTATTCGACACCTTTCGGGTACTCGCCCGGACAGTTTTTCCATACTCGTACGGATTCTGCCTTTTTCGGATAGTCGCTCGGGTTATATCATTTTTCGGTACTCACACTTATTCGACTCTTTTCAGGTACTCGCCTGGACAGTTTTTCCATACTCGCACGGATTCAGCCTTTTTCCGATAGTCGCTCGGACAATATCATTTTTCGGTGCTCAAACTTATTCGACTCTTTTCGGGTACTCTCCCGGACAGTTTTTCCATACTCCCACGGATTCTGCCATTTTTCAGTACTCGCCCGGATTCCATCACTTTTTAGTACTCACACTTATTCGACGCTTTTCCGGTACTCGCCCGGACAGTTTTTCGATACTCGCACGGATTCTGCCTTTTTCCGATACTCGCTCGGATTATATCATTTTTCGGTGCTCACACTTATTCGACTCTTTTCGGGTACTCTCCCGGACAGTTTTTCCATACTCGCATGGATTCTGCCATTTTTCAGTACTCGCCCAGATTCCATCATTTTTTAGTACTCACACTTATTCGACGCTTTTCCGGTACTCGCCCGGACAGTTTTTCGATACTCGCACGGATTCAGCCTTTTTCCGATACTCTCTCGGATTATATCATTTTTCGGTACTCACACTTATTCGACTCTTTTCCGGTACTCGCCCGGACAGTTTATCCATACTCGTACGGATTCTGCCTTTTTCGCATAGTCGCTCGGGTTATATCATTTTTCGGTACTCACACTTATTCGACTCTTTTCAGGTACTCGCCCGGACAGTTTTTCCATACTCGCACGGATTCACCCTTTTTCCGGTAGTCGCTCGGACAATATCATTTTTCGGTGCTCACACTTATTCGACTCTTTTCGGGTACTCGCCCGAACAGTTTTTCGATACTCGCACGGATTCAGCCTTTTTCCGATACTCGCTCGGATTATATCATTTTTCGGTGCTCACACTTATTCGACTCGTTTCGGGTACTCTCCCGGACAGTTTTTCCATACTCGCATGGATTCTGTCATTTTTCGGTACTCACACTTATTCGACACTTTTCGGGTACTCGCCCGGACAGTTTATCCATACTCGTACGGATTCTGCCTTTTTCGGATAGTCGCTCGGGTTATATCATTTTTCGGTACTCACACTTATTCGACTCTTTTCAGGTACTCGCCCGGACAGTTTTTCCATACTCGCACGGATTCACCTTTTTTCCGGTAGTCGCTCGGACAATATCATTTTTCGGTGCTCACACTTATTCGACTCTTTTCGGGTACTCGCCCGAACAGTTTTTCGATACTCGCACGGATTCAGCCTTTTTCTGATACTCTCTCGGATTATATCATTTTTCGGTACTCACACTTATTCGACTCTTTTCCGGTACTCTCCCGGACAGTTTTTCCATAATCGCACGGATTCTACCATTTTTCGGTACTTGCCCGGATTCTATAATTTTTTAGTACTCAGACTTATTCGACGCTTTTCCGGTACTCGCCCGGTCAGTTTTTCGATACTCGCACGGATTCTGCCTTTTTCGGATACTCGCTCGGATTATATCATTTTTCGGTACTCATACTTATTCGACACTTTTCGGGTACTCGCCCGGACAGTTTTTCCATACTCGTACGGATTCTGCCTTTTTCGGATAGTCGCTCGGGTTATATCATTTTTCGGTACTCACATTTATTCGACTCTTTTCGGGTACTCGCCCGGACAGTTTTTCCATACTCGCACGGATTCACCTTTTTTCCGATAGTCGCTCGGACAATATCATTTTTCGGTGCTCACACTTATTCGACTCTTTTCGGGTACTCGCCCGGACAATTTTTCGATACTCGCACGGATTCAGCCTTTTTCCGATAGTCGCTCTGATAATATCATTTTTCGGTGCTCACACTTATTCGACTCTTTTCGGGCACTCGCCCAAACAAATCTTCGATACTCAGAGGGATTCTGCCATTTTTCGGTACTCGCCCGGATTCTATGATTTTTTCGTACTCACACATATTCGACGCTTTTCCGGTACTCGCCCGGACAGTTTTTCGATACTCGCACGGATCCTGCCTTTTTCCGATACTCGCTCGGATTATATCATTTTTCGGTACTCACACTTATTCGACACTTTTCGGGTACTCGCCCGGACAGTTTTTCCATACTCGTACTGATTCTGCCTTTTTCGGATAGTCGCTCGGGTTATATCATTTTTTGGTACTCACACTTATTCGACTCTTTTCAGTTACTCGCCCGGACAATTTTTCGATACTCGCACGGATTCAGCCTTTTTCCGATAGTCGCTCGGACAATATCATTTTTCGGTGCTCACACTTATTCTACTCTTTTCGGTTACTCTCCCGGACAGTTTTTCGATACTCGCACGGATTCTGCCATTTTTCAGTACTCGCCCGGATTCCATCATTTTTAAGTACTCACACTTATTCGACGCTTTTCCGGTACTCGCCCGGACAGTTTTTCGATACTCGCACGGATTCTGCCTTTTTCCGATACTCGCTCGGATTATATCATTTTTCGGTACTCACACTTATTCGACTCTTTTCGGTTACTCGCCCGGACAGTTTTTCCATACTCGCACGGATTCAGCCTTTTTCCGATAGTCGCTCGGATAATATCATTTTTCGGTGCTCACACTTATTCGACTCCTTTCGGGTACTCTCCCGGACAGTTTTTCCATACTCGCACGGATTCACCTTTTTTCCGATAGTCGCTCGGACAATATCATTTTTCGGTGCTCACACTTATTCGACTCTTTTCGGGTACTCGCCCGAACAGTTTTTCGATACTCGCACGGATTCAGCCTTTCTCTGATACTCTCTCGGATTATATCATTTTTCGGTACTCACACTTATTCGACTCTTTTCCGGAACTCTCCCGGACAGTTTTTCCATACTCGCACGGATTCTACCATTTTTCGGTACTTGCCCGGATTCTATAATTTTTTTGTACTCACACTTATTCGACGCTTTTCCGGTACTCGCCCGGTCAGTTTTTCGATACTCGCACGGATTCTGCCTTTTTCGGATACTCGCTCGGATTATATCATTTTTCGGTACTCACACTTATTCGACACTTTTCGGGTACTCGCCCGGACAGTTTATCCATACTCGTACGGATTCTGCCTTTTTCGGATAGTCGCTCGGGTTATATCATTTTTCGGTACTCACACTTATTCGACTCTTTTCAGGTACTCGCCCGGACAGTTTTTCCATACTCGCACGGATTCACCTTTTTTCCGGTAGTCGCTCGGACAATATCATTTTTCGGTGCTCACACTTATTCGACTCTTTTCGGGTACTCGCCCGAACAGTTTTTCGATACTCGCACGGATTCAGCCTTTTTCTGATACTCTCTCGGATTATATCATTTTTCGGTACTCACACTTATTCGACTCTTTTCCGGTACTCTCCCGGACAGTTTTTCCATACTCGCACGGATTCTACCATTTTTCGGTACTTGCCCGGATTCTATAATTTTTTAGTACTCAGACTTATTCGACGCTTTTCCGGTACTCGCCCGGTCAGTTTTTCGATACTCGCACGGATTCTGCCTTTTTCGGATACTCGCTCGGATTATATCATTTTTCGGTACTCATACTTATTCGACACTTTTCGGGTACTCGCCCGGACAGTTTTTCCATACTCGTACGGATTCTGCCTTTTTCGGATAGTCGCTCGGGTTATATCATTTTTCGGTACTCACATTTATTCGACTCTTTTCGGGTACTCGCCCGGACAGTTTTTCCATACTCGCACGGATTCACCTTTTTTCCGATAGTCGCTCGGACAATATCATTTTTCGGTGCTCACACTTATTCGACTCTTTTCGGGTACTCGCCCGGACAATTTTTCGATACTCGCACGGATTCAGCCTTTTTCCGATAGTCGCTCTGATAATATCATTTTTCGGTGCTCACACTTATTCGACTCTTTTCGGGCACTCGCCCAAACAAATCTTCGATACTCAGAGGGATTCTGCCATTTTTCGGTACTCGCCCGGATTCTATGATTTTTTCGTACTCACACATATTCGACGCTTTTCCGGTACTCGCCCGGACAGTTTTTCGATACTCGCACGGATCCTGCCTTTTTCCGATACTCGCTCGGATTATATCATTTTTCGGTACTCACACTTATTCGACACTTTTCGGGTACTCGCCCGGACAGTTTTTCCATACTCGTACTGATTCTGCCATTTTCGGATAGTCGCTCGGGTTATATCATTTTTTGGTACTCACACTTATTCGACTCTTTTCAGTTACTCGCCCGGACAATTTTTCGATACTCGCACGGATTCAGCCTTTTTCCGATAGTCGCTCGGACAATATCATTTTTCGGTGCTCACACTTATTCTACTCTTTTCGGTTACTCTCCCGGACAGTTTTTCGATACTCGCACGGATTCTGCCATTTTTCAGTACTCGCCCGGATTCCATCATTTTTAAGTACTCACACTTATTCGACGCTTTTCCGGTACTCGCCCGGACAGTTTTTCGATACTCGCACGGATTCTGCCTTTTTCCGATACTCGCTCGGATTATATCATTTTTCGGTACTCACACTTATTCGACTCTTTTCGGGTACTCGCCCGGACAGTTTTTCCATACTCGCACGGATTCAGCCTTTTTCCGATAGTCGCTCGGATAATATCATTTTTCGGTGCTCACACTTATTCGACTCCTTTCGGGTACTCTCCCGGACAGTTTTTCCATACTCGCACGGATTCACCTTTTTTCCGATAGTCGCTCGGACAATATCATTTTTCGGTGCTCACACTTATTCGACTCTTTTCGGGTACTCGCCCGAACAGTTTTTCGATACTCGCACGGATTCATCCTTTCTCTGATACTCTCTCGGATTATATCATTTTTCGGTACTCACACTTATTCGACTCTTTTCCGGAACTCTCCCGGACAGTTTTTCCATACTCGCACGGATTCTACCATTTTTCGGTACTTGCCCGGATTCTATAATTTTTTAGTACTCACACTTATTCGACGCTTTTCCGGTACTCCCCCGGTCAGTTTTTCGATACTCGCACGGATTCTTCCTTTTTTGGATACTCGCTCGGATTATAGCATTTTTCGGTACTCACATTTATTCGACACTTTTTGGGTACTCGCCCGGACAGTTTTTCCATACTCGTACGGATTCTGCCTTTTTCGGATAGTCGCTCGGGTTATATCATTTTTCGGTACTCACACTTATTGGACTCTTTTCAGGTACTCGCCTGGACAGTTTTTCCATACTCGCACGGATTCAGCCTTTTTCCGATAGTCGCTTGGACAATATCATTTTTTGGTGCTCAAACTTATTCGACTCTTTTCAGGTACTCTCCCGGACAGTTTTTCCATACTCGCTTGGATTCTGCCATTTTTCAGTACTCGCCCGGATTCCATCATTTTTTAGTACTCACACTTATTCGACGCTTTTCCGGTACTCGCCCGGACAGTTTTTCGATACTCGCACGGATTCTGCCTTTTTCCGATACTCGCTCGGATTATATCATTTTTTGGTACTCACACTTATTCGACTCTTTTCGGGTACTCGCCCGGACAGTTTTTCCATACTCGCACGGATTCATCCTTTTTCCGATAGTCGCTCGGATAATATCATTTTTCGGTGCTCACACTTATTCGACTCCTTTCGGGTACTCTCCCGGACAGTTTTTCGATACTCGCACGGATTCAACCTTTTTCCGATAGTCGCTCTGATAATATCATTTTTCGGTGCTCACACTTATTCGACTCTTTTCGGGTACTCTCCCGGACAGTTATTCCATACTCGCACGGATTCTGCCATTTTTCAGTACTCGCCCGGATTCTATCATTTTTTAGTACTCACACTTATTCGACGCTTTTCCGGTACTCGCCCGGTCAGTTTTTCGATACTCGCACGGATTCTGCCTTTTTCGGATACTCGCTCGGATTATATCATTTTTCGGTACTCATACTTATTCGACACTTTTCGGGTACTCGCCCGGACATTTTTTCCATACTCGCACGGATTCAACCTTTTTCCGATAGTCGCTCTGATAATATCATTTTTCGGTGCTCACACTTATTCGACTCTTTTCGGGTACTCTCCCGGACAGTTTTTCCATACTCGCCCGGACAGTTTTTCCATACTCGCACGGATTCTGCCTTTTTCCGATACTCGCTTGGATAATATCATTTTTCGGTGCTCACACTTATTCGACTCTTTTCGGGTACTCTCCCGGACAGTTTTTCCATACTCGCACGGATTCTGCCATTTTTCAGTACTCGCCCGGATTCCATCATTTTTTAGTACTCACACTTATTCGACGCTTTTCCGGTACTCGCCCGGACAGTTTTTCGATACTCGCACGGATTCTGCCTTTTTCCGATACTCGCTCGGATTATATCATTTTTCGGTGCTCAAACTTATTCGACTCTTTTCGGGTACTCTCCCGAATAGTTTTTCCATACTCGCACGGATTCTGCCATTTTTCAGTACTCGCCCGGATTCCATCATTTTTTAGTACTCACACTTATTCGACGCTTTTTCGGTACTCGCCCGGACAGTTTTTCGATACTCGCACGGAATCTGCCTTTTTCCGATACTCGCTCGGGTTATATCATTTTTCGGTACTCACACTTATTCGACTCTTTTCGGGTACTCGCATGGACAGTTTTTCCATACTCGCACGGATTCACCCTTTTTCCGATAGTCGCTCTGATAATATCATTTTTCGGTCCTCACACTTATTTGACTCTTTTCGGGTACTCGCCCCGACAAATTTTCGATACTCACAGGGATTCTGGCATTTTTCGGTACGCGCCCGGATTCTATCATTTTTTGTACTCACGCTTATTCGACGCTTTTCCGGTACTCGCCCGGACAGTTTTTCGAAACTCGCACGGATTCTGCCTTTTTCCGATACTCGCTCGGATTATATCATTTTCGGTACTCACACTTATTCGACTCTTTTCGGGTACTCGCCCGGACAGTTTTTCGATACTCCCACGGATTCTGCCTTTTTCCGATACTCGCTCGGATTATACCATTTTTCGGTACTCACACTTATTCGACTCTTTTCGGGTACTCGCCCGAACAGTTTTTCGATACTTGCACGGATTCAGCCTTTTTCTGATACTCTCTCGGATTATATCATTTTTCGGTACTCACACTTATTCGACCCTTTTCCGGTACTCGCCCGGACAGCTTTTCGATACTCGCACGGATTCTGCCTTTTTCGGATACTCGCTCGGATTATATCATTTTTTAGTACTCACACTTATTCGACGCTTTTCCGGTACTCGCCCGGTCAGTTTTACGATACTCGCACGGATTCAGCCTTTTTCCGATAGTCGCTCGGATAATATCTTTTTTTGGTGCTCACACTTATTCGACTCTTTTCGGGTACTCGCCCGGACAATTTTTCCATATTCGTACGGATTCTGCCTTTTTCGGATACTCGCTCGGGTTATATCATTTTTCGGTACTCACACTTATTTGACTCATTTCGGGTACTCTCCCGGACAATTTTTCGATACTCGCACGGATTCAGCCTTTTTCCGATAGTCGCTCGGACAATATCATTTTTCGGTGCTCACACTTATTCTACTCTTTTCGGTTACTCTCCCGGACAGTTTTTCCATACTCGCACGGATTCTGCCATTTTTCAGTACTCGCCCGGATTCCATCATTTTTTAGTACTCACACTTATTCGACGCTTTTCCGGTACTCGCCCGGACAGTTTTTCGATACTCGCACGGATTCTGCCTTTTTCCGATACTCGCTCGGATTATATCATTTTTCGGTACTCACACATATTCGACTCTTTTCGGGTACTCGCCCGGACAGTTTTTCCAAACTCGCACGGATTCACCCTTTTTCCGATAGTCGCTCGGATAATATCATTTTTCGGTACTCACACTTATTCGACTCTTTTCGGGTACCCTCCCGGACAGTTTTTCCATACTCGCACGGATTCTGCCATTTTTCAGTACTCGCCCGGATTCTACCATTTTTTAGTAGTCACACTTATTCGACGCATTTACGGTACTCGCCCGAACAGTTTTTCGATACGCGCACGGATTCTGCCTTTTTCCGATACTCGCTCGGATTATATCATTTGTCGGTACTCAGACTTATTCGACTCATTTCGGGTACTCGCCTGGACAGTTTTTCCATACTCGCACGGATTCACCCTTTTTCCGATAGTCGCTCTGATAATATCATTTTTCGGTGCTCACACTTATTCGACTCTCTTCGGGTACTCGCCCCGACAAATTTTCGATACTCACAGGGATTCTGCCATTTTTCGGTACTCGCCCGGATTCTATGATTTTTTCGTACTGACACTTATTCGACGCTTTTCCAGTACTCGCCCCGACAGTTTTTCGATACTCGCACGGATTCTGCCTTTTTCCGATACTCGCTCGGATTATATCATTTTTTGGTACTCACACTTATTCGACTCTTTTCGGGTACTCGCCCGGACAGTTTTTCCATACTCGCACGGATTCACCCTTTTTCCGATAGTCGCTCTAATAATATCATTTTTCGGTGCTCACACTTATTCGACTCTTTTCGGGTACTCGCCCCGACAAATTTTCGATACTCACAGGGATTCTTCCATTTTTCGGTACTCGCCCGGATTCTATGATTTTTTCGTACTCACACTTATTCGACGCTTTTCCGGTACTCTCCCGGACAGTTATTCCATACTCGCACGGATTCTGCCATTTTTCAGTACTCGCCCGGATTCTATCATTTTTTAGTACTCACACTTATTCGACGTTTTTCCGGTACTCGCCTGGACAGTTTTTCGATACTCGCACGGATTCTTCCTTTTTCCGATACTTTCTCGGATTATATCATTTTTCGGTACTCACACTTATTCGACTATTTTCGGGTAATCGCCCGGACAGTTTTTCCATACTCGCACGGATTCACCCTTTTGTCCGATAGTCGCTCGGATAATATCATTTTTCGGTGCTCACACTTATTCGACTCTTTTCGGGTACCCTCCCGGACAGTTTTTCCATACTCGCACGGATTCTGCCATTTTTCAGTACTCGCCCGGATTCTACCATTTTTTAGTAGTCACACTTATTCGACGCTTTTTCGGTACTCGCCCGAACAGTTTTTCGATACGCGCACGGATTCTGCCTTTTTCCGATACTCGCTCGGATTATATCATTTTTCGGTACTCAGACTTATTCGACTCATTTCGGGTACTCGCCTGGACAGTTTTTCCATACTCGCACGGATTCACCCTTTTTCCGATAGTCGCTCTGATAATATCATTTTTCGGTGCTCACACTTATTCGACTCTCTTCGGGTACTCGCCCCGACAAATTTTCGATACTCACAGGGATTCTGCCATTTTTCGGTACTCGCCCGGATTCTATGATTTTTTCGTACTGACACTTATTCGACGCTTTTCCAGTACTCGCCCGGACAGTTTTTCGATACTCGCACGGATTCTGCCTTTTTCCGATACTCGCTCGGATTATATCATTTTTTGGTACTCACACTTATTCGACTCTTTTCGGGTACTCGCCCGGACAGTTTTTCCATAGTCGCACGGATTCTGCCATTTTTCAGTACTCGCCCGGATTCTATCATTTTTTAGTACTCACACTTATTCGACGCTTTTCCGGTACTCGCCCGGACAGTTTTTCGATACTCGCACGGATTCTGCCTTTTTCGGATACTCGCTCGGATTATATCATTTTTTGGTACTCACACTTATTCGACTCATTTCGGGTACTCGCCCGGACAGTTTTTCCATACTCGCACGGATTCACCCTTTTTCCGATAGTCGCTCTGATAATATCATTTTTCGGTGCTCACACTTATTCGACTCTTTTCGGGTACTCGCCTCGACAAATTTTCGATACTCACATGGATTCTGCCATTTTTCGGTACTCGCCCGGATTCTATGATTTTTTTCGTACTCACACATATTCGACGCTTTTCCAGTACTCGCCCGGACAGTTTTTCGATACTCGCACGGATTCTGCCTTTTTCCGATACTCGCTCGGATTATATCATTTTTCGGTACTCACACTTATTCGACTCTTTTCGGGTACTCGCCCGGACAGTTTTTCCATATTCGTACGGATTCTGCCTTTTTCGGATACTCGCTCGGGTTATATCATTTTTCGGGACTCACACTTATTCGACTCATTTCGGGTACTCGCCCGGACAGTTTTTCAATACTCGCATGGATTCAGCCTTTTTCCGATAGTCGCTCTGATAATATCATTTTTCGGTGCTCACACTTATTCGACTCTTTTCGGGCAGTCGCCCCGACAAATTTTCGATACTCACAGGGATTCTGCCATTTTTCGGTACTCGCCCGGATTCTATGATTTTTTCGTACTCACACTTATTCGACGCTTTTCCGGTACTCGCCCGGACAGTTTTTCGATACTCGCACGGATCCTGCCTTTTTCCGATACTCGCTCGGATTATATCATTTTTCGGTACTCACACTTATTCGACACTTTTCGGGTACTCGCCCGGACAGTTTTTCGATACTCGCACGGATTCAACCTTTTTCCGATACTCGCTCGGATTATATCATTTTTCGGTACTCACACTTATTCGACACTTTTCGGGTACTCGCCCGGACAGCTTTTCGATACTCGCACGGATTCTGCCTTTTTCGGATACTCGCTCGGATTATATCATTTTTCGGTACTCACACTTATTCGACTCTTTTCGGGTACTCGCCCGGACAGTTTTTCCATACTCGCACGGATTCAGCCTTTTTCCGATAGTCGCTCGGATAATATCTTTTTTTGGTGCTCACACTTATTCGACTCTTTTCGGGTACTCGCCCGGACAATTTTTCCATATTCGTACGGATTCTGCCTTTTTCGGATACTCGCTCGGGTTATATCATTTTTCGGTACTCACACTTATTTGACTCATTTCGGGTACTCTCCCGGACAATTTTTCCATACTCGCACGGATTCACCCTTTTTCCGATAGTCGCTCTGATAATATCATTTTTCGGTGCTCACACTTATTCGACTCTTTTCGGGTACTCGCCCCGACAAATTTTCGATACTCACACGGATTCTGCCATTTTTCGGTACTCGCCCGGATTCTATGATTTTTTAGTACTCACACTTATTCGACGCTTTTCCGGTACTCGCTCGGACAGTTTTTCGATACTCGCACGGATTCTGCCTTTTTCCGATACTCGCTCGGATTATATCATTTTTCGGTACTCACACTTATTCGACTCATTTCGGGTACTCGCCCGGACAGTTTTTCCATACTCGCACGGATTCACCCTTTTTCCGATAGTCGCTCTGATAATATCATTTTTCGGTGCTCACACTTATTCGACACTTTTCGGGTACTCTCCCGGACAGTTTTTCCATACTCGCACGGATTCTGCCATTTTTCAGTACTCGCCCGGATTCTATCATTTTTTAGTACTCACACTTATTCGACGCTTTTCCGGTACTCGCCCGGACAGTTTTTCGTTACTCAAACGGATTCTGCCTTTTTCCGATACTCGCTCGGATTATATCATTTTTCGGTACTCACACTTATTCGACACTTTTCGGGTACTCGCCCGGACAGCTTTTCGATACTCGCACGGATTCTGCCTTTTTCGGATACTCGCTCGGATTATATCATTTTTCGGTACTCACACTTATTCGACTCTTTTCGGGTACTCGCCCGGACAGTTTTTCCATACTCGCACGGATTCAACCTTTTTCCGATAGTCGCTTGGATAATATCATTTTTCGGTGCTCACACTTATTCGACTCTTTTCGGGTACTCGCCCCGACAAATTTTCGATACTCACAAGGATTCTGCCATTTTTCGGTACTCGCCCGGATTCTATGATTTTTTTCGTACTCACACTTATTCTACACTTTTCGGGTACTCGCCTGGACAGCTTTTCGATACTCGCACGGATTCTGCCTTTTTCGGATACTAGCTCGGATTATATCATTTTTCGGTACTCACACTTATTCGACTCTTTTCGGGTACTCGCCCGGACAGTTTTTCCATACTCGCACGGATTCAGCCTTTTTCCGATAGTCGCTCGGATAATATCTTTTTTTGGTGCTCACACTTATTCGACTCTTTTCGGGTACTCTCCCGGGTAATTTTTCCATATTCGTACGCATTCTGCCTTTTTCGGATACTCGCTCGGGTTATATCATTTTTCGGTACTCACACTTATTTGACTCATTTCGGGTACTCTCCCGGACAGTTTTTCCATACTCGCACGGATTCACCCTTTTTCCGATAGTCGCTCTGATAATATCATTTTTCGGTGCTCACACTTATTCGACTCTTTTCGGGTACTCTCCCGGACAGTGTTTCCATACTCGTACGGATTCTACCTTTTTCGGATACTCGCTCGGGTTATATCATTTTTCGGTACTCACACTTATTCGACTCTTTTTGGGTACTCGCCTGGACTGTTTTTCCATACTCGCACGGATTCAGCCTTTTTCCGATAGTCGATCGGATAATATCTTTTTTTGGTGCTCACACTTCTTCGACTCTTTTCGGGTACTCGCCGGGACAGTTTTTCCACACTCGTACGGATTCAGCCTTTTTCCGATAGTCGCTCGGATAATATCTTTTTTTGGTGCTCACACTAATTCGACTCTTTTCGGGTACTCGCCCGGACAGTTTTTCCATACTCGCACGGATTCACCCTTTTTCCGATAGTCGATTGGATAATATAATTTTTCGGTGCTCACACTTATTCGACTCTTTTTGGGTACTCTCCCGGACAGTGTTTCCATACTCGTACGGATTCTACCTTTTTCGGATACTCGCTCGGGTTATATCATTTTTCGGTACTCCCACTTATTCGACTCTTTTCGGGTACTCGCCTGGACAGTTTTTCCATACTCGCACGGATTCAGCCTTTTTCCGATAGTCGCTCGGATAATATCTTTTTTTGGTGCTCACACTTATTCGACTCTTTTCGGGTACTCTCCCGGGTAATTTTTCCATATTCGTACGCATTCTGCCTTTTTCGGATACTCGCTCGGGTTATATCATTTTTCGGTACTCACACTTATTTGACTCATTTCGGGTACTCTCCCGGACAGTTTTTCCATACTCGCACGGATTCACCCTTTTTCCGATAGTCGCTCTGATAATATCATTTTTCGGTGCTCACACTTATTCGACTCTTTTCGGGTACTCGCCCCGACAAATTTTCGATACTCACAGGGATTCTGCCATTTTTCGGTACTCGCCCGGATTCTATGATTTTTTTCGTACTCACACTTATTCGACGTTTTTCCGGTACTCGCCCGGACAGTTTTTCGATACTCGCACGGATTCTGCCTTTTTCCGATACTCGCTCGGATTATATCATTTTTCGGTACTCACACTTATTCGACTCTTTTCGGGTACTCGCCCGGACAGCTTTTCGATACTCGCACGGATTCTGCCTTTTTCGGATACTCGCTCGGATTATATCATTTTTCGGTACTCACACTTATTCGACTCTTTTCGGGTACTCGCCCGGACAGTTTTTCCATACTCGCACGGATTCAGCCTTTTTCCGATAGTCGCTCGGATAATATCTTTTTTTGGTGCTCACACTAATTCGACTCTTTTCGGGTACTCGCCTGGACAGTTTTTCCATACTCGCACGGATTCAGCCTTTTTCTGATAGTCGATTGGATAATATAATTTTTTGGTGCTCACTCTTATTCGACTCTTTTCGGGTACTCTCCCGGACAGTGTTTCCATACTCGTACGGATTCTACCTTTTTCGGATACTCGCTCGGGTTATATCATTTTTCGGTACTCACACTTATTCGACTCTTTTCGGGTACTCGCCTGGACAGTTTTTCCATACTCGCACGGATTCAGCCTTTTTCCGATAGTCGCTCGGATAATATCTTTTTTTGGTGCTCACACTTATTCGACTCTTTTCGGGTACTCGCCGGGACAGTTTTTCGACACTCGCACGGATTCAGCCTTTTTCCGATAGTCGCTCGGATAATATCTTTTTTTGGTGCTCACACTAATTCGACTCTTTTCGGGTACTCGCCCGGACAGTTTTTCCATACTCGCACGGATTCAGCCTTTTTCCGATAGTCGATTGGATAATATAATTTTTCGGTGCTCACACTTATTCGACTCTTTTTGGGTACTCTCCCGGACAGTTTTTCCATACTCGTACGGATTCTACCTTTTTCGGATACTCGCTCGGGTTATATCATTTTTCGGTACTCACACTTATTTGACTCATTTCGGGTACTCTCCCGGACAGTTTTTCCATACTCGCACGGATTCACCCTTTTTCCGATAGTCGCTCTGATAATATCATTTTTCGGTACTCACACTTATTCGACTCTTTTCGGGTACTCGCCCCGACAAATTTTCGATACTCACAGGGATTCTGCCATTTTTCGGTACTCGCCCGGATTCTATGATTTTTTTCGTACTCACACTTATTCGACATTTTTCCGGTACTCGCCCGGACAGTTTTTCGATACTCGCACGGATTCTGCCTTTTTCCGATACTCGCTCGGATTATATCATTTTTCGGTACTCACACTTATTCTACACTTTTCGGGTACTCGCCCGGACAGCTTTTCGATACTCGCACGGATTCTGCCTTTTTCGGATACTCGCTCGGATTATATCATTTTTCGGTACTCACACTTATTCGACTCTTTTCGGGTACTCGCTCGGACAGTTTTTCCATACTCGCACGGATTCAGCCTTTTTCCGATAGTCGCTCGGATAATATCTTTTTTTGGTGCTCACACTTATTCGACTCTTTTTGGGTACTCTCCCGGACAGTGTTTCCATACTCGTACGGATTCTACCTTTTTCGGATACTCGCTCGGGTTATATCATTTTTCGGTACTCCCACTTATTCGACTCTTTTCGGGTACTCGCCTGGACAGTTTTTCCATACTCGCACGGATTCAGCCTTTTTCCGATAGTCGCTCTGATAATATCATTTTTCGGTACTCACACTTATTCGACTCTTTTCGGGTACTCGCCCCGACAAATTTTCGATACTCACAGGGATTCTGCCATTTTTCGGTACTCGCCCGGATTCTATGATTTTTTTCGTACTCACACTTATTCGACGTTTTTCCGGTACTCGCCCGGACAGTTTTTCGATACTCGCACGGATTCTGCCTTTTTCCGATACTCGCTCGGATTATATCATTTTTCGGTACTCACACTTATTCTACACTTTTCGGGTACTCGCCCGGACAGCTTTTCGATACTCGCACGGATTCTGCCTTTTTCGGATACTCGCTCGGATTATATCATTTTTCGGTACTCACACTTATTCGACTCTTTTCGGGTACTCGCCCGGACAGTTTTTCCATACTCGCACGGATTCAGCCTTTTTCCGATAGTCGCTCGGATAATATCTTTTTTTGGTGCTCACACTTATTCGACTCTTTTTGGGTACTCTCCCGGACAGTGTTTCCATACTCGTACGGATTCTACCTTTTTCGGATACTCGCTCGGGTTATATCATTTTTCGGTACTCACACTTATTCGACTCTTTTCGGGTACTCGCATGGACAGTTTTTCCATACTCGCACGGATTCAGCCTTTTTCCGATAGTCGCTTGGATAATATCATTTTTCGGTGCTCACACTTATTTGACTCTTTTCGGGTACTCGCCCGGACAGTTTTTCCATACTCGCAGGGATTCAGCCTTTTTGCGATAGTTGATTGGATAATATAATTTTTCGGTGCTCACACTTA
This sequence comes from Vitis vinifera, assembly GCF_030704535.1. Lineage (NCBI taxonomy): Eukaryota > Viridiplantae > Streptophyta > Magnoliopsida > Vitales > Vitaceae > Vitis > Vitis vinifera. The sequence continues at coordinate 16,700,191 of NC_081823.1, read as the reverse complement.
TTCGACTCTTTTCGGGTACTCGCCCGGACAGTTTTTCCATACTCGCACGGATTCTACCTTTTTCGGATACTCGCTCGGGTTATATCATTTTTCGGTACTCACACTTATTCGACTCTTTTCGGGTACTCGCCCGGACAGTTTTTCCATACTCGCACGGATTCAGCCTTTTTCCGATAGTCGCTCGGATAATATCTTTTTTTGGTGCTCACACTTATTCGACTCTTTTCGGGTACTCGCCGGGACAGTTTTTCGACACTCGCACGGATTCTGCCTTTTTCCGATACTCGCTCGGATTATATCATTTTTCGGTACTCACACTTATTCTACACTTTTCGGGTACTCGCCCGGACAGCTTTTCGATACTCGCACGGATTCTGCCTTTTTCGGATACTCGCTCGGATTATATCATTTTTCGGTACTCACACTTATTCGACTCTTTTCGGGTACTCGCCCGGACAGTTTTTCCATACTCGCACGGATTCAGCCTTTTTCCGATAGTCGCTCGGATAATATCTTTTTTTGGTGCTCACACTTATTCGACTCTTTTTGGGTACTCTCCCGGACAGTGTTTCCATACTCGTACGGATTCTACCTTTTTCGGATACTCGCTCGGGTTATATCATTTTTCGGTACTCCCACTTATTCGACTCTTTTCGGGTACTCGCCTGGACAGTTTTTCCATACTCGCACGGATTCAGCCTTTTTCCGATAGTCGCTCGGATAATATCTTTTTTTGGTGCTCACACTTATTCGACTCTTTTCGGGTACTCTCCCGGGTAATTTTTCCATATTCGTACGCATTCTGCCTTTTTCGGATACTCGCTCGGGTTATATCATTTTTCGGTACTCACACTTATTTGACTCATTTCGGGTACTCTCCCGGACAGTTTTTCCATACTCGCACGGATTCACCCTTTTTCCGATAGTCGCTCTGATAATATCATTTTTCGGTGCTCACACTTATTCGACTCTTTTCGGGTACTCGCCCCGACAAATTTTCGATACTCACAGGGATTCTGCCATTTTTCGGTACTCGCCCGGATTCTATGATTTTTTTCGTACTCACACTTATTCGACGTTTTTCCGGTACTCGCCCGGACAGTTTTTCGATACTCGCACGGATTCTGCCTTTTTCCGATACTCGCTCGGATTATATCATTTTTCGGTACTCACACTTATTCGACTCTTTTCGGGTACTCGCCCGGACAGCTTTTCGATACTCGCACGGATTCTGCCTTTTTCGGATACTCGCTCGGATTATATCATTTTTCGGTACTCACACTTATTCGACTCTTTTCGGGTACTCGCCCGGACAGTTTTTCCATACTCGCACGGATTCAGCCTTTTTCCGATAGTCGCTCGGATAATATCTTTTTTTGGTGCTCACACTAATTCGACTCTTTTCGGGTACTCGCCTGGACAGTTTTTCCATACTCGCACGGATTCAGCCTTTTTCCGATAGTCGATTGGATAATATAATTTTTTGGTGCTCACTCTTATTCGACTCTTTTCGGGTACTCTCCCGGACAGTGTTTCCATACTCGTACGGATTCTACCTTTTTCGGATACTCGCTCGGGTTATATCATTTTTCGGTACTCACACTTATTCGACTCTTTTCGGGTACTCGCCTGGACAGTTTTTCCATACTCGCACGGATTCAGCCTTTTTCCGATAGTCGCTCGGATAATATCTTTTTTTGGTGCTCACACTTATTCGACTCTTTTCGGGTACTCGCCGGGACAGTTTTTCGACACTCGCACGGATTCAGCCTTTTTCCGATAGTCGCTCGGATAATATCTTTTTTTGGTGCTCACACTAATTCGACTCTTTTCGGGTACTCGCCCGGACAGTTTTTCCATACTCGCACGGATTCAGCCTTTTTCCGATAGTCGATTGGATAATATAATTTTTCGGTGCTCACACTTATTCGACTCTTTTTGGGTACTCTCCCGGACAGTTTTTCCATACTCGTACGGATTCTACCTTTTTCGGATACTCGCTCGGGTTATATCATTTTTCGGTACTCACACTTATTTGACTCATTTCGGGTACTCTCCCGGACAGTTTTTCCATACTCGCACGGATTCAGCCTTTTTCCGATAGTCGCTCTGATAATATCATTTTTCGGTACTCATACTTATTCGACTCTTTTCGGGTACTCGCCCCGACAAATTTTCGATACTCACAGGGATTCTGCCATTTTTCGGTACTCGCCCGGATTCTATGATTTTTTTCGTACTCACACTTATTCGACGTTTTTCCGGTACTCGCCCGGACAGTTTTTCGATACTCGCACGGATTCTGCCTTTTTCCGATACTCGCTCGGATTATATCATTTTTCGGTACTCACACTTATTCTACACTTTTCGGGTACTCGCCCGGACAGCTTTTCGATACTCGCACGGATTCTGCCTTTTTCGGATACTCGCTCGGATTATATCATTTTTCGGTACTCACACTTATTCGACTCTTTTCGGGTACTCGCTCGGACAGTTTTTCCATACTCGCACGGATTCAGCCTTTTTCCGATAGTCGCTCGGATAATATCTTTTTTTGGTGCTCACACTAATTCGACTCTTTTCGGGTACTCGCCTGGACAGTTTTTCCATACTCGCACGGATTCAGCCTTTTTCCGATAGTCGATTGGATAATATAATTTTTTGGTGCTCACTCTTATTCGACTCTTTTCGGGTACTCTCCCGGACAGTGTTTCCATACTCGTACGGATTCTACCTTTTTCGGATACTCGCTCGGGTTATATCATTTTTCGGTACTCACACTTATTCGACTCTTTTCGGGTACTCGCCTGGACAGTTTTTCCATACTCGCACGGATTCAGCCTTTTTCCGATAGTCGCTCGGATAATATCTTTTTTTGGTGCTCACACTTATTCGACTCTTTTCGGGTACTCGCCGGGACAGTTTTTCGACACTCGCACGGATTCAGCCTTTTTCCGATAGTCGCTCGGATAATATCTTTTTTTGGTGCTCACACTAATTCGACTCTTTTCGGGTACTCGCCCGGACAGTTTTTCCATACTCGCACGGATTCAGCCTTTTTCCGATAGTCGATTGGATAATATAATTTTTCGGTGCTCACACTTATTCGACTCTTTTTGGGTACTCTCCCGGACAGTTTTTCCATACTCGTACGGATTCTACCTTTTTCGGATACTCGCTCGGGTTATATCATTTTTCGGTACTCACACTTATTTGACTCATTTCGGGTACTCTCCCGGACAGTTTTTCCATACTCGCACGGATTCACCCTTTTTCCGATAGTCGCTCTGATAATATCATTTTTCGGTACTCACACTTATTCGACTCTTTTCGGGTACTCGCCCCGACAAATTTTCGATACTCACAGGGATTCTGCCATTTTTCGGTACTCGCCCGGATTCTATGATTTTTTTCGTACTCACACTTATTCGACGTTTTTCCGGTACTCGCCCGGACAGTTTTTCGATACTCGCACGGATTCTGCCTTTTTCCGATACTCGCTCGGATTATATCATTTTTCGGTACTCACACTTATTCTACACTTTTCGGGTACTCGCCCGGACAGCTTTTCGATACTCGCACGGATTCTGCCTTTTTCGGATACTCGCTCGGATTATATCATTTTTCGGTACTCACACTTATTCGACTCTTTTCGGGTACTCGCTCGGACAGTTTTTCCATACTCGCACGGATTCAGCCTTTTTCCGATAGTCGCTCGGATAATATCTTTTTTTGGTGCTCACACTTATTCGACTCTTTTTGGGTACTCTCCCGGACAGTGTTTCCATACTCGTACGGATTCTACCTTTTTCGGATACTCGCTCGGGTTATATCATTTTTCGGTACTCCCACTTATTCGACTCTTTTCGGGTACTCGCCTGGACAGTTTTTCCATACTCGCACGGATTCAGCCTTTTTCCGATAGTCGCTCTGATAATATCATTTTTCGGTACTCACACTTATTCGACTCTTTTCGGGTACTCGCCCCGACAAATTTTCGATACTCACAGGGATTCTGCCATTTTTCGGTACTCGCCCGGATTCTATGATTTTTTTCGTACTCACACTTATTCGACGTTTTTCCGGTACTCGCCCGGACAGTTTTTCGATACTCGCACGGATTCTGCCTTTTTCCGATACTCGCTCGGATTATATCATTTTTCGGTACTCACACTTATTCTACACTTTTCGGGTACTCGCCCGGACAGCTTTTCGATACTCGCACGGATTCTGCCTTTTTCGGATACTCGCTCGGATTATATCATTTTTCGGTACTCACACTTATTCGACTCTTTTCGGGTACTCGCCCGGACAGTTTTTCCATACTCGCACGGATTCAGCCTTTTTCCGATAGTCGCTCGGATAATATCTTTTTTTGGTGCTCACACTTATTCGACTCTTTTTGGGTACTCTCCCGGACAGTGTTTCCATACTCGTACGGATTCTACCTTTTTCGGATACTCGCTCGGGTTATATCATTTTTCGGTACTCACACTTATTCGACTCTTTTCGGGTACTCGCATGGACAGTTTTTCCATACTCGCACGGATACAGCCTTTTTCCGATAGTCGCTTGGATAATATCATTTTTCGGTGCTCACACTTATTTGACTCTTTTCGGGTACTCGCCCGGACAGTTTTTCCATACTCGCAGGGATTCAGCCTTTTTGCGATAGTTGATTGGATAATATAATTTTTCGGTGCTCACACTTATTCGACTCTTTTCGGGTACTCGCCCGGACAGTTTTTCCATACTCGCACGGATTCTACCTTTTTCGGATAGTCGCTCGGGTTATATCATTTTTCGGTACTCACACTTATTCGACTCTTTTCGGGTACTCGCCCGGACAGTTTTTCCATACTCGCACGGATTCACCCTTTTTCCGATAGTCGCTCTGATAATATCATTTTTTGGTGCTCACACTTATTCGACTCTTTTCGGGTACTCGCCCCGACAAATTTTCGATACTCACAGGGATTCTGCCATTTTTCGGTACTCGCCCGGATTCTATGATTTTTTTCGTACTCACACTTATTCGACGTTTTTCCGGTACTCGCCCGGACAGTTTTTCGATACTCGCACGGATTCTGCCTTTTTCCGATACTCGCTCGGATTATATCATTTTTCGGTACTCACACTTATTCGACTCTTTTCGGGTACTCGCCCGGACAGTTTTTCCATACTCGCACGGATTCAGCCTTTTTCCGATAGTCGCTTGGATAATATCATTTTTCGGTGCGCACACTTATTCGACTCTTTTCGGGTACTCTCCCGGACAGTGTTTCCATACTCGTACGGATTCTACCTTTTTCGGATACTCGCTCGGGTTATATCATTTTTCGGTACTCACACTTATTCGACTCTTTTCGGGTACTCGCCTGGACTGTTTTTCCATACTCGCACGGATTCAGCCTTTTTCCGATAGTCGCTCGGATAATATCTTTTTTTGGTGCTCACACTTATTCGACTCTTTTCGGGTACTCGCCTGGACAGTTTTTCCATACTCGCACGGATTCAGCCTTTTTCCGATAGTCGCTCGGATAATATCTTTTTTTGGTGCTCACACTAATTCGACTCTTTTCGGGTACTCGCCCGGACAGTTTTTCCATACTCGCACGGATTCAGCCTTTTTCCGATAGTCGCTTGGATAATATCATTTTTCGGTGCTCACACTTATTCCACTCTTTTCGGGTACTCTCCCGGACAGTGTTTCCATACTCGTACGGATTCTACCTTTTTCGGATACTCGCTCGGGTTATATCATTTTTCGGTACTCACACTTATTCGACTCTTTTCGGGTACTCGCCTGGACAGTTTTTCCATACTCGCACGGATTCAGCCTTTTTCCGATAGTCGCTCGGATAATATCTTTTTTTGGTGCTCACACTTATTCGACTCTTTTCGGGTACTCTCCCGGGTAATTTTTCCATATTCGTACGCATTCTGCCTTTTTCGGATACTCGCTCGGGTTATATCATTTTTCGGTACTCACACTTATTTGACTCATTTCGGGTACTCTCCCGGACAGTTTTTCCATACTCGCACGGATTCACCCTTTTTCCGATAGTCGCTCTGATAATATCATTTTTCGGTGCTCACACTTATTCGACTCTTTTCGGGTACTCGCCCCGACAAATTTTCGATACTCACAGGGATTCTGCCATTTTTCGGTACTCGCCCGGATTCTATGATTTTTTTCGTACTCACACTTATTCGACGTTTTTCCGGTACTCGCCCGGACAGTTTTTCGATACTCGCACGGATTCTGCCTTTTTCCGATACTCGCTCGGATTATATCATTTTTCGGTACTCACACTTATTCGACTCTTTTCGGGTACTCGCCCGGACAGCTTTTCGATACTCGCACGGATTCTGCCTTTTTCGGATACTCGCTCGGATTATATCATTTTTCGGTACTCACACTTATTCGACTCTTTTCGGGTACTCGCCCGGACAGTTTTTCCATACTCGCACGGATTCAGCCTTTTTCCGATAGTCGCTCGGATAATATCTTTTTTTGGTGCTCACACTAATTCGACTCTTTTCGGGTACTCGCCTGGACAGTTTTTCCATACTCGCACGGATTCAGCCTTTTTCCGATAGTCGATTGGATAATATAATTTTTTGGTGCTCACTCTTATTCGACTCTTTTCGGGTACTCTCCCGGACAGTGTTTCCATACTCGTACGGATTCTACCTTTTTCGGATACTCGCTCGGGTTATATCATTTTTCGGTACTCACACTTATTCGACTCTTTTCGGGTACTCGCCTGGACAGTTTTTCCATACTCGCACGGATTCAGCCTTTTTCCGATAGTCGCTCGGATAATATCTTTTTTTGGTGCTCACACTTATTCGAATCTTTTCGGGTACTCGCCGGGACAGTTTTTCGACACTCGCACGGATTCAGCCTTTTTCCGATAGTCGCTCGGATAATATCTTTTTTTGGTGCTCACACTAATTCGACTCTTTTCGGGTACTCGCCCGGACAGTTTTTCCATACTCGCACGGATTCAGCCTTTTTCCGATAGTCGATTGGATAATATAATTTTTCGGTGCTCACACTTATTCGACTCTTTTTGGGTACTCTCCCGGACAGTTTTTCCATACTCGTACGGATTCTACCTTTTTCGGATACTCGCTCGGGTTATATCATTTTTCGGTACTCACACTTATTTGACTCTTTTCGGGTACTCGCCCGGACAGTTTTTCCATACTCGCACGGATTCAGCCTTTTTCCGATAGTCGCTCGGATAATATCTTTTTTTGGTGCTCACACTTATTCGACTCTTTTTGGGTACTCTCCCGGACAGTGTTTCCATACTCGTACGGATTCTACCTTTTTCGGATACTCGCTCGGGTTATATCATTTTTCGGTACTCACACTTATTCGACTCTTTTCGGGTACTCGCATGGACAGTTTTTCCATACTCGCACGGATTCAGCCTTTTTCCGATAGTCGCTTGGATAATATCATTTTTCGGTGCTCACACTTATTTGACTCTTTTCGGGTACTCGCCCGGACAGTTTTTCCATACTCGCAGGGATTCAGCCTTTTTGCGATAGTTGATTGGATAATATAATTTTTCGGTGCTCACACTTATTCGACTCTTTTCGGGTACTCGCCCGGACAGTTTTTCCATACTCGCACGGATTCTACCTTTTTCGGATAGTCGCTCGGGTTATATCATTTTTCGGTACTCACACTTATTCGACTCTTTTCGGGTACTCGCCCGGACAGTTTTTCCATACTCGCACGGATTCACCCTTTTTCCGATAGTCGCTCTGATAATATCATTTTTTGGTGCTCACACTTATTCGACTCTTTTCGGGTACTCGCCCCGACAAATTTTCGATACTCACAGGGATTCTGCCATTTTTCGGTACTCGCCCGGATTCTATGATTTTTTTCGTACTCACACTTATTCGACGTTTTTCCGGTACTCGCCCGGACAGTTTTTCGATACTCGCACGGATTCTGCCTTTTTCCGATACTCGCTCGGATTATATCATTTTTCGGTACTCACACTTATTCGACTCTTTTCGGGTACTCGCCCGGACAGTTTTTCCATACTCGCACGGATTCAGCCTTTTTCCGATAGTCGCTTGGATAATATCATTTTTCGGTGCGCACACTTATTCGACTCTTTTCGGGTACTCTCCCGGACAGTGTTTCCATACTCGTACGGATTCTACCTTTTTCGGATACTCGCTCGGGTTATATCATTTTTCGGTACTCACACTTATTCGACTCTTTTCGGGTACTCGCCTGGACTGTTTTTCCATACTCGCACGGATTCAGCCTTTTTCCGATAGTCGCTCGGATAATATCTTTTTTTGGTGCTCACACTTATTCGACTCTTTTCGGGTACTCGCCTGGACAGTTTTTCCATACTCGCACGGATTCAGCCTTTTTCCGATAGTCGCTCGGATAATATCTTTTTTTGGTGCTCACACTAATTCGACTCTTTTCGGGTACTCGCCCGGACAGTTTTTCCATACTCGCACGGATTCAGCCTTTTTCCGATAGTCGCTTGGATAATATCATTTTTCGGTGCTCACACTTATTCCACTCTTTTCGGGTACTCTCCCGGACAGTGTTTCCATACTCGTACGGATTCTACCTTTTTCGGATACTCGCTCGGGTTATATCATTTTTCGGTACTCACACTTATTCGACTCTTTTCGGGTACTCGCCTGGACAGTTTTTCCATACTCGCACGGATTCAGCCTTTTTCCGATAGTCGCTCGGATAATATCTTTTTTTGGTGCTCACACTTATTCGACTCTTTTCGGGTACTCGCCGGGACAGTTTTTCGACACTCGCACGGATTCAGCCTTTTTCCGATAGTCGCTCGGATAATATCTTTTTTTGGTGCTCACACTAATTCGACTCTTTTCGGGTACTCGCCTGGACAGTTTTTCCATACTCGCACGGATTCAGCCTTTTTCCGATAGTCGCTCGGATAATATCTTTTTTTGGTGCTCACACTAATTCGACTCTTTTCGGGTACTCGCCTGGACAGTTTTTCCATACTCGCACGGATTCAGCCTTTTTCCGATAGTCGATTGGATAATATAATTTTTCGGTGCTCACTCTTATTCGACTCTTTTCGGGTACTCTCCCGGACAGTGTTTCCATACTCGTACGGATTCTACCTTTTTCGGATACTCACTCGGGTTATATCATTTTTCGGTACTCACACTTATTTGACTCATTTCGGGTACTCTCCCGGACAGTTTTTCCATACTCGCACGGATTCACCCTTTTTCCGATAGTCGCTCTGATAATATCATTTTTCGGTGCTCACACTTATTCGACTCTTTTCGGGTACTCGCCCCGACAAATTTTCGATACTCACAGGGATTCTGCCATTTTTCGGTACTCGCCCGGATTCTATGATTTTTTTCGTACTCACACTTATTCGACGTTTTTCCGGTACTCGCCCGGACAGTTTTTCGATATTCGCACGGATTCTGCCTTTTTCCGATACTCGCTCGGATTATATCATTTTTCGGTACTCACACTTATTCTACACTTTTCGGGTACTCGCCCGGACAGCTTTTCGATACTCGCACGGATTCTGCCTTTTTCGGATACTCGCTCGGATTATATCATTTTTCGGTACTCACACTTATTCGACTCTTTTCGGGTACTCGCCCGGACAGTTTTTCCATACTCGCACGGATTCAGCCTTTTTCCGATAGTCGCTCGGATAATATCTTTTTTTGGTGCTCACACTTATTCGACTCTTTTTGGGTACTCTCCCGGACAGTGTTTCCATACTCGTACGGATTCTACCTTTTTCGGATACTCGCTCGGGTTATATCATTTTTCGGTACTCACACTTATTCGACTCTTTTCGGGTACTCGCCTGGACAGTTTTTCGATACTCGCACGGATTCTGCCTTTTTCCGCTACTCGCTCGGATTATATCATTTTTCGGTACTCACACTTATTCGACTCTTTTCGGGTACTCGCCCGGACAGCTTTTCGATACTCGCACGGATTCTGCCTTTTTCGGATACTCGCTCGGATTATATCATTTTTCGGTACTCACACTTATTCGACTCTTTTCGGGTACTCGCCCGGACAGTTTTTCCATACTCGCACGGATTCAGCCTTTTTCCGATAGTCGCTCGGATAATATCTTTTTTTGGTGCTCACACTAATTCGACTCTTTTCGGGTACTCGCCTGGACAGTTTTTCCATACTCGCACGGATTCAGCCTTTTTCCGATAGTCGATTGGATAATATAATTTTTTGGTGCTCACTCTTATTCGACTCTTTTCGGGTACTCTCCCGGACAGTGTTTCCATACTCGTACGGATTCTACCTTTTTCGGATACTCGCTCGGGTTATATCATTTTTCGGTACTCACACTTATTCGACTCTTTTCGGGTACTCGCCTGGACAGTTTTTCCATACTCGCACGGATTCAGCCTTTTTCCGATAGTCGCTCGGATAATATCTTTTTTTGGTGCTCACACTTATTCGACTCTTTTCGGGTACTCTCCCGGGTAATTTTTCCATATTCGTACGCATTCTGCGTTTTTCGGATACTCGCTCGGGTTATATCATTTTTCGGTACTCACACTTATTCGACTCTTTTCGGGTACTCGCCCGGACAGTTTTTCCATACTCGCACGGATTCAGCCTTTTTCCGATAGTCGCTCGGATAATATCTTTTTTTGGTGCTCACACTTATTCGACTCTTTTCGGGTACTCTCCCGGGTAATTTTTCCATATTCGTACGCATTCTGCGTTTTTCGGATACTCGCTCGGGTTATATCATTTTTCGGTACTCACACTTATTCGACTCTTTTCGGGTACTCGCCCGGACATTTTTTCCATACTCGCACGGATTCAGCCTTTTTCCGATAGTCGCTCGGATAATATCTTTTTTTGGTGCTCACACTTATTCCACTCTTTTCGGGTACTCCCCAGGACAGTTTTTCCATACTCGCACGGATTCAGCCTTTTTCCGATAGTCGCTCGGATAATAACTTTTTTTGGTGCTCACACTAATTCGACTCTTTTCGGGTACTCGCCTGGACAGTTTTTCCATACTCGCACGGATTCAGCCTTTTTCCGATAGTCGATTGGATAATATAATTTTTCGGTGCTCACTCTTATTCGACTCTTTTCGGGTACTCTCCCGGATAGTGTTTCCATACTCGTACGGATTCTACCTTTTTCGGATACTCGCTCGGGTTATATCATTTTTCGGTACTCACACTTATTCGACTCTTTTCGGGTACTCGCCTGGACAGTTTTTCCATACTCGCACGGATTCAGCCTTTTTCCGATAGTCGCTCGGATAATATCTTTTTTTGGTGCTCACACTTATTCGACTCTTTTCGGGTACTCTCCCGGGTAATTTTTCCATATTCGTACGCATTCTGCCTTTTTCGGATACTCGCTCGGGTTATATCATTTTTCGGTACTCACACTTATTTGACTCATTTCGGGTACTCTCCCGGACAGTTTTTCCATACTCGCACGGATTCACCCTTTTTCCGATAGTCGCTCTGATAATATCATTTTTCAGTGCTCACACTTATTCGACTCTTTTCGGGTACTCGCCCCGACAAATTTTCGATACTCACAGGGAGTCTGCCATTTTTCGGTACTCGCCCGGATTCTATGATTTTTTTCGTACTCACACTTATTCGACGTTTTTCCGGTACTCGCCCGGACAGTTTTTCGATACTCGCACGGATTCTGCCTTTTTCCGATACTCGCTCGGATTATATCATTTTTCGGTACTCACACTTATTCGACTCTTTTCGGGTACTCGCCTGGACAGTTTTTCCATACTCGCACGGATTCAGCCTTTTTCCGATAGTCGCTCGGATAATAACTTTTTTTGGTGCTCACACTAATTCGACTCTTTTCGGGTACTCGCCTGGACAGTTTTTCCATACTCGCACGGATTCAGCCTTTTTCCGATAGTCGATTGGATAATATAATTTTTCGGTGCTCACTCTTATTCGACTCTTTTCGGGTACTCTCCCGGATAGTGTTTCCATACTCGTACGGATTCTACCTTTTTCGGATACTCGCTCGGGTTATATCATTTTTCGGTACTCACACTTATTCGACTCTTTTCGGGTACTCGCCTGGACAGTTTTTCCATACTCGCACGGATTCAGCCTTTTTCCGATAGTCGCTCGGATAATATCTTTTTTTGGTGCTCACACTTATTCGACTCTTTTCGGGTACTCTCCCGGGTAATTTTTCCATATTCGTACGCATTCTGCCTTTTTCGGATACTCGCTCGGGTTATATCATTTTTCGGTACTCACACTTATTCGACTCTTTTTGGGTACTCGCCCGGACAGTTTTTCCATACTCGCACGGATTCAGCCTTTTTCCGATAGTCGCTTGGATAATATCATTTTTCGGTGCTCACACTTATTCGACTCTTTTCGGGTACTCGCCCCGACAAATTTTCGATACTCACAGGGATTCTGCCATTTTTCGGTACTCGCCCGGATTCTATGATTTTTTTCGTACTCACACTTATTCGACGTTTTTCCGGTACTCGCCCGGACAGTTTTTCGATACTCGCACGGATTCTGCCTTTTTCCGATACTCGCTCGGATTATATCATTTTTCGGTACTCACACTTATTCGACTCTTTTCGGGTACTCGCCTGGACAGTTTTTCCATACTCGCACGGATTCAGCCTTTTTCCGATAGTCGCTCGGATAATATCTTTTTTTGGTGCTCACACTAATTCGACTCTTTTCGGGTACTCGCCTGGACAGTTTTTCCATACTCGCACGGATTCAGCCTTTTTCCGATAGTCGATTGGATAATATAATTTTTCGGTGCTCACTCTTATTCGACTCTTTTCGGGTACTCTCCCGGACAGTGTTTCCATACTCGTACGGATTCTACCTTTTTCGGATACTCGCTCGGGTTATATCATTTTTCGGTACTCACACTTATTCGACTCTTTTCGGGTACTCGCCCAGACAAATTTTAGATACTCACAGGGATTCTGCCATTTTTCGGTACTCGCCCGGATTCTATGATTTTTTTCGTACTCACACTTATTCGACGTTTTTCCGGTACTCGCCCGGACAGTTTTTCGATACTCGCACGGATTCTGCCTTTTTCCGATACTCGCTCGGATTATATCATTTTTCGGTACTCACACTTATTTGACTATTTTCGGGTACTCGCTCGGACAGTTTTTCCATACTCGCACGGATTCAGCCTTTTTCCGATAGTCGCTTGGATAATATCATTTTTCGGTGCTCACACTTATTCCACTCTTTTCGGGTACTCTCCCCGACAAATTTTCGATACTCACAGGGATTCTGCCATTTTTCGGTACTCGCCCGGATTCTATGATTTTTTTCGTACTCACACTTATTCGACGTTTTTCCGGTACTCGCCCGGACAGTTTTTCGATACTCGCACGGATTCTGCCTTTTTCCGATACTCGCTCGGATTATATCATTTTTCGGTACTCACACTTATTCTACACTTTTCGGGTACTCGCCCGGCCAGCTTTTCGATACTCGCACGGATTCTGCATTTTTCGGATACTCGCTCGGATTATATCATTTTTCGGTACTCACACTTATTCGACTCTTTTCGGGTACTCGCCCGGACAGTTTTTCCATACTCGCACGGATTCACCCTTTTTCCGATAGTCGCTCTGATAATATCATTTTTCGGTGCTCACACTTATTCGACTCTTTTCGGGTACTCGCCCCGATAAATTTTCGATACTCACAGGGATTCTGCCATTTTTCGGTACTCGCCTGGATTCTATGATTTTTTTCGTACTCACACTTATCGATGCTTTTCGGTACTCGCCCGGACAGTTTTTCGATACTCGCACGGATTCTGCCTTTTTCCGATACTCGCTCAGATTATATCATTTTTCGGTACTCACACTTATTCGACTCTTTTCGGGTACTCGCCCGGACAGTTTTTCCATACTCGCACGGATTCCGCCTTTTTCCGATAGTCGATTGGATAATATAATTTTTCGGTGCTCACACTTATTCGACTCTTTTTGGGTACTCTCCCGGACAGTGTTTCCATACTCGTACGGATTCTACCTTTTTCGGATACTCGCTCGGGTTATATCATTTTTCGGTACTCCCACTTATTCGACTCTTTTCGGGTACTCGCCTGGACAGTTTTTCCATACTCGCACGGATTCAGCCTTTTTCCGATAGTCGCTCGGATAATATCTTTTTTTGGTGCTCACACTTATTCGACTCTTTTCGGGTACTCTCCCGGGTAATTTTTCCATATTCGTACGCATTCTGCCTTTTTCGGATACTCGTTCGGGTTATATCATTTTTCGGTACTCACACTTATTTGACTCATTTCGGGTACTCTCCCGAACAGTTTTTCCATACTCGCACGGATTCACCCTTTTTCCGATAGTCGCTCTGATAATATCATTTTTCGGTGCTCACACTTATTTGACTCTTTTCGGGTACTCGCCCCGACAAATTTTCGATACTCACAGGGATTCTGCCATTTTTCGGTACTCGCCCGGATTCTATGATTTTTTTCGTACTCACACTTATTCGACGTTTTTCCGGTACTCGCCCGGACAGTTTTTCGATACTCGCACGGATTCTGCCTTTTTCCGATACTCGCTCGGATTATATCATTTTTCGGTGCTCACACTTATTCGACTCTTTTCGGGTACTCGCCTGGACAGTTTTTCCATACTCGCACGGATTCAGCCTTTTTCCGATAGTCGCTCGGATAATATCTTTTTTTGGTGCTCACACTAATTCGACTCTTTTCGGGTACTCGCCTGGACAGTTTTTCCATACTCGCACGGATTCAGCCTTTTTCCGATAGTCGATTGGATAATATAATTTTTCGGTGCTCACTCTTATTCGACTCTTTTCGGGTACTCTCCCGGACAGTGTTTCCATACTCGTACGGATTCTACCTTTTTCGGATACTCGCTCGGGTTATATCATTTTTCGGTACTCACACTTATTCGACTCTTTTCGGGTACTCGCCCCGACAAATTTTAGATACTCACAGGGATTCTGCCATTTTTCGGTACTCGCCCGGATTCTATGATTTTTTTCGTACTCACACTTATTCGACGTTTTTCCGGTACTCGCCCGGACAGTTTTTCGATACTCGCACGGATTCTGCCTTTTTCCGATACTCGCTCGGATTATATCATTTTTCGGTACTCACACTTATTTGACTATTTTCGGGTACTCGCTCGGACAGTTTTTCCATACTCGCACGGATTCAGCCTTTTTCCGATAGTCGCTTGGATAATATCATTTTTCGGTGCTCACACTTATTCCACTCTTTTCGGGTACTCTCCCCGACAAATTTTCGATACTCACAGGGATTCTGCCATTTTTCGGTACTCGCCCGGATTCTATGATTTTTTTCGTACTCACACTTATTCGACGTTTTTCCGGTACTCGCCCGGACAGTTTTTCGATATTCGCACGGATTCTGCCTTTTTCCGATACTCGCTCGGATTATATCATTTTTCGGTACTCACACTTATTCTACACTTTTCGGGTACTCGCCCGGACAGCTTTTCGATACTCGCACGGATTCTGCCTTTTTCGGATACTCGCTCGGATTATATCATTTTTCGGTACTCACACTTATTCGACTCTTTTCGGGTACTCGCCCGGACAGTTTTTCCATACTCGCACGGATTCAGCCTTTTTCCGATAGTCGCTCGGATAATATCTTTTTTTGGTGCTCACACTTATTCGACTCTTTTTGGGTACTCTCCCGGACAGTGTTTCCATACTCGTACGGATTCTACCTTTTTCGGATACTCGCTCGGGTTATATCATTTTTCGGTACTCACACTTATTCGACTCTTTTCGGGTACTCGCCTGGACAGTTTTTCGATACTCGCACGGATTCTGCCTTTTTCCGCTACTCGCTCGGATTATATCATTTTTCGGTACTCACACTTATTCGACTCTTTTCGGGTACTCGCCCGGACAGCTTTTCGATACTCGCACGGATTCTGCCTTTTTCGGATACTCGCTCGGATTATATCATTTTTCGGTACTCACACTTATTCGACTCTTTTCGGGTACTCGCCCGGACAGTTTTTCCATACTCGCACGGATTCAGCCTTTTTCCGATAGTCGCTCGGATAATATCTTTTTTTGGTGCTCACACTAATTCGACTCTTTTCGGGTACTCGCCTGGACAGTTTTTCCATACTCGCACGGATTCAGCCTTTTTCCGATAGTCGATTGGATAATATAATTTTTTGGTGCTCACTCTTATTCGACTCTTTTCGGGTACTCTCCCGGACAGTGTTTCCATACTCGTACGGATTCTACCTTTTTCGGATACTCGCTCGGGTTATATCATTTTTCGGTACTCACACTTATTCGACTCTTTTCGGGTACTCGCCTGGACAGTTTTTCCATACTCGCACGGATTCAGCCTTTTTCCGATAGTCGCTCGGATAATATCTTTTTTTGGTGCTCACACTTATTCGACTCTTTTCGGGTACTCTCCCGGGTAATTTTTCCATATTCGTACGCATTCTGCGTTTTTCGGATACTCGCTCGGGTTATATCATTTTTCGGTACTCACACTTATTCGACTCTTTTCGGGTACTCGCCCGGACAGTTTTTCCATACTCGCACGGATTCAGCCTTTTTCCGATAGTCGCTCGGATAATATCTTTTTTTGGTGCTCACACTTATTCGACTCTTTTCGGGTACTCTCCCGGGTAATTTTTCCATATTCGTACGCATTCTGCGTTTTTCGGATACTCGCTCGGGTTATATCATTTTTCGGTACTCACACTTATTCGACTCTTTTCGGGTACTCGCCCGGACATTTTTTCCATACTCGCACGGATTCAGCCTTTTTCCGATAGTCGCTCGGATAATATCTTTTTTTGGTGCTCACACTTATTCCACTCTTTTCGGGTACTCCCCAGGACAGTTTTTCCATACTCGCACGGATTCAGCCTTTTTCCGATAGTCGCTCGGATAATAACTTTTTTTGGTGCTCACACTAATTCGACTCTTTTCGGGTACTCGCCTGGACAGTTTTTCCATACTCGCACGGATTCAGCCTTTTTCCGATAGTCGATTGGATAATATAATTTTTCGGTGCTCACTCTTATTCGACTCTTTTCGGGTACTCTCCCGGATAGTGTTTCCATACTCGTACGGATTCTACCTTTTTCGGATACTCGCTCGGGTTATATCATTTTTCGGTACTCACACTTATTCGACTCTTTTCGGGTACTCGCCTGGACAGTTTTTCCATACTCGCACGGATTCAGCCTTTTTCCGATAGTCGCTCGGATAATATCTTTTTTTGGTGCTCACACTTATTCGACTCTTTTCGGGTACTCTCCCGGGTAATTTTTCCATATTCGTACGCATTCTGCCTTTTTCGGATACTCGCTCGGGTTATATCATTTTTCGGTACTCACACTTATTTGACTCATTTCGGGTACTCTCCCGGACAGTTTTTCCATACTCGCACGGATTCACCCTTTTTCCGATAGTCGCTCTGATAATATCATTTTTCAGTGCTCACACTTATTCGACTCTTTTCGGGTACTCGCCCCGACAAATTTTCGATACTCACAGGGAGTCTGCCATTTTTCGGTACTCGCCCGGATTCTATGATTTTTTTCGTACTCACACTTATTCGACGTTTTTCCGGTACTCGCCCGGACAGTTTTTCGATACTCGCACGGATTCTGCCTTTTTCCGATACTCGCTCGGATTATATCATTTTTCGGTACTCACACTTATTCGACTCTTTTCGGGTACTCGCCTGGACAGTTTTTCCATACTCGCACGGATTCAGCCTTTTTCCGATAGTCGCTCGGATAATAACTTTTTTTGGTGCTCACACTAATTCGACTCTTTTCGGGTACTCGCCTGGACAGTTTTTCCATACTCGCACGGATTCAGCCTTTTTCCGATAGTCGATTGGATAATATAATTTTTCGGTGCTCACTCTTATTCGACTCTTTTCGGGTACTCTCCCGGATAGTGTTTCCATACTCGTACGGATTCTACCTTTTTCGGATACTCGCTCGGGTTATATCATTTTTCGGTACTCACACTTATTCGACTCTTTTCGGGTACTCGCCTGGACAGTTTTTCCATACTCGCACGGATTCAGCCTTTTTCCGATAGTCGCTCGGATAATATCTTTTTTTGGTGCTCACACTTATTCGACTCTTTTCGGGTACTCTCCCGGGTAATTTTTCCATATTCGTACGCATTCTGCCTTTTTCGGATACTCGCTCGGGTTATATCATTTTTCGGTACTCACACTTATTCGACTCTTTTTGGGTACTCGCCCGGACAGTTTTTCCATACTCGCACGGATTCAGCCTTTTTCCGATAGTCGCTTGGATAATATCATTTTTCGGTGCTCACACTTATTCGACTCTTTTCGGGTACTCGCCCCGACAAATTTTCGATACTCACAGGGATTCTGCCATTTTTCGGTACTCGCCCGGATTCTATGATTTTTTTCGTACTCACACTTATTCGACGTTTTTCCGGTACTCGCCCGGACAGTTTTTCGATACTCGCACGGATTCTGCCTTTTTCCGATACTCGCTCGGATTATATCATTTTTCGGTACTCACACTTATTCGACTCTTTTCGGGTACTCGCCTGGACAGTTTTTCCATACTCGCACGGATTCAGCCTTTTTCCGATAGTCGCTCGGATAATATCTTTTTTTGGTGCTCACACTAATTCGACTCTTTTCGGGTACTCGCCTGGACAGTTTTTCCATACTCGCACGGATTCAGCCTTTTTCCGATAGTCGATTGGATAATATAATTTTTCGGTGCTCACTCTTATTCGACTCTTTTCGGGTACTCTCCCGGACAGTGTTTCCATACTCGTACGGATTCTACCTTTTTCGGATACTCGCTCGGGTTATATCATTTTTCGGTACTCACACTTATTCGACTCTTTTCGGGTACTCGCCCAGACAAATTTTAGATACTCACAGGGATTCTGCCATTTTTCGGTACTCGCCCGGATTCTATGATTTTTTTCGTACTCACACTTATTCGACGTTTTTCCGGTACTCGCCCGGACAGTTTTTCGATACTCGCACGGATTCTGCCTTTTTCCGATACTCGCTCGGATTATATCATTTTTCGGTACTCACACTTATTTGACTATTTTCGGGTACTCGCTCGGACAGTTTTTCCATACTCGCACGGATTCAGCCTTTTTCCGATAGTCGCTTGGATAATATCATTTTTCGGTGCTCACACTTATTCCACTCTTTTCGGGTACTCTCCCCGACAAATTTTCGATACTCACAGGGATTCTGCCATTTTTCGGTACTCGCCCGGATTCTATGATTTTTTTCGTACTCACACTTATTCGACGTTTTTCCGGTACTCGCCCGGACAGTTTTTCGATACTCGCACGGATTCTGCCTTTTTCCGATACTCGCTCGGATTATATCATTTTTCGGTACTCACACTTATTCTACACTTTTCGGGTACTCGCCCGGCCAGCTTTTCGATACTCGCACGGATTCTGCATTTTTCGGATACTCGCTCGGATTATATCATTTTTCGGTACTCACACTTATTCGACTCTTTTCGGGTACTCGCCCGGACAGTTTTTCCATACTCGCACGGATTCACCCTTTTTCCGATAGTCGCTCTGATAATATCATTTTTCGGTGCTCACACTTATTCGACTCTTTTCGGGTACTCGCCCCGATAAATTTTCGATACTCACAGGGATTCTGCCATTTTTCGGTACTCGCCTGGATTCTATGATTTTTTTCGTACTCACACTTATCGATGCTTTTCGGTACTCGCCCGGACAGTTTTTCGATACTCGCACGGATTCTGCCTTTTTCCGATACTCGCTCAGATTATATCATTTTTCGGTACTCACACTTATTCGACTCTTTTCGGGTACTCGCCCGGACAGTTTTTCCATACTCGCACGGATTCCGCCTTTTTCCGATAGTCGATTGGATAATATAATTTTTCGGTGCTCACACTTATTCGACTCTTTTTGGGTACTCTCCCGGACAGTGTTTCCATACTCGTACGGATTCTACCTTTTTCGGATACTCGCTCGGGTTATATCATTTTTCGGTACTCCCACTTATTCGACTCTTTTCGGGTACTCGCCTGGACAGTTTTTCCATACTCGCACGGATTCAGCCTTTTTCCGATAGTCGCTCGGATAATATCTTTTTTTGGTGCTCACACTTATTCGACTCTTTTCGGGTACTCTCCCGGGTAATTTTTCCATATTCGTACGCATTCTGCCTTTTTCGGATACTCGTTCGGGTTATATCATTTTTCGGTACTCACACTTATTTGACTCATTTCGGGTACTCTCCCGAACAGTTTTTCCATACTCGCACGGATTCACCCTTTTTCCGATAGTCGCTCTGATAATATCATTTTTCGGTGCTCACACTTATTTGACTCTTTTCGGGTACTCGCCCCGACAAATTTTCGATACTCACAGGGATTCTGCCATTTTTCGGTACTCGCCCGGATTCTATGATTTTTTTCGTACTCACACTTATTCGACGTTTTTCCGGTACTCGCCCGGACAGTTTTTCGATACTCGCACGGATTCTGCCTTTTTCCGATACTCGCTCGGATTATATCATTTTTCGGTGCTCACACTTATTCGACTCTTTTCGGGTACTCGCCTGGACAGTTTTTCCATACTCGCACGGATTCAGCCTTTTTCCGATAGTCGCTCGGATAATATCTTTTTTTGGTGCTCACACTAATTCGACTCTTTTCGGGTACTCGCCTGGACAGTTTTTCCATACTCGCACGGATTCAGCCTTTTTCCGATAGTCGATTGGATAATATAATTTTTCGGTGCTCACTCTTATTCGACTCTTTTCGGGTACTCTCCCGGACAGTGTTTCCATACTCGTACGGATTCTACCTTTTTCGGATACTCGCTCGGGTTATATCATTTTTCGGTACTCACACTTATTCGACTCTTTTCGGGTACTCGCCCCGACAAATTTTAGATACTCACAGGGATTCTGCCATTTTTCGGTACTCGCCCGGATTCTATGATTTTTTTCGTACTCACACTTATTCGACGTTTTTCCGGTACTCGCCCGGACAGTTTTTCGATACTCGCACGGATTCTGCCTTTTTCCGATACTCGCTCGGATTATATCATTTTTCGGTACTCACACTTATTTGACTATTTTCGGGTACTCGCTCGGACAGTTTTTCCATACTCGCACGGATTCAGCCTTTTTCCGATAGTCGCTTGGATAATATCATTTTTCGGTGCTCACACTTATTCCACTCTTTTCGGGTACTCTCCCCGACAAATTTTCGATACTCACAGGGATTCTGCCATTTTTCGGTACTCGCCCGGATTCTATGATTTTTTTCGTACTCACACTTATTCGACGTTTTTCCGGTACTCCCCCGGACAGTTTTTCGATACTCGCACGGATTCTGCCTTTTTCCGATACTCGCTCGGATTATATCATTTTTCGGTACTCACACTTATTCTACACTTTTCGGGTACTCGCCCGGCCAGCTTTTCGATACTCGCACGGATTCTGCATTTTTCGGATACTCGCTCGGATTATATCATTTTTCGGTACTCACACTTATTCGACTCTTTTCGGGTACTCGCCCGGACAGTTTTTCCATACTCGCACGGATTCACCCTTTTTCCGATAGTCGCTCTGATAATATCATTTTTCGGTGCTCACACTTATTCGACTCTTTTCGGGTACTCGCCCCGATAAATTTTCGATACTCACAGGGATTCTGCCATTTTTCGGTACTCGCCTGGATTCTATGATTTTTTTCGTACTCACACTTATCGATGCTTTTCGGTACTCGCCCGGACAGTTTTTCGATACTCGCACGGATTCTGCCTTTTTCCGATACTCGCTCAGATTATATCATTTTTCGGTACTCACACTTATTCGACTCTTTTCGGGTACTCGCCCGGACAGTTTTTCCATACTCGCACGGATTCAGCGTTTTTCCGATAGTCGCTCGGATAATATCATTTTTTGGTGCTCACACTTATTCGACTCATTTCGGGTATTCGCCCGGACAGTTTTTCCATACTCGCACGGATTCACCCTTTTTCCGATAGTCGCTATGATAATATCATTTTTCGGTGCTCACACTTATTCGACTCTTTTCGGGTACTCGCCTCGACAAATTTTCGATACTCACACGGATTTTGCCATTTTTCGGTACTCGCCCGGATTCTATGATTTTTTCGTACTCACACTTATTCGACGTTTTTCCGGTACTCGCCCGGACAGTTTTTCGATACTCGCACGGATTTTGCCTTTTTCCGATACTCGCTCGGATTATATCATTTTTCCGTACTCACACTTATTCGACTCTTTTCGGGTACTCGCCTGGACAGTTTTTCCATACTCGCACGGATTCAGCCTTTTTCCGATAGTCGATTGGATAATATAATTTTTCGGTGCTCACACTTATTCGACTCTTTTCGGGTACTCTCCCGAACAGTGTTTCCATACTCGTACGGATTCTACCTTTTTCGGATACTCGCTCGGGTTATATCATTTTTCGGTACTCACAGTTATTCGACTCTTTTCGGGTACTCGCCTGGACAGTTTTTCTATACTCGCACGGATTCAGCCTTTTTCCGATAGTCGCTCGGATAATAGGTTTTTTTGGTGCTCACACTTATTCGACTCTTTTCGGGTACTCGCCCGGACAGTTTTTCCATACTCGCACGGATTCAGCCTTTTTCCGATAGTCGCTTGGATAATATCATTTTTCGGTGCTCACACTTATTCGACTCTTTTCGGGTACTCTCCCGGACAGTTTTTCCATACTCGCACGGATTCTGCCATTTTTCAGTACTCGCCCGGATTCTATCACTTTTTAGTTCTCACACTTATTCGACGCTTTTCCGGTACTCGCCCGGACAGTTTTTCGATACTCGCACGGATTTTTCCTTTTTCTGATACACGCTCGGATTATATCATTTTTCGGTACTCACACTTATTCGACTCTTTTCGGGTACTCGCCCGTACAGTTTTTCGATACTCGCACGGATTCAGCCTTTTTCTTATACTCTCTCGAATTATATCATTTTTCGGTACTCACACTTATTCGACTCTTTTCGGGTACTCGCCCGGACAGTTTTTCGATACTCGCACGGATTCTGCCTTTTTCCGATACTCGCCCGGATTCTATGATTTTTTTTCGTACTCACACTTATTCGACGTTTTTCCGGTACTCGCCCGGACAGTTTTTCGATACTCGCACGGATTCTGCCTTTTTTCGATACTCACTCCGATTATATCATTTTTCGGTACTCACACTTATTCGACTCTTTTCGGGTACTCGCCCGGACAGCTTTTCGATACTCGCACGGATTCTGCCTTTTTCGGATACTAGCTCGGATTATATCATTTTTCGGTACTCACACTTATTCGACTCTTTTCGAGTACTCGCCGAGACAGTTTTTCCATACTCGCACGGATTCACCCTTTTTCCGATAGTCGCTCTGATAATATCATTTTTCGGTGCCCACACTTATTCGACTCTTTTCGGGTACTCTCCCGGACAGTTTTTCCATACTTGCACGGATTCTGCCATTTTTCAGTACTCGCCCGGATTCTATCATTTTTTAGTACTCACACTTATTCGACGCTTTTCCGGTACTCGCCCGGACAGTTTTTCGATACTCGCACGGATTCTTCCTTTTTCCGATACTCGCTCGGATTATATCATTTTTCGGTACTCACACTTATTCGACACTTTTCGGGTACTCGCCCGGACAGTTTTTCCATACTCGCACGGATTCACCCTTTTTCCGATAGTCGCTCTGATAATATCATTTTTCGGTGCTCACACTTATTCGACTCTTTTCGTGTACTCGCCCCGATAAATTTTCGATACTCACAGGGATTCTGCCATTTTTCGGTACTCGCCCGGATTCTATGATTTTTTTCGTACTCACACTTATTCGACGCTTTTCCGATACTCGCCCGGACAGTTTTTCGATACTCGCACGGATTCTGCCTTTTTCCGATACTCGCTCGGATTATATCATTTTTCGGTACTCACACTTATTCGACTCTTTTCGGGTACTCGCCTGGACAGTTTTTCCATACTCGCACGGATTCAGCCTTTTTCCGATAGTCGATTGGATAATATAATTTTTCGGTGCTCACACTTATTCGACTCTTTTCGGGTACTGTCCCGAACAGTGTTTCCATACTCGTACGGATTCTACCTTTTTCGGATACTCGCTCGGGTTATATCATTTTTCGGTACTCACACTTATTCGACTCTTTTCGGGTACTCGCCTGGACAGTTTTTCCATACTCGCACGGATTCAGTCTTTTTCCGATAGTCGCTCGGATAATATCTTTTTTTGGTGCTCACACTTATTCGACTCTTTTCGGGTACTCGCCCGGACAGTTTTTCCATACTCGCACGGATTCACCCTTTTTCCGATAGTCGCTTGGATAATATCATTTTTCGGTGCTCACACTTATTCGACTCTTTTCGGGTACTCTCCCGGACAGTTTTTCCATACTCGCACGGATTCTGCCATTTTTCAGTACTCGCCCGGATTCTATCATTTTTTAGTTCTCACACTTATTCGACGCTTTTCCGGTACTCGCCCGGACAGTTTTTCGATACTCGCCCGGATTCTATGATTTTTTTCGTACTCACACTTATTCGACGTTTTGGGTACTCGCCCGGACAGTTTTTCGATACTCGCACGGATTCTGCCTTTTTCCGATACTCGCTCGGATTATATCATTTTTCGGTACTCACACTTATTCGACTCTTTTCGGGTACTCGCCCGGACGGTTTTTCCATATTCGCACGGATTCACCCTTTTTCCGATAGTCGCTATGATAATATCATTTTTCGGTGCTCACACTTATTCGACTCTTTTCGGGTACTGTCCCGGACAGTTTTTCCATACTCGCACGGATTCTGCCATTTTTCAGTACTCGCCCGGATTCTATCATTTTTTAGTACTCACCCTTATTCGACGCTTTTCCGGTACTCGCCCGGACAGTTTTTCGATACTCGCACGGATTCTTCCTTTTTCCGATACTCGCTCGGATTATATCATTTTTCGGTACTCACACTTATTCGACTCTTTTCAGGTACTCGCCCGGACAGTTTTTCGATACTCACACTTATTCGACTGTTTTGTGGTACTCGCCCGAACAGTTTTTCGATTCTCGCACGGATTCTGCCTTTTTCCTATACTCGCTCGGATTATATCATTTTTCGGTACTCTTACTTATTCGACTCTTTTGTGGTACACGCCTGAACTGTTTTTCGATACTCGCACGGATTCTGCCTTTTTCCGATACTCGCTCGGATTATATCATTTTTCGGTACTCACACTTATTCGACTCTTTTCGGGTACTCGCCCGGACAGTTTTTCCATACTTGCACGGATTCAGCCTTTTTTCGATAGTCGATTGGATAATATAATTTTTCGGTGCTCACACTTATTCGACTCTTTTCGGGTACTCTCCCGGACAGTGTTTCCATACTCGTACGGATTCTACCTTTTTCGGATACTCGCTCGGGTTATATCATTTTTCGGTACTCACACTTATTCGACTCTTTTCGGGTACTCGCCTGGACAGTTTTTCCATACTCGCACGGATTCAGCCTTTTTCCGATAGTCGCTCGGATAATATCTTTTTTTGGTGCTCACACTTATTCGACTCTTTTCGGGTACTCTCCCGGACAGTTTTTCCATACTCGCACGGATTCTGCCATTTTTCAGTACTCGCCCGGATTCTATCATTTTTTAGTTCTCACACTTATTCGACGCTTTTCCGGTACTCGCCCGGACAGTTTTTCGATACTCGCCCGGATTCTATGATTTTTTTCGTACTCACACTTATTCGACGTTTTGGGTACTCGCCCGGACAGTTTTTCGATACTCGCACGGATTCTGCCTTTTTCCGATACTCGCTCGGATTATATCATTTTTCGGTACTCACACTTATTCGACTCTTTTCGGGTACTCGCCCGGACGGTTTTTCCATATTCGCACGGATTCACCCTTTTTCCGATAGTCGCTATGATAATATCATTTTTCGGTGCTCACACTTATTCGACTCTTTTCGGGTACTGTCCCGGACAGTTTTTCCATACTCGCACGGATTCACCCTTTTTCCGATAGTCGCTTGGATAATATCATTTTTCGGTGCTCACACTTATTCGACTCTTTTCAAGTACTCTCCCGGACAGTTTTTCCATACTTGCACGGATTCTGCCATTTTTCAGTACTCGCCCGGATTCTATCATTTTTTAGTACTCACCCTTATTCGACGCTTTTCCGGTACTCGCCCGGACAGTTTTTCGATACTCGCACGGATTCTTCCTTTTTCCGATACTCGCTCGGATTATATCATTTTTCGGTACTCACACTTATTCGACTCTTTTCAGGTACTCGCCCGGACAGTTTTTCGATACTCGCACGGATTCTGCCTTTTTCCGATACTCGCTCGGATTATATCATTTTTCGGTACTCACACTTATTCGACTCTTTTCGGGTACTCGCCCGGACAGTTTTTCCATACTTGCACGGATTCAGCCTTTTTTCGATAGTCGATTGGATAATATAATTTTTCGGTGCTCACACTTATTCGACTCTTTTCGGGTACTCTCCCGGACAGTGTTTCCATACTCGTACGGATTCTACCTTTTTCGGATACTCGCTCGGGTTATATCATTTTTCGGTACTCACACTTATTCGACTCTTTTCGGGTACTCGCCTGGACAGTTTTTCCATACTCGCACGGATTCAGCCTTTTTCCGATAGTCGCTCGGATAATATCTTTTTTTGGTGCTCACACTTATTCGACTCTTTTCGGATACTCGCCCGGACAGTTTTTCCATACTCGCACGAATTCAGCCTTTTTCCGATAGTCGCTTGGATAATATCATTTTTCGGTGCTCACACTTATTCGACTCTTTTCGGGTACCCTCCCGGACAGTTTTTCCATACTCGCACGGATTCTGCCATTTTTCGGTACTCGCCCGGATTCTATCATTTTTTAGTACTCACACTTATTCGACGCTTTTCCGGTACTCGCCCGGACAGTTTTTCGATACTCGCACGGATTCTGCCTTTTTCCGATACTCGCTCGGATTATATCATTTTTCGGTACTCACACTTATTCGACACTTTTCGGGTACTCGCCCGGACAGTTTTTCCATACTCGCACGGATTCACCCTTTTTCCGATAGTCGCTCTGATAATATCATTTTTCGGTGCTCACACTTATTCGACTCTTTTCGGGTACTCGCCCCGACAAATTTTCGATACTCACAGGGATTCTGCCATTTTTCGGTACTCGCCCGGATTCTATGATTTTTTTCGTACTCACACTTATTCGACGCTTTTCCGGTACTCGCCCGGAAAGTTTTTCCATACTCGCACGGATTCTACCTTTTTCCGATACACGCTCGGTTTATATCATTTTTCGGTACTCACACTTATTCGACTCTTTTGTGGTACTCGCCCGAACAGTTTTTCGATTCTCGCACGGATTCTGCCTTTTTCCTATACTCGCTCGGATTATATCATTTTTCGGTACTCACACTTATTCGACTCTTTTCGGGTACTCGCCCGGACAGTTTTTCCATACTCGCACGGATTCACCCTTTTTCCGATAGTCGCTCTGATAATATCATTTTTCGGTACTCACACTTATTCGACTCTTTTCGGGTACTCGCCCGGACAGTTTTTCCATACTCGCACGGATTCAGCCATTTTCCGATAGTCGCTCGGATAATATCATTTTTCGGTGCTCACACTTATTCGACTCATTTCGAGTACTCGCCCGGACAGTTTTTCCATACTCGCACGGATTCACCCATTTTCCGATAGTCGCTATGATAATATCATTTTTCGGTGCTCACACTTATTCGACTCTTTTCGGGTACTCGCCCCGACAAATTTTCGATACTCACACGGATTCTGCCATTTTTCGGTACTCGCCCGGATTCTATGATTTTTTTCGTACTCACACTTATTCGACGCTTTTCCGGTACTCGCCCGGAAAGTTTTTCCATACTCGCACGGATTCTACCTTTTTCCGATACACGCTCGGTTTATATCATTTTTCGGTACTCACACTTATTCGACTGTTTTGTGGTACTCGCCCGAACAGTTTTTCGATTCTCGCACGGATTCTGCCTTTTTCCTATACTCGCTCGGATTATATCATTTTTCGGTACTCTTACTTATTCGACTCTTTTGTGGTACACGCCTGAACTGTTTTTCGATACTCGCACGGATTCTGCCTTTTTCGGATACTCGCTCGGATTATATCATTTTTCGGTACTCACACTTATTCGACTCTTTTCGGGTACTCGCCCGGACAGTTTTTCCATACTTGCACGGATTCAGCCATTTTCCGATAGTCGCTCGGATAATATCATTTTTCGGTGCTCACACTTATTAGACTCATTTCGGGTATTCGCCCGGACAGTGTTTCCATACTCGTACGGATTCTACCTTTTTCGGATACTCGCTCGGGTTATATCATTTTTCGGTACTCACACTTATTCGACTCTTTTCGGGTACTCGCCCGGACAATTTTTCCATACTTGCACGGATTCAGCCTTTTTTCGATAGTCGATTGGATAATATAATTTTTCGGTGCTCACACTTATTCGACTCTTTTCGGGTACTCTCCCGGACAGTGTTTCCATACTCGTACGGATTCTACCTTTTTCGGATACTCGCTCGGGTTATATCATTTTTCGGTACTCACACTTATTCGACTCTTTTCGGGTACTCGCCTGGACAGTTTTTCCATACTCGCACGGATTCAGCCTTTTTCCGATAGTCGCTCGGATAATATCTTTTTTTGGTGCTCACACTTATTCGACTCTTTTCGGATACTCGCCCGGACAGTTTTTCCATACTCGCACGAATTCAGCCTTTTTCCGATAGTCGCTTGGATAATATCATTTTTCGGTGCTCACACTTATTCGACTCTTTTCGGGTACCCTCCCGGACAGTTTTTCCATACTCGCACGGATTCTGCCATTTTTCGGTACTCGCCCGGATTCTATCATTTTTTAGTACTCACACTTATTCGACGCTTTTTCGGTACTCGCCCGGACAGTTTTTCGATACTCGTACAGATTATTCCTTTTTCCGATACTCGCTCGGATTATATCATTTTTTGGTACTCACACTTATTCGACTCTTTTCGGGTACTCTCCCAGACAGTGTTTCCATACTCGTACGGATTCTACCTTTTTCGGATACTCGCTCGGGTTATATCATTTTTCGGTACTCACACTTATTCGATTCTTTTCGGGTACTCGCCCGGACAGTTTTTCCATACTCGCACGAATTCAGCCTTTTTCCGATAGTCGCTTGGATAATATCATTTTTCGGTGCTCACACTTATTCGACTCTTTTCGGGTACCCTCCCGGACAGTTTTTCAATACTCGCACGGATTCTGCCATTTTTCGGTACTCGCCCGGATTCTATCATTTTTTAGTACTCACACTTATTCGACGCTTTTCCGGTACTCGCCCGGACAGTTTTTCGATACTCGCACGGATTCTTCCTTTTTCCGATACTCGCTCAGATTATATCATTTTTCGGTACTCACACTTATTCGACTCATTTCGGGTACTCGCCTGGACAGTTTTTCCATACTCGCATGGATTGACCCTTTTTCCGATAGTCGCTCTGATAATATCATTTTTCGGTGCTCACACTTATTCGACTCTTTTCGGATACTCGCCCCGACAAATTTTCGATACTCACACGGATTCTGCCATTTTTCGGTACTCGCCCGGATTCTATGATTTTTTAGTTCTCACACTTATTCGACGCTTTTCCGGTACTCGCCCGGACAGTTTTTCGATACTCGCACGGATTCTGCCTTTTTCCGATACTCGCTCGGATTATATCATTTTTCGGTACTCACACTTATTCGACGCTTTTTCGGTACTCGCCCGGACAGTTTTTCGATACTCGTACAGATTATTCCTTTTTCCGATACTCGCTCGGGTTATATCATTTTTCGGTACTCACACTTATTCGATTCTTTTCGGGTACTCGCCCGGACAGTTTTTCCATACTCGCACGAATTCAGCCTTTTTCCGATAGTCGCTTGGATAATATCATTTTTCGGTGCTCACACTTATTCGACTCTTTTCGGGTACCCTCCCGGACAGTTTTTCAATACTCGCACGGATTCTGCCATTTTTCGGTACTCGCCCGGATTCTATCATTTTTTAGTACTCACACTTATTCGACGCTTTTCCGGTACTCGCCCGGACAGTTTTTCGATACTCGCACGGATTCTTCCTTTTTCCGATACTCGCTCGGATTATATCATTTTTCGGTACTCACACTTATTCGACTCATTTCGGGTACTCGCCTGGACAGTTTTTCCATACTCGCATGGATTGACCCTTTTTCCGATAGTCGCTCTGATAATATCATTTTTCGGTGCTCACACTTATTCGACTCTTTTCGGATACTCGCCCCGACAAATTTTCGATACTCACACGGATTCTGCCATTTTTCGGTACTCGCCCGGATTCTATGATTTTTTAGTACTCACACTTATTCGACGCTTTTCCGGTACTCGCCCGGACAGTTTTTCGATACTCGCACGGATTCTGCCTTTTTCCGATACTCGCTCGGATTATATCATTTTTCGGTACTCACACTTATTCGACTCATTTCGGGTACTCGCCCGGACAGTTTTTCCATACTCGCACGGATTGACCCTTTTTCCGATAGTCGCTCTGATAATATCATTTTTCGGTGCTCACACTTATTCGACTCTTTTCGGGTACTCGTCCCGACAAATTTTCGATACTCACAGGGATTCTGCCATTTTTCGGTACTCGCCCGGATTCTATGATTTTTTTCGTACTCACACTTATTCGACGCTTTTCCGGTACTCGCCCGGAAAGTTTTTCCATACTCGCACGGATTCTACCTTTTTCCGATACACGCTCGGTTTATATCATTTTTCGGTACTCACACTTATTCGACTCTTTTGTGGTACTCGCCCGAACAGTTTTTCGATTCTCGCACGGATTCTGCCTTTTTCCTATACTCGCTCGGATTATATCATTTTTCGGTACTCTTACTTATTCGACTCTTTTGTGGTACACGCCTGAACTGTTTTTCGATACTCGCACGGATTCTGCCTTATTCGGATACTCGCTCGGATTATATCATTTTTCGGTACTCACACTTATTCGACTCTTTTCGGGTACTCGCCCGGACAGTTTTTCCATACTCGCACGGATTCAGCCATTTTCCGATAGTCGCTCGGATAATATCATTTTTCGGTGCTCACACTTATACGACTCATTTCGGGTATTCGCCCGGACAGTTTTTCCATACTCGCACGGATTCACCCTTTTTCCGATAGTCGCTATGATAATATCATTTTTCGGTGCTCACACTTATTCGACTCTTTTCGGGTACTCGCCCCGACAAATTTTCGATACTCACACGGATTCTGCCATTTTTCGGTACTCGCCCGGATTCTATGATTTTTTCGTACTCACACTTATTCGACTCTTTTCGGGTACTCGCCTGGACAGTTTTTCCATACTCGCACGGATTCAGCCTTTTTCCGATAGTCGCTCGGATAATATCTTTTTTTGGTGCTCACACTAATTCGACTCTTTTCGGGTACTCGCCTGGACAGTTTTTCCATACTCGCACGGATTCAGCCTTTTTCCGATAGTCGCTCGGATAATATCTTTTTTTGGTGCTCACACTTATTCGACTCTTTTCGGGTACTCGCCCGGACAGTTTTTCCATACTCGCACGGATTCACCCTTTTTCCGATAGTCGCTTGGATAATATCATTTTTCGGTGCTCACACTTATTCGACTCTTTTCGGGTACTCTCCCGGACAGTTTTTCCATACTCGCACGGATTCTACCATTTTTCAGTACTCGCCCGGATTCTATCATTTTTTAGTACTCACACTTATTCGACGCTTTTCCGGTACTCGCCCGGACAGTTTTTCGATACTCGCACGGATTCTTCCTTTTTCCGATACTCGCTCGGATTATATCATTTTTCGGTACTCACACTTATTCGACTCTTTTCGGGTACTTGCCCGGACAGTTTTTCGATACTCGCACGGATTCTGCTTTTTTCCGATACTCGCTCGGATTATATCATTTTTCGGTACTCACACTTATTCGACTCATTTCGGGTACTCGCCCGGACAGTTTTTCCATACTCGCACGGATTCACCCTTTTTCCGATAGTCGCTCTGATAATATCATTTTTCGGTGCTCACACTTATTCGACTCTTTTCGGGTACTCGCCCCGACAAATTTTCGATACTCACAGGGATTCTACCATTTTTCGGTACTCGCCCGGATTCTATGATTTTTTTCGTACTCACACTTATTCGACGCTTTTCCGGTACTCGCCCGGACAGTTTTTCGATACCCGCACGGATTCTGCCTTTTTCCGATACTCGCTCGGATTATATCATTTTTCGGTACTCACACTTATTCGACTCTTTTCGGGTACTCGCCCGGACAGTTTTTCCATACTCGCACGGATTCAGCCTTTTTCCGATAGTCGCTCGGATAATATCATTTTTCGGTGCTCACACTTATTCGACTCATTTCGGGTATTCGCCCGGACAGTTTTTCCATACTCGCACGGATTCACCCTTTTTCCGATGGTCGCTATGATAATATCATTTTTCGGTGCTCACACTTATTCGACTCTTTTCGGGTACTCGCCCCGACAAATTTTCGATACTCACAGGGATTCTACCATTTTTCGGTACTCGCCCGGATTCTATGATTTTTTTCGTACTCACACTTATTCGACGCTTTTCCGGTACTCACCCGGACAGTTTTTCGATACCCGCACGGATTCTGCCTTTTTCCGATACTCGCTCGGATTATATCATTTTTCGGTACTCACACTTATTCGACTCTTTTCGGGTACTCGGCCGGACAGTTTTTCCATACTCGCACGGATTCAGCCTTTTTCCGATAGTCGCTCGGATAATATCATTTTTCGGTGCTCACACTTATTCGACTCATTTCGGGTATTCGCCCGGACAGTTTTTCCATACTCGCACGGATTCACCCTTTTTCCGATGGTCGCTATGATAATATCATTTTTCGGTGCTCACACTTATTCGACTCTTTTCGGGTACTCGCCCCGACAAATTTTCGATACTCACACGGATTCTGCCATTTTTCGGTACTCGCCCGGATTCTATGATTTTTTCGTACTCACACTTATTCGACGTTTTTCCGGTACTCGCCCGGACAGTATTTCGATACTCGCACGGATTCTGCCTTTTTCCGATACTCGCTCGGATTATATCATTTCTCGGTACTCACACTTATTCGACTCTTTTCGGGTACTCGCCTGGACAGTTTTTCCATACTCGCACGGATTCTGCCATTTTTCAGTACTCGCCCGGATTCTATCATTTTTTAGTACTCACACTTATTCGACGCTTTTCCGGTACTCGCCCGGACAGTTTTTCGATACTCGCACGGATTCTGCCTTTTTCCGATACTCGCTCGGATTATATCATTTTTCGGTACTCACACTTATTCGACGCTTTTTCGGTACTCGCCCGGACAGTTTTTCGATACTCGTACAGATTATTCCTTTTTCCGATACTCGCTCGGGTTAGATCATTTTTCGGTACTCACACTTATTCGATTCTTTTCGGGTACTCGCCCGGACAGTTTTTCCATACTCGCACGAATTCAGCCTTTTTCCGATAGTCGCTTGGATAATATCATTATTGTCGGTGCTCACACTTATTCGACTCTTTTCGGGTACCCTCCCGGACAGTTTTTCAATACTCGCACGGATTCTGCCATTTTTCGGTACTCGCCCGGATTCTATCATTTTTTAGTACTCACACTTATTCGACGCTTTTCCGGTACTCGCCCGGACAGTTTTTCGATACTCGCACGGATTCTTCCTTTTTCCGATACTCGCTCGGATTATATCATTTTTCGGTACTCACACTTATTCGACTCATTTCGGGTACTCGCCTGGACAGTTTTTCCATACTCGCATGGATTGACCCTTTTTCCGATAGTCGCTCTGATAATATCATTTTTCGGTGCTCACACTTATTCGACTCTTTTCGGATACTCGCCCCGACAAATTTTCGATACTCACACGGATTCTGCCATTTTTCGGTACTCGCCCGGATTCTATGATTTTTTAGTACTCACACTTATTCGACGCTTTTCCGGTACTCGCCCGGACAGTTTTTCGATACTCGCACGGATTCTGCCTTTTTCCGATACTCGCTCGGATTATATCATTTTTCGGTACTCACACTTATTCGACTCATTTCGGGTACTCGCCCGGACAGTTTTTCCATACTCGCACGGATTGACCCTTTTTCCGATAGTCGCTCTGATAATATCATTTTTCGGTGCTCACACTTATTCGACTCTTTTCGGGTACTCGTCCCGACAAATTTTCGATACTCACAGGGATTCTGCCATTTTTCGGTACTCGCCCGGGTTCTATGATTTTTTTCGTACTCACACTTATTCGACGCTTTTCCGGTACTCGCCCGGAAAGTTTTTCCATACTCGCACGGATTCTACCTTTTTTCGATACACGCTCGGTTTATATCATTTTTCGGTACTCACACTTATTCGACTCTTTTGTGGTACTCGCCCGAACAGTTTTTCGATTCTCGCACGGATTCTGCCTTTTTCCTATACTCGCTCGGATTATATCATTTTTCGGTACTCTTACTTATTCGACTCTTTTGTGGTACACGCCTGAACTGTTTTTCGATACTCGCACGGATTCTGCCTTATTCGGATACTCGCTCGGATTATATCATTTTTCGGTACTCACACTTATTCGACTCTTTTCGGGTACTCGCCCGGACAGTTTTTCCATACTCGCACGGATTCAGCCATTTTCCGATAGTCGCTCGGATAATATCATTTTTCGGTGCTCACACTTATTCGACTCATTTCGGGTATTCGCCCGGACAGTTTTTCCATACTCGCACGGATTCACCCTTTTTCCGATAGTCGCTATGATAATATCATTTTTCGGTGCTCACACTTATTCGACTCTTTTCGGGTACTCGCCCCGACAAATTTTCGATACTCACACGGATTCTGCCATTTTTCGGTACTCGCCCGGATTCTATGATTTTTTCGTACTCACACTTATTCGACGTTTTTCCGGTACTCGCCCGGACAGTTTTTCGATACTCGCACGGATTCTGCCTTTTTCCGATACTCGCTCGGATTATATCATTTTTCGGTACTCACACTTATTCGACTCTTTTCGGGTACTCTCCCGAACAGTTTTTCCATACTCGCACGGATTCAGCCTTTTTCCGATAGTCGCTCGGATAATATCATTTTTCGGTGCTCACACTTATTCGACTCATTTCGGGTATTCGCCCGGACAGTTTTTCCATACTCGCGCGGATTCACCCTTTTTCCGATAGTCGCTATGATAATATCATTTTTCGGTGCTCACACTTATTCGACTCATTTCGGGTATTCGCCCGGACAGTTTTTCCATACTCGCACGGATTCACCCTTTTTCCGATGGTCGCTATGATAATATCATTTTTCGGTGCTCACACTTATTCGACTCTTTTCGGGCACTCGCCCCGACAAATTTTCGATACTCACACGGATTCTGCCATTTTTCGGTACTCGCCCGGATTCTATGATTTTTTCGTACTCACACTTATTCGACGTTTTTTCGGTACTCGCCCGGACAGTATTTCGATACTCGCACGGATTCTGCCTTTTTCCGATACTCGCTCGGATTATATCATTTCTCGGTACTCACACTTATTCGACTCTTTTCGGGTACTCGCCTGGACAGTTTTTCCATACTCGCACGGATTCAGCCTTTTTCCGATAGTCGCTCGGATAATATCTTTTTTTGGTGCTCACACTTATTCGACTCTTTTCGGGTACTCGCCCGGACAGTTTTTCCATACTCGCACGGATTCACCCTTTTTCCGATAGTCGCTTGGATAATATCATTTTTCGGTGCTCACACTTATTCGACTCTTTTCGGGTACTCTCCCGGACAGTTTTTCCATACTTGCACGGATTCTGCCATTTTTCAGTACTCGCCCGGATTCTATCATTTTTTAATACTCACACTTATTCGACGCTTTTCCGGTACTCGCCCGGACAGTTTTTCGATACTCGCACGGATTCTTCCTTTTTCCGATACTCGCTCGGATTATATCATTTTTTGGTACTCACACTTATTCGACTCTTTTCGGGTACTCTCCCGAACAGTTTTTCCATACTCGCACGGATTCAGCCTTTTTCCGATAGTCGCTCGGATAATATCATTTTTCGGTGCTCACACTTATTCGACTCATTTCGGGTATTCGCCCGGACAGTTTTTCCATACTCGCGCGGATTCACCCTTTTTCCGATAGTCGCTATGATAATATCATTTTTCGGTGCTCACACTTATTCGACTCATTTCGGGTATTCGCCCGGACAGTTTTTCCATACTCGCACGGATTCACCCTTTTTCCGATAGTCGCTATGATAATATCATTTTTCGGTGCTCACACTTATTCGACTCTTTTCGGGTACTCGCCCCGACAAATTTTCGATACTCACACGGATTCTGCCATTTTTCGGTACTCGCCCGGATTCTATGATTTTTTCGTACTCACACTTATTCGACGTTTTTCCGGTACTGGCCCGGACAGTATTTCGATACTTGCACGGATTCTGCCTTTTTCCGATACTCGCTCGGATTATATCATTTCTCGGTACTCACACTTATTCGACTCTTTTCGGGTACTCGCCTGGACAGTTTTTCCATACTCGCACGGATTCAGCCTTTTTCCGATAGTCGCTCGGATAATATCTTTTTTTGGTGCTCACACTTATTCGACTCTTTTCGGGTACTCGCCCGGACAGTTTTTCCATACTCGCACGGATTCACCCTTTTTCCGATAGTCGCTTGGATAATATCATTTTTCGGTGCTCACACTTATTCGACTCTTTTCGGGTACTCTCCCGGACAGTTTTTCCATACTCGCACGGATTCTACCATTTTTCAGTACTCGCCCGGATTCTATCATTTTTTAGTACTCACACTTATTCGACGCTTTTCCGGTACTCGCCCGGACAGTTTTTCGATACTCGCACGGATTCTTCCTTTTTCCGATACTCGCTCGGATTATATCATTTTTCGGTACT
This sequence comes from Vitis vinifera, assembly GCF_030704535.1. NCBI lineage: Eukaryota > Viridiplantae > Streptophyta > Magnoliopsida > Vitales > Vitaceae > Vitis > Vitis vinifera. The sequence continues at coordinate 16,662,940 of NC_081823.1, read as the reverse complement.
CACACTTATTCGACTCTTTTCGGGTACTTGCCCGGACAGTTTTTCGATACTCGCACGGATTCTGCTTTTTTCCGATACTCGCTCGGATTATATCATTTTTCGGTACTCACACTTATTCGACTCATTTCGGGTACTCGCCCGGACAGTTTTTCCATACTCGCACGGATTCACCCTTTTTCCGATAGTTGCTCTGATAATATCATTTTTCGGTGCTCACACTTATTCGACTCTTTTCGGGTACTCGCCCCGACAAATTGTCGATACTCACAGGGATTCTGCCATTTTTCGGTACTCGCCCGGATTCTATGATTTTTTTCGTACTCACACTTATTCGACTCTTTTCAGGTACTAGCCCGGACAGTTTTTCCATACTCGCACGGATTCACCCTTTTTCCGATAGTCGCTCTGATAATATCATTTTTCGGTGCTCACACTTATTCGACTCTTTTCGGGTACTCGCCCCGACAAATTTTCCATACTCACAGGGATTCTTCCATTTTTCGGTACTCGGCCGGATTCTATAATTTTTTTCGTACTCACACTTATTCGATGCTTTTTCGGTACTCGCCCGGACAGTTTTTCGATACTCGCACGGATTCTGCCTTTTTCCGATACTCGCTCTGATTATATCATTTTTCGGTACTCACACTTATTCCACTCTTTTCGGGTACTCGCCCGGACAGTTTTTCCATACTCGCACGGATTCAGCCATTTTCCGATAGTCGCTCGGATAATATCATTTTTCGGTGCTCACACTTATTCGACTCTTTTCGGGTACTCTCCCGGACAGTTTTTCCATACTTGCACGGATTCTGCCATTTTTCAGTACTCGCCCGGATTCTATCATTTTTTAGTACTCACACTTATTCGACGCTTTTCCGGTACTCGCCCGGACAGTTTTTCGATACTCGCACGGATTCTTCCTTTTTCCGATACTCGCTCGGATTATATCATTTTTCGGTACTCACACTTATTCGACTCTTTTCGGGTACTCTCCCGGACAGTTTTTCCATACTCGCACGGATTCTGCCATTTTTCAGTGCTCGCCCGGATTCTATCATTTTTTAGTACTCACACTTATTCGACGCTTTTCCGGTACTCGCCCGGACAGTTTTTCGATACTCGCACTGATTCTTCCTTTTTCCGATACTCGCTCGGATTATATCATTTTTCGGTACTCACACTTATTCGACTCTTTTCGGGTACTCGCACGGACAGTTTTTCCATACTCGCACGGATTCACCCTTTTTCTGATAGTCGCTCTGATAATATCATTTTTCGGTGCTCACACTTATTCGACTCTTTTCGGGTACTCGCCCCGACAAATTTTCGATACTCACAGGGATTCTGCCATTTTTCGGAACTCGCCCGGATTCTATGATTTTTTTCGTACTCACACTTATTGGACGTTTTTCCGGTACTCGCCCAGACAGTTTTTCGATACTCGCACGGATTCTGCCTTTTTCCGATACTCGCTCGGATTATATCATTTTTCGGTACTCACACTTATTCGAATCTTTTCGGGTACTCGCCTGGACAGTTTTTCCATACTCGCACGGATTCAGCCTTTTTCCGATAGTCGCTCGGATAATATCTTTTTTTGGTGCTCACACTTATTCGACTCTTTTCGGGTACTCGCCCGGACAGTTTTTCCATACTCGCACGGATTCAGCCTTTTTCCGATAGTCGCTTGGATAATATCATTTTTCGGTGCTCACACTTATTCGACTCTTTTCGGGTACTCGCCCCGACAGTTTTTCCATACTCGCACGGATTCAGCCTTATTCCGATAGTTGCTGGGATAAAATCATTTTTCGGTACTCACACTTATTCGACTCTTTTCGGGTACTCGCCCGGACAGTTTTTCCATACTCGCACGGATTCAGCCTTTTTCCGATAGTCGCTTGGATAATATCATTTTTCGGTGCTCACACTTATTCGACTCTTTTCGGGTACTCGCCCCGACAGTTTTTCCATACTCGCACGGATTCAGCCTTATTCCGATAGTTGCTGGGATAAAATCATTTTTCGGTACTCACACTTATTCGACTCGTTTCGGGTACTCGCTCGGACAGTTTTTCCATACTCGCACGGATTCAGCCTTTTTCCGATAGTCGCTCGGATAATATCATTTTTTGGTGCTCACACTTATTCGACTCTTTTCGGGTACTCGCCCGGACAATTTTTCCATACTCGTACGGATTTTGCCTTTTTCGGATACTCGCTCGGATTATATCATTTTTCGGTACTCACACTTATTCGACTCTTTTCGGGTACTCTCCCGGACAGTTTTTCCATATTCGTACGGATTCTGCCTTTTTCGGATACTCGCTCAGATTATATCATTTTTCGGTACTCACACTTATTCGACTCTTTTCAGGTACTCGCCCGGAAAGATTTTCCATACTCCCACGGATTCAGCTTTTTTCCGATAGTCGCTCGGATAATATCATTTTTCGGTGCTCACACTTATTCGACTTTTTTCGTGTACTCGCCCCGAAAGTTTTTCGATACTCACACGGATTCTGCCATTTTTCGGTACTCGCCCGGATTCTATGATTTTTTAGTACTCACACTTATTCGACGCTTTTCCGGTACTCGCACGGACAGTTTTTCGATACTCGCACGGATTCTACCTTTTTCCGATACTCGCTCGGATTATATCATTTTTCGGTACTAACACTTATTCGACTCTTTTCAGGTACTCGCCCGGACAGTTTTTACATACTCGCACGGATTTTGCCTTTTACGGTACTCGCCCGGATTCTTTCATTTTTTAGTACTCACACTTATTCGACGCTTTTCCGGTACTCGCCCGGACAGTTTTTCGATACTCGCACGGATTCTGTCTTTTTTCGATACTTGCCCGGATGATATCATTTTTCAGTCCTCACACTTATTCGACGCTTTTCCGGTACGCCCCCGGACAGTTTTTCCATATTCGTATGGATTCTGCCTTTTTTCGTATACTCGCTCGGATTATATCATTTTTCGGTACTCACACTGATTCGACACTTTTCGGGTGCTCGCCCGGACAGTTTTTCCGTACTCGCACGGATTCAGCCTTTTTCCGATAGTCGCTCGGATAATATCATTTTTTGGTGCTCACACTTATTCGACTCTTTTCGGGTACTCGCCCGGACAATTTTTCCATACTCGTACGGATTCTGCCTCTTTCGGATACTCGCCCGGATTATATCATTTTTCGATACTCACAGTTATTCGACTCTTTTCGGGTACTCTCCCGGACAGTTTTTCCATATTCGTACGGATTCTGCCTTTTTCGGATACTCGCTCGGATTATATCATTTTTCGGTACTCACACTTATTCGACTCTTTTCGGGTACTCTCCCGGACAGTTTTTCCATATTCGTACGGATTCTCCCTTTTTCGGATACTCGCTCGGATTATATCATTTTTCGGTACTCACACTTATTCGACTCTTTTCAGGTACTCGCCCGGACAGATTTTCCATACTCGCACGGATTCAGCTTTTTTCCGATAGTCGGTCGGATAATATAATTTTTCGGTGCTCACACTTATTCGACTTTTTTCGTGTACTCGCCCCGAAAGTTTTTCGATACTCACACGGATTCTGCTATTTTTCGGTACTCGCCCGGATTCTATGATTTTTTAGTACTCACACTTATTCGACGCTTTTCCGGTACTCGCCCGGACAGTTTTTCGATACTCGCACGGATTCTGCCTTTTTCCGATACTCGCTCGGATTATATCATTTTTCGGTGCTCACACTTATTCGACTCTTTTCGGGTACTCGCCCCGACAGTTTTTCCATACTCGCACGGATTCAGCCTTATTCCGATAGTTGCTCGGATAAAATCATTTTTCGGTACTCACACTTATTCGACTCGTTTCGGGTACTCGCTCGGACAGTTTTTCCATACTCGCACGGATTCTGTCTTTTTTCGATACTTGCCCGGATGATATCATTTGTCGGTCCTCACACTTATTCGACGCTTTTCCGGTACGCGCCCGGACAGTTTTTCCTTATTCGTACGGACTCTTCCTTTTTCGGATACTCGCTCGGATTATATCATTTTTCGGTACTCACACTGATTCGACTCTTTTCGGGTACTCGCCCGGACAGTTTTTCCATACTCGCACGGATTCAGCCTTTTTCCGATAGTTGCTCAGATAAAATCATTTTTCGGTGCTCACACTTATTCGACTCTTTTCGGGTACTCGCCCCGACTGTTTTTCGATACTCACATGGATTCTGCCATTTTTCGGTACTCGCCCGGATTCTATGATTTTTTAGTACTCACACTTATTCGACGCTTTTTCGATACTCGCCCGGACAGTTTTTCCATACTCGCACGGATTCTGTCATTTTTCGGTACTCACACTTATTCGACTCTTTTTGGGTACTCGCCCAGACAGTTTTTCGATACTCGCACGGATTCTGCCTTTTTACGATACTCGCTCGGATTGTATCATTTTTTGGTACTCACACTTATTCGACTCTTTTCGGGTACTCGCGCGGATAGTTTTTCGATACACGCACGGATTCTGCCTTTTTCCGATACTCGCCCCGACGGTTTTTCCATACTCGCACGGATTCTGTCTTTTTTCGATACTTGCCCGGATGATATCATTTGTCGGTCCTCACACTTATTCGACGCTTTTCCGGTACGCGCCCGGACAGTTTTTCCATATTCGTACGGATTCTGCCTTTTTCGGATACTCGCTCGGATTATATCATTTTTCGATACTCACAGTTATTCGACTCTTTTCGTGTACTCGCCCGGACAGTTTTTCCATATTCGTATGGATTCTGCTTTTTTCGTATACTCGCTCGGATTATATCATTTTTCGGTACTCACACTGATTCGACTCTTTTCGGGTGCTCGCCCGGACAGTTTTTCCGTACTCGCACGGATTCAGCCTTTTTCCGATAGTCGCTCGGATAATATCATTTTTTGGTGCTCACACTTATTCGACTCTTTTCGGGTACTGGCCCGGACAATTTTTCCATACTCGTACGGATTCTGCCTCTTTCGGATACTTGCTCGGATTATATCATTTTTCGATACTCACAGTTATTCGACTCTTTTCGGGTACTCTCCCGGACAGTTTTTCCATATTCGTACGGATTCTGCCTTTTTCGGATAGTCGCTCGGATTATATCATTTTTCGGTACTCACACTTATTCGACTCTTTTCGGGTACTCGCCCGGACAGTTTTTCCATACTCGCACGGATTCAGCTTTTTTCCGATAGTCGCTCGGATAATGTAATTTTTCGGTGCTCACACTTATTCGACTTTTTTCGTGTACTCGCCCCGAAAGTTTTTCGATACTCACACGGATTCTGCCATTTTTCGGTACTCGCCCGGATTCTATGATTTTTTAGTACTCACACTTATTCGACGCTTTTTCGATACTCGCCCGGACAGTTTTTCCATACTCGCACGGATTCTGTCATTTTTCGGTACTCACACTTATTCGACTCTTTTTGGGTACTCGCCCAGACAGTTTTTCGATACTCGCACGGATTCTGCCTTTTTACGATACTCGCTCGGATTGTATCATTTTTTGGTACTCACACTTATTCGACTCTTTTTGGGTACTCGCCCAGACAGTTTTTCGATACTCGCACGGATTCTGCCTTTTTCCGGTACTCGCTTTGATTATATCATTTTTCGGTACTCACGCTTATTCGACTCTTTTCGGGTACTCGCCCCGACAGTTTTTTCATACTCGCTCGGATTCTGTCTTTTTTCGATGCTTGCCCGGATGATATCATTTGTCGGTCCTCACACTTATTCGACGCTTTTCCGGTACGCGCCCGGACAGTTTTTCCATATTCGTACGGATTCTGCCTTTTTCGGATACTCGCTCGAATTAGATCATTTTTCGGTACTCACACTGATTCGACTCTTTTCGGGTACTCGCCCGGACAGTTTTTCCATACTCGCACGGATTCAGCCTTTTTCCGATAGTTGCTCAGATAAAATCATTTTTCGGTGCTCACACTTATTCGACTCTTTTCGGGTACTCGCCCCGACTGTTTTTCGATACTGACACGGATTCTGCCATTTTTCGGTACTCGCCCGGATTCTATGATTTTTTAGTACTCACACTTGTTCGACGGTTTTTCGGTACTCGCCCGGACAGTTTTTCCATACTCGAACGGATTCTGTCATTTTTCGGTACTCACACTTATTCGACTCTTTTCGGGTACTCGCCCGGACAGTTTTTCGATACTCGCACGGATTCTGCCTTTTTCCGATACTCGCTCCGATTATATCATTTTTCGATACTCACACTTATTCGACTCTTTTCGGGTACTCGCCCAGACAATTTTTCCATACTCGTACGGATTCTGCCTTTTTCGGATACTCGCTCGGATTATATCATTTTTCAATACTCACAGTTATTCGACTCTTTTCGGGTACTCGCCCGGACAGTTTTTCCATATTCGTACGGATTCTGCCTCTTTCGGATACTCGCTCGGGTTATATCATTTTTCGGTACTCACACTTATTCGACTCTTTTCGGGTACTCGCCCGGACAGTTTTTCCATACTCGCACGGATTCAGCCTTTTTCCGATAGTCGCTCGGATAATATCATTTTTCGGTGCTCACACTTATTCGACTCTTTTCGTGTACTCGGCCGGAAAGTTTTTCGATACTCACACGGATTCTCCCATTTTTCGGTACTCGCCCGGATTCTATGATTTTTTAGTACTCACACTTATTCGACGCTTTTCCGGTACTCGCCCGGACAGTATTTCGATACTCGCACGGATTCTGCCTTTTTCCGATACTCGCTCGGATTTTATCATTTTTCGGTACTCACACTTATTCGACGCTTTTCCGGTACTCGCCCGGACAGTTTTTCGATACTCGCACGGATTCTGCCTTTTTCCGATACTCGCTCGGATTATATCATTTTTCGATACTCACACTTATTCGACTCTTTTCGGGTACTCGCCCGGACAATTTTTCCATACTCGCACGGATTCTTCCTTTTTCCGATACCCGCTCAGATTATATCATTTTTCGGTACTCACACTTATTCGACTCTTTTCGGGTACTCGCCCGAACAGTTTTTCCATACTCGCACGGATTCAGCTTTTTTCCTATAGTCACTCGGATAATATAATTTTTCGGTGCTCACACTTATTCGACTTTTTTCGTGTACTCGCCCCGAAAGTTTTTCGATACTCAAACGGATTCTGCCATTTTTGGGTACTCGCCCGGATTCTATGATTTTTTAGTACTCACACTTATTCGAAGCTTTTCCGGTACTTGCCCGGACAGTTTTTCGATACTCGCACGGATTCTGCCTTTTTCCGATACTCGCTCGGATTATATCATTTTTCGGTACTCACACTTATTCGACGCTTTTCCGGTACTCGCCCGGACAGTTTTTCAATACTCGCACGGATTCTGCCTTTTTCCGATACTCGCTCGGATTATATCATTTTTCGGTACTCACACTTATTCGACTCTTTTCGGGTACTCGCCCGGATAATTTTTCCATACTCGTACGGATTCTGCCTTTTTCGGATACTCGCTCGGATTATATCATTTTTCGATACTCACAGTTATTCGACTCTTTTCGGGTACTCGCCCGGACAGTTTTTCCATATTCGTACGGATTCTGCCTCTTTCGGATACTCGCTCGGGTTATATCATTTTTCGGTACTCACACTTATTCGACTATTTTCGGGTACTCGCCCGGACAGTTTTTCCATACTCGCACGGATTCTGTCTTTTTTCGGTACTTGCCCGCATGATATCATTTTTCGATCCTCACACTTATTCGACGCTTTTTCGGTACTCGTCCCGACAGTTTTTCGATACTCACACGGATTCTGCCATTTTTCGGTACTCGCCCGGATTCTATGATTTTTTAGTACTCACACTTATTCGACGCTTTTCCGGTACTCGCCCGAACAGTTTTACGATACTCGCACGGATTCTGCCTTTTTCCGATACTCGCTCGGATTATATCATTTTTCGGTACTCACACTTATTCGACTCTTTTCGGGTACTCGCCCGGACAGTTTTTCCATATTCGTACGGATTCTGCCTTTTTCGGATACTCGCTCGGGTTATATCATTTTTCGGTACTCACACTTATTCGACTCTTTTCGGGTACTCGCCCGGACAGTTTTTCCATACTCGCACGGATTCAGCCTTTTTCCAATAGTCGCTCGGATAATATCATTTTTCGGTGCTCACACTTATTCGACTCTTTTCGTGTACTCGCCCCGAAAGTTTTTCGATACTCACACGGGTTCTGCCATTTTTCGGTACTCGCCCGGATTCTATGATTTTTTAGTACTCACAGTTATTCGACGCTTTTCCGGTACTCGCCCGGACAGTTTTTCGATACTCGCACGGATTCTGCCTTTTTCTGATACTCGCACAGATTATATCATTTTTTGGTATTCACACTTATTCGACTCTTTTCGGGTACTCGCCCCGACAGTTTTTTCATACTCGCACGGATGATATCATTTGTCGGTCCTCACACTTATTCGACTCTTTTCCGGTACGCGCCCGTACAGTTTTTCCATATTCGTACTGATTCTGCCTTTTTCGGATACTCGCTCGGATTATATCATTTTTTGGTACTCACACTGATTCGACTCTTTTCGGGTACTCGCCCGGACAGTTTTTCCATACTCGCACGGATTCAGCTTTTTTCCGATAGTTGCTCGGATAAAATCATTTTTCGGTGCTCACACTTATTCGACTCTTTTTCGGTACTCGCCCGAACAGTTTTTCCATACTCGCACGGATTCTTCCTTTTTCCGATACTCGCTCGGATTATATCATTTTTTGGTACTCACACTTATTCGACTCTTTTCGGGTACTCGCCCGGACAGTTTTTTTGATACTCGCACGAATTCAGCCTTTTTCCGATAGTCGCTAGGATAATATAATTTTTCGGTGCTCACACTTATTCGACTTTTTTCGTGTACTCGCCCGGATTCTATGATTTTTTAGTACTCACACTTATTCGAAGCTTTTCCGGTACTCGCCAGGACAGTTTTTCGATACTCGCGCGGATTTTGCCTTTTTCCGATACTCGCTCGGATTATATCATTTTTCGGTACTCACACTTATTCGACTCTTTTCGGGTACTCGCCCGGACAGTTTCTCCATACTCGCACGGATTCAGCCTTTTTCCGATAGTCGCTCGGATAATATCATTTTTCGGAGCTCACATTTATTCGACTCTTTTCGTGTACTCGCCCCGAAAGTTTTTCGATACTCACACGGATTTTGCCATTTTTCGGTACTCGCCCGGATTCTATGATTTTTTAGTACTCACACTTATTCGAAGCTTTTCCGGTACTCGCCCGGACAGTATTTCGATACTCGCACGGATTCTGCCTTTTTCCGATACTCGCTCGGATTATATCATTTTTCGGTACTCACACTTATTCGACTCTTTTCGGGTACTCGCCCTGACAGTTTTTCCATACCCGTACGGATTCTGCCTTTTTCGGATACTCGCTCGGATTATATCATTTTTTAGTACTCACACTGATTCGACTCTTTTCGGGTACTCGCCCGGACAGTTTTTCCATACTCGCACGGATTCAGCCTTTTTCCGATAGTTGCTCAGATAAAATCATTTTTCGGTGCTCACACTTATTCGACTCTTTTCGGGTACTCGCCCGGACAGTTTTTCCATACTCGCACGGATTCAGCTTTTTTCCGATAGTCGCTCGGATAATATAATTTTTCGGTGCTCACACTTATTCGACGCTTTTTCGGTACTCGCCCGGACAGTTTTTCCATACTCGCACGGATTCTTCCTTTTTCCAATACTCGCTCGGATTATATCATTTTTCGGTACTCACACTTATTCGACTCTTTTCGGGTACTCGCCCGGACAGTTTTTTTATACTCGCACGGATTCAGCCTTTTTCCGATAGTCGCTCGGATAATATAATTTTTCGGTGCTCACATATATTCGACTTTTTTCGTGTACTCGCCCCGAAAGTTTTTCGATACTCACACGGATTCTGCCATTTTTCGGTACTCGCCCGGATTCTATGATTTTTTAGTACTCACACTTATTCGAAGCTTTTCCGGTACTCGCTAGGACAGTTTTTCGATACTCGCCCCGACAGTTTTTCGATACTCACACGGATTCTGCCATTTTTCGGTACTCGCCCGCATTCTATCATTTTTCAGTACTCACACTTATTCGACGCTTTTTCGGTACTCGCCCCGACAGTTTTTCGATACTCGCACGGATTCTGCCATTTTTCGGTACTCGCCCGCATTATATCATTTTTCAGTACTCACACTTATTCGACGCATTTCCAGTACTCACCCGGACAGTTTTTCCATACTCGCACGGATTCTGTCATTTTTCGGTACTTGCCCGGATGATATCATTTTTCGATCCTCACACTTATTCGACGCTTTTTCGGTACTCGCCCCGACAGTTTTTCGATACTCACACGGATTCTGCCATTTTTCGGTACTCGCCCGCATTCTATCATTTTTCAGTACTCACACTTATTCCACGCATTTCGGGTACTCGCCCAGACAGTTTTTCCATACTCGCACGGATTCTGTCTTTTTTCGGTACTTCCCCGGATGATATCATTTTTCGATCCTCACACTTATTCGACGCTTTTTCGGTACTCGCTCGAGTGTTTTTTGATACTGACACGGATTCTGCCTTTTTTCGGTACTCGCCCGAATTCAATGATTTTTCAGACTCACACTTATTCGACTCTTTTCGGGTACTCGCCCGGACAGTTTTTCCGTACTCGCATGGATTCTGTCTTTTTTCGGTACTTGCCCGGATGATATCATTTTTCGATCCTCACACTTATTCGACTCTTTTTCGGTACTCGCCCTGACAGTTTTTCGATACTCACACGGATTCTGCCATTTTTGGGTACTCGCCCGCATTATATCATTTTTCAATACTCACACTTATTCGACGCATTTCCAGTACTCGCCCTGACAGTTTTTCCATACTCGCACGGATTCTGCCTTTTTCCGATACTCGCATGGATTCTGTCTTTTTTCGGTACTTGCCCGGATGATATCATTTTTCGATCCTCACACTTATTCGACGCTTTTTCGGTACTCGCCCCGACAGTTTTTCGATACTCACATGGATTCTGCCATTTTTCGGTACTCGCCCGCATTCTATCATTTTTCAGTACTCACACTTATTCAACGCATTTCGGGTACTCGCCCAGACAGTTTTTCCATACTCGCACGGATTCTGTCTTTTTTCGGTACTTGCCCGGATGATATCATTTTTCGATCCTCACACTTATTCGACGCTTTTTCGGTACTCGCCCCAGCAGTTTTTCGATACTCACACGGATTCTGCCATTTTTGGGTACTCGCCCGCATTATATCATTTTTCAATACTCACACTTATTCGACGCATTTCCAGTACTCGCCCTGACAGTTTTTCCATACTCGCACGGATTCTGCCTTTTTCCGATACTCGCATGGATTCTGTCTTTTTTCGGTACTTGCCCGGATGATATCATTTTTCGATCCTCACACTTATTCGACGCTTTTTCGGTACTCGCCCCGACAGTTTTTCGATACTCACATGGATTCTGCCATTTTTCGGTACTCGCCCGCATTCTATCATTTTTCAGTACTCACACTTATTCAACGCATTTCGGGTACTCGCCCAGACAGTTTTTCCATACTCGCACGGATTCTGTCTTTTTTCGGTACTTGCCCGGATGATATCATTTTTCGATCCTCACACTTATTCGACGCTTTTTCGGTACTCGCCCCAGCAGTTTTTCGATACTCACACGGATTCTGCCATTTTTGGGTACTCGCCCGCATTATATCATTTTTCAATACTCACACTTATTCGACGCATTTCCAGTACTCGCCCTGACAGTTTTTCCATACTCGCACGGATTCTGCCTTTTTCCGATACTCGCATGGATTCTGTCTTTTTTCGGTACTTGCCCGGATGATATCATTTTTCGATCCTCACACTTATTCGACGCTTTTTCGGTACTCGCCCCGACAGTTTTTCGATACTCACACGGATTCTGCCATTTTTCGGTACTCGCCCGCATTCTATCATTTTTCAGTACTCACACTTATTCAACGCATTTCGGGTACTCGCCCAGACAGTTTTTCCATACTCGCACGGATTCTGTCTTTTTTCGGTACTTGCCCGGATGATATCATTTTTCGATCCTCACACTTATTCGACGCTTTTTCGGTACTCGCCCCAGCAGTTTTTCGATACTCACACGGATTCTGTAATTTTTCGGTACACGCCCGCATTCTATTATTTTTCAGTACTCACACTTATTCGACGCATTTCCAGTACTCGCCCTGTCAGTTTTTCCATACTCGCACAGATTCTGCCTTTTTCCGATACTCGCTCGGATTATATCATTTTTCTGTACTCACACTTATTCGACTCTTTTCGGGTACTCGCCCGGACAGTTTTTCCGTACTCGCACGGATTTTGTCTTTTTTCGGTACTTGCCCGGATGATATCATTTTTCGATCCTCACACTTATTCGACGCTTTTTCGGTACTCGCCCCGACAGTTTTTCGATACTCACACGGATTCTGCCATTTTTCGGTACTCGCCCGCATTCTATCATTTTTCAGTACTCACACTTATTCGACGCATTTCCAGTACTCACCCGGACAGTTTTTCCATACTCGCACGGATTCTGTCATTTTTCGGTACTTGCCCGGATGATATCATTTTTCGATCCTCACACTTATTCGACGCTTTTTCGGTACTCGCCCCGACAGTTTTTCGATACTCACACGGATTCTGCCATTTTTCGGTACTCGCCCGCATTCTATCATTTTTCAGTACTCACACTTATTCGACGCATTTCGGGTACTCGCCCAGACAGTTTTTCCATACTCGCACGGATTCTGTCTTTTTTCGGTACTTCCCCGGATGATATCATTTTTCGATCCTCACACTTATTCGACGCTTTTTCGGTACTCGCCCCGACAGTTTTTCGATACTCACACGGATTCTGCCATTTTTCGGTACTCGCCCGCATTCTATCATTTTTCAGTACTCACACTTATTCCACGCATTTCGGGTACTCGCCCAGACAGTTTTTCCATACTCGCACGGATTCTGTCTTTTTTCGGTACTTCCCCGGATGATATCATTTTTCGATCCTCACACTTATTCGACGCTTTTTCGGTACTCGCTCGAGTGTTTTTTGATACTGACACGGATTCTGCCTTTTTTCGGTACTCGCCCGAATTCAATGATTTTTCAGACTCACACTTATTCGACTCTTTTCGGGTACTCGCCCGGACAGTTTTTCCGTACTCGCATGGATTCTGTCTTTTTTCGGTACTTGCCCGGATGATATCATTTTTCGATCCTCACACTTATTCGACTCTTTTTCGGTACTCGCCCTGACAGTTTTTCGATACTCACACGGATTCTGCCATTTTTGGGTACTCGCCCGCATTATATCATTTTTCAATACTCACACTTATTCGACGCATTTCCAGTACTCGCCCTGACAGTTTTTCCATACTCGCACGGATTCTGCCTTTTTCCGATACTCGCATGGATTCTGTCTTTTTTCGGTACTTGCCCGGATGATATCATTTTTCGATCCTCACACTTATTCGACGCTTTTTCGGTACTCGCCCCGACAGTTTTTCGATACTCACACGGATTCTGCCATTTTTCGGTACTCGCCCGCATTCTATCATTTTTCAGTACTCACACTTATTCGACGCATTTCCAGTACTCACCCGGACAGTTTTTCCATACTCGCACGGATTCTGTCATTTTTCGGTACTTGCCCGGATGATATCATTTTTCGATCCTCACACTTATTCGACGCTTTTTCGGTACTCGCCCCGACAGTTTTTCGATACTCACACGGATTCTGCCATTTTTCGGTACTCGCCCGCATTCTATCATTTTTCAGTACTCACACTTATTCCACGCATTTCGGGTACTCGCCCAGACAGTTTTTCCATACTCGCACGGATTCTGTCTTTTTTCGGTACTTCCCCGGATGATATCATTTTTCGATCCTCACACTTATTCGACGCTTTTTCGGTACTCGCTCGAGTGTTTTTTGATACTGACACGGATTCTGCCTTTTTTCGGTACTCGCCCGAATTCAATGATTTTTCAGACTCACACTTATTCGACTCTTTTCGGGTACTCGCCCGGACAGTTTTTTCGTACTCGCACGGATTCTGTATTTTTTCGGTACTTGCCCGGATGATATCATTTTTCGATCCTCACACTTATTCGACGCTTTTTCGGTACTCGCCCCGACAGTTTTTCGATACTCACACGGATTCTGCCATTTTTCGGTACTCGCCCGCATTCTATCATTTTTCAGTACTCACACTTATTCGACGCATTTCCAGTACTCGCCATGACAGTTTTTCCATACTCGCACGGATTCTGCCTTTTTGCGATACTCGCTCGGATTATATCATTTTTCAGTACTCACTCTTATTCGACGCATTTCCAGTACTCACCCGGACAGTTTTTCCATACTCGCACGGATTCTATCTTTTTTCGGTACTTGCCCGGATGATATCATTTTTCGATCCTCACACTTTTTCGACGCTTTTTCGGTACTCGCCCCAACAGTTTTTCGATACTCACACGGATTCTGCCATTTTTCGGTACTCGCCCGCATTCTATCATTTTTCAGTACTCACACTTATTCGACGCATTTCCAGTACTCGCCCTGACAGTTTTTCCATACTCGCACGGATTCTGCCTTTTTGCGATACTCGCTCGGATTATATCATTTTTCTGTACTCTCACTTATTCGACTCTTTTCGGGTACTCGCCCGGACAGTTTTTCCGTACTCGCACGGATTCTGTCTTTTTTCGGTACTTGCCCGGATGATATCATTTTTCGATCCTCACACTTAATCGACGCTTTTTCGGTACTCGCCCCGACAGTTTTTCGATACTCACACGGATTCTGCCATTTTTCGGTACTCGCCCGAATTCTAGCATTTTTCAGTACTGACACTTATTCGACGCATTTCCAGTACTCGCCCTGACAGTTTTTCCATACTCGCACGGATTCTGCCTTTTTCCGATACTCGCTCGGATTATATCATTTTTCAGTACTCACACTTATTCGACGCATTTCCAGTACTCACCCGGACAGTTTTTCCATACTCGCACGGATTCTGTCTTTTTTCGGTACTTTCCCGGATGATATCATTTTTCGATCCTCACACTTATTCGACGTTTTTTCGGTACTCGCCCCGACAGTTTTTCGATACTCACACGGATTCTGCCATTTTTCGGTACTCGCCCGCATTCTATTATTTTTCAGTACTCACACTTATTCGACGCATTTCCAGTACTCGCCCCGACAGTTTTTCGATACTCACACGGATTCTGCCATTTTTCGGTACTCGCTCGCATTCTATTATTTTTCAGTACTCACACTTATTCGACGCATTTCCAGTACGCGCCCTGACAGTTTTTCCATACTCGCACGGATTCTGCCTTTTTCCGATACTCGCTCGGATTATATCATTTTTCTGTACTCACACTTGTTCGACTGTTTTCGGGTACTCGCCCGGATAGTTTTTTCTAACTCGCACGGATTCTGTCTTTTTTCGGTACTTACCCGGATGATATCATTTTTCGATACTCACACTTATTCGACGCTTTTTCGGTACTCGCCCCGACAGTTTTTCGATACTCACACGGATTCTGCCATTTTTCGGTACTCGCCCGCATTCTAGCATTTTTCAGTACTCACACTTATTCGACGCATTTCCAGTACTCGCCCTGACAGTTTTTCCATACTCGCACGGATTCTGCCTTTTTCCGATACTCGCTCGGATTATATCATTTTTCAGTACTCACACTTATTCGACGCATTTCCAGTACTCACCCGGACAGTTTTTCCATACTCGCACGGATTCTGTTTTTTTTCGGTACTTTCCCGGATGATATCATTTTTCGATCCTCACACTTATTCGACGTTTTTTCGGTACTCGCCCCGACAGTTTTTCGATACTCACACGGATTCTGCCATTTTTCGGTACTCGCCCGCATTCTATTATTTTTCAGTACTCACACTTATTCGACGCATTTCCAGTACTCGCCCCGACAGTTTTTCGATACTCACACGGATTCTGCCATTTTTCGGTACTCGCTCGCATTCTATTATTTTTCAGTACTCACACTTATTCGACGCATTTCCAGTACGCGCCCTGACAGTTTTTCCATACTCGCACGGATTCTGCCTTTTTCCGATACTCGCTCGGATTATATCATTTTTCTGTACTCACACTTATTCGACTGTTTTCGGGTACTCGCCCGGATAGTTTTTTCTAACTCGCACGGATTCTGTCTTTTTTCGGTACTTACCCGGATGATATCATTTTTCGATACTCACACTTATTCGACGCTTTTTCGGTACTCGCCCCGACAGTTTTTCGATACTCAAACGGATTCTGCCATTTTTCGGTACTCGCCCGCATTCTAGCATTTTTCAGTACTCACACTTATTCGACGCATTTCCAGTACTCGCCCTGACAGTTTTTCCATACTCGCACGGATTCTGCCCTTTTCCGATACTCGCTCGGATTATATCATTTTTCAGTACTCACACTTATTCGACGCATTTCCAGTACTCACCCGGACAGTTTTTCCATACTCGCACGGATTCTGTCTTTTTTCGGTACTTTCCCGGATGATATCATTTTTCGATCCTCACACTTATTCGACGTTTTTTCGGTACTCGCCCCGACAGTTTTTCGATACTCACACGGATTCTGCCATTTTTCGGTACTCGCCCGCATTCTATTATTTTTCAGTACTCACACTTATTCGACGCATTTCCAGTACTCGCCCCGACAGTTTTTCGATACTCACACGGATTCTGCCATTTTTCGGTACTCGCTCGCATTCTATTATTTTTCAGTACTCACACTTATTCGACGCATTTCCAGTACGCGCCCTGACAGTTTTTCCATACTCGCACGGATTCTGCCTTTTTCCGATACTCGCTCGGATTATATCATTTTTCTGTACTCACACTTATTCGACTGTTTTCGGGTACTCGCCCGGATAGTTTTTTCTAACTCGCACGGATTCTGTCTTTTTTCGGTACTTGCCCGGATGATATCATTTTTCGATCCTCACACTTATTCGACGCTTTTTCGGTACTCGCCCCGACAGTTTTTCGATACTCACACGGATTCTGCCATTTTTCGGTACTCGCCCGAATTCTATCATTTTTCAGAACTCACACTTATTCGACGCATTTCCAGTACTCGCCCTGACAGTTTTTCCATACTCGCACGGATTCTGCCTTTTTGCGATACTCGCTCGGATTATATCATTTTTCAGTACTCACTCTTATTCAACGCATTTCCAGTACTCACCCGGACAGTTTTTCCATACTCGCACGGATTCTGTCTTTTTTCGGTACTTGCCCGGATGATATCATTTTTCGATCCTCACACTTTTTCGACGCTTTTTCGGTACTCGCCCCGACAGTTTTTCGATACTCACACGGATTCTGCCATTTTTCGGTACTCGCCCGCATTCTATCATTTTTCAGTACTCACACTTATTCGACGCATTTCCAGTACTCGCCCGGACAGTTTTTCCATACTCGCACGGATTCTGTCATTTTTCGGTACTTGCCCGGATGATATCATTTTTCGATCCTCACACTTATTCGACGCTTTTTCGGTACTCGCCCCGACAGTTTTTCGATACTCACACGGATTCTGCCATTTTTCGGTACTCGCCCGCATTCTATCATTTTTCAGTACTCACACTTATTCGACGCATTTCCAGTACTCGCCCGGACAGTTTTTCCATACTCGCACGGATTCTGTCTTTTTTCGGTACTTGCCCGGATGATATCATTTTTCGATCCTCACACTTTTTCGACGCTTTTTCGGTACTCGCCCCGACAGTTTTTCGATACTCACACGGATTCTGCCATTTTTCGGTACTCGCCCGCATTCTATCTTTTTTCAGTACTCACACTTATTCGACACATTTCCAGTACTCGCCCTGACAGTTTTTCCATACTCGCACGGATTCTGCCTATTTCCGATACTCGCTCGGATCATATCATTTTTCTGTACTCACACTTATTCGACGCATTTCCAGTACTCTCCCGGACAGTTTTTCCATACTCGCACGGATTCTGTTTTCTTTCGGTACTTGCCCGGATGATATCATTTTTCGATCCTCACACTTATTCGACGCTTTTTCGGTACTCGCCCCGACAGTTTTTCGATACTCACACGGATTCTGCCATTTTTCGGTACTCGCTCGCATTCTTTTATTTTTCAGTACTCACACTTATTCGACGCATTTCCAGTACTCGCCCTGACAGTTTTTCCATACTCGCACGGATTCTGCCTTTTTCTGATACTCGCTCGGATTATATCATTTTTCAGTACTCACACTTATTCGACGCATTTCCAGTACTCACCCGGACAGTTTTTCCATACTCGCACGGATTCTGTTTTTTTTCGGTACTTGCCCGGATGATATCATTTTTCGATCCTCACACTTATTCGACGCTTTTTCGGTACTCGCCCCGACAGTTTTTCGATACTCACACGGATTCTGCCATTTTTCGGTGCTCGCTCGCATTCTTTTATTTTTCAGTACTCACACTTATTCGACGCATTTCCAGTACTCGCCCTGACAGTTTTTCCATACTCGCACGGATTCTGCCTTTTTCTGATACTCGCTCGGATTATATCATTCTTCAGTACTCACACTTATTCGACGCATTTCCAGTACTCACCCGGACAGTTTTTCCATACTCGCACGGATTCTGTTTTTTTTCGGTACTTGCCCGGATGATATCATTTTTCGATCCTCACACTTATTCGACGCTTTTTCGGTACTCGCCCCGACAGTTTTTCGATACTCACACGGATTCTGCCATTTTTCGGTGCTCGCCCGCATTCTATTATTTTTCAGTACTCACACTTATTCGACGCATTTCCAGTACTCGCCCTGACAACTTTTCCATACTCGCATGGATTCTGCCTTTTTCCGATACTCGCTCGGATTATATCATTTTTCTGTACTCACACTTATTCGACTCCTTTCGGGCACTCGCCCGGACAGTTTTTCCATACTCGCACGGATTCTGCCTTTTTTCGGTACTTGTCCGGATGATATCATTTTTCGATCCTCACACTTATTCGACGCTTTTTCGGTACTCGCCCCGACAGTTTTTCGATACTCACACGGATTCTGCCATTTTTCGGTACTCGCCCGCATTCTATCATTTTTCAGTACTCACACTTATTCGACGCATTTCCAGTACTCGCCCGGACAGTTTTTCCATACTCGCACGGATTCTGTCTTTTTTCGGTACTTGCCCGGATGATATCATTTTTCGATCCTCACACTTTTTCGACGCTTTTTCGGTACTCGCCCCGACAGTTTTTCGATACTCACACGGATTCTGCCATTTTTCGGTACTCGCCCGCATTCTATCATTTTTCAGTACTCACACTTATTCGACGCATTTCCAGTACTCGCCCTGACAGTTTTTCCATACTCGCACGGATTCTGCCTATTTCCGATACTCGCTCGGATCATATCATTTTTCTGTACTCACACTTATTCGACTCTTTTCGGGTACTCGCCCGGACAGTTTTTCCGTACTCGCACGGATTCTGTCTTTTTTCGGTACTTGCCCGGATGATATGATTTTTCGATCCTCACACTTATTCGACGCTTTTTCGGTACTCGCCCCGACAGTTTTTCGATACTCATACGGATTCTGCCATTTTTCGGTACTCGCCCGCATTCTATCATTTTTCAGTACTCACACTTATTCGACGCATTTCCAGTACTCGCCCGGACAGTTTTTCCATACTCGCACGGATTCTGTCTTTTTTCGGTACTTGCCCGTATGATATCATTTTTCGATCCTCACACTTTTTCGACGCTTTTTCGGTACTCGCGCCGACAGTTTTTCGATACTCACACGGATTCTGCCATTTTTCGGTACTCGCCCGCATTCTATCATTTTTCAGTACTCACACTTATTCGACGCATTTCCAGTACTCGCCCTGACAGTTTTTCCATACTCGCACGGATTCTGCCTTTTTCCGATACTCGCTCGGATTATATCATTTTTCAGTACTCACACTTATTCGACGCATTTCCAGTACTCTCCCGGACAGTTTTTCCATACTCGCACGGATTCTGTTTTCTTTCGGTACTTGCCCGGATGATATCATTTTTCGATCCTCACACTTATTCGACGCTTTTTCGGTACTCGCCCCGACAGTTTTTCGATACTCACACGGATTCTGCCATTTTTCGGTGCTCGCCCGCATTCTATTATTTTTCAGTACTCACACTTATTCGACGCATTTCCAGTACTCGCCCTGACAACTTTTCCATACTCGCATGGATTCTGCCTTTTTCCGATACTCGCTCGGATTATATCATTTTTCTGTACTCACACTTATTCGACTCCTTTCGGGCACTCGCCCGGACAGTTTTTCCATACTCGCACGGATTCTGCCTTTTTTCGGTACTTGTCCGGATGATATCATTTTTCGATCCTCACACTTATTCGACGCTTTTTCGGTACTCGCCCCGACAGTTTTTCGATACTCACACGGATTCTGCCATTTTTCGGTACTCGCCCGCATTCTATCATTTTTCAGTACTCACTCTTATTCGACGCATTTCCAGTACTCGCCCGGACAGTTTTTCCATACTCGCACGGATTCTGTCATTTTTCGGTACTTGCCCGGATGATATCATTTTTCGATCCTCACACTTATTCGACGCTTTTTCGGTACTCGCCCCGACAGTTTTTCGATACTCACACGGATTCTGCCATTTTTCGGTACTCGCCCGCATTCTATCATTTTTCAGTACTCACACTTATTCGACGCATTTCCAGTACTCGCCCGGACAGTTTTTCCATACTCGCACGGATTCTGTCTTTTTTCGGTACTTGCCCGTATGATATCATTTTTCGATCCTCACACTTTTTCGACGCTTTTTCGGTACTCGCGCCGACAGTTTTTCGATACTCACACGGATTCTGCCATTTTTCGGTACTCGCCCGCATTCTATCATTTTTCAGTACTCACACTTATTCGACGCATTTCCAGTACTCGCCCTGACAGTTTTTCCATACTCGCACGGATTCTGCCTTTTTCCGATACTCGCTCGGATTATATCATTTTTCAGTACTCACACTTATTCGACGCATTTCCAGTACTCTCCCGGACAGTTTTTCCATACTCGCACGGATTCTGTTTTCTTTCGGTACTTGCCCGGATGATATCATTTTTCGATCCTCACACTTATTCGACGCTTTTTCGGTACTCGCCCCGACAGTTTTTCGATACTCACACGGATTCTGCCATTTTTCGGTGCTCGCCCGCATTCTATTATTTTTCAGTACTCACACTTATTCGACGCATTTCCAGTACTCGCCCTGACAACTTTTCCATACTCGCATGGATTCTGCCTTTTTCCGATACTCGCTCGGATTATATCATTTTTCTGTACTCACACTTATTCGACTCCTTTCGGGCACTCGCCCGGACAGTTTTTCCATACTCGCACGGATTCTGCCTTTTTTCGGTACTTGTCCGGATGATATCATTTTTCGATCCTCACACTTATTCGACGCTTTTTCGGTACTCGCCCCGACAGTTTTTCGATACTCACACGGATTCTGCCATTTTTCGGTACTCGCCCGCATTCTATCATTTTTCAGTACTCACTCTTATTCGACGCATTTCCAGTACTCGCCCGGACAGTTTTTCCATACTCGCACGGATTCTGTCATTTTTCGGTACTTGCCCGGATGATATCATTTTTCGATCCTCACACTTATTCGACGCTTTTTCGGTACTCGCCCCGACAGTTTTTCGATACTCACACGGATTCTGCCATTTTTCGGTACTCGCCCGCATTCTATCATTTTTCAGTACTCACACTTATTCGACGCATTTCCAGTACTCGCCCGGACAGTTTTTCCATACTCGCACGGATTCTGTCTTTTTTCGGTACTTGCCCGTATGATATCATTTTTCGATCCTCACACTTTTTCGACGTTTTTTCGGTACTCGCGCCGACAGTTTTTCGATACTCACACGGATTCTGCCATTTTTCGGTACTCGCCCGCATTCTATCATTTTTCAGTACTCACACTTATTCGACGCATTTCCAGTACTCGCCCTGACAGTTTTTCCATACTCGCACGGATTCTGCCTTTTTCCGATACTCGCTCGGATTATATCATTTTTCAGTACTCACACTTATTCGACGCATTTCCAGTACTCTCCCGGACAGTTTTTCCATACTCGCACGGATTCTGTTTTCTTTCGGTACTTGCCCGGATGATATCATTTTTCGATCCTCACACTTATTCGACGCTTTTTCGGTACTCGCCCCGACAGTTTTTCGATACTCACACGGATTCTGCCATTTTTCGGTGCTCGCCCGCATTCTATTATTTTTCAGTACTCACACTTATTCGACGCATTTCCAGTACTCGCCCTGACAACTTTTCCATACTCGCATGGATTCTGCCTTTTTCCGATACTCGCTCGGATTATATCATTTTTCTGTACTCACACTTATTCGACTCCTTTCGGGCACTCGCCCGGACAGTTTTTCCATACTCGCACGGATTCTGCCTTTTTTCGGTACTTGTCCGGATGATATCATTTTTCGATCCTCACACTTATTCGACGCTTTTTCGGTACTCGCCCCGACAGTTTTTCGATACTCACACGGATTCTGCCATTTTTCGGTACTCGCCCGCATTCTATCATTTTTCAGTACTCACACTTATTCGACGCATTTCCAGTACTCGCCCGGACAGTTTTTCCATACTCGCACGGATTCTGTCTTTTTTCGGTACTTGCCCGGATGATATCATTTTTCGATCCTCACACTTTTTCGAGGCTTTTTCGGTACTCGCCCCGACAGTTTTTCGATACTCACACGGATTCTGCCATTTTTCGGTACTCGCCCGCATTCTATCATTTTTCAGTACTCACACTTATTCGACGCATTTCCAGTACTCGCCCTGACAGTTTTTCCATACTCGCACGGATTCTGCCTTTTTCCGATACTCGCTCGGATTATATCATTTTTCAGTACTCACACTTATTCGACGCATTTCCAGTACTCTCCCGGACAGTTTTTCCATACTCGCACGGATTCTGCCTTTTTTCGGTACTTGTCCGGATGATATCATTTTTCGATCCTCACACTTATTCGACGCTTTTTCGGTACTCGCCCCGACAGTTTTTCGATACTCACACGGATTCTGCCATTTTTCGGTACTCGCCCGCATTCTATCATTTTTCAGTACTCACACTTATTCGACGCATTTCCAGTACTCGCCCGGACAGTTTTTCCATACTCGCACGGATTCTGTCTTTTTTCGGTACTTGCCCGGATGATATCATTTTTCGATCCTCACACTTTTTCGAGGCTTTTTCGGTACTCGCCCCGACAGTTTTTCGATACTCACACGGATTCTGCCATTTTTCGGTACTCGCCCGCATTCTATCATTTTTCAGTACTCACACTTATTCGACGCATTTCCAGTACTCGCCCTGACAGTTTTTCCATACTCGCACGGATTCTGCCTTTTTCCGATACTCGCTCGGATTATATCATTTTTCAGTACTCACACTTATTCGACGCATTTCCAGTACTCTCCCGGACAGTTTTTCCATACTCGCACGGATTCTGTTTTCTTTCGGTACTTGCCCGGATGATATCATTTTTCGATCCTCACACTTATTCGACGCTTTTTCGGTACTCGCCCCGACAGTTTTTCGATACTCACACGGATTCTGCCATTTTTCGGTGCTCGCCCGCATTCTATTATTTTTCAGTACTCACACTTATTCGACGCATTTCCAGTACTCGCCCTGACAACTTTTCCATACTCGCATGGATTCTGCCTTTTTCCGATACTCGCTCGGATTATATCATTTTTCTGTACTCACACTTATTCGACTCCTTTCGGGCACTCGCCCGGACAGTTTTTCCATACTCGCACGGATTCTGCCTTTTTTCGGTACTTGTCCGGATGATATCATTTTTCGATCCTCACACTTATTCGACGCTTTTTCGGTACTCGCCCCGACAGTTTTTCGATACTCACACGGATTCTGCCATTTTTCGGTACTCGCCCGCATTCTATCATTTTTCAGTACTCACTCTTATTCGACGCATTTCCAGTACTCGCCCGGACAGTTTTTCCATACTCGCACGGATTCTGTCATTTTTCGGTACTTGCCCGGATGATATCATTTTTCGATCCTCACACTTATTCGACGCTTTTTCGGTACTCGCCCCGACAGTTTTTCGATACTCACACGGATTCTGCCATTTTTCGGTACTCGCCCGCATTCTATCATTTTTCAGTACTCACACTTATTCGACGCATTTCCAGTACTCGCCCGGACAGTTTTTCCATACTCGCACGGATTCTGTCTTTTTTCGGTACTTGCCCGTATGATATCATTTTTCGATCCTCACACTTTTTCGACGCTTTTTCGGTACTCGCGCCGACAGTTTTTCGATACTCACACGGATTCTGCCATTTTTCGGTACTCGCCCGCATTCTATCATTTTTCAGTACTCACACTTATTCGACGCATTTCCAGTACTCGCCCTGACAGTTTTTCCATACTCGCACGGATTCTGCCTTTTTCCGATACTCGCTCGGATTATATCATTTTTCAGTACTCACACTTATTCGACGCATTTCCAGTACTCTCCCGGACAGTTTTTCCATACTCGCAC
The DNA here is from genome assembly GCF_030704535.1 of Vitis vinifera. Taxonomy (NCBI): domain Eukaryota; kingdom Viridiplantae; phylum Streptophyta; class Magnoliopsida; order Vitales; family Vitaceae; genus Vitis; species Vitis vinifera. The sequence continues at coordinate 16,638,146 of NC_081823.1, read as the reverse complement.
GGATTCTGTTTTCTTTCGGTACTTGCCCGGATGATATCATTTTTCGATCCTCACACTTATTCGACGCTTTTTCGGTACTCGCCCCGACAGTTTTTCGATACTCACACGGATTCTGCCATTTTTCGGTGCTCGCCCGCATTCTATTATTTTTCAGTACTCACACTTATTCGACGCATTTCCAGTACTCGCCCTGACAACTTTTCCATACTCGCATGGATTCTGCCTTTTTCCGATACTCGCTCGGATTATATCATTTTTCTGTACTCACACTTATTCGACTCCTTTCGGGCACTCGCCCGGACAGTTTTTCCATACTCGCACGGATTCTGCCTTTTTTCGGTACTTGTCCGGATGATATCATTTTTCGATCCTCACACTTATTCGACGCTTTTTCGGTACTCGCCCCGACAGTTTTTCGATACTCACACGGATTCTGCCATTTTTCGGTACTCGCCCGCATTCTATCATTTTTCAGTACTCACACTTATTCGACGCATTTCCAGTACTCGCCCGGACAGTTTTTCCATACTCGCACGGATTCTGTCTTTTTTCGGTACTTGCCCGGATGATATCATTTTTCGATCCTCACACTTTTTCGAGGCTTTTTCGGTACTCGCCCCGACAGTTTTTCGATACTCACACGGATTCTGCCATTTTTCGGTACTCGCCCGCATTCTATCATTTTTCAGTACTCACACTTATTCGACGCATTTCCAGTACTCGCCCTGACAGTTTTTCCATACTCGCACGGATTCTGCCTTTTTCCGATACTCGCTCGGATTATATCATTTTTCAGTACTCACACTTATTCGACGCATTTCCAGTACTCTCCCGGACAGTTTTTCCATACTCGCACGGATTCTGCCTTTTTTCGGTACTTGTCCGGATGATATCATTTTTCGATCCTCACACTTATTCGACGCTTTTTCGGTACTCGCCCCGACAGTTTTTCGATACTCACACGGATTCTGCCATTTTTCGGTACTCGCCCGCATTCTATCATTTTTCAGTACTCACACTTATTCGACGCATTTCCAGTACTCGCCCGGACAGTTTTTCCATACTCGCACGGATTCTGTCTTTTTTCGGTACTTGCCCGGATGATATCATTTTTCGATCCTCACACTTTTTCGAGGCTTTTTCGGTACTCGCCCCGACAGTTTTTCGATACTCACACGGATTCTGCCATTTTTCGGTACTCGCCCGCATTCTATCATTTTTCAGTACTCACACTTATTCGACGCATTTCCAGTACTCGCCCTGACAGTTTTTCCATACTCGCACGGATTCTGCCTTTTTCCGATACTCGCTCGGATTATATCATTTTTCAGTACTCACACTTATTCGACGCATTTCCAGTACTCTCCCGGACAGTTTTTCCATACTCGCACGGATTCTGTTTTCTTTCGGTACTTGCCCGGATGATATCATTTTTCGATCCTCACACTTATTCGACGCTTTTTCGGTACTCGCCCCGACAGTTTTTCGATACTCACACGGATTCTGCCATTTTTCGGTGCTCGCCCGCATTCTATTATTTTTCAGTACTCACACTTATTCGACGCATTTCCAGTACTCGCCCTGACAACTATTCCATACTCGCATGGATTCTGCCTTTCTGATACTCGCTCGGATTATATCATTTTTCTGTACTCACACTTATTCGACTCTTTTCGGGTACTCGCCCGGACAGTTTTTCCGTACTCGCACGGATTCTGTCTTTTTTCGGTACTTGCCCGGATGATATCATTTTTCGATCCTCACACTTATTCGACGCTTTTTCGGTACTCGCCCCGACAGTTTTTCGATACTCACACGGATTCTGCCATTTTTCGGTACTCGCCCGCATTCTATCATTTTTCAGTACTCACACTTATTCGACGCATTTCCAGTACTCGCCCGGACAGTTTTTCCATACTCGCACGGATTCTGTCTTTTTTCGGTACTTGCCCGGATGATATCATTTTTCGATCCTCACACTTTTTCGACGCTTTTTCGGTACTCGCCCCGACAGTTTTTCGATACTCACACGGATTCTGCCATTTTTCGGTACTCGCCCGCATTCTATCATTTTTCAGTACTCACACTTATTCGACGCATTTCCAGTACTCGCCCTGACAGTTTTTCCATACTCGCACGGATTCTGCCTATTTCCGATACTCGCTCGGATCATATCATTTTTCTGTACTCACACTTATTCGACTCTTTTCGGGTACTCGCCCGGACAGTTTTTCCGTACTCGCACGGATTCTGTCTTTTTTCGGTACTTGCCCGGATGATATCATTTTTCGATCCTCACACTTATTCGACGCTTTTTCGGTACTCGCCCCGACAGTTTTTCGATACTCACACGGATTCTGCCATTTTTCGGTACTCGCCCGCATTCTATCATTTTTCAGTACTCACACTTATTCGACGCATTTCCAGTACTCGCCCGGACAGTTTTTCCATACTCGCACGGATTCTGTCTTTTTTCGGTACTTGCCCGGATGATATCATTTTTCGATCCTCACACTTTTTCGACGCTTTTTCGGTACTCGCCCCGACAGTTTTTCGATACTCACACGGAATCTGCCATTTTTCGGTACTCGCTCGCATTCTATTATTTTTCAGTACTCACACTTATTCGACGCATTTCCAGTACTCGCCCTGACAGTTTTTCCATACTCGCACGAATTGTGCCTTTTTCCGATACTCGCTCGGATTATATCATTTTTGTGTACTCACACTTATTCGACTCCTTTCGGGTACTCGCCCGGACAGTTTTTCCATACTCGCACGGATTCTGCCTTTTTTCGGTACTTGTCCGGATGATATCATTTTTCGATCCTCACACTTATCCGACGCTTTTTCGGTACTCGCCCCGACAGTTTTTCGATACTCACACGGATTCTGCCATTTTTCGGTACTCGCCCGCATTCTATCATTTTTCAGTACTCACACTTATTCGACGCATTTCCAGTACTCGCCCGGACAGTTTTTCCATACTCGCACGGATTCTGTCTTTTTTCGGTACTTGCCCGTATGATATCATTTTTCGATCCTCACACCTTTTCGACGCTTTTTCGGTACTCGCCCCGACAGTTTTTCGATACTCACACGGATTCTGCCATTTTTCGGTACTCGCCCGCATTCTATCATTTTTCAGTACTCACACTTATTCGACGCATTTCCAGTACTCACCCTGACAGTTTTTCCATACTCACACGGATTCTGCCTTTTTCCGATACTCGCTCGGATTATATCATTTTTCAGTACTCACACTTATTCGACGCTTTTTCGGTACTCGCCCCGACAGTTTTTCGATACTCACACGGATTCTGCCATTTTTCGGTACTCGCCCGCATTCTATCATTTTTCAGTACTCACACTTATTCGACGCATTTCCAGTACTCGCCCGGACAGTTTTTCCATACTCGCACGGATTCTGTCTTTTTTCGGTACTTGCCCGGATGATATCATTTTTCGATCCTCACACTTATTCGACGCTTTTTCGGTACTCGCCCCGACAGTTTTTCGATACTCACACGGATTCTGCCATTTTTCGGTGCTCGCCCGCATTCTATTATTTTTCAGTACTCACACTTATTCGACGCATTTCCAGTACTCGCCCTGACAACTATTCCATACTCGCATGGATTCTGCCTTTCTGATACTCGCTCGGATTATATCATTTTTCTGTACTCACACTTATTCGACTCTTTTCGGGTACTCGCCCGGACAGTTTTTCCGTACTCGCACGGATTCTGTCTTTTTTCGGTACTTGCCCGGATGATATCATTTTTCGATCCTCACACTTATTCGACGCTTTTTCGGTACTCGCCCCGACAGTTTTTCGATACTCACACGGATTCTGCCATTTTTCGGTACTCGCCCGCATTCTATCATTTTTCAGTACTCACACTTATTCGACGCATTTCCAGTACTCGCCCGGACAGTTTTTCCATACTCGCACGGATTCTGTCTTTTTTCGGTACTTGCCCGGATGATATCATTTTTCGATCCTCACACTTTTTCGACGCTTTTTCGGTACTCGCCCCGACAGTTTTTCGATACTCACACGGATTCTGCCATTTTTCGGTACTCGCCCGCATTCTATCATTTTTCAGTACTCACACTTATTCGACGCATTTCCAGTACTCGCCCTGACAGTTTTTCCATACTCGCACGGATTCTGCCTATTTCCGATACTCGCTCGGATCATATCATTTTTCTGTACTCACACTTATTCGACTCTTTTCGGGTACTCGCCCGGACAGTTTTTCCGTACTCGCACGGATTCTGTCTTTTTTCGGTACTTGCCCGGATGATATCATTTTTCGATCCTCACACTTATTCGACGCTTTTTCGGTACTCGCCCCGACAGTTTTTCGATACTCACACGGATTCTGCCATTTTTCGGTACTCGCCCGCATTCTATCATTTTTCAGTACTCACACTTATTCGACGCATTTCCAGTACTCGCCCGGACAGTTTTTCCATACTCGCACGGATTCTGTCTTTTTTCGGTACTTGCCCGGATGATATCATTTTTCGATCCTCACACTTTTTCGACGCTTTTTCGGTACTCGCCCCGACAGTTTTTCGATACTCACACGGAATCTGCCATTTTTCGGTACTCGCTCGCATTCTATTATTTTTCAGTACTCACACTTATTCGACGCATTTCCAGTACTCGCCCTGACAGTTTTTCCATACTCGCACGAATTGTGCCTTTTTCCGATACTCGCTCGGATTATATCATTTTTGTGTACTCACACTTATTCGACTCCTTTCGGGTACTCGCCCGGACAGTTTTTCCATACTCGCACGGATTCTGCCTTTTTTCGGTACTTGTCCGGATGATATCATTTTTCGATCCTCACACTTATCCGACGCTTTTTCGGTACTCGCCCCGACAGTTTTTCGATACTCACACGGATTCTGCCATTTTTCGGTACTCGCCCGCATTCTATCATTTTTCAGTACTCACACTTATTCGACGCATTTCCAGTACTCGCCCGGACAGTTTTTCCATACTCGCACGGATTCTGTCTTTTTTCGGTACTTGCCCGTATGATATCATTTTTCGATCCTCACACCTTTTCGACGCTTTTTCGGTACTCGCCCCGACAGTTTTTCGATACTCACACGGATTCTGCCATTTTTCGGTACTCGCCCGCATTCTATCATTTTTCAGTACTCACACTTATTCGACGCATTTCCAGTACTCACCCTGACAGTTTTTCCATACTCACACGGATTCTGCCTTTTTCCGATACTCGCTCGGATTATATCATTTTTCAGTACTCACACTTATTCGACGCATTTCCAGTACTCTCCCGGACAGTTTTTCCATACTCGCACGGATTCTGTTTTCTTTCGGTACTTGCCCGGATGATATCATTTTTCGATCCTCACACTTATTCGACGCTTTTTCGGTACTCGCCCCGACAGTTTTTCGATACTCACACGGATTCTGCCATTTTTCGGTGCTCGCCCGCATTCTATTATTTTTCAGTACTCACACTTATTCGACGCATTTCCAGTACTCGCCCTGACAACTTTTCCATACTCGCATGGATTCTGCCTTTCTGATACTCGCTCGGATTATATCATTTTTCTGTACTCACACTTATTCGACTCTTTTCGGGTACTCGCCCGGACAGTTTTTCCGTACTCGCACGGATTCTGTCTTTTTTCGGTACTTGCCCGGATGATATCATTTTTCGATCCTCACACTTATTCGACGCTTTTTCGGTACTCGCCCCGACAGTTTTTCGATACTCAAACGGATTCTGCCATTTTTTGGTACTCGCCCGAATTCAATGATTTCTCAGACTCACACTTATTCAACGCACTTCCAGTACTCGCCCGGACAGTTTTTCCATACTCGCACGGATTCTGTCTTTTTTCGGTACTTGCCCGGATGATATCATTTTTCGATCCTCACACTTATTCGACGCTTTTTCGGTACTCGCCCCGACAGTTTTTCGATACTCACACGGATTCTGCCATTTTTCGGTACTCGCCCGCATTCTATCATTTTTCAGTACTCACACTTATTCGACGCATTTCCAGTACTCGCCCGGACAGTTTTTCCATACTCGCACGGATTCTGTCTTTTTTCGGTACTTGCCCGTATGATATCATTTTTCGATCCTCACACCTTTTCGACGCTTTTTCGGTACTCGCCCCGACAGTTTTTCGATACTCACACGGATTCTGCCATTTTTCGGTACTCGCCCGCATTCTATCATTTTTCAGTACTCACACTTATTCGACGCATTTCCAGTACTCACCCTGACAGTTTTTCCATACTCACACGGATTCTGCCTTTTTCCGATACTCGCTCGGATTATATCATTTTTCAGTACTCACACTTATTCGACGCATTTCCAGTACTCTCCCGGACAGTTTTTCCATACTCGCACGGATTCTGTTTTCTTTCGGTACTTGCCCGGATGATATCATTTTTCGATCCTCACACTTATTCGACGCTTTTTCGGTACTCGCCCCGACAGTTTTTCGATACTCACACGGATTCTGCCATTTTTCGGTGCTCGCCCGCATTCTATTATTTTTCAGTACTCACACTTATTCGACGCATTTCCAGTACTCGCCCTGACAACTTTTCCATACTCGCATGGATTCTGCCTTTCTGATACTCGCTCGGATTATATCATTTTTCTGTACTCACACTTATTCGACTCTTTTCGGGTACTCGCCCGGACAGTTTTTCCGTACTCGCACGGATTCTGTCTTTTTTCGGTACTTGCCCGGATGATATCATTTTTCGATCCTCACACTTATTCGACGCTTTTTCGGTACTCGCCCCGACAGTTTTTCGATACTCAAACGGATTCTGCCATTTTTTGGTACTCGCCCGAATTCAATGATTTCTCAGACTCACACTTATTCAACGCACTTCCAGTACTCGCCCGGACAGTTTTTCCATACTCGCACGGATTCTGTCTTTTTTCGGTACTTGCCCGGATGATATCATTTTTCGATCCTCACACTTATTCGACGCTTTTTCGGTACTCGCCCCGACAGTTTTTCGATACTCACACGGATTCTGCCATTTTTCGGTACTCGCCCGCATTCTATCATTTTTCAGTACTCACACTTATTCGACGCATTTCCAGTACTCGCCCGGACAGTTTTTCCATACTCGCACGGATTCTGTCTTTTTTCGGTACTTGCCCGTATGATATCATTTTTCGATCCTCACACCTTTTCGACGCTTTTTCGGTACTCGCCCCGACAGTTTTTCGATACTCACACGGATTCTGCCATTTTTCGGTACTCGCCCGCATTCTATCATTTTTCAGTACTCACACTTATTCGACGCATTTCCAGTACTCACCCTGACAGTTTTTCCATACTCGCACGGATTCTGCCTTTTTCCGATACTCGCTCGGATTATATCATTTTTCAGTACTCACACTTATTCGACGCATTTCCAGTACTCTCCCGGACAGTTTTTCCATACTCGCACGGATTCTGTTTTCTTTCGGTACTTGCCCGGATGATATCATTTTTCGATCCTCACACTTATTCGACGCTTTTTCGGTACTCGCCCCGACAGTTTTTCGATACTCACACGGATTCTGCCATTTTTCGGTGCTCGCCCGCATTCTATTATTTTTCAGTACTCACACTTATTCGACGCATTTCCAGTACTCGCCCTGACAACTTTTCCATACTCGCATGGATTCTGCCTTTCTGATACTCGCTCGGATTATATCATTTTTCGGTACTCGCCCCGACAGTTTTTCGATACTCAAACGGATTCTGCCATTTTTTGGTACTCGCCCGAATTCAATGATTTCTCAGACTCACACTTATTCAACGCACTTCCAGTACTCGCCCGGACAGTTTTTCCATACTCGCACGGATTCTGTCTTTTTTCGGTACTTGCCCGGATGATATCATTTTTCGATCCTCACACTTATTCGACGCTTTTTCGGTACTCGCCCCGACAGTTTTTCGATACTCACACGGATTCTGCCATTTTTCGGTACTCGCCCGCATTCTATCATTTTTCAGTACTCACACTTATTCGACGCATTTCCACTACTCGCCCTGACAGTTTTTCCATACTCGCACGGATTCTGCCTTTTTGCGATACTCGCTCGGATTATATCATTTTTCAGTACTCACTCTTATTCAACGCATTTCCAGTACTCACCCGCACAGTTTTTCCATACTCGCACGGATTCTGTCTTTTTTCGGTACTTGCCCGTATGATATCATTTTTCGATCCTCACACTTATTCGACGCTTTTTCGGTACTCGCCCCGACAGTTTTTCGATACTCACACGGATTCTGCCATTTTTCGGTACTCGCTCGCATTCTATTATTTTTCAGTACTCACACTTATTCGACGCATTTCCAGTACTCGCCCTGACAGTTTTTCCATACTCGCACGGATTCTGCCTTTTTCCGATACTCGCTCGGATTATATCATTTTTGTGTACTCACACTTATTCGACTCCTTTCGGGTACTCGCCCGGACAGTTTTTCCATACTCGCACGGACTCTGCCTTTTTTCGGTACTTGTCCGGATGATATCATTTTTCGATCCTCACACTTATTCGACGCTTTCTCGGTACTCGCCCCGACAGTTTTTCGATACTCACACGGATTCTGCCATTTTTCGGTACTCGCCCGCATTCTATCATTTTTCAGTACTCACACTTATTCGACGCATTTCCAGTACTCGCCCAGACAGTTTTTCCATACTCGCACGGATTCTGTCTTTTTTCGGTACTTGCCCGGGTGATATAATTTTTCGATCCTCACACTTTTTCGACGCTTTTTCGGTACTCGCCCCGACAGTTTTTCGATACTCACACGGATTCTGCCATTTTTCGGTACTCGCCCGCATTCTATTATTTTTCAGTACTCACACTTATTCGACGCATTTCCAGTACTCGCCCTGACAGTTTTTCCATACTCGCACGGATTCTGCCTTTTTCCGATACTCGCTCGGATTATATCATTTTTGTGTACTCACACTTATTCGACTCTTTTCGGGAACTCGCCCGGACAGTTTTTCATACTCGCACGGATTCTGTCTTTTTTCGGTACTTGCCCGGATGATATCATTTTTCGATCCTCACACTTATTCGACGCTTTTTCGGTACTCGCCCCGACAGTTTTTCGATACTCACACGGATTCTGCCATTTTTCGGTACTCGCCCGAATTCAATGATTTCTCAGACTCACACTTATTCAACGCACTTCCAGTACTCGCCCGGACAGTTTTTCCATACTCGCACGGATTCTGTCTTTTTTCGGTACTTGCCCGGATGATATCATTTTTCGATCCTCACACTTATTCGACGCTTTTTCGGTACTCGCCCCGACAGTTTTTCGATACTCACACGGATTCTGCCATTTTTCGGTACTCGCCCGCATTCTATCATTTTTCAGTACTCACACTTATTCGACGCATTTCCAGTACTCGCCCTGACAGTTTTTCCATACTCGCACGGATTCTGCCTTTTTGCGATACTCGCTCGGATTATATCATTTTTCAGTACTCACTCTTATTCAACGCATTTCCAGTACTCACCCGCATAGTTTTTCCATACTCGCACGGATTCTGTCTTTTTTCGGTACTTGCCCGTATGATATCATTTTTCGATCCTCACACTTATTCGACGCTTTTTCGGTACTCGCCCCGACAGTTTTTCGATACTCACACGGATTCTGCCATTTTTCGGTACTCGCTCGCATTCTATTATTTTTCAGTACTCACACTTATTCGACGCATTTCCAGTACTCGCCCTGACAGTTTTTCCATACTCGCACGGATTCTGCCTTTTTCCGATACTCGCTCGGATTATATCATTTTTGTGTACTCACACTTATTCGACTCCTTTCGGGTACTCGCCCGGACAGTTTTTCCATACTCGCACGGACTCTGCCTTTTTTCGGTACTTGTCCGGATGATATCATTTTTCGATCCTCACACTTATTCGACGCTTTCTCGGTACTCGCCCCGACAGTTTTTCGATACTCACACGGATTCTGCCATTTTTCGGTACTCGCCCGAATTCAATGATTTTTCAGACTCACACTTAATCCACGCACTTCCAGTACTCGCCCGGACATTTTTTCCATACTCGCACGGATTCTGTCTTTTTTCGGTACTTGCCCGGATGATATCATTTTTCGATCCTCACACTTATTCGACGCTTTTTTGGTACTCGCCCCGACAGTTTTTCGATACTCACACGGATTCTGCCATTTTTCGGTACTCGCCCGCATTCTATTATTTTTCAGTACTCACACTTATTCGACGCATTTCCAGTACTCGCCCTGACAGTTTTTCCATACTCGCTCGGATTATATCATTTTTCAGTACTCACTCTTATTCAACGCATTTCCAGTACTCACCCGCACAGTTTTTCCATTCTCGCACGGATTCTGTCTTTTTTCGGTACTTGCCCGGATGATATCATTTTTCGATCCTCACACTTATTCGACGCTTTTTCGGTACTCGCCCCGACAGTTTTTCGATACTCACACGGATTCTGCCATTTTTCGGTACTCGCCCGAATTCAATGATTTTTCAGACTCACACTTAATCCACGCACTTCCAGTACTCGCCCGGACAGTTTTTCCATACTCGCACGGATTCTGTCTTTTTTCGGTACTTGCCCGGATGATATCATTTTTCGATCCTCACACTTATTCGACGCTTTTTCGGTACTCGCCCCGACAGTTTTTCGATACTCACACGGATTCTGCCATTTTTCGGTACTCGCCCGCATTCTATCATTTTTCAGTACTCACACTTATTCGACGCATTTCCAGTACTCGCCCTGACAGTTTTTCAATACTCGCACGGATTCTGCCTTTTTGCGATACTCGCTCGGATTATATCATTTTTCAGTACTCACTCTTATTCAACGCATTTCCAGTACTCACCCGGACAGTTTTTCCATACTCGCACGGATTCTGTCTTTTTTCGGTACTTGCCCGTATGATATCATTTTTCGATCCTCACACTTATTCGACGCTTTTTCGGTACTCGCCCCGACAGTTTTTCGATACTCACACGAACTCTGCCATTTTTCGGTACTCGCCCGGATTCACTGATTTTTCAGACTCACACTTATTCGACGCATTTCGGGTACTCGCCCAGACAGTTTTTCCATACTCGCACGGATTCTGTCTTTTTTCGGTTATTGCCCGGATGATATCATTTTTCGATCCTCACACTTATTCGACGCTTTTTCGGTACTCGCCCCGACAGTTTTTCGATACTCACACGGATTCTGCCATTTTTCGGTACTCGCCCGCATTCTATTATTTTTCAGTACTCACACTTATTCGACGCATTTCCAGTACTCGCCCTGACAGTTTTTCCATACTCGCACGAATTCTGCCTTTTTCCGATACTCGCTCGGATTATATCATTTTTCTGTACTCACACTTATTCGACTCTTTTCGGGTACTCGCCCGGACAGTTTTTCCATACTCGCACGGATTCTGTCTTTTTTCGGTACTTGCCCGGATGATATCATTTTTCGATCCTCACACTTATTCGACGCTTTTTCGGTACTCGCCCCGACAGTTTTTCGATACTCACACGAATTCTGCCATTTTTCGGTACTCGCCCGGATTCAATGATTTTTCAGACTCACACTTATTCGACGCATTTCGGGTACTCGCCCAGAAAGTTTTTCCATACTCGCACGGATTCTGTCTTTTTTCGGTACTTGCCCGGATGATATCATTTTTCGATCCTCACACTTATTCGACGCTTTTTCGGTACTCGCCCCGACAGTTTTTCGATACTCACACGGATTCTGCCATTTTTCGGTACTCGCCCGCATTCTATTATTTTTCAGTACTCACACTTATTCGACGCATTTCCAGTACTCGCCCTGACAGTTTTTCCATACTCGCACGGATTCTGCCTTTTTCCGATACTCGCTCGGATTATATCATTTTTGTGTACTCACACTTATTCGACTCTTTTCGGGTACTCGCCCGGACAGTTTTTCCATACTCGCACGGATTCTGTCTTTTTTCGGTACTTGCCCGGATGATATCATTTTTCGATCCTCACACTTATTCGACGCTTTTTCGGTACTCGCCCCGACAGTTTTTCGATACTCACACGAATTCTGCCATTTTTCGGTACTCGCCCGGATTCAATGATTTTTCAGACTCACACTTATTCGACGCATTTCGGGTACTCGCCCAGAAAGTTTTTCCATACTCGCACGGATTCTGTCTTTTTTCGGTACTTGCCCGGATGATATCATTTTTCGATCCTCACACTTATTCGACGCTTTTTCGGTACTCGCCCCGACAGTTTTTCGATACTCACACGGATTCTGCCATTTTTCGGTACTCGCCCGCATTCTATTATTTTTCAGTACTCACACTTATTCGACGCATTTCCAGTACTCGCCCTGACAGTTTTTCCATACTCGCACGGATTCTGCCTTTTTCCGATACTCGCTCGGATTATATCATTTTTGTGTACTCACACTTATTCAACTCTTTTCGGGTACTCGCCCGGACAGTTTTTCCATACTCGCACGGATTCTGTCTTTTTTCGGTACTTGCCCGGATGATATCATTTTTCGATCCTCACACTTATTCGACGCTTTTTCGGTACTCGCCCCGACAGTTTTTCGATACTCACACGAATTCTGCCATTTTTCGGTACTCGCCCGGATTCAATGATTTTTCAGACTCACACTTATTCGACGCATTTCGGGTACTCGCCCAGACAGTTTTTTCCATACTCGCACGGATTCTGTCTTTTTTCGGTACTTCCCCGGATGATATCATTTTTCGATCCTCACACTTATTCGACGCTTTTTCGGTACTCGCCCCGACAGTTTTTCGATACTCACACGGATTCTGCCATTTTTCGGTACTCGCCCGCATTCTATGATTTTTCAGTACTCACACTTATTCGACGCATTTCCAGTACTCGCCCTGACAGTTTTTCCATACTCGCACGGATTCTGCCTTTTTCCGATACTCGCTCGGATTATATCATTTTTGTGTACTCACACTTATTCAACTCTTTTCGGGTACTCGCCCGGACAGTTTTTCCATACTCGCACGGATTCTGTCTTTTTTCGGTACTTGCCCGGATGATATCATTTTTCGATCCTCACACTTATTCGACGCTTTTTCGGTACTCGCCCCGACAGTTTTTCGATACTCACACGAATTCTGCCATTTTTCGGTACTCGCCCGGATTCAATGATTTTTCAGACTCACACTTATTCGACGCATTTCGGGTACTCGCCCAGACAGTTTTTTCCATACTCGCACGGATTCTGTCTTTTTTCGGTACTTCCCCGGATGATATCATTTTTCGATCCTCACACTTATTCGACGCTTTTTCGGTACTCGCCCCGACAGTTTTTCGATACTCACACGGATTCTGCCATTTTTCGGTACTCGCCCGCATTCTATGATTTTTCAGTACTCACACTTATTCGACGCATTTCCAGTACTCGCCCTGACAGTTTTTCCATACTCGCACGGATTCTGCCTTTTTCCGATACTCGCTCGGATTATATCATTTTTGTGTACTCACACTTATTCGACTCCTTTCGGGTACTCGCCCGGACAGTTTTTCCATACTCGCACGGATTCTGTCTTTTTTCGGTACTTGCCCGGATGATATCATTTTTCGATCCTCACACTTATTCGACGCTTTTTCGGTACTCGCCCCGACAGTTTTTCGATACTCACACGGATTCTGCCATTTTTCGGTACTCGCCCGCATTCTATTATTTTTCAGTACTCACACTTATTCGACGCATTTCCAGTACTCGCCCTGACAGTTTTTCCATACTCGCACGGATTCTGCCTTTTTCCGATACTCCCTCGGATTATATCATTTTTCTGTACTCACACTTATTCGACTCCTTTCGGGTACTCGCCCGGACAGTTTTTCCATACTCGCACGGATTCTGTCTTTTTTCGGTACTTGCCCGGATGATATCATTTTTCGATCCTCACACTTATTCGACGCTTTTTCGGTACTCGCCCCGACAGTTTTTCGATACTCACACGGATTCTGCCATTTTTCGGTACTCGCCCGCATTCTATTATTTTTCAGTACTCACACTTATTCGACGCATTTCCAGTACTCGCCCTGACAGTTTTTCCATACTCGCACGGATTCTGCCTTTTTCCGATACTCGCTCGGATTATATCATTTTTGTGTACTCACACTTATTCGACTCTTTTCGGGTACTCGCCCGGACAGTTTTTCCATACTCGCACGGATTCTGTCTTTTTTCGGTACTTGCCCGGATGATATCATTTTTCGATCCTCACACTTATTCGACGCTTTTTCGGTACTCGCCCCGACAGTTTTTCGATACTCACACGAATTCTGCCATTTTTCGGTACTCGCCCGGATTCAATGATTTTTCAGACTCACACTTATTCGACGCATTTCGGGTACTCGCCCAGACAGTTTTTTCCATACTCGCACGGATTCTGTCTTTTTTCGGTACTTGCCCGGATGATATCATTTTTCGATCCTCACACTTATTCGACGCTTTTTCGGTACTCGCCCCGACAGTTTTTCGATACTCACACGGATTCTGCCATTTTTCGGTACTCGCCCGCATTCTATTATTTTTCAGTACTCACACTTATTCGACGCATTTCCAGTACTCGCCCCGACAGTTTTTCGATACTCACACGGATTCTGCCATTTTTCGGTACTCGCTCGCATTCTATTATTTTTCAGTACTCACACTTATTCGACGCATTTCCAGTACGCGCCCTGACAGTTTTTCCATACTCGCACGGATTCTGCCTTTTTCCGATACTCGCTCGGATTATATCATTTTTCTGTACTCACACTTATTCGACTGTTTTCGGGTACTCGCCCGGATAGTTTTTTCTAACTCGCACGGATTCTGTCTTTTTTCGGTACTTACCCGGATGATATCATTTTTCGATACTCACACTTATTCGACGCTTTTTCGGTACTCGCCCCGACAGTTTTTCGATACTCACACGGATTCTGCCATTTTTCGGTACTCGCCCGAATTCTATCATTTTTCAGAACTCACACTTATTCGACGCATTTCCAGTACTCGCCCTGACAGTTTTTCCATACTCGCACGGATTCTGCCTTTTTGCGATACTCGCTCGGATTATATCATTTTTCTGTACTCACACTTATTCGACTCTTTTCGGGTACTCGCCCGGACAGTTTTTTCGTACTCGCACGGATTCTGTATTTTTTCGGTACTTGCCCGGATGATATCATTTTTCGATCCTCACACTTAATCGACGCTTTTTCGGTACTCGCCCCGACAGTTTTTCGATACTCACACGGATTCTGCCATTTTTCGGTACTCGCCCGAATTCTATCATTTTTCAGAACTCACACTTATTCGACGCATTTCCAGTACTCGCCCTGACAGTTTTTCCATACTCGCACGGATTCTGCCTTTTTGCGATACTCGCTCGGATTATATCATTTTTCAGTAATCACTCTTATTCAACGCATTTCCAGTACTCACCCGGACAGTTTTTCCATACTCGCACGGATTCTGTCTTTTTTCGGTACTTGCCCGGATGATATCATTTTTCGATCCTCACACTTTTTCGACGCTTTTTCGGTACTCGCCCCGACAGTTTTTCGATACTCACACGGATTCTGCCATTTTTCGGTACTCGCCCGCATTCTAGCATTTTTCAGTACTCACACTTATTCGACGCATTTCCAGTACTCGCCCTGACAGTTTTTCCATACTCGCACGGATTCTGCCTTTTTCCGATACTCGCTCGGATTATATCATTTTTCAGTACTCACACTTATTCGACGCATTTCCAGTACTCACCCGGACAGTTTTTCCATACTCGCACGGATTCTGTCTTTTTTCGGTACTTTCCCGGATGATATCATTTTTCGATCCTCACACTTATTCGACGTTTTTTCGGTACTCGCCCCGACAGTTTTTCGATACTCACACGGATTCTGCCATTTTTCGGTACTCGCCCGCATTCTATTATTTTTCAGTACTCACACTTATTCGACGCATTTCCAGTACTCGCCCTGACAGTTTTTCCATACTCGCACGGATTCTGCCTTTTTCCGATACTCGCTCGGATTATATCATTTTTCTGTACTCACACTTATTCGACTCTTTTCGGGTACTCGCCCGGACAGTTTTTTCGTACTCGCACGGATTCTGTATTTTTTCGGTACTTGCCCGGATGATATCATTTTTCGATCCTCACACTTATTCGACGCTTTTTCGGTACTCGCCCCGACAGTTTTTCGATACTCACACGGATTCTGCCATTTTTCGGTACTCGCCCGCATTCTATCATTTTTCAGTACTCACACTTATTCGACGCATTTCCAGTACTCGCCATGACAGTTTTTCCATACTCGCACGGATTCTGCCTTTTTGCGATACTCGCTCGGATTATATCATTTTTCAGTACTCACTCTTATTCGACGCATTTCCAGTACTCACCCGGACAGTTTTTCCATACTCGCACGGATTCTATCTTTTTTCGGTACTTGCCCGTATGATATCATTTTTCGATCCTCACACTTATTCGACGCTTTTTCGGTACTCGCCCCGACAGTTTTTCGATACTCACACGGATTCTGCCATTTCTCGGTACTCGCCCGAATTCTATCATTTTTCAGTACTCACACTTATTCGACGCATTTCCAGTACTCGCCCTGACAGTTTTTCCATACTCGCACGGATTCTGCCTTTTTCCAATACTCGCTCGGATTATATCATTTTTCTGTACTCACACTTATTCGACTCTTTTCGGGTACTCGCCCGGACAGTTTTTCCGTACTCGCACGGATTCTGTCTTTTTTCGGTACTTGCCCGGATGATATCATTTTTCGATCCTCACACTTATTCGACGCTTTTTCGGTACTCGCCCCGACAGTTTTTCGATACTCACACGGATTCTGCCATTTTTCGGTACTCGCCCGAATTCTATCATTTTTCAGAACTCACACTTATTCGACGCATTTCCAGTACTCGCCCTGACAGTTTTTCCATACTCGCACGGATTCTGCCTTTTTGCGATACTCGCTCAGATTATATCATTTTTCAGTAATCACTCTTATTCAACGCATTTCCAGTACTCACCCGGACAGTTTTTCCATACTCGCACGGATTCTGTCTTTTTTCGGTACTTGCCCGGATGATATCATTTTTCGATCCTCACACTTTTTCGACGCTTTTTCGGTACTCGCCCCGACAGTTTTTCGATACTCACACGGATTCTGCCATTTTTCGGTACTCGCCCGCATTCTATCATTTTTCAGTACTCACACTTATTCGACGCATTTCCAGTACTCGCCCTGACAGTTTTTCCATACTCGCACGGATTCTGCCTTTTTGCGATACTCGCTCGGATTATATCATTTTTCTGTACTCTCACTTATTCGACTCTTTTCGGGTACTCGCCCGGACAGTTTTTCCGTACTCGCACGGATTCTGTCTTTTTTCGGTACTTGCCCGGATGATATCATTTTTCGATCCTCACACTTAATCGACGCTTTTTCGGTACTCGCCCCGACAGTTTTTCGATACTCACACGGATTCTGCCATTTTTCGGTACTCGCCCGAATTCTAGCATTTTTCAGTACTGACACTTATTCGACGCATTTCCAGTACTCGCCCTGACAGTTTTTCCATACTCGCACGGATTCTGCCTTTTTCCGATACTCGCTCGGATTATATCATTTTTCAGTACTCACACTTATTCGACGCATTTCCAGTACTCACCCGGACAGTTTTTCCATACTCGCACGGATTCTGTCTTTTTTCGGTACTTTCCCGGATGATATCATTTTTCGATCCTCACACTTATTCGACGTTTTTTCGGTACTCGCCCCGACAGTTTTTCGATACTCACACGGATTCTGCCATTTTTCGGTACTCGCCCGCATTCTATTATTTTTCAGTACTCACACTTATTCGACGCATTTCCAGTACTCGCCCCGACAGTTTTTCGATACTCACACGGATTCTGCCATTTTTCGGTACTCGCTCGCATTCTATTATTTTTCAGTACTCACACTTATTCGACGCATTTCCAGTACGCGCCCTGACAGTTTTTCCATACTCGCACGGATTCTGCCTTTTTCCGATACTCGCTCGGATTATATCATTTTTCAGTACTCACACTTATTCGACGCATTTCCAGTACTCACCCGGACAGTTTTTCCATACTCGCACGGATTCTGTCTTTTTTCGGTACTTTCCCGGATGATATCATTTTTCGATCCTCACACTTATTCGACGTTTTTTCGGTACTCGCCCCGACAGTTTTTCGATACTCACACGGATTCTGCCATTTTTCGGTACTCGCCCGCATTCTATTATTTTTCAGTACTCACACTTATTCGACGCATTTCCAGTACTCGCCCTGACAGTTTTTCCATACTCGCACGGATTCTGCCCTTTACCGATACTCGCTCGGATTATATCATTTTTCTGTACTCACACTTATTCGACTCTTTTCGGGTACTCGCCCGGACAGTTTTTTCGTACTCGCACGGATTCTGTATTTTTTCGGTACTTGCCCGGATGATATCATTTTTCGATCCTCACACTTAATCGACGCTTTTTCGGTACTCGCCCCGACAGTTTTTCGATACTCACACGGATTCTGCCATTTTTCGGTACTCGCCCGAATTCTATCATTTTTCAGAACTCACACTTATTCGACGCATTTCCAGTACTCGCCCTGACAGTTTTTCCATACTCGCACGGATTCTGCCTTTTTGCGATACTCGCTCGGATTATATCATTTTTCAGTACTCACTCTTATTCAACGCATTTCCAGTACTCACCCGGACAGTTTTTCCATACTCGCACGGATTCTGTCTTTTTTCGGTACTTGCCCGGATGATATCATTTTTCGATCCTCACACTTTTTCGACGCTTTTTCGGTACTCGCCCCGACAGTTTTTCGATACTCACACGAATTCTGCCATTTTTCGGTACTCGCCCGGATTCAATGATTTTTCAGACTCACACTTATTCGACGCATTTCGGGTACTCGCCCAGAAAGTTTTTCCATACTCGCACGGATTCTGTCTTTTTTCGGTACTTGCCCGGATGATATCATTTTTCGATCCTCACACTTATTCGACGCTTTTTCGGTACTCGCCCCGACAGTTTTTCGATACTCACACGGATTCTGCCATTTTTCGGTACTCGCCCGCATTCTATTATTTTTCAGTACTCACACTTATTCGACGCATTTCCAGTACTCGCCCTGACAGTTTTTCCATACTCGCACGGATTCTGCCTTTTTCCGATACTCGCTCGGATTATATCATTTTTGTGTACTCACACTTATTCAACTCTTTTCGGGTACTCGCCCGGACAGTTTTTCCATACTCGCACGGATTCTGTCTTTTTTCGGTACTTGCCCGGATGATATCATTTTTCGATCCTCACACTTATTCGACGCTTTTTCGGTACTCGCCCCGACAGTTTTTCGATACTCACACGAATTCTGCCATTTTTCGGTACTCGCCCGGATTCAATGATTTTTCAGACTCACACTTATTCGACGCATTTCGGGTACTCGCCCAGAAAGTTTTTCCATACTCGCACGGATTCTGTCTTTTTTCGGTACTTGCCCGGATGATATCATTTTTCGATCCTCACACTTATTCGACGCTTTTTCGGTACTCGCCCCGACAGTTTTTCGATACTCACACGGATTCTGCCATTTTTCGGTACTCGCCCGCATTCTATTATTTTTCAGTACTCACACTTATTCGACGCATTTCCAGTACTCGCCCTGACAGTTTTTCCATACTCGCACGGATTCTGCCTTTTTCCGATACTCGCTCGGATTATATCATTTTTGTGTACTCACACTTATTCAACTCTTTTCGGGTACTCGCCCGGACAGTTTTTCCATACTCGCACGGATTCTGTCTTTTTTCGGTACTTGCCCGGATGATATCATTTTTCGATCCTCACACTTATTCGACGCTTTTTCGGTACTCGCCCCGACAGTTTTTCGATACTCACACGAATTCTGCCATTTTTCGGTACTCGCCCGGATTCAATGATTTTTCAGACTCACACTTATTCGACGCATTTCGGGTACTCGCCCAGACAGTTTTTTCCATACTCGCACGGATTCTGTCTTTTTTCGGTACTTCCCCGGATGATATCATTTTTCGATCCTCACACTTATTCGACGCTTTTTCGGTACTCGCCCCGACAGTTTTTCGATACTCACACGGATTCTGCCATTTTTCGGTACTCGCCCGCATTCTATGATTTTTCAGTACTCACACTTATTCGACGCATTTCCAGTACTCGCCCTGACAGTTTTTCCATACTCGCACGGATTCTGCCTTTTTCCGATACTCGCTCGGATTATATCATTTTTGTGTACTCACACTTATTCAACTCTTTTCGGGTACTCGCCCGGACAGTTTTTCCATACTCGCACGGATTCTGTCTTTTTTCGGTACTTGCCCGGATGATATCATTTTTCGATCCTCACACTTATTCGACGCTTTTTCGGTACTCGCCCCGACAGTTTTTCGATACTCACACGAATTCTGCCATTTTTCGGTACTCGCCCGGATTCAATGATTTTTCAGACTCACACTTATTCGACGCATTTCGGGTACTCGCCCAGACAGTTTTTTCCATACTCGCACGGATTCTGTCTTTTTTCGGTACTTCCCCGGATGATATCATTTTTCGATCCTCACACTTATTCGACGCTTTTTCGGTACTCGCCCCGACAGTTTTTCGATACTCACACGGATTCTGCCATTTTTCGGTACTCGCCCGCATTCTATGATTTTTCAGTACTCACACTTATTCGACGCATTTCCAGTACTCGCCCTGACAGTTTTTCCATACTCGCACGGATTCTGCCTTTTTCCGATACTCGCTCGGATTATATCATTTTTGTGTACTCACACTTATTCGACTCCTTTCGGGTACTCGCCCGGACAGTTTTTCCATACTCGCACGGATTCTGTCTTTTTTCGGTACTTGCCCGGATGATATCATTTTTCGATCCTCACACTTATTCGACGCTTTTTCGGTACTCGCCCCGACAGTTTTTCGATACTCACACGGATTCTGCCATTTTTCGGTACTCGCCCGCATTCTATTATTTTTCAGTACTCACACTTATTCGACGCATTTCCAGTACTCGCCCTGACAGTTTTTCCATACTCGCACGGATTCTGCCTTTTTCCGATACTCCCTCGGATTATATCATTTTTCTGTACTCACACTTATTCGACTCCTTTCGGGTACTCGCCCGGACAGTTTTTCCATACTCGCACGGATTCTGTCTTTTTTCGGTACTTGCCCGGATGATATCATTTTTCGATCCTCACACTTATTCGACGCTTTTTCGGTACTCGCCCCGACAGTTTTTCGATACTCACACGGATTCTGCCATTTTTCGGTACTCGCCCGCATTCTATTATTTTTCAGTACTCACACTTATTCGACGCATTTCCAGTACTCGCCCTGACAGTTTTTCCATACTCGCACGGATTCTGCCTTTTTCCGATACTCGCTCGGATTATATCATTTTTGTGTACTCACACTTATTCGACTCTTTTCGGGTACTCGCCCGGACAGTTTTTCCATACTCGCACGGATTCTGTCTTTTTTCGGTACTTGCCCGGATGATATCATTTTTCGATCCTCACACTTATTCGACGCTTTTTCGGTACTCGCCCCGACAGTTTTTCGATACTCACACGAATTCTGCCATTTTTCGGTACTCGCCCGGATTCAATGATTTTTCAGACTCACACTTATTCGACGCATTTCGGGTACTCGCCCAGACAGTTTTTTCCATACTCGCACGGATTCTGTCTTTTTTCGGTACTTGCCCGGATGATATCATTTTTCGATCCTCACACTTATTCGACGCTTTTTCGGTACTCGCCCCGACAGTTTTTCGATACTCACACGGATTCTGCCATTTTTCGGTACTCGCCCGCATTCTATTATTTTTCAGTACTCACACTTATTCGACGCATTTCCAGTACTCGCCCCGACAGTTTTTCGATACTCACACGGATTCTGCCATTTTTCGGTACTCGCTCGCATTCTATTATTTTTCAGTACTCACACTTATTCGACGCATTTCCAGTACGCGCCCTGACAGTTTTTCCATACTCGCACGGATTCTGCCTTTTTCCGATACTCGCTCGGATTATATCATTTTTCTGTACTCACACTTATTCGACTGTTTTCGGGTACTCGCCCGGATAGTTTTTTCTAACTCGCACGGATTCTGTCTTTTTTCGGTACTTACCCGGATGATATCATTTTTCGATACTCACACTTATTCGACGCTTTTTCGGTACTCGCCCCGACAGTTTTTCGATACTCACACGGATTCTGCCATTTTTCGGTACTCGCCCGAATTCTATCATTTTTCAGAACTCACACTTATTCGACGCATTTCCAGTACTCGCCCTGACAGTTTTTCCATACTCGCACGGATTCTGCCTTTTTGCGATACTCGCTCGGATTATATCATTTTTCTGTACTCACACTTATTCGACTCTTTTCGGGTACTCGCCCGGACAGTTTTTTCGTACTCGCACGGATTCTGTATTTTTTCGGTACTTGCCCGGATGATATCATTTTTCGATCCTCACACTTAATCGACGCTTTTTCGGTACTCGCCCCGACAGTTTTTCGATACTCACACGGATTCTGCCATTTTTCGGTACTCGCCCGAATTCTATCATTTTTCAGAACTCACACTTATTCGACGCATTTCCAGTACTCGCCCTGACAGTTTTTCCATACTCGCACGGATTCTGCCTTTTTGCGATACTCGCTCGGATTATATCATTTTTCAGTAATCACTCTTATTCAACGCATTTCCAGTACTCACCCGGACAGTTTTTCCATACTCGCACGGATTCTGTCTTTTTTCGGTACTTGCCCGGATGATATCATTTTTCGATCCTCACACTTTTTCGACGCTTTTTCGGTACTCGCCCCGACAGTTTTTCGATACTCACACGGATTCTGCCATTTTTCGGTACTCGCCCGCATTCTAGCATTTTTCAGTACTCACACTTATTCGACGCATTTCCAGTACTCGCCCTGACAGTTTTTCCATACTCGCACGGATTCTGCCTTTTTCCGATACTCGCTCGGATTATATCATTTTTCAGTACTCACACTTATTCGACGCATTTCCAGTACTCACCCGGACAGTTTTTCCATACTCGCACGGATTCTGTCTTTTTTCGGTACTTTCCCGGATGATATCATTTTTCGATCCTCACACTTATTCGACGTTTTTTCGGTACTCGCCCCGACAGTTTTTCGATACTCACACGGATTCTGCCATTTTTCGGTACTCGCCCGCATTCTATTATTTTTCAGTACTCACACTTATTCGACGCATTTCCAGTACTCGCCCTGACAGTTTTTCCATACTCGCACGGATTCTGCCTTTTTCCGATACTCGCTCGGATTATATCATTTTTCTGTACTCACACTTATTCGACTCTTTTCGGGTACTCGCCCGGACAGTTTTTTCGTACTCGCACGGATTCTGTATTTTTTCGGTACTTGCCCGGATGATATCATTTTTCGATCCTCACACTTATTCGACGCTTTTTCGGTACTCGCCCCGACAGTTTTTCGATACTCACACGGATTCTGCCATTTTTCGGTACTCGCCCGCATTCTATCATTTTTCAGTACTCACACTTATTCGACGCATTTCCAGTACTCGCCATGACAGTTTTTCCATACTCGCACGGATTCTGCCTTTTTGCGATACTCGCTCGGATTATATCATTTTTCAGTACTCACTCTTATTCGACGCATTTCCAGTACTCACCCGGACAGTTTTTCCATACTCGCACGGATTCTATCTTTTTTCGGTACTTGCCCGTATGATATCATTTTTCGATCCTCACACTTATTCGACGCTTTTTCGGTACTCGCCCCGACAGTTTTTCGATACTCACACGGATTCTGCCATTTCTCGGTACTCGCCCGAATTCTATCATTTTTCAGTACTCACACTTATTCGACGCATTTCCAGTACTCGCCCTGACAGTTTTTCCATACTCGCACGGATTCTGCCTTTTTCCAATACTCGCTCGGATTATATCATTTTTCTGTACTCACACTTATTCGACTCTTTTCGGGTACTCGCCCGGACAGTTTTTCCGTACTCGCACGGATTCTGTCTTTTTTCGGTACTTGCCCGGATGATATCATTTTTCGATCCTCACACTTATTCGACGCTTTTTCGGTACTCGCCCCGACAGTTTTTCGATACTCACACGGATTCTGCCATTTTTCGGTACTCGCCCGAATTCTATCATTTTTCAGAACTCACACTTATTCGACGCATTTCCAGTACTCGCCCTGACAGTTTTTCCATACTCGCACGGATTCTGCCTTTTTGCGATACTCGCTCAGATTATATCATTTTTCAGTAATCACTCTTATTCAACGCATTTCCAGTACTCACCCGGACAGTTTTTCCATACTCGCACGGATTCTGTCTTTTTTCGGTACTTGCCCGGATGATATCATTTTTCGATCCTCACACTTTTTCGACGCTTTTTCGGTACTCGCCCCGACAGTTTTTCGATACTCACACGGATTCTGCCATTTTTCGGTACTCGCCCGCATTCTATCATTTTTCAGTACTCACACTTATTCGACGCATTTCCAGTACTCGCCCTGACAGTTTTTCCATACTCGCACGGATTCTGCCTTTTTGCGATACTCGCTCGGATTATATCATTTTTCTGTACTCTCACTTATTCGACTCTTTTCGGGTACTCGCCCGGACAGTTTTTCCGTACTCGCACGGATTCTGTCTTTTTTCGGTACTTGCCCGGATGATATCATTTTTCGATCCTCACACTTAATCGACGCTTTTTCGGTACTCGCCCCGACAGTTTTTCGATACTCACACGGATTCTGCCATTTTTCGGTACTCGCCCGAATTCTAGCATTTTTCAGTACTGACACTTATTCGACGCATTTCCAGTACTCGCCCTGACAGTTTTTCCATACTCGCACGGATTCTGCCTTTTTCCGATACTCGCTCGGATTATATCATTTTTCAGTACTCACACTTATTCGACGCATTTCCAGTACTCACCCGGACAGTTTTTCCATACTCGCACGGATTCTGTCTTTTTTCGGTACTTTCCCGGATGATATCATTTTTCGATCCTCACACTTATTCGACGTTTTTTCGGTACTCGCCCCGACAGTTTTTCGATACTCACACGGATTCTGCCATTTTTCGGTACTCGCCCGCATTCTATTATTTTTCAGTACTCACACTTATTCGACGCATTTCCAGTACTCGCCCCGACAGTTTTTCGATACTCACACGGATTCTGCCATTTTTCGGTACTCGCTCGCATTCTATTATTTTTCAGTACTCACACTTATTCGACGCATTTCCAGTACGCGCCCTGACAGTTTTTCCATACTCGCACGGATTCTGCCTTTTTCCGATACTCGCTCGGATTATATCATTTTTCTGTACTCACACTTATTCGACTGTTTTCGGGTACTCGCCCGGATAGTTTTTTCTAACTCGCACGGATTCTGTCTTTTTTCGGTACTTACCCGGATGATATCATTTTTCGATACTCACACTTATTCGACGCTTTTTCGGTACTCGCCCCGACAGTTTTTCGATACTCACACGGATTCTGCCATTTTTCGGTACTCGCCCGCATTCTAGCATTTTTCAGTACTCACACTTATTCGACGCATTTCCAGTACTCGCCCTGACAGTTTTTCCATACTCGCACGGATTCTGCCTTTTTCCGATACTCGCTCGGATTATATCATTTTTCAGTACTCACACTTATTCGACGCATTTCCAGTACTCACCCGGACAGTTTTTCCATACTCGCACGGATTCTGTCTTTTTTCGGTACTTTCCCGGATGATATCATTTTTCGATCCTCACACTTATTCGACGTTTTTTCGGTACTCGCCCCGACAGTTTTTCGATACTCACACGGATTCTGCCATTTTTCGGTACTCGCCCGCATTCTATTATTTTTCAGTACTCACACTTATTCGACGCATTTCCAGTACTCGCCCTGACAGTTTTTCCATACTCGCACGGATTCTGCCCTTTACCGATACTCGCTCGGATTATATCATTTTTCTGTACTCACACTTATTCGACTCTTTTCGGGTACTCGCCCGGACAGTTTTTTCGTACTCGCACGGATTCTGTATTTTTTCGGTACTTGCCCGGATGATATCATTTTTCGATCCTCACACTTAATCGACGCTTTTTCGGTACTCGCCCCGACAGTTTTTCGATACTCACACGGATTCTGCCATTTTTCGGTACTCGCCCGAATTCTATCATTTTTCAGAACTCACACTTATTCGACGCATTTCCAGTACTCGCCCTGACAGTTTTTCCATACTCGCACGGATTCTGCCTTTTTGCGATACTCGCTCGGATTATATCATTTTTCAGTACTCACTCTTATTCAACGCATTTCCAGTACTCACCCGGACAGTTTTTCCATACTCGCACGGATTCTGTCTTTTTTCGGTACTTGCCCGGATGATATCATTTTTCGATCCTCACACTTTTTCGACGCTTTTTCGGTACTCGCCCCGACAGTTTTTCGATACTCACACGGATTCTGCCATTTTTCGGTACTCGCCCGCATTCTATCATTTTTCAGTACTCACACTTATTCGACGCATTTCCAGTACTCGCCCTGACAGTTTTTCCATACTCGCACGGATTCTGCCTTTTTGCGATACTCGCTCGGATTATATCATTTTTCTGTACTCTCACTTATTCGACTCTTTTCGGGTACTCGCCCGGACAGTTTTTCCGTACTCGCACGGATTCTGTCTTTTTTCGGTACTTGCCCGGATGATATCATTTTTCGATCCTCACACTTAATCGACGCTTTTTCGGTACTCGCCCCGACAGTTTTTCGATACTCACACGGATTCTGCCATTTTTCGGTACTCGCCCGAATTCTAGCATTTTTCAGTACTGACACTTATTCGACGCATTTCCAGTACTCGCCCTGACAGTTTTTCCATACTCGCACGGATTCTGCCTTTTTCCGATACTCGCTCGGATTATATCATTTTTCAGTACTCACACTTATTCGACGCATTTCCAGTACTCACCCGGACAGTTTTTCCATACTCGCACGGATTCTGTCTTTTTTCGGTACTTTCCCGGATGATATCATTTTTCGATCCTCACACTTATTCGACGTTTTTTCGGTACTCGCCCCGACAGTTTTTCGATACTCACACGGATTCTGCCATTTTTCGGTACTCGCCCGCATTCTATTATTTTTCAGTACTCACACTTATTCGACGCATTTCCAGTACTCGCCCCGACAGTTTTTCGATACTCACACGGATTCTGCCATTTTTCGGTACTCGCTCGCATTCTATTATTTTTCAGTACTCACACTTATTCGACGCATTTCCAGTACGCGCCCTGACAGTTTTTCCATACTCGCACGGATTCTGCCTTTTTCCCATACTCGCTCGGATTATATCATTTTTCTGTACTCACACTTATTCGACTGTTTTCGGGTACTCGCCCGGATAGTTTTTTCTAACTCGCACGGATTCTGTCTTTTTTCGGTACTTACCCGGATGATATCATTTTTCGATACTCACACTTATTCGACGCTTTTTCGGTACTCGCCCCGACAGTTTTTCGATACTCACACGGATTCTGCCATTTTTCGGTACTCGCCCGCATTCTAGCATTTTTCAGTACTCACACTTATTCGACGCATTTCCAGTACTCGCCCTGACAGTTTTTCCATACTCGCACGGATTCTGCCTTTTTCCGATACTCGCTCGGATTATATCATTTTTCAGTACTCACACTTATTCGACGCATTTCCAGTACTCACCCGGACAGTTTTTCCATACTCGCACGGATTCTGTCTTTTTTCGGTACTTTCCCGGATGATATCATTTTTCGATCCTCACACTTATTCGACGTTTTTTCGGTACTCGCCCCGACAGTTTTTCGATACTCACACGGATTCTGCCATTTTTCGGTACTCGCCCGCATTCTATTATTTTTCAGTACTCACACTTATTCGACGCATTTCCAGTACTCGCCCCGACAGTTTTTCGATACTCACACGGATTCTGCCATTTTTCGGTACTCGCTCGCATTCTATTATTTTTCAGTACTCACACTTATTCGACGCATTTCCAGTACGCGCCCTGACAGTTTTTCCATACTCGCACGGATTCTGCCTTTTTCCGATACTCGCTCGGATTATATCATTTTTCTGTACTCACACTTATTCGACTGTTTTCGGGTACTCGCCCGGATAGTTTTTTCTAACTCGCACGGATTCTGTCTTTTTTCGGTACTTACCCGGATGATATCATTTTTCGATACTCACACTTATTCGACGCTTTTTCGGTACTCGCCCCGACAGTTTTTCGATACTCACACGGATTCTGCCATTTTTCGGTACTCGCCCGCATTCTAGCATTTTTCAGTACTCACACTTATTCGACGCATTTCCAGTACTCGCCCTGACAGTTTTTCCATACTCGCACGGATTCTGCCTTTTTCCGATACTCGCTCGGATTATATCATTTTTCAGTACTCACACTTATTCGACGCATTTCCAGTACTCACCCGGACAGTTTTTCCATACTCGCACGGATTCTGTCTTTTTTCGGTACTTTCCCGGATGATATCATTTTTCGATCCTCACACTTATTCGACGTTTTTTCGGTACTCGCCCCGACAGTTTTTCGATACTCACACGGATTCTGCCATTTTTCGGTACTCGCCCGCATTCTATTATTTTTCAGTACTCACACTTATTCGACGCATTTCCAGTACTCGCCCTGACAGTTTTTCCATACTCGCACGGATTCTGCCTTTTTCCGATACTCGCTCGGATTATATCATTTTTCTGTACTCACACTTATTCGACTCTTTTCGGGTACTCGCCCGGACAGTTTTTTCGTACTCGCACGGATTCTGTATTTTTTCGGTTCTTGCCCGGATGATATCATTTTTCGATCCTCACACTTATTCGACGCTTTTTCGGTACTCGCCCCGACAGTTTTTCGATACTCACACGGATTCTGCCATTTTTCGGTACTCGCCCGCATTCTATCATTTTTCAGTACTCACACTTATTCGACGCATTTCCAGTACTCGCCATGACAGTTTTTCCATACTCGCACGGATTCTGCCTTTTTGCGATACTCGCTCGGATTATATCATTTTTCAGTACTCACTCTTATTCGACGCATTTCCAGTACTCACCCGGACAGTTTTTCCATACTCGCACGGATTCTATCTTTTTTCGGTACTTGCCCGTATGATATCATTTTTCGATCCTCACACTTATTCGACGCTTTTTCGGTACTCGCCCCGACAGTTTTTCGATACTCACACGGATTCTGCCATTTCTCGGTACTCGCCCGAATTCTATCATTTTTCAGTACTCACACTTATTCGACGCATTTCCAGTACTCGCCCTGACAGTTTTTCCATACTCGCACGGATTCTGCCTTTTTCCAATACTCGCTCGGATTATATCATTTTTCTGTACTCACACTTATTCGACTCTTTTCGGGTACTCGCCCGGACAGTTTTTCCGTACTCGCACGGATTCTGTCTTTTTTCGGTACTTGCCCGGATGATATCATTTTTCGATCCTCACACTTATTCGACGCTTTTTCGGTACTCGCCCCGACAGTTTTTCGATACTCACACGGATTCTGCCATTTTTCGGTACTCGCCCGAATTCTATCATTTTTCAGAACTCACACTTATTCGACGCATTTCCAGTACTCGCCCTGACAGTTTTTCCATACTCGCACGGATTCTGCCTTTTTGCGATACTCGCTCGGATTATATCATTTTTCAGTACTCACTCTTATTCAACGCATTTCCAGTACTCACCCGGACAGTTTTTCCATACTCGCACGGATTCTGTCTTTTTTCGGTACTTGCCCGGATGATATCATTTTTCGATCCTCACACTTTTTCGACGCTTTTTCGGTACTCGCCCCGACAGTTTTTCGATACTCACACGGATTCTGCCATTTTTCGGTACTCGCCCGCATTCTATCATTTTTCAGTACTCACACTTATTCGACGCATTTCCAGTACTCGCCCGGACAGTTTTTCCATACTCGCACGGATTCTGTCTTTTTTCGGTACTTGCCCGGATGATATCATTTTTCGATCCTCACACTTTTTCGACGCTTTTTCGGTACTCGCCCCGACAGTTTTTCGATACTCACACGGATTCTGCCATTTTTCGGTACTCGCCCGCATTCTATCATTTTTCAGTACTCACACTTATTCGACGCATTTCCAGTACTCGCCCTGACAGTTTTTCCATACTCGCACGGATTCTGCCTTTTTCCGATACTCGCTCGGATTATATCATTTTTCTGTACTCACACTTATTCGACTCTTTTCGGGTACTCGCCCGGACAGTTTTTCCGTACTCGCACGGATTCTGTCTTTTTTCGGTACTTGCCCGGATGATATCATTTTTCGATCCTCACACTTATTCGACGCTTTTTCGGTACTCGCCCCGACAGTTTTTCGATACTCACACGGATTCTGCCATTTTTCGGTGCTCGCCCGCATTCTATTAATTTTCAGTACTCACACTTATTCGACGCATTTCCAGTACTCGCCCTGACAACTTTTCCATACTCGCATGGATTCTGCCTTTTTCCGATACTCGCTCGGATTATATCATTTTTCTGTAATCACACTTATTCGACTCTTTTCGGGTACTCGCCCGGACAGTTTTTCCGTACTCGCACGGATTCTGTCTTTTTTCGGTACTTGCCCGGATGATATCATTTTTCGATCCTCACACTTATTCGACGCTTTTTCGGTACTCGCCCCGACAGTTTTTCGATACTCACACGGATTCTGCAATTTTTCGGTACACGCCTGCATTCTATCATTTTTCAGTACTCACACTTATTCGACGCATTTCCAGTACTCGCCCTGACAGTTTTTCCATACTCGCACGGATTCTGCCTTTTTCCGATACTCGCTCGGATTATATCATTTTTCTGTACTCACACTTATTCGACTCTTTTCGGGTACTCGCCCGGACAGTTTTTCTGTACTCGCACGGATTCTGTCTTTTTTCGGTACTTGCCCGGATGATATCATTTTTCGATCCTCACACTTATTCGACGCTTTTTCGGTACTCGCCCCGACAGTTTTTCGATACTCACACGGATTCTGCCATTTTTCGGTACTCGCCCGAATTCAATGATTTTTCAGACTCACACTTATTCAACGCATTTCCAGTACTCGCCCTGACAGTTTTTCCATACTCGCACGGATTCTGCCTTTTTGCGATACTCGCTCGGATTATATCATTTTTCTGTACTCTCACTTATTCGACTCTTTTCGGGTACTCGCCCGGACAGTTTTTCCGTACTCGCACGGATTCTGTCTTTTTTCGGTACTTGCCCGGATGATATCATTTTTCGATCCTCACACTTAATCGACGCTTTTTCGGTACTCGCCCCGACAGTTTTTCGATACTCACACGGATTCTGCCATTTTTCGGTACTCGCCCGAATTCTAGCATTTTTCAGTACTGACACTTATTCGACGCATTTCCAGTACTCGCCCTGACAGTTTTTCCATACTCGCACGGATTCTGCCTTTTTCCGATACTCGCTCGGATTATATCATTTTTCAGTACTCACACTTATTCGACGCATTTCCAGTACTCACCCGGACAGTTTTTCCATACTCGCACGGATTCTGTCTTTTTTCGGTACTTTCCCGGATGATATCATTTTTCGATCCTCACACTTATTCGACGTTTTTTCGGTACTCGCCCCGACAGTTTTTCGATACTCACACGGATTCTGCCATTTTTCGGTACTCGCCCGCATTCTATTATTTTTCAGTACTCACACTTATTCGACGCATTTCCAGTACTCGCCCCGACAGTTTTTCGATACTCACACGGATTCTGCCATTTTTCGGTACTCGCTCGCATTCAATTATTTTTCAGTACTCACACTTATTCGACGCATTTCCAGTACGCGCCCTGACAGTTTTTCCATACTCGCACGGATTCTGCCTTTTTCCCATACTCGCTCGGATTATATCATTTTTCTGTACTCACACTTATTCGACTGTTTTCGGGTACTCGCCCGGATAGTTTTTTCTAACTCGCACGGATTCTGTCTTTTTTCGGTACTTACCCGGATGATATCATTTTTCGATACTCACACTTATTCGACGCTTTTTCGGTACTCGCCCCGACAGTTTTTCGATACTCACACGGATTCTGCCATTTTTCGGTACTCGCCCGCATTCTAGCATTTTTCAGTACTCACACTTATTCGACGCATTTCCAGTACTCGCCCTGACAGTTTTTCCATACTCGCACGGATTCTGCCTTTTTCCGATACTCGCTCGGATTATATCATTTTTCAGTACTCACACTTATTCGACGCATTTCCAGTACTCACCCGGACAGTTTTTCCATACTCGCACGGATTCTGTCTTTTTTCGGTACTTTCCCGGATGATATCATTTTTCGATCCTCACACTTATTCGACGTTTTTTCGGTACTCGCCCCGACAGTTTTTCGATACTCACACGGATTCTGCCATTTTTCGGTACTCGCCCGCATTCTATTATTTTTCAGTACTCACACTTATTCGACGCATTTCCAGTACTCGCCCCGACAGTTTTTCGATACTCACACGGATTCTGCCATTTTTCGGTACTCGCTCGCATTCTATTATTTTTCAGTACTCACACTTATTCGACGCATTTCCAGTACGCGCCCTGACAGTTTTTCCATACTCGCACGGATTCTGCCTTTTTCCGATACTCGCTCGGATTATATCATTTTTCTGTACTCACACTTATTCGACTGTTTTCGGGTACTCGCCCGGATAGTTTTTTCTAACTCGCACGGATTCTGTCTTTTTTCGGTACTTACCCGGATGATATCATTTTTCGATACTCACACTTATTCGACGCTTTTTCGGTACTCGCCCCGACAGTTTTTCGATACTCACACGGATTCTGCCATTTTTCGGTACTCGCCCGCATTCTAGCATTTTTCAGTACTCACACTTATTCGACGCATTTCCAGTACTCGCCCTGACAGTTTTTCCATACTCGCACGGATTCTGCCTTTTTCCGATACTCGCTCGGATTATATCATTTTTCAGTACTCACACTTATTCGACGCATTTCCAGTACTCACCCGGACAGTTTTTCCATACTCGCACGGATTCTGTCTTTTTTCGGTACTTTCCCGGATGATATCATTTTTCGATCCTCACACTTATTCGACGTTTTTTCGGTACTCGCCCCGACAGTTTTTCGATACTCACACGGATTCTGCCATTTTTCGGTACTCGCCCGCATTCTATTATTTTTCAGTACTCACACTTATTCGACGCATTTCCAGTACTCGCCCTGACAGTTTTTCCATACTCGCACGGATTCTGCCTTTTTCCGATACTCGCTCGGATTATATCATTTTTCTGTACTCACACTTATTCGACTCTTTTCGGGTACTCGCCCGGACAGTTTTTTCGTACTCGCACGGATTCTGTATTTTTTCGGTTCTTGCCCGGATGATATCATTTTTCGATCCTCACACTTATTCGACGCTTTTTCGGTACTCGCCCCGACAGTTTTTCGATACTCACACGGATTCTGCCATTTTTCGGTACTCGCCCGCATTCTATCATTTTTCAGTACTCACACTTATTCGACGCATTTCCAGTACTCGCCATGACAGTTTTTCCATACTCGCACGGATTCTGCCTTTTTGCGATACTCGCTCGGATTATATCATTTTTCAGTACTCACTCTTATTCGACGCATTTCCAGTACTCACCCGGACAGTTTTTCCATACTCGCACGGATTCTGCCTTTTTGCGATACTCACTCGGATTATATCATTTTTCTGTACTCTCACTTATTCGACTCTTTTCGGGTACTCGCCCGGACAGTTTTTCCGTACTCGCACGGATTCTGTCTTTTTTCGGTACTTGCCCGGATGATATCATTTTTCGATCCTCACACTTATTCGACTCTTTTTCGGTACTCGCCCCGACAGTTTTTCGATACTCACACGGATTCTGCCATTTTTCGGTACTCGCCCGCATTCTATCATTTTTCAGTACTCACACTTATTCGACGCATTTCCAGTACTCGCCCGGACAGTTTTTCCATACTCGCACGGATTCTGTCATTTTTCGGTACTTGCCCGGATGATATCATTTTTCGATCCTCACACTTATTCGACGCTTTTTCGGTACTCGCCCCGACAGTTTTTCGATACTCACACGGATTCTGCCATTTTTCGGTACTCGCCCGCATTCTATCATTTTTCAGTACTCACACTTATTCGACGCATTTCCAGTACTCGCCCGGACAGTTTTTCCATACTCGCACGGATTCTGTCTTTTTTCGGTACTTGCCCGGATGATATCATTTTTCGATCCTCACACTTTTTCGACGCTTTTTCGGTACTCGCCCCGACAGTTTTTCGATACTCACACGGATTCTGCCATTTTTCGGTACTCGCCCGCATTCTATCATTTTTCAGTACTCACACTTATTCGACGCATTTCCAGTACTCGCCCTGACAGTTTTTCCATACTCGCACGGATTCTGTCTTTTTTCGGTACTTTCCCGGATGATATCATTTTTCGATCCTCACACTTATTCGACGTTTTTTCGGTACTCGCCCCGACAGTTTTTCGATACTCACACGGATTCTGCCATTTTTCGGTACTCGCCCGCATTCTATTATTTTTCAGTACTCACACTTATTCGACGCATTTCCAGTACGCGCCCTGACAGTTTTTCCATACTCGCACGGATTCTGCCTTTTTCCGATACTCGCTCGGATTATATCATTTTTCTGTACTCACACTTATTCGACTGTTTTCGGGTACTCGCCCGGATAGTTTTTTCTAAC
This sequence comes from Vitis vinifera, assembly GCF_030704535.1. Taxonomy (NCBI): domain Eukaryota; kingdom Viridiplantae; phylum Streptophyta; class Magnoliopsida; order Vitales; family Vitaceae; genus Vitis; species Vitis vinifera. The sequence goes on along the minus strand of NC_081823.1, from coordinate 16,603,135 downwards.
TCGCACGGATTCTGTCTTTTTTCGGTACTTACCCGGATGATATCATTTTTCGATACTCACACTTATTCGACGCTTTTTCGGTACTCGCCCCGACAGTTTTTCGATACTCACACGGATTCTGCCATTTTTCGGTACTCGCCCGCATTCTAGCATTTTTCAGTACTCACACTTATTCGACGCATTTCCAGTACTCGCCCTGACAGTTTTTCCATACTCGCACGGATTCTGCCTTTTTCCGATACTCGCTCGGATTATATCATTTTTCAGTACTCACACTTATTCGACGCATTTCCAGTACTCACCCGGACAGTTTTTCCATACTCGCACGGATTCTGTCTTTTTTCGGTACTTTCCCGGATGATATCATTTTTCGATCCTCACACTTATTCGACGTTTTTTCGGTACTCGCCCCGACAGTTTTTCGATACTCACACGGATTCTGCCATTTTTCGGTACTCGCCCGCATTCTATTATTTTTCAGTACTCACACTTATTCGACGCATTTCCAGTACTCGCCCTGACAGTTTTTCCATACTCGCACGGATTCTGCCTTTTTCCGATACTCGCTCGGATTATATCATTTTTCTGTACTCACACTTATTCGACTCTTTTCGGGTACTCGCCCGGACAGTTTTTTCGTACTCGCACGGATTCTGTATTTTTTCGGTTCTTGCCCGGATGATATCATTTTTCGATCCTCACACTTATTCGACGCTTTTTCGGTACTCGCCCCGACAGTTTTTCGATACTCACACGGATTCTGCCATTTTTCGGTACTCGCCCGCATTCTATCATTTTTCAGTACTCACACTTATTCGACGCATTTCCAGTACTCGCCATGACAGTTTTTCCATACTCGCACGGATTCTGCCTTTTTGCGATACTCGCTCGGATTATATCATTTTTCAGTACTCACTCTTATTCGACGCATTTCCAGTACTCACCCGGACAGTTTTTCCATACTCGCACGGATTCTGCCTTTTTGCGATACTCACTCGGATTATATCATTTTTCTGTACTCTCACTTATTCGACTCTTTTCGGGTACTCGCCCGGACAGTTTTTCCGTACTCGCACGGATTCTGTCTTTTTTCGGTACTTGCCCGGATGATATCATTTTTCGATCCTCACACTTATTCGACTCTTTTTCGGTACTCGCCCCGACAGTTTTTCGATACTCACACGGATTCTGCCATTTTTCGGTACTCGCCCGCATTCTATCATTTTTCAGTACTCACACTTATTCGACGCATTTCCAGTACTCGCCCGGACAGTTTTTCCATACTCGCACGGATTCTGTCATTTTTCGGTACTTGCCCGGATGATATCATTTTTCGATCCTCACACTTATTCGACGCTTTTTCGGTACTCGCCCCGACAGTTTTTCGATACTCACACGGATTCTGCCATTTTTCGGTACTCGCCCGCATTCTATCATTTTTCAGTACTCACACTTATTCGACGCATTTCCAGTACTCGCCCGGACAGTTTTTCCATACTCGCACGGATTCTGTCTTTTTTCGGTACTTGCCCGGATGATATCATTTTTCGATCCTCACACTTTTTCGACGCTTTTTCGGTACTCGCCCCGACAGTTTTTCGATACTCACACGGATTCTGCCATTTTTCGGTACTCGCCCGCATTCTATCATTTTTCAGTACTCACACTTATTCGACGCATTTCCAGTACTCGCCCTGACAGTTTTTCCATACTCGCACGGATTCTGCCTTTTTCCGATATTCGCTCGGATTATATCATTTTTCTGTACTCACACTTATTCGACTCTTTTCGGGTACTCGCCCGGACAGTTTTTCCGTACTCGCACGGATTCTGTCTTTTTTCGGTACTTGCCCGGATGATATCATTTTTCGATCCTCACACTTATTCGACGCTTTTTCGGTACTCGCCCCGACAGTTTTTCGATACTCACACGGATTCTGCCATTTTTCGGTGCTCGCCCGCATTCTATTAATTTTCAGTACTCACACTTATTCGACGCATTTCCAGTACTCGCCCTGACAACTTTTCCATACTCGCATGGATTCTGCCTTTTTCCGATACTCGCTCGGATTATATCATTTTTCTGTAATCACACTTATTCGACTCTTTTCGGGTACTCGCCCGGACAGTTTTTCCGTACTCGCACGGATTCTGTCTTTTTTCGGTACTTGCCCGGATGATATCATTTTTCGATCCTCACACTTATTCGACGCTTTTTCGGTACTCGCCCCGACAGTTTTTCGATACTCACACGGATTCTGCAATTTTTCGGTACACGCCTGCATTCTATCATTTTTCAGTACTCACACTTATTCGACGCATTTCCAGTACTCGCCCTGACAGTTTTTCCATACTCGCACGGATTCTGCCTTTTTCCGATACTCGCTCGGATTATATCATTTTTCTGTACTCACACTTATTCGACTCTTTTCGGGTACTCGCCCGGACAGTTTTTCTGTACTCGCACGGATTCTGTCTTTTTTCGGTACTTGCCCGGATGATATCATTTTTCGATCCTCACACTTATTCGACGCTTTTTCGGTACTCGCCCCGACAGTTTTTCGATACTCACACGGATTCTGCCATTTTTCGGTACTCGCCCGAATTCAATGATTTTTCAGACTCACACTTATTCAACGCATTTCCAGTACTCGCCCTGACAGTTTTTCCATACTCGCACGGATTCTGCCTTTTTGCGATACTCGCTCGGATTATATCATTTTTCTGTACTCTCACTTATTCGACTCTTTTCGGGTACTCGCCCGGACAGTTTTTCCGTACTCGCACGGATTCTGTCTTTTTTCGGTACTTGCCCGGATGATATCATTTTTCGATCCTCACACTTAATCGACGCTTTTTCGGTACTCGCCCCGACAGTTTTTCGATACTCACACGGATTCTGCCATTTTTCGGTACTCGCCCGAATTCTAGCATTTTTCAGTACTGACACTTATTCGACGCATTTCCAGTACTCGCCCTGACAGTTTTTCCATACTCGCACGGATTCTGCCTTTTTCCGATACTCGCTCGGATTATATCATTTTTCAGTACTCACACTTATTCGACGCATTTCCAGTACTCACCCGGACAGTTTTTCCATACTCGCACGGATTCTGTCTTTTTTCGGTACTTTCCCGGATGATATCATTTTTCGATCCTCACACTTATTCGACGTTTTTTCGGTACTCGCCCCGACAGTTTTTCGATACTCACACGGATTCTGCCATTTTTCGGTACTCGCCCGCATTCTATTATTTTTCAGTACTCACACTTATTCGACGCATTTCCAGTACTCGCCCTGACAGTTTTTCCATACTCGCACGGATTCTGCCTTTTTCCGATACTCGCTCGGATTATATCATTTTTCTGTACTCACACTTATTCGACTCTTTTCGGGTACTCGCCCGGACAGTTTTTTCGTACTCGCACGGATTCTGTATTTTTTCGGTTCTTGCCCGGATGATATCATTTTTCGATCCTCACACTTATTCGACGCTTTTTCGGTACTCGCCCCGACAGTTTTTCGATACTCACACGGATTCTGCCATTTTTCGGTACTCGCCCGCATTCTATCATTTTTCAGTACTCACACTTATTCGACGCATTTCCAGTACTCGCCATGACAGTTTTTCCATACTCGCACGGATTCTGCCTTTTTGCGATACTCGCTCGGATTATATCATTTTTCAGTACTCACTCTTATTCGACGCATTTCCAGTACTCACCCGGACAGTTTTTCCATACTCGCACGGATTCTATCTTTTTTCGGTACTTGCCCGTATGATATCATTTTTCGATCCTCACACTTATTCGACGCTTTTTCGGTACTCGCCCCGACAGTTTTTCGATACTCACACGGATTCTGCCATTTCTCGGTACTCGCCCGAATTCTATCATTTTTCAGTACTCACACTTATTCGACGCATTTCCAGTACTCGCCCTGACAGTTTTTCCATACTCGCACGGATTCTGCCTTTTTCCAATACTCGCTCGGATTATATCATTTTTCTGTACTCACACTTATTCGACTCTTTTCGGGTACTCGCCCGGACAGTTTTTCCGTACTCGCACGGATTCTGTCTTTTTTCGGTACTTGCCCGGATGATATCATTTTTCGATCCTCACACTTATTCGACGCTTTTTCGGTACTCGCCCCGACAGTTTTTCGATACTCACACGGATTCTGCCATTTTTCGGTACTCGCCCGAATTCTATCATTTTTCAGAACTCACACTTATTCGACGCATTTCCAGTACTCGCCCTGACAGTTTTTCCATACTCGCACGGATTCTGCCTTTTTGCGATACTCGCTCGGATTATATCATTTTTCAGTACTCACTCTTATTCAACGCATTTCCAGTACTCACCCGGACAGTTTTTCCATACTCGCACGGATTCTGTCTTTTTTCGGTACTTGCCCGGATGATATCATTTTTCGATCCTCACACTTTTTCGACGCTTTTTCGGTACTCGCCCCGACAGTTTTTCGATACTCACACGGATTCTGCCATTTTTCGGTACTCGCCCGCATTCTATCATTTTTCAGTACTCACACTTATTCGACGCATTTCCAGTACTCGCCCTGACAGTTTTTCCATACTCGCACGGATTCTGCCTTTTTGCGATACTCACTCGGATTATATCATTTTTCTGTACTCTCACTTATTCGACTCTTTTCGGGTACTCGCCCGGACAGTTTTTCCGTACTCGCACGGATTCTGTCTTTTTTCGGTACTTGCCCGGATGATATCATTTTTCGATCCTCACACTTATTCGACTCTTTTTCGGTACTCGCCCCGACAGTTTTTCGATACTCACACGGATTCTGCCATTTTTCGGTACTCGCCCGCATTCTATCATTTTTCAGTACTCACACTTATTCGACGCATTTCCAGTACTCGCCCGGACAGTTTTTCCATACTCGCACGGATTCTGTCATTTTTCGGTACTTGCCCGGATGATATCATTTTTCGATCCTCACACTTATTCGACGCTTTTTCGGTACTCGCCCCGACAGTTTTTCGATACTCACACGGATTCTGCCATTTTTCGGTACTCGCCCGCATTCTATCATTTTTCAGTACTCACACTTATTCGACGCATTTCCAGTACTCGCCCGGACAGTTTTTCCATACTCGCACGGATTCTGTCTTTTTTCGGTACTTGCCCGGATGATATCATTTTTCGATCCTCACACTTTTTCGACGCTTTTTCGGTACTCGCCCCGACAGTTTTTCGATACTCACACGGATTCTGCCATTTTTCGGTACTCGCCCGCATTCTATCATTTTTCAGTACTCACACTTATTCGACGCATTTCCAGTACTCGCCCTGACAGTTTTTCCATACTCGCACGGATTCTGCCTTTTTCCGATATTCGCTCGGATTATATCATTTTTCTGTACTCACACTTATTCGACTCTTTTCGGGTACTCGCCCGGACAGTTTTTCCGTACTCGCACGGATTCTGTCTTTTTTCGGTACTTGCCCGGATGATATCATTTTTCGATCCTCACACTTATTCGACGCTTTTTCGGTACTCGCCCCGACAGTTTTTCGATACTCACACGGATTCTGCCATTTTTCGGTGCTCGCCCGCATTCTATTAATTTTCAGTACTCACACTTATTCGACGCATTTCCAGTACTCGCCCTGACAACTTTTCCATACTCGCATGGATTCTGCCTTTTTCCGATACTCGCTCGGATTATATCATTTTTCTGTAATCACACTTATTCGACTCTTTTCGGGTACTCGCCCGGACAGTTTTTCCGTACTCGCACGGATTCTGTCTTTTTTCGGTACTTGCCCGGATGATATCATTTTTCGATCCTCACACTTATTCGACGCTTTTTCGGTACTCGCCCCGACAGTTTTTCGATACTCACACGGATTCTGCAATTTTTCGGTACACGCCTGCATTCTATCATTTTTCAGTACTCACACTTATTCGACGCATTTCCAGTACTCGCCCTGACAGTTTTTCCATACTCGCACGGATTCTGCCTTTTTCCGATACTCGCTCGGATTATATCATTTTTCTGTACTCACACTTATTCGACTCTTTTCGGGTACTCGCCCGGACAGTTTTTCTGTACTCGCACGGATTCTGTCTTTTTTCGGTACTTGCCCGGATGATATCATTTTTCGATCCTCACACTTATTCGACGCTTTTTCGGTACTCGCCCCGACAGTTTTTCGATACTCACACGGATTCTGCCATTTTTCGGTACTCGCCCGAATTCAATGATTTTTCAGACTCACACTTATTCAACGCACTTCCAGTACTCGCCCGGACAGTTTATCCATACTCGCACGGATTCTGTCTTTTTTCGGTACTTGCCCTGATGATATCATTTTGCGATCCTCACACTTATTCGACGCTTTTTCGGTACTCGGCCCGACAGTTTTTCGATACTCACACGGATTCTGCCATTTTTCGGTACTCGCCCGCATTCTATCATTTTTCAGTACTCACACTTATTCGACGCATTTCCAGTACTCGCCCTGACAGTTTTTCCATACTCGCACGGATTCTGCCTTTTTGCGATACTCGCTCGGATTATATCATTTTTCAGTACTCACTCTTATTCAACGCATTTCCAGTACTCACCCGCACAGTTTTTCCATACTCGCACGGATTCTGTCTTTTTTCGGTACTTGCCCGTATGATATCATTTTTCGATCCTCACACTTATTCGACGCTTTTTCGGTACTCGCCCAGACAGTTTTTCGATACTCACACGGATTCTGCCATTTTTCGGTACTCGCTCGCATTCTATTATTTTTCAGTACTCACACTTATTCGACGCATTTCCAGTACTCGCCCTGACAGTTTTTCCATACTCGCACGAATTGTGCCTTTTTCCGATACTCGCTCGGATTATATCATTTTTGTGTACTCACACTTATTCGACTCCTTTCGGGTACTCGCCCGAACAGTTTTTCCATACTCGCACGGATTCTGCCTTTTTTCGGTACTTGTCCGGATGATATCATTTTTCGATCCTCACACTTATTCGACGCTTTTTCGGTACTCGCCCCGACAGTTTTTAGATACTCACACGGATTCTGCCATTTTTCGGTACTCGCTCGCATTCTTTTATTTTTCAGTACTCACACTTATTCGACGCATTTCCAGTACTCGCCCTGACAGTTTTTCCATACTCGCACGGATTCTGCCTTTTTCTGATACTCGCTCGGATTATATCATTTTTCAGTACTCACACTTATTCGACGCATTTCCAGTACTCACCCGGACAGTTTTTCCATACTCGCACAGATTCTGTCTTTTTTCGGTACTTGCCCGGATGATATCATTTTTCGATCCTCACACTTATTCGACGCTTTTTCGGTACTCGCCCCGACAGTTTTTCGATACTCACACGGATTCTGCCATTTTTCGGTGCTCGCCCGCATTCTATTAATTTTCAGTACTCACACTTATTCGACGCATTTCCAGTACTCGCCCTGACAACTTTTCCATACTCGCATGGATTCTGCCTTTTTCCGATACTCGCTCGGATTACATCATTTTTCTGTACTCACACTTATTCGACTCTTTTCGGGTACTCGCCCGGACAGTTTTTCCGTACTCGCACGGATTCTGTCTTTTTTCGGTACTTGCCTGGATGATATCATTTTTCGATCCTCACACTTATTCGACGCTTTTTCGGTACTCGCCCCGACAGTTTTTCGATACTCAAACGGATTCTGCAATTTTTCGGTACTCGCCTGCATTCTATCATTTTTCAGTACTCACACTTATTCGACGCATTTCCAGTACTCGCCCTGACAGTTTTTCCATACTCACACGGATTCTGCCTTTTTCCGATACTCGCTCGGATTATATCATTTTTCTGTACTCACACTTATTCGACGCTTTTTCGGTACTCGCCCCGACAGTTTTTCGATACTCACACGGATTCTGCAATTTTTCGGTACTCGCCCGCATTCTATTATTTTTCAGTACTCACACTTATTCGACGCATTTCCAGTACTCGCCCTGACAGTTTTTCCATACTCGCACGGATTCTGCCTTTTTCCGATAATCGCTCGGATTATATCATTTTTCAGTACTCACACTTATTCGACGCATTTCCAGTACTCTCCCGGACAGTTTTTCCATACTCGCACGGATTCTGTTTTCTTTCGGTACTTGGCCGGATGATATCATTTTTCGATCCTCACACTTATTCGACGCTTTTTCGGTACTCGCCCCGACAGTTTTTCGATACTCACACGGATTCTGCCATTTTTCGGTACTCGCTCGCATTCTTTTATTTTTCAGTACTCACACTTATTCGACGCATTTCCAGTACTCGCCCTGACAGTTTTTCCATACTCGCACGGATTCTGCCTTTTTCTGATACTCGCTCGGATTATATCATTTTTCAGTACTCACACTTATTCGACGCATTTCCAGTACTCACCCGGACAGTTTTTCCATACTCGCACGGATTCTGTTTTTTTTCGGTACTTGCCCGGATGATATCATTTTTCGATCCTCACACTTATTCGACGCTTTTTCGGTACTCGCCTCGACAGTTTTTCGATACTCACACGGATTCTGCCATTTTTCGGTGCTCGCTCGCATTCTTTTATTTTTCAGTACTCACACTTATTCGACGCATTTCCAGTACTCGCCCTGACAGTTTTTCCATACTCGCACGGATTCTGCCTTTTTCTGATACTCGCTCGGATTATATCATTTTTCAGTACTCACACTTATTCGACGCATTTCCAGTACTCACCCGGACAGTTTTTCCATACTCGCACGGATTCTGTTTTTTTTCGGTACTTGCCCGGATGATATCATTTTTCGATCCTCACACTTATTCGACGCTTTTTCGGTACTCGCCCCGACAGTTTTTCGATACTCACACGGATTCTGCCATTTTTCGGTGCTCGCCCGCATTCTATTATTTTTCAGTACTCACACTTATTCGACGCATTTCCAGTACTCGCCCTGACAACTTTTCCATACTCGCATGGATTCTGCCTTTTTCCGATACTCGCTCGGATTATATCATTTTTCTGTACTCACACTTATTCGACTCCTTTCGGGCACTCGCCCGGACAGTTTTTCCATACTCGCACGGATTCTGCCTTTTTTCGGTACTTGTCCGGATGATATCATTTTTCGATCCTCACACTTATTCGACGCTTTTTCGGTACTCGCCCCGACAGTTTTTCGATACTCACACGGATTCTGCCATTTTTCGGTACTCGCCCGCATTCTATCATTTTTCAGTACTCACACTTATTCGACGCATTTCCAGTACTCGCCCGGACAGTTTTTCCATACTCGCACGGATTCTGTCTTTTTTCGGTACTTGCCCGGATGATATCATTTTTCGATCCTCACACTTTTTCGACGCTTTTTCGGTACTCGCCCCGACAGTTTTTCGATACTCACACGGATTCTGCCATTTTTCGGTACTCGCCCGCATTCTATCATTTTTCAGTACTCACACTTATTCGACGCATTTCCAGTACTCGCCCTGACAGTTTTTCCATACTCGCACGGATTCTGCCTATTTCCGATACTCGCTCGGATCATATCATTTTTCTGTACTCACACTTATTCGACTCTTTTCGGGTACTCGCCCGGACAGTTTTTCCGTACTCGCACGGATTCTGTCTTTTTTCGGTACTTGCCCGGATGATATGATTTTTCGATCCTCACACTTATTCGACGCTTTTTCGGTACTCGCCCCGACAGTTTTTCGATACTCATACGGATTCTGCCATTTTTCGGTACTCGCCCGCATTCTATCATTTTTCAGTACTCACACTTATTCGACGCATTTCCAGTACTCGCCCGGACAGTTTTTCCATACTCGCACGGATTCTGTCTTTTTTCGGTACTTGCCCGTATGATATCATTTTTCGATCCTCACACTTTTTCGACGCTTTTTCGGTACTCGCGCCGACAGTTTTTCGATACTCACACGGATTCTGCCATTTTTCGGTACTCGCCCGCATTCTATCATTTTTCAGTACTCACACTTATTCGACGCATTTCCAGTACTCGCCCTGACAGTTTTTCCATACTCGCACGGATTCTGCCTTTTTCCGATACTCGCTCGGATTATATCATTTTTCAGTACTCACACTTATTCGACGCATTTCCAGTACTCTCCCGGACAGTTTTTCCATACTCGCACGGATTCTGTTTTCTTTCGGTACTTGCCCGGATGATATCATTTTTCGATCCTCACACTTATTCGACGCTTTTTCGGTACTCGCCCCGACAGTTTTTCGATACTCACACGGATTCTGCCATTTTTCGGTGCTCGCCCGCATTCTATTATTTTTCAGTACTCACACTTATTCGACGCATTTCCAGTACTCGCCCTGACAACTTTTCCATACTCGCATGGATTCTGCCTTTTTCCGATACTCGCTCGGATTATATCATTTTTCTGTACTCACACTTATTCGACTCCTTTCGGGCACTCGCCCGGACAGTTTTTCCATACTCGCACGGATTCTGCCTTTTTTCGGTACTTGTCCGGATGATATCATTTTTCGATCCTCACACTTATTCGACGCTTTTTCGGTACTCGCCCCGACAGTTTTTCGATACTCACACGGATTCTGCCATTTTTCGGTACTCGCCCGCATTCTATCATTTTTCAGTACTCACTCTTATTCGACGCATTTCCAGTACTCGCCCGGACAGTTTTTCCATACTCGCACGGATTCTGTCATTTTTCGGTACTTGCCCGGATGATATCATTTTTCGATCCTCACACTTATTCGACGCTTTCTCGGTACTCGCCCCGACAGTTTTTCGATACTCACACGGATTCTGCCATTTTTCGGTACTCGCCCGCATTCTATCATTTTTCAGTACTCACACTTATTCGACGCATTTCCAGTACTCGCCCGGACAGTTTTTCCATACTCGCACGGATTCTGTCTTTTTTCGGTACTTGCCCGTATGATATCATTTTTCGATCCTCACACTTTTTCGACGCTTTTTCGGTACTCGCGCCGACAGTTTTTCGATACTCACACGGATTCTGCCATTTTTCGGTACTCGCCCGCATTCTATCATTTTTCAGTACTCACACTTATTCGACGCATTTCCAGTACTCGCCCTGACAGTTTTTCCATACTCGCACGGATTCTGCCTTTTTCCGATACTCGCTCGGATTATATCATTTTTCAGTACTCACACTTATTCGACGCATTTCCAGTACTCTCCCGGACAGTTTTTCCATACTCGCACGGATTCTGTTTTCTTTCGGTACTTGCCCGGATGATATCATTTTTCGATCCTCACACTTATTCGACGCTTTTTCGGTACTCGCCCCGACAGTTTTTCGATACTCACACGGATTCTGCCATTTTTCGGTGCTCGCCCGCATTCTATTATTTTTCAGTACTCACACTTATTCGACGCATTTCCAGTACTCGCCCTGACAACTTTTCCATACTCGCATGGATTCTGCCTTTTTCCGATACTCGCTCGGATTATATCATTTTTCTGTACTCACACTTATTCGACTCCTTTCGGGCACTCGCCCGGACAGTTTTTCCATACTCGCACGGATTCTGCCTTTTTTCGGTACTTGTCCGGATGATATCATTTTTCGATCCTCACACTTATTCGACGCTTTTTCGGTACTCGCCCCGACAGTTTTTCGATACTCACACGGATTCTGCAATTTTTCGGTACTCGCCCGCATTCTATCATTTTTCAGTACTCACACTTATTCGACGCATTTCCAGTACTCGCCCGGACAGTTTTTCCATACTCGCACGGATTCTGTCTTTTTTCGGTACTTGCCCGGATGATATCATTTTTCGATCCTCACACTTTTTCGACGCTTTTTCGGTACTCGCCCCGACAGTTTTTCGATACTCACACGGATTCTGCCATTTTTCGGTACTCGCCCGCATTCTATCATTTTTCAGTACTCACACTTATTCGACGCATTTCCAGTACTCGCCCTGACAGTTTTTCCATACTCGCACGGATTCTGCCTATTTCCGATACTCGCTCGGATCATATCATTTTTCTGTACTCACACTTATTCGACTCTTTTCGGGTACTCGCCCGGACAGTTTTTCCGTACTCGCACGGATTCTGTCTTTTTTCGGTACTTGCCCGGATGATATCATTTTTCGATCCTCACACTTATTCGACGCTTTTTCGGTACTCGCCCCGACAGTTTTTCGATACTCATACGGATTCTGCCATTTTTCGGTACTCGCCCGCATTCTATCATTTTTCAGTACTCACACTTATTCGACGCATTTCCAGTACTCGCCCGGACAGTTTTTCCATACTCGCACGGATTCTGTCTTTTTTCGGTACTTGCCCGTATGATATCATTTTTCGATCCTCACACTTATTCGACGCTTTTTCGGTACTCGCCCCGACAGTTTTTCGATACTCACACGGAATCTGCCATTTTTCGGTACTCGCTCGCATTCTATTATTTTTCAGTACTCACACTTATTCGACGCATTTCCAGTACTCGCCCTGACAGTTTTTCCATACTCGCACGAATTGTGCCTTTTTCCGATACTCGCTCGGATTATATCATTTTTGTGTACTCACACTTATTCGACTCCTTTCGGGTACTCGCCCGGACAGTTTTTCCATACTCGCACGGATTCTGCCTTTTTTCGGTACTTGTCCGGATGATATCATTTTTCGATCCTCACACTTATCCGACGCTTTTTCGGTACTCGCCCCGACAGTTTTTCGATACTCACACGGATTCTGCCATTTTTCGGTACTCGCCCGCATTCTATCATTTTTCAGTACTCACACTTATTCGACGCATTTCCAGTACTCGCCCGGACTGTTTTTCCATACTCGCACGGATTCTGTCTTTTTTCGGTACTTGCCCGTATGATATCATTTTTCGATCCTCACACCTTTTCGACGCTTTTTCGGTACTCGCCCCGACAGTTTTTCGATACTCACACGGATTCTGCCATTTTTCGGTACTCGCCCGCATTCTATCATTTTTCAGTACTCACACTTATTCGACGCATTTCCAGTACTCACCCTGACAGTTTTTCCATACTCACACGGATTCTGCCTTTTTCCGATACTCGCTCGGATTATATCATTTTTCAGTACTCACACTTATTCGACGCATTTCCAGTACTCTCCCGGACAGTTTTTCCATACTCGCACGGATTCTGTTTTCTTTCGGTACTTGCCCGGATGATATCATTTTTCGATCCTCACACTTATTCGACGCTTTTTCGGTACTCGCCCCGACAGTTTTTCGATACTCACACGGATTCTGCCATTTTTCGGTGCTCGCCCGCATTCTATTATTTTTCAGTACTCACACTTATTCGACGCATTTCCAGTACTCGCCCTGACAACTTTTCCATACTCGCATGGATTCTGCCTTTCTGATACTCGCTCGGATTATATCATTTTTCTGTACTCACACTTATTCGACTCTTTTCGGGTACTCGCCCGGACAGTTTTTCCGTACTCGCACGGATTCTGTCTTTTTTCGGTACTTGCCCGGATGATATCATTTTTCGATCCTCACACTTATTCGACGCTTTTTCGGTACTCGCCCCGACAGTTTTTCGATACTCAAACGGATTCTGCCATTTTTTGGTACTCGCCCGAATTCAATGATTTCTCAGACTCACACTTATTCAACGCACTTCCAGTACTCGCCCGGACAGTTTTTCCATACTCGCACGGATTCTGTCTTTTTTCGGTACTTGCCCGGATGATATCATTTTTCGATCCTCACACTTATTCGACGCTTTTTCGGTACTCGCCCCGACAGTTTTTCGATACTCACACGGATTCTGCCATTTTTCGGTACTCGCCCGCATTCTATCATTTTTCAGTACTCACACTTATTCGACGCATTTCCAGTACTCGCCCGGACAGTTTTTCCATACTCGCACGGATTCTGTCTTTTTTCGGTACTTGCCCGTATGATATCATTTTTCGATCCTCACACCTTTTCGACGCTTTTTCGGTACTCGCCCCGACAGTTTTTCGATACTCACACGGATTCTGCCATTTTTCGGTACTCGCCCGCATTCTATCATTTTTCAGTACTCACACTTATTCGACGCATTTCCAGTACTCACCCTGACAGTTTTTCCATACTCGCACGGATTCTGCCTTTTTCCGATACTCGCTCGGATTATATCATTTTTCAGTACTCACACTTATTCGACGCATTTCCAGTACTCTCCCGGACAGTTTTTCCATACTCGCACGGATTCTGTTTTCTTTCGGTACTTGCCCGGATGATATCATTTTTCGATCCTCACACTTATTCGACGCTTTTTCGGTACTCGCCCCGACAGTTTTTCGATACTCACACGGATTCTGCCATTTTTCGGTGCTCGCCCGCATTCTATTATTTTTCAGTACTCACACTTATTCGACGCATTTCCAGTACTCGCCCTGACAACTTTTCCATACTCGCATGGATTCTGCCTTTCTGATACTCGCTCGGATTATATCATTTTTCGGTACTCGCCCCGACAGTTTTTCGATACTCAAACGGATTCTGCCATTTTTTGGTACTCGCCCGAATTCAATGATTTCTCAGACTCACACTTATTCAACGCACTTCCAGTACTCGCCCGGACAGTTTTTCCATACTCGCACGGATTCTGTCTTTTTTCGGTACTTGCCCGGATGATATCATTTTTCGATCCTCACACTTATTCGACGCTTTTTCGGTACTCGCCCCGACAGTTTTTCGATACTCACACGGATTCTGCCATTTTTCGGTACTCGCCCGCATTCTATCATTTTTCAGTACTCACACTTATTCGACGCATTTCCACTACTCGCCCTGACAGTTTTTCCATACTCGCACGGATTCTGCCTTTTTGCGATACTCGCTCGGATTATATCATTTTTCAGTACTCACTCTTATTCAACGCATTTCCAGTACTCACCCGCACAGTTTTTCCATACTCGCACGGATTCTGTCTTTTTTCGGTACTTGCCCGTATGATATCATTTTTCGATCCTCACACTTATTCGACGCTTTTTCGGTACTCGCCCCGACAGTTTTTCGATACTCACACGGATTCTGCCATTTTTCGGTACTCGCTCGCATTCTATTATTTTTCAGTACTCACACTTATTCGACGCATTTCCAGTACTCGCCCTGACAGTTTTTCCATACTCGCACGGATTCTGCCTTTTTCCGATACTCGCTCGGATTATATCATTTTTGTGTACTCACACTTATTCGACTCCTTTCGGGTACTCGCCCGGACAGTTTTTCCATACTCGCACGGATTCTGCCTTTTTTCGGTACTTGTCCGGATGATATCATTTTTCGATCCTCACACTTATTCGACGCTTTCTCGGTACTCGCCCCGACAGTTTTTCGATACTCACACGGATTCTGCCATTTTTCGGTACTCGCCCGCATTCTATCATTTTTCAGTACTCACACTTATTCGACGCATTTCCAGTACTCGCCCAGACAGTTTTTCCATACTCGCACGGATTCTGTCTTTTTTCGGTACTTGCCCGGGTGATATAATTTTTCGATCCTCACACTTTTTCGACGCTTTTTCGGTACTCGCCCCGACAGTTTTTCGATACTCACACGGATTCTGCCATTTTTCGGTACTCGCCCGCATTCTATTATTTTTCAGTACTCACACTTATTCGACGCATTTCCAGTACTCGCCCTGACAGTTTTTCCATACTCGCACGGATTCTGCCTTTTTTCGATACTCGCTCGGATTATATCATTTTTGTGTACTCACACTTATTCGACTCTTTTCGGGTACTCGCCCGGACAGTTTTTCATACTCGCACGGATTCTGTCTTTTTTCGGTACTTGCCCGGATGATATCATTTTTCGATCCTCACACTTATTCGACGCTTTTTCGGTACTCGCCCCGACAGTTTTTCGATACTCACACGGATTCTGCCATTTTTCGGTACTCGCCCGAATTCAATGATTTCTCAGACTCACACTTATTCAACGCACTTCCAGTACTCGCCCGGACAGTTTTTCCATACTCGCACGGATTCTGTCTTTTTTCGGTACTTGCCCGGATGATATCATTTTTCGATCCTCACACTTATTCGACGCTTTTTCGGTACTCGCCCCGACAGTTTTTCGATACTCACACGGATTCTGCCATTTTTCGGTACTCGCCCGCATTCTATCATTTTTCAGTACTCACACTTATTCGACGCATTTCCAGTACTCGCCCTGACAGTTTTTCCATACTCGCACGGATTCTGCCTTTTTGCGATACTCGCTCGGATTATATCATTTTTCAGTACTCACTCTTATTCAACGCATTTCCAGTACTCACCCGCACAGTTTTTCCATACTCGCACGGATTCTGTCTTTTTTCGGTACTTGCCCGTATGATATCATTTTTCGATCCTCACACTTATTCGACGCTTTTTCGGTACTCGCCCCGACAGTTTTTCGATACTCACACGGATTCTGCCATTTTTCGGTACTCGCTCGCATTCTATTATTTTTCAGTACTCACACTTATTCGACGCATTTCCAGTACTCGCCCTGACAGTTTTTCCATACTCGCACGGATTCTGCCTTTTTCCGATACTCGCTCGGATTATATCATTTTTGTGTACTCACACTTATTCGACTCCTTTCGGGTACTCGCCCGGACAGTTTTTCCATACTCGCACGGATTCTGCCTTTTTTCGGTACTTGTCCGGATGATATCATTTTTCGATCCTCACACTTATTCGACGCTTTCTCGGTACTCGCCCCGACAGTTTTTCGATACTCACACGGATTCTGCCATTTTTCGGTACTCGCCCGCATTCTATCATTTTTCAGTACTCACACTTATTCGACGCATTTCCAGTACTCGCCCGGACAGTTTTTCCATACTCGCACGGATTCTGTCTTTTTTCGGTACATGCCCGGATGATATCATTTTTCGATCCTCACACTTTTTCGACGCTTTTTCGGTACTCGCCCCGACAGTTTTTCGATACTCACATGGATTCTGCCATTTTTCGGTACTCGCCCGCATTCTATCATTTTTCAGTACTCACACTTATTCGACGCATTTCCAGTACTCGCCCTGAGAGTTTTTCCATACTCGCACGGATTCTGCCTTTTTCCGATACTCGCTCGGATTATATCATTTTTCAGTACTCACACTTATTCGACTCTTTTCGGGTACTCGGCCGGACAGTTTTTCCATACTCGCACAGATTCTGTCTTTTTTCGGTACTTGCCCGGATGATATCATTTTTCGATCCTCACACTTATTCGACGCTTTTTCGGTACTCGCCCCGACAGTTTTTCGATACTCACACGGATTCTGCAATTTTTCGGTGCTCGCCCGCATTCTATTATTTTTCAGTACTCACACTTATTCGACGCATTTCCAGTACTCGCCCTGACAACTTTTCCATACTCGCATGGATTCTGCCTTTTTCCGATACTCCCTCGGATTATATCATTTTTCTGTACTCACACTTATTCGACTCTTTTCGGGTACTCGCCCGGACAGTTTTTCCGTACTCGCACGGATTCTGTCTTTTTTCGGTACTTGCCCGGATGATATCATTTTTCGATCCTCACACTTATTCGACGCTTTTTCGGTACTCGCCCCGACAGTTTTTCGATACTCACACGGATTCTGCCATTTTTCGGTACTCGCTCGCATTCTATTATTTTTCAGTACTCACACTTATTCGACGCATTTCCAGTACTCGCCCTGACAGTTTTTCCATACTCGCACGGATTCTGCCTTTTTCCGATACTCGCTCGGATTATATCATTTTTGTGTACTCACACTTATTCGACTCCTTTCGGGTACTCGCCCGGACAGTTTTTCCATACTCGCACGGATTCTGCCTTTTTTCGGTACTTGTCCGGATGATATCATTTTTCGATCCTCACACTTATTCGACGCTTTCTCGGTACTCGCCCCGACAGTTTTTCGATACTCACACGGATTCTGCCATTTTTCGGTACTCGCCCGCATTCTATCATTTTTCAGTACTCACACTTATTCGACTGATTTCCAGTACTCGCCCGGACAGTTTTTCCATACTCGCACGGATTCTGTCTTTTTTCGGTACATGCCCGGATGATATCATTTTTCGATCCTCACACTTTTTCGACGCTTTTTCGGTACTCGCCCCGACAGTTTTTCGATACTCACATGGATTCTGCCATTTTTCGGTACTCGCCCGCATTCTATCATTTTTCAGTACTCACACTTATTCGACGCATTTCCAGTACTCGCCCTGAGAGTTTTTCCATACTCGCACGGATTCTGCCTTTTTCCGATACTCGCTCGGATTATATCATTTTTCAGTACTCACACTTATTCGACTCTTTTCGGGTACTCGGCCGGACAGTTTTTCCATACTCGCACAGATTCTGTCTTTTTTCGGTACTTGCCCGGATGATATCATTTTTCGATCCTCACACTTATTCGACGCTTTTTCGGTACTCGCCCCGACAGTTTTTCGATACTCACACGGATTCTGCAATTTTTCGGTGCTCGCCCGCATTCTATTATTTTTCAGTACTCACACTTATTCGACGCATTTCCAGTACTCGCCCTGACAACTTTTCCATACTCGCATGGATTCTGCCTTTTTCCGATACTCCCTCGGATTATATCATTTTTCTGTACTCACACTTATTCGACTCTTTTCGGGTACTCGCCCGGACAGTTTTTCCGTACTCGCACGGATTCTGTCTTTTTTCGGTACTTGCCCGGATGATATCATTTTTCGATCCTCACACTTATTCGACGCTTTTTCGGTACTCGCCCCGACAGTTTTTCGATACTCACACGGATTCTGCCATTTTTCGGTACTCGCCCGAATTCAATGATTTTTCAGACTCACACTTAATCCACGCACTTCCAGTACTCGCCCGGACATTTTTTCCATACTCGCACGGATTCTGTCTTTTTTCGGTACTTGCCCGGATGATATCATTTTTCGATCCTCACACTTATTCGACGCTTTTTTGGTACTCGCCCCGACAGTTTTTCGATACTCACACGGATTCTGCCATTTTTCGGTACTCGCCCGCATTCTATTATTTTTCAGTACTCACACTTATTCGACGCATTTCCAGTACTCGCCCTGACAGTTTTTCCATACTCGCTCGGATTATATCATTTTTCAGTACTCACTCTTATTCAACGCATTTCCAGTACTCACCCGCACAGTTTTTCCATTCTCGCACGGATTCTGTCTTTTTTCGGTACTTGCCCGGATGATATCATTTTTCGATCCTCACACTTATTCGACGCTTTTTCGGTACTCGCCCCGACAGTTTTTCGATACTCACACGGATTCTGCCATTTTTCGGTACTCGCCCGAATTCAATGATTTTTCAGACTCACACTTAATCCACGCACTTCCAGTACTCGCCCGGACAGTTTTTCCATACTCGCACGGATTCTGTCTTTTTTCGGTACTTGCCCGGATGATATCATTTTTCGATCCTCACACTTATTCGACGCTTTTTCGGTACTCGCCCCGACAGTTTTTCGATACTCACACGGATTCTGCCATTTTTCGGTACTCGCCCGCATTCTATCATTTTTCAGTACTCACTTATTCGACGCATTTCCAGTACTCGCCCTGACAGTTTTTCAATACTCGCACGGATTCTGCCTTTTTGCGATACTCGCTCGGATTATATCATTTTTCAGTACTCACTCTTATTCAACGCATTTCCAGTACTCACCCGGACAGTTTTTCCATACTCGCACGGATTCTGTCTTTTTTCGGTACTTGCCCGTATGATATCATTTTTCGATCCTCACACTTATTCGACGCTTTTTCGGTACTCGCCCCGACAGTTTTTCGATACTCACACGAACTCTGCCATTTTTCGGTACTCGCCCGGATTCACTGATTTTTCAGACTCACACTTATTCGACGCATTTCGGGTACTCGCCCAGACAGTTTTTCCATACTCGCACGGATTCTGTCTTTTTTCGGTTATTGCCCGGATGATATCATTTTTCGATCCTCACACTTATTCGACGCTTTTTCGGTACTCGCCCCGACAGTTTTTCGATACTCACACGGATTCTGCCATTTTTCGGTACTCGCCCGCATTCTATTATTTTTCAGTACTCACACTTATTCGACGCATTTCCAGTACTCGCCCTGACAGTTTTTCCATACTCGCACGAATTCTGCCTTTTTCCGATACTCGCTCGGATTATATCATTTTTCTGTACTCACACTTATTCGACTCTTTTCGGGTACTCGCCCGGACAGTTTTTCCATACTCGCACGGATTCTGTCTTTTTTCGGTACTTGCCCGGATGATATCATTTTTCGATCCTCACACTTATTCGACGCTTTTTCGGTACTCGCCCCGACAGTTTTTCGATACTCACACGAATTCTGCCATTTTTCGGTACTCGCCCGGATTCAATGATTTTTCAGACTCACACTTATTCGACGCATTTCGGGTACTCGCCCAGAAAGTTTTTCCATACTCGCACGGATTCTGTCTTTTTTCGGTACTTGCCCGGATGATATCATTTTTCGATCCTCACACTTATTCGACGCTTTTTCGGTACTCGCCCCGACAGTTTTTCGATACTCACACGGATTCTGCCATTTTTCGGTACTCGCCCGCATTCTATTATTTTTCAGTACTCACACTTATTCGACGCATTTCCAGTACTCGCCCTGACAGTTTTTCCATACTCGCACGGATTCTGCCTTTTTCCGATACTCGCTCGGATTATATCATTTTTGTGTACTCACACTTATTCGACTCTTTTCGGGTACTCGCCCGGACAGTTTTTCCATACTCGCACGGATTCTGTCTTTTTTCGGTACTTGCCCGGATGATATCATTTTTCGATCCTCACACTTATTCGACGCTTTTTCGGTACTCGCCCCGACAGTTTTTCGATACTCACACGAATTCTGCCATTTTTCGGTACTCGCCCGGATTCAATGATTTTTCAGACTCACACTTATTCGACGCATTTCGGGTACTCGCCCAGAAAGTTTTTCCATACTCGCACGGATTCTGTCTTTTTTCGGTACTTGCCCGGATGATATCATTTTTCGATCCTCACACTTATTCGACGCTTTTTCGGTACTCGCCCCGACAGTTTTTCGATACTCACACGGATTCTGCCATTTTTCGGTACTCGCCCGCATTCTATTATTTTTCAGTACTCACACTTATTCGACGCATTTCCAGTACTCGCCCTGACAGTTTTTCCATACTCGCACGGATTCTGCCTTTTTCCGATACTCGCTCGGATTATATCATTTTTGTGTACTCACACTTATTCAACTCTTTTCGGGTACTCGCCCGGACAGTTTTTCCATACTCGCACGGATTCTGTCTTTTTTCGGTACTTGCCCGGATGATATCATTTTTCGATCCTCACACTTATTCGACGCTTTTTCGGTACTCGCCCCGACAGTTTTTCGATACTCACACGAATTCTGCCATTTTTCGGTACTCGCCCGGATTCAATGATTTTTCAGACTCACACTTATTCGACGCATTTCGGGTACTCGCCCAGACAGTTTTTTCCATACTCGCACGGATTCTGTCTTTTTTCGGTACTTCCCCGGATGATATCATTTTTCGATCCTCACACTTATTCGACGCTTTTTCGGTACTCGCTCGACAGTTTTTTGATACTGACACGGATACTGCCTTTTTTCGGTACTCGCCCGAATTCAATGATTTTTCAGACTCACACTTATTCAACGCACTTCCAGTACTCGCCCGGACAGTTTTTCCATACTCGCACGGATTCTGTCTTTTTTCGGTACTTGCCCGGATGATATCATTTTTCGATCCTCACACTTATTCGACGCTTTTTCGGTACTCGCCCCGACAGTTTTTCGATACTCACACGGATTCTGCCATTTTTCGGTACTCGCCCGCATTCTATGATTTTTCAGTACTCACACTTATTCGACGCATTTCCAGTACTCGCCCTGACAGTTTTTCCATACTCGCACGGATTCTGCCTTTTTCCGATACTCGCTCGGATTATATCATTTTTGTGTACTCACACTTATTCGACTCCTTTCGGGTACTCGCCCGGACAGTTTTTCCATACTCGCACGGATTCTGTCTTTTTTCGGTACTTGCCCGGATGATATCATTTTTCGATCCTCACACTTATTCGACGCTTTTTCGGTACTCGCCCCGACAGTTTTTCGATACTCACACGGATTCTGCCATTTTTCGGTACTCGCCCGCATTCTATTATTTTTCAGTACTCACACTTATTCGACGCATTTCCAGTACTCGCCCTGACAGTTTTTCCATACTCGCACGGATTCTGCCTTTTTCCGATACTCCCTCGGATTATATCATTTTTCTGTACTCACACTTATTCGACTCCTTTCGGGTACTCGCCCGGACAGTTTTTCCATACTCGCACGGATTCTGTCTTTTTTCGGTACTTGCCCGGATGATATCATTTTTCGATCCTCACACTTATTCGACGCTTTTTCGGTACTCGCCCCGACAGTTTTTCGATACTCACACGGATTCTGCCATTTTTCGGTACTCGCCCTTATTCTATTATTTTTCAGTACTCACACTTATTCGACGCATTTCCAGTACTCGCCCTGACAGTTTTTCCATACTCGCACGGATTCTGCCTTTTTCCGATACTCGCTCGGATTATATCATTTTTGTGTACTCACACTTATTCGACTCTTTTCGGGTACTCGCCCGGACAGTTTTTCCATACTCGCACGGATTCTGTCTTTTTTCGGTACTTGCCCGGATGATATCATTTTTCGATCCTCACACTTATTCGACGCTTTTTCGGTACTCGCCCCGACAGTTTTTCGATACTCACACGAATTCTGCCATTTTTCGGTACTCGCCCGGATTCAATGATTTTTCAGACTCACACTTATTCGACGCATTTCGGGTACTCGCCCAGACAGTTTTTTCCATACTCGCACGGATTCTGTCTTTTTTCGGTACTTCCCCGGATGATATCATTTTTCGATCCTCACACTTATTCGACGCTTTTTCGGTACTCGCTCGACAGTTTTTTGATACTGACACGGATACTGCCTTTTTTCGGTACTCGCCCGAATTCAATGATTTTTCAGACACACACTTATTCAACGCACTTCCAGTACTCGCCCGGACAGTTTTTCCATACTCGCACGGATTCTGTCTTTTTTCGGTACTTGCCCGGATGATATCATTTTTCGATCCTCACACTTATTCGACGCTTTTTCGGTACTCGCCCCGACAGTTTTTCGATACTCACACGGATTCTGCCATTTTTCGGTACTCGCCCGCATTCTATGATTTTTCAGTACTCACACTTATTCGACGCATTTCCAGTACTCGCCCTGACAGTTTTTCCATACTCGCACGGATTCTGCCTTTTTCCGATACTCGCTCGGATTATATCATTTTTGTGTACTCACACTTATTCGACTCCTTTCGGGTACTCGCCCGGACAGTTTTTCCATACTCGCACGGATTCTGTCTTTTTTCGGTACTTGCCCGGATGATATCATTTTTCGATCCTCACACTTATTCGACGCTTTTTCGGTACTCGCCCCGACAGTTTTTCGATACTCACACGGATTCTCCCATTTTTCGGTACTCGCCCGCATTCTATTATTTTTCAGTACTCACACTTATTCGACGCATTTCCAGTACTCGCCCTGACAGTTTTTCCATACTCGCACGGATTCTGCCTTTTTCCGATACTCGCTCGGATTATATCATTTTTGTGTACTCACACTTATTCGACTCTTTTCGGGTACTCGCCCGGACAGTTTTTCCATACTCGCACGGATTCTGTCTTTTTTCGGTACTTGCCCGGATGATATCATTTTTCGATCCTCACACTTATTCGACGCTTTTTCGGTACTCGCCCCGACAGTTTTTCGATACTCACACGGATTCTGCCATTTTTCGGTACTCGCCCGGATTCAATGATTTTTCAGACTCACACTTATTCGACGCATTTCGGGTACTCGCCCAGACAGTTTTTTCCATACTCGCACGGATTCTGTCTTTTTTCGGTACTTCCCCGGATGATATCATTTTTCGATCCTCACACTTATTCGACGCTTTTTCGGTACTCGCTCGACAGTTTTTTGATACTGACACGGATACTGCCTTTTTTCGGTACTCGCCCGAATTCAATGATTTTTCAGACTCACACTTATTCAACGCACTTCCAGTACTCGCCCGGACAGTTTTTCCATACTCGCACGGATTCTGTCTTTTTTCGGTACTTGCCCGGATGATATCATTTTTCGATCCTCACACTTATTCGACGCTTTTTCGGTACTCGCCCCGACAGTTTTTCGATACTCACACGGATTCTGCCATTTTTCGGTACTCGCCCGCATTCTATGATTTTTCAGTACTCACACTTATTCGACGCATTTCCAGTACTCGCCCTGACAGTTTTTCCATACTCGCACGGATTCTGCCTTTTTCCGATACTCGCTCGGATTATATCATTTTTGTGTACTCACACTTATTCGACTCCTTTCGGGTACTCGCCCGGACAGTTTTTCCATACTCGCACGGATTCTGTCTTTTTTCGGTACTTGCCCGGATGATATCATTTTTCGATCCTCACACTTATTCGACGCTTTTTCGGTACTCGCCCCGACAGTTTTTCGATACTCACACGGATTCTGCCATTTTTCGGTACTCGCCCGCATTCTATTATTTTTCAGTACTCACACTTATTCGACGCATTTCCAGTACTCGCCCTGACAGTTTTTCCATACTCGCACGGATTCTGCCTTTTTCCGATACTCCCTCGGATTATATCATTTTTCTGTACTCACACTTATTCGACTCCTTTCGGGTACTCGCCCGGACAGTTTTTCCATACTCGCACGGATTCTGTCTTTTTTCGGTACTTGCCCGGATGATATCATTTTTCGATCCTCACACTTATTCGACGCTTTTTCGGTACTCGCCCCGACAGTTTTTCGATACTCACACGGATTCTGCCATTTTTCGGTACTCGCCCTTATTCTATTATTTTTCAGTACTCACACTTATTCGACGCATTTCCAGTACTCGCCCTGACAGTTTTTCCATACTCGCACGGATTCTGCCTTTTTCCGATACTCGCTCGGATTATATCATTTTTGTGTACTCACACTTATTCGACTCTTTTCGGGTACTCGCCCGGACAGTTTTTCCATACTCGCACGGATTCTGTCTTTTTTCGGTACTTGCCCGGATGATATCATTTTTCGATCCTCACACTTATTCGACGCTTTTTCGGTACTCGCCCCGACAGTTTTTCGATACTCACACGAATTCTGCCCTTTTTCGGTACTCGCCCGGATTCAATGATTTTTCAGACTCACACTTATTCGACGCATTTCGGGTACTCGCCCAGACAGTTTTTTCCATACTCGCACGGATTCTGTCTTTTTTCGGTACTTCCCCGGATGATATCATTTTTCGATCCTCACACTTATTCGACGCTTTTTCGGTACTCGCTCGACAGTTTTTTGATACTGACACGGATACTGCCTTTTTTCGGTACTCGCCCGAATTCAATGATTTTTCAGACTCACACTTATTCAACGCACTTCCAGTACTCGCCCGGACAGTTTTTCCATACTCGCACGGATTCTGTCTTTTTTCGGTACTTGCCCGGATGATATCATTTTTCGATCCTCACACTTATTCGACGCTTTTTCGGTACTCGCCCCGACAGTTTTTCGATACTCACACGGATTCTGCCATTTTTCGGTACTCGCCCGCATTCTATGATTTTTCAGTACTCACACTTATTCGACGCATTTCCAGTACTCGCCCTGACAGTTTTTCCATACTCGCACGGATTCTGCCTTTTTCCGATACTCGCTCGGATTATATCATTTTTGTGTACTCACACTTATTCGACTCCTTTCGGGTACTCGCCCGGACAGTTTTTCCATACTCGCACGGATTCTGTCTTTTTTCGGTACTTGCCCGGATGATATCATTTTTCGATCCTCACACTTATTCGACGCTTTTTCGGTACTCGCCCCGACAGTTTTTCGATACTCACACGGATTCTGCCATTTTTCGGTACTCGCCCGCATTCTATTATTTTTCAGTACTCACACTTATTCGACGCATTTCCAGTACTCGCCCTGACAGTTTTTCCATACTCGCACGGATTCTGCCTTTTTCCGATACTCCCTCGGATTATATCATTTTTCTGTACTCACACTTATTCGACTCCTTTCGGGTACTCGCCCGGACAGTTTTTCCATACTCGCACGGATTCTGTCTTTTTTCGGTACTTGCCCGGATGATATCATTTTTCGATCCTCAAACTTATTCGACGCTTTTTCGGTACTCGCCCCGACAGTTTTTCGATACTCACACGAATTCTGCCATTTTTCGGTACTCGCCCGGATTCAATGATTTTTCAGACTCACATTTATTCGACGCATTTCGGGTACTCGCCCGGACAGTTTTTCCATACTCGCACGGATTCTGTCTTTTTTCGGTACTTGCCCGGATGATATCATTTTTCGATCCTCACACTTATTCGACGCTTTTTCGGTACTCGCCCCGACAGTTTTTCGATACTCACACGAATTCTGCCATTTTTCGGTACTCGCCCGGATTCAATGATTTTTCAGACTCACATTTATTCGACGCATTTCGGGTACTCGCCCAGATAGTTTTTCCATACTCGCACGGATTCTGTCTTTTTTCGGTACTTGCCCGGATGATATCATTTTTTGATCCTCACACTTATTCGACGCTTTTTCGGTACTCGCCCCGACAGTTTTTCGATACTCACACGGATTCTGCCATTTTTCGGTACTCGCCCGCATTCTATTATTTTTCAGTACTCACACTTATTCGACGCATTTCCAGTACTCGCCCTGACAGTTTTTCCATACTCGCACGGATTCTGCCTTTTTCCGATACTCGCTCGGATTATATCATTTTTGTGTACTCACACTTATTCGACTCTTTTCGGGTACTCGCCCGGACAGTTTTTCCATACTCGCACGGATTCTGTCTTTTTTCGGTACTTGCCCGGATGATATCATTTTTCGATCCTCACACTTATTCGACGCTTTTTCGGTACTCGCCCCGACAGTTTTTCGATACTCACACGGATTCTGCCATTTTTCGGTACTCGCCCGGATTCAATGATTTTTCAGACTCACACTTATTCGACGCATTTCGGGTACTCGCCCAGACAGTTTTTTCCATACTCGCACGGATTCTGTCTTTTTTCGGTACTTCCCCGGATGATATCATTTTTCGATCCTCACACTTATTCGACGCTTTTTCGGTACTCGCTCGACAGTTTTTTGATACTGACACGGATACTGCCTTTTTTCGGTACTCGCCCGAATTCAATGATTTTTCAGACTCACACTTATTCAACGCACTTCCAGTACTCGCCCGGACAGTTTTTCCATACTCGCACGGATTCTGTCTTTTTTCGGTACTTGCCCGGATGATATCATTTTTCGATCCTCACACTTATTCGACGCTTTTTCGGTACTCGCCCCGACAGTTTTTCGATACTCACACGGATTCTGCCATTTTTCGGTACTCGCCCGCATTCTATGATTTTTCAGTACTCACACTTATTCGACGCATTTCCAGTACTCGCCCTGACAGTTTTTCCATACTCGCACGGATTCTGCCTTTTTCCGATACTCGCTCGGATTATATCATTTTTGTGTACTCACACTTATTCGACTCCTTTCGGGTACTCGCCCGGACAGTTTTTCCATACTCGCACGGATTCTGTCTTTTTTCGGTACTTGCCCGGATGATATCATTTTTCGATCCTCACACTTATTCGACGCTTTTTCGGTACTCGCCCCGACAGTTTTTCGATACTCACACGGATTCTGCCATTTTTCGGTACTCGCCCGCATTCTATTATTTTTCAGTACTCACACTTATTCGACGCATTTCCAGTACTCGCCCTGACAGTTTTTCCATACTCGCACGGATTCTGCCTTTTTCCGATACTCCCTCGGATTATATCATTTTTCTGTACTCACACTTATTCGACTCCTTTCGGGTACTCGCCCGGACAGTTTTTCCATACTCGCACGGATTCTGTCTTTTTTCGGTACTTGCCCGGATGATATCATTTTTCGATCCTCACACTTATTCGACGCTTTTTCGGTACTCGCCCCGACAGTTTTTCGATACTCACACGGATTCTGCCATTTTTCGGTACTCGCCCTTATTCTATTATTTTTCAGTACTCACACTTATTCGACGCATTTCCAGTACTCGCCCTGACAGTTTTTCCATACTCGCACGGATTCTGCCTTTTTCCGATACTCGCTCGGATTATATCATTTTTGTGTACTCACACTTATTCGACTCTTTTCGGGTACTCGCCCGGACAGTTTTTCCATACTCGCACGGATTCTGTCTTTTTTCGGTACTTGCCCGGATGATATCATTTTTCGATCCTCACACTTATTCGACGCTTTTTCGGTACTCGCCCCGACAGTTTTTCGATACTCACACGAATTCTGCCCTTTTTCGGTACTCGCCCGGATTCAATGATTTTTCAGACTCACACTTATTCGACGCATTTCGGGTACTCGCCCAGACAGTTTTTTCCATACTCGCACGGATTCTGTCTTTTTTCGGTACTTCCCCGGATGATATCATTTTTCGATCCTCACACTTATTCGACGCTTTTTCGGTACTCGCTCGACAGTTTTTTGATACTGACACGGATACTGCCTTTTTTCGGTACTCGCCCGAATTCAATGATTTTTCAGACTCACACTTATTCAACGCACTTCCAGTACTCGCCCGGACAGTTTTTCCATACTCGCACGGATTCTGTCTTTTTTCGGTACTTGCCCGGATGATATCATTTTTCGATCCTCACACTTATTCGACGCTTTTTCGGTACTCGCCCCGACAGTTTTTCGATACTCACACGGATTCTGCCATTTTTCGGTACTCGCCCGCATTCTATGATTTTTCAGTACTCACACTTATTCGACGCATTTCCAGTACTCGCCCTGACAGTTTTTCCATACTCGCACGGATTCTGCCTTTTTCCGATACTCCCTCGGATTATATCATTTTTCTGTACTCACACTTATTCGACTCCTTTCGGGTACTCGCCCGGACAGTTTTTCCATACTCGCACGGATTCTGTCTTTTTTCGGTACTTGCCCGGATGATATCATTTTTCGATCCTCACACTTATTCGACGCTTTTTCGGTACTCGCCCCGACAGTTTTTCGATACTCACACGGATTCTGCCATTTTTCGGTACTCGCCCGCATTCTATTATTTTTCAGTACTCACACTTATTCGACGCATTTCCAGTACTCGCCCTGACAGTTTTTCCATACTCGCACGGATTCTGCCTTTTTCCGATACTCCCTCGGATTATATCATTTTTCTGTACTCACACTTATTCGACTCCTTTCGGGTACTCGCCCGGACAGTTTTTCCATACTCGCACGGATTCTGTCTTTTTTCGGTACTTGCCCGGATGATATCATTTTTCGATCCTCAAACTTATTCGACGCTTTTTCGGTACTCGCCCCGACAGTTTTTCGATACTCACACGAATTCTGCCATTTTTCGGTACTCGCCCGGATTCAATGATTTTTCAGACTCACATTTATTCGACGCATTTCGGGTACTCGCCCGGACAGTTTTTCCATACTCGCACGGATTCTGTCTTTTTTCGGTACTTGCCCGGATGATATCATTTTTCGATCCTCACACTTATTCGACGCTTTTTCGGTACTCGCCCCGACAGTTTTTCGATACTCACACGAATTCTGCCATTTTTCGGTACTCGCCCGGATTCAATGATTTTTCAGACTCACATTTATTCGACGCATTTCGGGTACTCGCCCAGATAGTTTTTCCATACTCGCACGGATTCTGTCTTTTTTCGGTACTTGCCCGGATGATATCATTTTTTGATCCTCACACTTATTCGACGCTTTTTCGGTACTCGCCCCGACAGTTTTTCGATACTCACACGGATTCTGCCATTTTTCGGTACTCGCCCGCATTCTATTATTTTTCAGTACTCACACTTATTCGACGCATTTCCAGTACTCGCCCTGACAGTTTTTCCATACTCGCACGGATTCTGCCTTTTTCCGATACTCGCTCGGATTATATCATTTTTGTGTACTCACACTTATTCGACTCTTTTCGGGTACTCGCCCGGACAGTTTTTCCATACTCGCACGGATTCTGTCTTTTTTCGGTACTTGCCCGGATGATATCATTTTTCGATCCTCACACTTATTCGACGCTTTTTCGGTACTCGCCCCGACAGTTTTTCGATACTCACACGAATTCTGCCATTTTTCGGTACTCGCCCGGATTCAATGATTTTTCAGACTCACACTTATTCGACGCATTTCGGGTACTCGCCCAGACAGTTTTTTCCATACTCGCACGGATTCTGTCTTTTTTCGGTACTTCCCCGGATGATATCATTTTTCGATCCTCACACTTATTCGACGCTTTTTCGGTACTCGCTCGACAGTTTTTTGATACTGACACGGATACTGCCTTTTTTCGGTACTCGCCCGAATTCAATGATTTTTCAGACTCACACTTATTCAACGCACTTCCAGTACTCGCCCGGACAGTTTTTCCATACTCGCACGGATTCTGTCTTTTTTCGGTACTTGCCCGGATGATATCATTTTTCGATCCTCACACTTATTCGACGCTTTTTCGGTACTCGCCCCGACAGTTTTTCGATACTCACACGGATTCTGCCATTTTTCGGTACTCGCCCGCATTCTATGATTTTTCAGTACTCACACTTATTCGACGCATTTCCAGTACTCGCCCTGACAGTTTTACCATACTCGCACGGATTCTGCCTTTTTCCGATACTCGCTCGGATTATATCATTTTTGTGTACTCACACTTATTCGACTCCTTTCGGGTACTCGCCCGGACAGTTTTTCCATACTCGCACGGATTCTGTCTTTTTTCGGTACTTGCCCGGATGATATCATTTTTCGATCCTCACACTTATTCGACGCTTTTTCGGTACTCGCCCCGACAGTTTTTCGATACTCACACGGATTCTGCCATTTTTCGGTACTCGCCCGCATTCTATTATTTTTCAGTACTCACACTTATTCGACGCATTTCCAGTACTCGCCCTGACAGTTTTTCCATACTCGCACGGATTCTGCCTTTTTCCGATACTCCCTCGGATTATATCATTTTTCTGTACTCACACTTATTCGACTCCTTTCGGGTACTCGCCCGGACAGTTTTTCCATACTCGCACGGATTCTGTCTTTTTTCGGTACTTGCCCGGATGATATCATTTTTCGATCCTCACACTTATTCGACGCTTTTTCGGTACTCGCCCCGACAGTTTTTCGATACTCACACGGATTCTGCCATTTTTCGGTACTCGCCCGCATTCTATTATTTTTCAGTACTCACACTTATTCGACGCATTTCCAGTACTCGCCCTGACAGTTTTTCCATACTCGCACGGATTCTGCCTTTTTCCGATACTCCCTCGGATTATATCATTTTTCTGTACTCACACTTATTCGACTCCTTTCGGGTACTCGCCCGGACAGTTTTTCCATACTCGCACGGATTCTGTCTTTTTTCGGTACTTGCCCGGATGATATCATTTTTCGATCCTCACACTTATTCGACGCTTTTTCGGTACTCGCCCCGACAGTTTTTCGATACTCACACGAATTCTGCCATTTTTCGGTACTCGCCCGGATTCAATGATTTTTCAGACTCACATTTATTCGACGCATTTCGGGTACTCGCCCGGACAGTTTTTCCATACTCGCACGGATTCTGTCTTTTTTCGGTACTTGCCCGGATGATATCATTTTTCGATCCTCACACTTATTCGACGCTTTTTCGGTACTCGCCCCGACAGTTTTTCGATACTCACACGAATTCTGCCATTTTTCGGTACTCGCCCGGATTCAATGATTTTTCAGACTCACATTTATTCGACGCATTTCGGGTACTCGCCCAGATAGTTTTTCCATACTCGCACGGATTCTGTCTTTTTTCGGTACTTGCCCGGATGATATCATTTTTTGATCCTCACACTTATTCGACGCTTTTTCGGTACTCGCCCCGACAGTTTTTCGATACTCACACGGATTCTGCCATTTTTCGGTACTCGCCCGCATTCTATTATTTTTCAGTACTCACACTTATTCGACGCATTTCCAGTACTCGCCCTGACAGTTTTTCCATACTCGCACGGATTCTGCCTTTTTCCGATACTCGCTCGGATTATATCATTTTTGTGTACTCACACTTATTCGACTCTTTTCGGGTACTCGCCCGGACAGTTTTTCCATACTCGCACGGATTCTGTCTTTTTTCGGTACTTGCCCGGATGATATCATTTTTCGATCCTCACACTTATTCGACGCTTTTTCGGTACTCGCCCCGACAGTTTTTCGATACTCACACGGATTCTGCCATTTTTCGGTACTCGCCCGCATTCTATTATTTTTCAGTACTCACACTTATTCGACGCATTTCCAATACTCGCCCAGACAGTTTTTCCATACTCGCACGGATTCTGCCTTTTTCCGATACTCGCTCGGATTATATCATTTTTGTGTACTCACACTTATTCGACTCCTTTCGGGTACTCGCCCGGACAGTTTTTCCATACTCGCACGGATTCTGTCTTTTTTCGGTACTTGCCCGGATGATATCATTTTTCGATCCTCACACTTATTCGACGCTTTTTCGGTACTCGCCCCGACAGTTTTTCGATACTCACACGGATTCTGCCATTTTTCGGTACTCGCCCGCATTCTATTATTTTTCAGTACTCACACTTATTCGACGCATTTCCAGTACTCGCCCTGACAGTTTTTCCATACTCGCACGGATTCTGCCTTTTTCCGATACTCGCTCGGATTATATCATTTTTCTGTACTCACACTTATTCGACTCCTTTCGGGTACTCGCCCGGACAGTTTTTCCATACTCGCACGGATTCTGTCTTTTTTCGGTACTTGCCCGGATGATATCATTTTTCGATCCTCACACTTATTCGACGCTTTTTCGGTACTCGCCCCGACAGTTTTTCGATACTCACACGAATTCTGCCATTTTTCGGTACTCGCCCGGATTCAATGATTTTTCAGACTCACACTTATTCGACGCATTTCGGGTACTCGCCCAGACAGTTCTTCCATACTCGCACGGATTCTGTCTTTTTTCGGTACTTGCCCGGATGATATCATTTTTCGATCCTCACACTTATTCGACGCTTTTTCGGTACTCGCCCCGACAGTTTTTCGATACTCACACGGATTCTGCCATTTTTCGGTACTCGCCCGCATTCTATTATTTTTCAGTACTCACACTTATTCGACGCATTTCCAGTACTCGCCCTGACAGTTTTTCCATACTCGCACGGATTCTGCCTTTTTCCGATACTCGCTCGGATTATATCATTTTTGTGTACTCACACTTATTCGACTCTTTTCGGGTACTCGCCCGGACAGTTTTTCCATACTCGCACGGATTCTGTCTTTTTTCGGTACTTGCCCGGATGATATCATTTTTCGATCCTCACACTTATTCGACGCTTTTTCGGTACTCGCCCCGACAGTTTTTCGATACTCACACGGATTCTGCCATTTTTCGGTACTCGCCCGCATTCTATTATTTTTCAGTACTCACACTTATTCGACGCATTTCCAATACTCGCCCAGACAGTTTTTCCATACTCGCACGGATTCTGCCTTTTTCCGATACTCGCTCGGATTATATCATTTTTGTGTACTCACACTTATTCGACTCCTTTCGGGTACTCGCCCGGACAGTTTTTCCATACTCGCACGGATTCTGTCTTTTTTCGGTACTTGCCCGGATGATATCATTTTTCGATCCTCACACTTATTCGACGCTTTTTCGGTACTCGCCCCGACAGTTTTTCGATACTCACACGGATTCTGCCATTTTTCGGTACTCGCCCGCATTCTATTATTTTTCAGTACTCACACTTATTCGACGCATTTCCAGTACTCGCCCTGACAGTTTTTCCATACTCGCACGGATTCTGCCTTTTTCCGATACTCGCTCGGATTATATCATTTTTCTGTACTCACACTTATTCGACTCCTTTCGGGTACTCGCCCGGACAGTTTTTCCATACTCGCACGGATTCTGTCTTTTTTCGGTACTTGCCCGGATGATATCATTTTTCGATCCTCACACTTATTCGACGCTTTTTCGGTACTCGCCCCGACAGTTTTTCGATACTCACACGGATTCTGCCATTTTTCGGTACTCGCCCGCATTCTATTATTTTTCAGTACTCACACTTATTCGACGCATTTCCAGTACTCGCCCTGACAGTTTTTCCATACTCGCACGGATTCTGCCTTTTTCCGATACTCGCTCGGATTATATCATTTTTCTGTACTCACACTTATTCGACTCCTTTCGGGTACTCGCCCGGACAGTTTTTCCATACTCGCACGGATTCTGTCTTTTTTCGGTACTTGCCCGGATGATATCATTTTTCGATCCTCACACTTATTCGACGCTTTTTCGGTACTCGCCCCGACAGTTTTTCGATACTCACACGAATTCTGCCATTTTTCGGTACTCGCCCGGATTCAATGATTTTTCAGACTCACACTTATTCGACGCATTTCGGGTACTCGCCCAGACAGTTCTTCCATACTCGCACGGATTCTGTCTTTTTTCGGTACTTGCCCGGATGATATCATTTTTCGATCCTCACACTTATTCGACGCTTTTTCGGTACTCGCCCCGACAGTTTTTCGATACTCACACGGATTCTGCCATTTTTCGGTACTCGCCCGCATTCTATTATTTTTCAGTACTCACACTTATTCGACGCATTTCCTGTACTCGCCCTGACAGTTTTTCCATACTCGCACGGATTCTGCCTTTTTCCGATACTCGCTCGGATTATATCATTTTTGTGTACTCACACTTATTCGACTCTTTTCGGGTACTCGCCCGGACAGTTTTTCCATAATCGCACGGATTCTGTCTTTTTTCGGTACTTGCCCGGATGATATCATTTTTCGATCCTCACACTTATTCGACGCTTTTTCGGTACTCGCCCCGACAGTTTTTCGATACTCACACGAATTCTGCCATTTTTCGGTACTCGCCCGGATTCAATGATTTTTCAGACTCACACTTATTCGACGCATTTCGGGTACTCGCCCAGACAGTTTTTCCATACTCGCACGGATTCTGTCTTTTTTCGGTACTTCCCCGGATGATATCATTTTTCGATCCTCACACTTATTCGACGCTTTTTCGGTACTCGCCCCGACAGTTTTTCGATACTCACACGGATTCTGCCATTTTTCGGTACTCGCCCGCATTCTATTATTTTTCAGTACTCACACTTATTCGACGCATTTCCAGTACTCGCCCTGACAGTTTTTCCATACTCGCACGGATTCTGCCTTTTTCCGATACTCGCTCGGATTATATCATTTTTGTGTACTCACACTTATTCGACTCTTTTCGGGTACTCGCCCGGACAGTTTTTCCATACTCGCACGGATTCTGTCTTTTTTCGGTACTTGCCCGGATGATATCATTTTTCGATCCTCACACTTATTCGACGCTTTTTCGGTACTCGCCCCGACAGTTTTTCGATACTCACACGAATTCTGCCATTTTTCGGTACTCGCCCGGATTCAATGATTTTTCAGACTCACACTTATTCGACGCATTTCGGGTACTCGCCCAGACAGTTCTTCCATACTCGCACGGATTCTGTCTTTTTTCGGTACTTGCCCGGATGATATCATTTTTCGATCCTCACACTTATTCGACGCTTTTTCGGTACTCGCCCCGACCGTTTTTCGATACTCACACGGATTCTGCCATTTTTCGGTACTCGCCCGCATTCTATTATTTTTCAGTACTCACACTTATTCGACGCATTTCCAGTACTCGCCCTGACAGTTTTTCCATACTCGCACGGATTCTGCCTTTTTCCGATACTCGCTCGGATTATATCATTTTTGTGTACTCACACTTATTCGACTCTTTTCGGGTACTCGCCCGGACAGTTTTTCCATACTCGCACGGATTCTGTCTTTTTTCGGTACTTGCCCGGATGATATCATTTTTCGATCCTCACACTTATTCGACGCTTTTTCGGTACTCGCCCCGACAGTTTTTCGATACTCACACGGATTCTGCCATTTTTCGGTACTCGCCCGCATTCTATTATTTTTCAGTACTCACACTTATTCGACGCATTTCCAATACTCGCCCAGACAGTTTTTCCATACTCGCACGGATTCTGCCTTTTTCCGATACTCGCTCGGATTATATCATTTTTGTGTACTCACACTTATTCGACTCCTTTCGGGTACTCGCCCGGACAGTTTTTCCATACTCGCACGGATTCTGTCTTTTTTCGGTACTTGCCCGGATGATATCATTTTTCGATCCTCACACTTATTCGACGCTTTTTCGGTACTCGCCCCGACAGTTTTTCGATACTCACACGGATTCTGCCATTTTTCGGTACTCGCCCGCATTCTATTATTTTTCAGTACTCACACTTATTCGACGCATTTCCAGTACTCGCCCTGACAGTTTTTCCATACTCGCACGGATTCTGCCTTTTTCCGATACTCCCTCGGATTATATCATTTTTCTGTACTCACACTTATTCGACTCCTTTCGGGTACTCGCCCGGACAGTTTTTCCATACTCGCACGGATTCTGTCTTTTTTCGGTACTTGCCCGGATGATATCATTTTTCGATCCTCACACTTATTCGACGCTTTTTCGGTACTCGCCCCGACAGTTTTTCGATACTCACACGGATTCTGCCATTTTTCGGTACTCGCCCGCATTCTATTATTTTTCAGTACTCACACTTATTCGACGCATTTCCAGTACTCGCCCTGACAGTTTTTCCATACTCGCACGGATTCTGCCTTTTTCCGATACTCCCTCGGATTATATCATTTTTCTGTACTCACACTTATTCGACTCCTTTCGGGTACTCGCCCGGACAGTTTTTCCATACTCGCACGGATTCAGTCTTTTTTCGGTACTTGCCCGGATGATATCATTTTTCGATCCTCACACTTATTCGACGCTTTTTCGGTACTCGCCCCGACAGTTTTTCGATACTCACACGGATTCTGCCATTTTTAGGTACTCGCCCGCATTCTATTATTTTTCAGTACTCACACTTATTCGACGCATTTCCAGTACTCGCCCTGACAGTTTTTCCATACTCGCACGGATTCTGCCTTTTTCCGATACTCCCTCGGATTATATCATTTTTCTGTACTCACACTTATTCGACTCCTTTCGGGTACTCGCCCGGACAGTTTTTCCATACTCGCACGGATTCTGTCTTTTTTCGGTACTTGCCCGGATGATATCATTTTTCGATCCTCACACTTATTCGACGCTTTTTCGGTACTCGCCCCGACAGTTTTTCGATACTCACACGAATTCTGCCATTTTTCGGTACTCGCCCGGATTCAATGATTTTTCAGACTCACATTTATTCGACGCATTTCGGGTACTCGCCCGGACAGTTTTTCCATACTCGCACGGATTCTGTCTTTTTTCGGTACTTGCCCGGATGATATCATTTTTCGATCCTCACACTTATTCGACGCTTTTTCGGTACTCGCCCCGACAGTTTTTCGATACTCACACGAATTCTGCCATTTTTCGGTACTCGCCCGGATTCAATGATTTTTCAGACTCACATTTATTCGACGCATTTCGGGTACTCGCCCAGACAGTTTTTCCATACTCGCAAGGATTCTGTCTTTTTTCGGTACTTGCCCGGATGATATCATTTTTTGATCCTCACACTTATTCGACGCTTTTTCGGTACTCGCCCCGACAGTTTTTCGATACTCACACGGATTCTGCCATTTTTCGGTACTCGCCCGCATTCTATTATTTTTCAGTACTCACACTTATTCGACGCATTTCCAGTACTCGCCCTGACAGTTTTTCCATACTCGCACGGATTCTGCCTTTTTCCGATACTCGCTCGGATTATATCATTTTTGTGTACTCACACTTATTCGACTCTTTTCGGGTACTCGCCCGGACAGTTTTTCCATACTCGCACGGATTCTGTCTTTTTTCGGTACTTGCCCGGATGATATCATTTTTCGATCCTCACACTTATTCGACGCTTTTTCGGTACTCGCCCCGACAGTTTTTCGATACTCACACGAATTCTGCCATTTTTCGGTACTCGCCCGGATTCAATGATTTTTCAGACTCACATTTATTCGACGCATTTCGGGTACTCGCCCAGACAGTTTTTCCATACTCGCACGGATTCTGTCTTTTTTCGGTACTTCCCCGGATGATATCATTTTTCGATCCTCACACTTATTCGACGCTTTTTCGGTACTCGCTCGACAGTTTTTCGATACTCACACGGATTCTGCCATTTTTCGGTACTCGCCCGCATTCTATTATTTTTCAGTACTCACACTTATTCGACGCATTTCCAGTACTCGCCCTGACAGTTTTTCCATACTCGCACGGATTCTGTCTTTTTTCGGTACTTGCCCGGAGGATATCATTTTTCGATCCTCACACTTATTCGACGCTTTTTCGGTACTCGCCCCGACAGTTTTTCGATACTCACACGGATTCTGCCATTTTTCGGTACTCGCCCGCATTCTATCATTTTTCAGTACTCACACTTATTCGACGCATTTCCAGTACTCGCCCGGACAGTTTTTCCATACTCGCACGGATTCTGTCTTTTTTCGGTACTTGCCCGGATGATATCATTTTTCGATACTCACACTTATTCGACGCTTTTTCGGTACTCGCCCCGACAGTTTTTCGATACTCACACGGATTCTGCCATTTTTCGGTACTCGCCCGCATTCTATTATTTTTCAGTACTCACACTTATTCGACGCATTTCCTGTACTCGCCCTGACAGTTTTTCCATACTCGCACGGATTCTGCCTTTTTCCGATACTCGCTCGGATTATATCATTTTTCTGTACTCACACTTATTCGACTCTTTTCGGGTACTCGCCCGGACAGTTTTTCCATACTCGCACGGATTCTGTCTTTTTTCGGTACTTGCCCGGATGATATCATTTTTCGATCCTCACACTTATTCGACGCTTTTTCGGTACTCGCCCCGACAGTTTTTCGATACTCACACGAATTCTGCCATTTTTCGGTACTCGCCCGGATTCAATGATTTTTCAGACTCACACTTATTCGACGCATTTCGGGTACTCGCCCAGACAGTTTTTCCATACACGCACGGATTCTGTCTTTTTTCGGTACTTCCCCGGATGATATCATTTTCGATCCTCACACTTATTCGACGCTTTTTCGGTACTCGCTCGACAGTTTTTTGATACTGACACGGATACTGCCTTTTTTCGGTACTCGCCCGAATTCAATGATTTTTCAGACTCACACTTATTCAACGCACTTCCAGTACTCGCCCGGACAGTTTTTCCATACTCGCACGGATTCTGTCTTTTTTCGGTACTTGCCCGGATGATATCATTTTTCGATCCTCACACTTATTCGACGGTTTTTCGGTACTCGCCCCGACAGTTTTTCGATACTCACACGGATTCTGCCATTTTTCGGTACTCGCCCGCATTCTATTATTTTTCAGTACTCACACTTATTCGACGCATTTCCAGTACTCGCCCTGACAGTTTTTCCATACTCGCACGGATTCTGCCTTTTTCCGATACTCGCTCGGATTATATCATTTTTCTGTACTCACACTTATTCGACTCCTTTCGGGTACTCGCCCGGACAGTTTTTCCTTACTCGCACGGATTCTGTCTTTTTTCGGTACTTGCCCGGATGATATCATTTTTCGATCCTCACACTTATTCGACGCTTTTTCGGTACTCGCCCCGACAGTTTTTCGATACTCAAACGAATTCTGCCATTTTTCGGTACTCGCCCGGATTCAATGATTTTTCAGACTCACATTTATTCGACGCATTTCGGGTACTCGCCCAGACAGTTTTTCCATACTCGCACGGATTCTGTCTTTTTTCGGTACTTGCCCGGATGATATCATTTTTCGATCCTCACACTTATTCGACGCTTTTTCGGTACTCGCCCCGACAGTTTTTCGATACTCACACGGATTCTGCCATTTTTCGGTACTCGCCCGCATTCTATTATTTTTCAGTACTCACACTTATTCGACGCATTTCCAGTACTCGCCCTGACAGTTTTTCCATACTCGCACGGATTCTGCCTTTTTCCGATACTCGCTCGGATTATATCATTTTTGTGTACTCACACTTATTCGACTCTTTTCGGGTACTCGCCCGGACAGTTTTTCCATACTCGCACGGATTCTGTCTTTTTTCGGTACTTGCCCGGATGATATCATTTTTCGATCCTCACACTTATTCGACGCTTTTTCGGTACTCGCCCCGACAGTTTTTCGATACTCACACGGATTCTGCCATTTTTCGGTACTCGCCCGCATTCTATCATTTTTCAGTACTCACACTTATTCGACGCATTTCCAGTACTCGCCCGGACAGTTTTTCCATACTCGCACGGATTCTGTCTTTTTTCGGTACTTGCCCGGATGATATCATTTTTCGATCCTCACACTTATTCGACGCTTTTTCGGTACTCGCCCCGACAGTTTTTCGATACTCACACGGATTCTGCCATTTTTCGGTACTCGCCCGCATTCTATTATTTTTAAGTACTCACACTTATTCGACGCATTTCCAGTACTCGCCCTGACAGTTTTTCCATACTCGCACGGATTCTGCCTTTTTCCGATACTCGCTCGGATTATATCATTTTTGTGTACTCACACTTATTCGACTCTTTTCGGGTACTCGCCCGGACAGTTTTTCCATACTCGCACGGATTCTGTCTTTTTTCGGTACTTGCCCGGATGATATCATTTTTCGATCCTCACACTTATTCGACGCTTTTTCGGTACTCGCCCCGACAGTTTTTCGATACTCACACGAATTCTGCCATTTTTCGGTACTCGCCCGGATTCAATGATTTTTCAGACTCACACTTATTCGACGCATTTCGGGTACTCGCCCAGACAGTTTTTCCATACTCGCACGGATTCTGTCTTTTTTCGGTTATTGCCCGGATGATATCATTTTTCGATCCTCACACTTATTCGACGCTTTTTCGGTACTCGCCCCGACAGTTTTTCGATTCTCACACGGATTCTGCCATTTTTCGGTACTCGCCCGCATTCTATTATTTTTCAGTACTCACACTTATTCGACGCATTTCCAGTACTCGCCCTGACAGTTTTTCCATACTCGCACGGATTCTGCCTTTTTCCGATACTCGCTCGGATTATATCATTTTTGTGTACTCACACTTATTCGACTCTTTTCGGGTACTCGCCCGGACAGTTTTTCCATACTCGCACGGATTCTGTCTTTTTTCGGTACTTGCCCGGATGATATCATTTTTCGATCCTCACACTTATTCGACGCTTTTTCGGTACTCGCCCCGACAGTTTTTCGATACTCACACGAATTCTGCAATTTTTCGGTACTCGCCCGGATTCAATGATTTTTCAGACTCACACTTATTCGACGCATTTCGGGTACTCGCCCAGAAAGTTTTTCCATACTCGCACGGACTCTGTCTTTTTTCGGTACTTGCCCGGATGATATCATTTTTCGATCCTCACACTTATTCGACGCTTTTTCGGTACTCGCCCCGACAGTTTTTCGATACTCACACGGATTCTGCCATTTTTCGGTACTCGCCCGCATTCTATTATTTTTCAGTACTCACACTTATTCGACGCATTTCCAGTACTCGCCCTGACAGTTTTTCCATACTCGCACGGATTCTGCCTTTTTCCGATACTCGCTCGGATTATATCATTTTTGTGTACTCACACTTATTCGACTCTTTTCGGGTACTCGCCCGGACAGTTTTTCCATACTCGCACGGATTCTGTCTTTTTTCGGTACTTACCCGGATGATATCATTTTTCGATCCTCACACTTATTCGACGCTTTTTCGGTACTCGCCCCGACAGTTTTTCGATACTCACACGAATTCTGCCATTTTTCGGTACTCGCCCGGATTCAATGATTTTTCAGACTCACACTTATTCGACGCATTTCGGGTACTCGCCCAGACAGTTCTTCCATACTCGCACGGATTCTGTCTTTTTCGGTACTTCCCCGGATGATATCATTTTTCGATCCTAACACTTATTCGACGCTTTTTCGGTACTCGCTCGACAGTTTTTTGATACTGACACGGATACTGCCTTTTTTCGGTACTCGCCCGAATTCAATGATTTTTCAGACTCACACTTATTCAACGCACTTCCAGTACTCGCCCGGACAGTTTTTCCATACTCGCCCGGACAGTTTTTCCATACTCGCACGGATTCTGTCTTTTTTCGATACTTGCCCGGATGATATCATTTTTCGATCCTCACACTTATTCGACGCTTTTTCGGTACTCGCCCCGACAGTTTTTCGATACTCACACGGATTCTGCCATTTTTCGGTACTCGCCCGCATTCTATTATTTTTCAGTACTCACACTTATTCGACGCATTTCCAGTACTCGCCCTGACAGTTTTTCCATACTCGCACGGATTCTGCCTTTTTCCGATACTCGCTCGGATTATATCATTTTTGTGTACTCACACTTATTCGACTCTTTTCGGGTACTCGCCCGGACAGTTTTTCCATACTCGCACGGATTCTGTCTTTTTTCGGTACTTGCCCGGATGATATCATTTTTCGATCCTCACACTTATTCGACGCTTTTTCGGTACTCGCCCCGACAGTTTTTCGATACTCACACGGATTCTGCCATTTTTCGGTACTCGCCCGCATTCTATCATTTTTCAGTACTCACACTTATTCGACGCATTTCCAGTACTCGCCCAGACAGTTTTTCCATACTCGCACGGATTCTGCCTTTTTCCGATACTCGCTCGGATTATATCATTTTTGTGTACTCACACTTATTCGACTCTTTTCGGGTACTCGCCCGGACAGTTTTTCCATACTCGCACGGATTCTGTCTTTTTTCGGTACTTGCCCGGATGATATCATTTTTCGATCCTCACACTTATTCGACGCTTTTTCGGTACTCGCCCCGACAGTTTTTCGATACTCACACGGATTCTGCCATTTTTCGGTACTCGCCCGCATTCTATCATTTTTCAGTACTCACACTTATTCGACGCATTTCCAGTACTCGCCCAGACAGTTTTTCCATACTCGCACGGATTCTGCCTTTTTCCGATACTCGCTCGGATTATATCATTTTTGTGTACTCACACTTATTCGACTCTTTTCGGGTACTCGCCCGGACAGTTTTTCCATACTCGCACGGATTCTGTCTTTTTTCGGTACTTGCCCGGATGATATCATTTTTCGATCCTCACACTTATTCGACGCTTTTTCGGTACTCGCCCCGACAGTTTTTCGATACTCACACGAATTCTGCCATTTTTCGGTACTCGCCCGGATTCAATGATTTTTCAGACTCACACTTATTCGACGCATTTCGGGTACTCGCCCAGACAGTTCTTCCATACTCGCACGGATTCTGTCTTTTTTCGGTACTTGCCCGGATGATATCATTTTTCGATCCTCACACTTATTCGACGCTTTTTCGGTACTCGCCCCGACAGTTTTTCGATACTCACACGGATTCTGCCATTTTTCGGTACTCGCCCGCATTCTATTATTTTTCAGTACTCACACTTATTCGACGCATTTCCAGTACTCGCCCTGACAGTTTTTCCATACTCGCACGGATTCTGCCTTTTTCCGATACTCGCTCGGATTATATCATTTTTGTGTACTCACACTTATTCGACTCTTTTCGGGTACTCGCCCGGACAGTTTTTCCATACTCGCACGGATTCTGTCTTTTTTCGGTACTTGCCCGGATGATATCATTTTTCGATCCTCACACTTATTCGACGCTTTTTCGGTACTCGCCCCGACAGTTTTTCGATACTCACACGAATTCTGCCATTTTTCGGTACTCGCCCGGATTCAATGATTTTTCAGACTCACACTTATTCGACGCATTTCGGGTACTCGCCCAGACAGTTCTTCCATACTCGCACGGATTCTGTCTTTTTTCGGTACTTCCCCGGATGATATCATTTTTCGATCCTCGCACTTATTGGACGCTTTTTCGGTACTCGCTCGACAGTTTTTTGATACTGACACGGATACTGCCTTTTTTCGGTACTCGCCCGAATTCAATGATTTTTCAGACTCACACTTATTCAACGCACTTCCAGTACTCGCCCGGACAGTTTTTCCATACTCGCCCGGACAGTTTTTCCATACTCGCACGGATTCTGTCTTTTTTCGATACTTGCCCGGATGATATCATTTTTCGATCCTCACACTTATTCGACGCTTTTTCGGTACTCGCCCCGACAGTTTTTCGATACTCACACGGATTCTGCCATTTTTCGGTACTCGCCCGCATTCTATTATTTTTCAGTACTCACACTTATTCGACGCATTTCCAGTACTCGCCCTGACAGTTTTTCCATACTCGCACGAATTCTGCCTTTTTCCGATACTCGCTCGGATTATATCATTTTT
Source organism: Vitis vinifera (assembly GCF_030704535.1). Taxonomy (NCBI): domain Eukaryota; kingdom Viridiplantae; phylum Streptophyta; class Magnoliopsida; order Vitales; family Vitaceae; genus Vitis; species Vitis vinifera. Next base: position 16,558,536 of record NC_081823.1, on the reverse strand, counting down.
CTGTACTCACACTTATTCTACTCTTTTCGGGTACTCGCCCGGACAGTTTGTCCATACTCGCACGGATTCTGTCTTTTTTCGGTACTTGCCCGGATGATATCATTTTTCGATCCTCACACTTATTCGACGCTTTTTCGGTACTCGCCCCGACAGTTTTTCGATACTCACACGGATTCTGCCATTTTTCGGTACTCGCCCGCATTCTATTATTTTTCAGTACTCACACTTATTCGACGCATTTCCAGTACTCGCCCTGACAGTTTTTCCATACTCGCACGGATTCTGTCTTTTTTCGGTACTTGCCCGGGTGATATCATTTTTCGATCCTCACACTTATTCGACGCTTTTTCGGTACTCGCCCCGACAGTTTTTCGATACTCGCACGGATTCTGCCATTTTTCGGGTACTTGCTCGGATGATATCATTTTTCGATCCTCACACTTATTCGACGCTTTTTCGGTACTCGCCCCGACAGTTTTTCGATACTCACACGGATTCTGCAATTTTTCGGTACTCGCCCGCATTCTATTATTTTTCAGTACTCACACTTATTCGACGCATTTCCAGTACATGCCCTGACAGTTTTTCCATACTCGCACGGATTCTGCCTTTTTCAGATACTCGCTCGGATTATATCATTTTTCTGTACTCACACTTATTCGACTCTTTTCGGGTACTCGCTCGGACAGTTTTTCCATACTCGCACGGATTCTGCCTTTTTCCGATACTCGCTCGGATTATATCATTTTTCTGTACTCACACTTATTCGACTCTTTTCGGGTACTCGCCCTGACAGTTTTTCCATACTCGCACGGATTCTGCCTTTTTCCGATACTCGCTCGGATTATATCATTTTTGTGTACTCACACTTATTCGACTCTTTTCGGGTACTCGCCCGGACAGTTTTTCCATACTCGCACGGATTCTGTCTTTTTTCGGTACTTGCCCGGATGATATCATTTTTCGATCCTCACACTTATTCGACGCTTTTTCGGTACTCGCCCCGACAGTTTTTCGATACTCACACGGATACTGCCTTTTTTCGGTACTCGCCCGAATTCAATGATTTTTCAGACTCACACTTATTCAACGCACTTCCAGTACTCGCCCGGACAGTTTTTCCATACTCGCCCGGACAGTTTTTCCATACTCGCACGGATTCTGTCTTTTTTCGATACTTGCCCGGATGATATCATTTTTCGATCCTCACACTTATTCGACGCTTTTTCGGTACTCGCCCCGACAGTTTTTCGATACTCACACGGATTCTGCCATTTTTCGGTACTCGCCCGCATTCTATTATTTTTCAGTACTCACACTTATTCGACGCATTTCCAGTACTCGCCCTGACAGTTTTTCCATACTCGCACGAATTCTGCCTTTTTCCGATACTCGCTCGGATTATATCATTTTTCTGTACTCACACTTATTCTACTCTTTTCGGGTACTCGCCCGGACAGTTTGTCCATACTCGCACGGATTCTGTCTTTTTTCGGTACTTGCCCGGATGATATCATTTTTCGATCCTCACACTTATTCGACGCTTTTTCGGTACTCGCCCCGACAGTTTTTCGATACTCACACGGATTCTGCCATTTTTCGGTACTCGCCCGCATTCTATTATTTTTCAGTACTCACACTTATTCGACGCATTTCCAGTACTCGCCCTGACAGTTTTTCCATACTCGCACGGATTCTGTCTTTTTTCGGTACTTGCCCGGGTGATATCATTTTTCGATCCTCACACTTATTCGACGCTTTTTCGGTACTCGCCCCGACAGTTTTTCGATACTCGCACGGATTCTGCCATTTTTCGGGTACTTGCTCGGATGATATCATTTTTCGATCCTCACACTTATTCGACGCTTTTTCGGTACTCGCCCCGACAGTTTTTCGATACTCACACGGATTCTGCAATTTTTCGGTACTCGCCCGCATTCTATTATTTTTCAGTACTCACACTTATTCGACGCATTTCCAGTACATGCCCTGACAGTTTTTCCATACTCGCACGGATTCTGCCTTTTTCAGATACTCGCTCGGATTATATCATTTTTCTGTACTCACACTTATTCGACTCTTTTCGGGTACTCGCTCGGACAGTTTTTCCATACTCGCACGGATTCTGCCTTTTTCCGATACTCGCTCGGATTATATCATTTTTCTGTACTCACACTTATTCGACTCTTTTCGGGTACTCGCCCTGACAGTTTTTCCATACTCGCACGGATTCTGCCTTTTTCCGATACTCGCTCGGATTATATCATTTTTGTGTACTCACACTTATTCGACTCTTTTCGGGTACTCGCCCGGACAGTTTTTCCATACTCGCACGGATTCTGTCTTTTTTCGGTACTTGCCCGGATGATATCATTTTTCGATCCTCACACTTATTCGACGCTTTTTCGGTACTCGCCCCGACAGTTTTTCGATACTCACACGGATACTGCCTTTTTTCGGTACTCGCCCGAATTCAATGATTTTTCAGACTCACACTTATTCAACGCACTTCCAGTACTCGCCCGGACAGTTTTTCCATACTCGCCCGGACAGTTTTTCCATACTCGCACGGATTCTGTCTTTTTTCGATACTTGCCCGGATGATATCATTTTTCGATCCTCACACTTATTCGACGCTTTTTCGGTACTCGCCCCGACAGTTTTTCGATACTCACACGGATTCTGCCATTTTTCGGTACTCGCCCGCATTCTATTATTTTTCAGTACTCACACTTATTCGACGCATTTCCAGTACTCGCCCTGACAGTTTTTCCATACTCGCACGAATTCTGCCTTTTTCCGATACTCGCTCGGATTATATCATTTTTCTGTACTCACACTTATTCTACTCTTTTCGGGTACTCGCCCGGACAGTTTGTCCATACTCGCACGGATTCTGTCTTTTTTCGGTACTTGCCCGGATGATATCATTTTTCGATCCTCACACTTATTCGACGCTTTTTCGGTACTCGCCCCGACAGTTTTTCGATACTCACACGGATTCTGCCATTTTTCGGTACTCGCCCGCATTCTATTATTTTTCAGTACTCACACTTATTCGACGCATTTCCAGTACTCGCCCTGACAGTTTTTCCATACTCGCACGGATTCTGTCTTTTTTCGGTACTTGCCCGGGTGATATCATTTTTCGATCCTCACACTTATTCGACGCTTTTTCGGTACTCGCCCCGACAGTTTTTCGATACTCGCACGGATTCTGCCATTTTTCGGGTACTTGCCCGGATGATATCATTTTTCGATCCTCACACTTATTCGACGCTTTTTCGGTACTCGCCCCGACAGTTTTTCGATACTCACACGGATTCTGCAATTTTTCGGTACTCGCCCGCATTCTATTATTTTTCAGTACTCACACTTATTCGACGCATTTCCAGTACATGCCCTGACAGTTTTTCCATACTCGCACGGATTCTGCCTTTTTCAGATACTCGCTCGGATTATATCATTTTTCTGTACTCACACTTATTCGACTCTTTTCGGGTACTCGCTCGGACAGTTTTTCCATACTCGCACGGATTCTGCCTTTTTCCGATACTCGCTCGGATTATATCATTTTTCTGTACTCACACTTATTCGACTCTTTTCGGGTACTCGCCCTGACAGTTTTTCCATACTCGCACGGATTCTGCCTTTTTCCGATACTCGCTCGGATTATATCATTTTTGTGTACTCACACTTATTCGACTCTTTTCGGGTACTCGCCCGGACAGTTTTTCCATACTCGCACGGATTCTGTCTTTTTTCGGTACTTGCCCGGATGATATCATTTTTCGATCCTCACACTTATTCGACGCTTTTTCGGTACTCGCCCCGACAGTTTTTCGATACTCACACGGATTCTGCCATTTTTCGGTACTCGCCCGCATTCTATCATTTTTCAGTACTCACACTTATTCGACGCATTTCCAGTACTCGCCCAGACAGTTTTTCCATACTCGCACGGATTCTGTCTTTTTTCGGTACTTGCCCAGGTGATATCATTTTTCGATCCTCACACTTATTCGACGCTTTTTCGGTACTCGCCCCGACAGTTTTTCGATACTCACACGGATTCTGCCATTTTTCGGTACTCGCCCGCATTCTATCATTTTTCAGTACTCACACTTATTCGACGCATTTCCAGTACTCGCCCAGACAGTTTTTCCATACTCGCACGGATTCTGTCTTTTTTCCGTACTTGCCCGGGTGATATCATTTTTCGATCCTCACACTTATTCGACCCTTTTTCGGTACTCGCCCCGACAGTTTTTCGATACTCACACGGATTCTGCCATTTTTCGGTACTCGCCCGCATTCTATTATTTTTCAGTACTCACACTTATTCGACGCATTTCCAGTACTCGCCCTGACAGTTTTTCCATACTCGCACGGATTCTGCCTTTTTCCGATACTCGCTCGGATTATATCATTTTTGTGGACTCACACTTATTCGACTCTTTTCGGGTACTCGCCCGGACAGTTTTTCCATACTCGCACGGATTCTGTCTTTTTTCGGTACTTGCCCGGATGATATCATTTTTCGATCCTCACACTTATTCGACGCTTTTTCGGTACTCGCCCCGACAGTTTTTCGATACTCACATGGATTCTGCCATTTTTCGGTACTCGCCCGCATTCTATCATTTTTCAGTACTCACACTTATTCGACGCATTTCCAGTACTCGCCCTGACAGTTTTTCCATACTCGCACGGATTCTGCCTTTTTCCGATACTCGCTCGGATTATATCATTTTTGTGTACTCACACTTATTCGACTCTTTTCGGGTACTCGCCCGGACAGTTTTTCCACACTCGCACGGATTCTGTCTTTTTTCGGTACTTGCCCGGATGATATCATTTTTCGATCCTCACACTTATTCGACGCTTTTTCGGTACTCGCCCCGACAGTTTTTCGATACTCACACGGATTCTGCCATTTTTCGGTACTCGCCCGCATTCTATCATTTTTCAGTACTCACACTTATTCGACGCATTTCCAGTACTCGCCCAGACAGTTTTTCCATACTCGCACGGATTCTGTCTTTTTTCGGTACTTGCCCGGGTGATATCATTTTTCGATCCTCACACTTATTCGACGCTTTTTCGGTACTCGCCCCGACAGTTTTTCGATACTCGCACGGATTCTGTTTTTTTTCGGTACTTGCCCGGATGATATCATTTTTCGATCCTCACACTTATTCGACTCTTTTCGGGTACTCGCCCGGACAGTTTTTCCATACTCGCACGGATTCTGTCTTTTTTCGGTACTTGCCCGGATGATATCATTTTTCGATCCTCACACTTATTCGACGCTTTTTCGGTACTCGCCCCGACAGTTTTTCGATACTCACACGAATTCTGCAATTTTTCGGTACTCGCCCGGATTCAATGATTTTTCAGACTCACACTTATTCGACGCATTTCGGGTACTCGCCCAGAAAGTTTTTCCATACTCGCACGGACTCTGTCTTTTTTCGGTACTTGCCCGGATGATATCATTTTTCGATCCTCACACTTATTCGACGCTTTTTCGGTACTCGCCCCGACAGTTTTTCGATACTCGCACGGATTCTGTTTTTTTTCGGTACTTGCCCGGATGATATCATTTTTCGATCCTCACACTTATTCGACTCTTTTCGGGTACTCGCCCGGACAGTTTTTCCATACTCGCACGGATTCTGTCTTTTTTCGGTACTTGCCCGGATGATATCATTTTTCGATCCTCACACTTATTCGACCCTTTTTCGGTACTCGCCCCGACAGTTTTTCGATACTCACACGGATTCTGCCATTTTTCGGTATTCGCCCGCATTCTATTATTTTTCAGTACTCACACTTATTCGACGCATTTCCAGTACTCGCCCTGACAGTTTTTCCATACTCGCACGGATTCTGCCTTTTTCCGATACTCGCTCGGATTATATCATTTTTGTGTACTCACACTTATTCGACTCTTTTCGGGTACTCGCCCGGACAGTTTTTCCATACTCGCACGGATTCTGTCTTTTTTCGGTACTTGCCCGGATGATATCATTTTTCGATCCTCACACTTATTCGACGCTTTTTCGGTACTCGCCCCGACAGTTTTTCGATACTCACACGGATTCTGCCATTTTTCGGTACTCGCCCGCATTCTATCATTTTTCAGTACTCACACTTATTCGACGCATTTCCAGTACTCGCCCAGACAGTTTTTCCATACTCGCACGGATTCTGTCTTTTTTCGGTACTTGATCGGGTGATATCATTTTTCGATCCTCACACTTATTCGACGCTTTTTCGGTACTCGCCCCGACAGTTTTTCGATACTCGCACGGATTCTGCCATTTTTCGGTACTTGCCCGGATGATATCATTTTTCGATCCTCACACTTATTCGACTCTTTTCGGGTACTCGCCCGGACAGTTTTTCCATACTCGCACGGATTCTGTCTTTTTTCGGTACTTGCCCGGATGATATCATTTTTCGATCCTCACACTTATTCGACGCTTTTTCGGTACTCGCCCCGACAGTTTTTCGATACTCACACGAATTCTGCAATTTTTCGGTACTCGCCCGGATTCAATGATTTTTCAGACTCACACTTATTCGACGCATTTCGGGTACTCGCCCAGAAAGTTTTTCCATACTCGCACGGACTCTGTCTTTTTTCGGTACTTGCCCGGATGATATCATTTTTCGATCCTCACACTTATTCGACGCTTTTTCGGTACTCGCCCCGACAGTTTTTCGATACTCACATGGATTCTGCCATTTTTCGGTACTCGCCCGCATTCTATTATTTTTCAGTACTCACACTTATTCGACGCATTTCCAGTACTCGCCCTGACAGTTTTTCCATACTCGCACGGATTCTGCCTTTTTCCGATACTCGCTCGGATTATATCATTTTTGTGTACTCACACTTATTCGACTCTTTTCGGGTACTCGCCCGGACAGTTTTTCCATACTCGCACGGATTCTGTCTTTTTTCGGTACTTGCCCGGATGATATCATTTTTCGATCCTCACACTTATTCGACGCTTTTTCGGTACTCGCCCCGACAGTTTTTCGATACTCACATGGATTCTGCCATTTTACGGTACTCGCCCGCATTCTATTATTTTTCAGTACTCACACTTATTCGACGCATTTCCAGTACTCGCCCTGACAGTTTTTCCATACTCGCACGGATTCTGCCTTTTTCCGATACTCGCTCGGATTATATCATTTTTGTGTACTCACACTTATTCGACTCTTTTCGGGTACTCGCCCGGACAGTTTTTCCATACTCGCACGGATTCTGTCTTTTTTCGGTACTTGCCCGGATGATATCATTTTTCGATCCTCACACTTATTCGACTCTTTTCGGGTACTCGCCCGGACAGTTTTTCCATACTCGCACGGATTCTGTCTTTTTTCGGTACTTGCCCGGATGATATCATTTTTCGATCCTCACACTTATTCGACTCTTTTCGGGTACTCGCCCGGACAGTTTTTCCATACTCGCACGGATTCTGTCTTTTTTCGGTACTTGCCCGGGTGATATCATTTTTCGATCCTCACACTTATTCGACGCTTTTTCGGTACTCGCCCCGACAGTTTTTCGATACTCGCACGGATTCTGCCATTTTTCGGTACTTGCCCGGATGATATCATTTTTCGATCCTCACACTTATTCGACTCTTTTCGGGTACTCGCCCGGACAGTTTTTCCATACTCGCACGGATTCTGTCTTTTTTCGGTACTTGCCCGGATGATATCATTTTTCGATCCTCACACTTATTCGACTCTTTTCGGGTACTCGCCCGGACAGTTTTTCCATACTCGCACGGATTCTGTCTTTTTTCGGTACTTGCCCGGATGATATCATTTTTCGATCCTCACACTTATTCGACCCTTTTTCGGTACTCGCCCCGACAGTTTTTCGATACTCACACGGATTCTGCCATTTTTCGGTATTCGCCCGCATTCTATTATTTTTCAGTACTCACACTTATTCGACGCATTTCCAGTACTCGCCCTGACAGTTTTTCCATACTCGCACGGATTCTGCCTTTTTCCGATACTCGCTCGGATTATATCATTTTTGTGTACTCACACTTATTCGACTCTTTTCGGGTACTCGCCCGGACAGTTTTTCCATACTCGCACGGATTCTGTCTTTTTTCGGTACTTGCCCGGATGATATCATTTTTCGATCCTCACACTTATTCGACTCTTTTCGGGTACTCGCCCGGACAGTTTTTCCATACTCGCACGGATTCTGTCTTTTTTCGGTACTTGCCCGGATGATATCATTTTTCGATCCTCACACTTATTCGACCCTTTTTCGGTACTCGCCCCGACAGTTTTTCGATACTCACACGGATTCTGCCATTTTTCGGTATTCGCCCGCATTCTATTATTTTTCAGTACTCACACTTATTCGACGCATTTCCAGTACTCGCCCTGACAGTTTTTCCATACTCGCACGGATTCTGCCTTTTTCCGATACTCGCTCGGATTATATCATTTTTGTGTACTCACACTTATTCGACTCTTTTCGGGTACTCGCCCGGACAGTTTTTCCATACTCGCACGGATTCTGTCTTTTTTCGGTACTTGCCCGGATGATATCATTTTTCGATCCTCACACTTATTCGACGCTTTTTCGGTACTCGCCCCGACAGTTTTTCGATACTCACATGGATTCTGCCATTTTTCGGTACTCGCCCGCATTCTATTATTTTTCAGTACTCACACTTATTCGACGCATTTCCAGTACTCGCCCTGACAGTTTTTCCATACTCGCACGGATTCTGCCTTTTTCCGATACTCGCTCGGATTATATCATTTTTGTGTACTCACACTTATTCGACTCTTTTCGGGTACTCGCCCGGACAGTTTTTCCATACTCGCACGGATTCTGTCTTTTTTCGGTACTTGCCCGGATGATATCATTTTTCGATCCTCACACTTATTCGACGCTTTTTCGGTACTCGCCCCGACAGTTTTTCGATACTCACATGGATTCTGCCATTTTACGGTACTCGCCCGCATTCTATTATTTTTCAGTACTCACACTTATTCGACGCATTTCCAGTACTCGCCCTGACAGTTTTTCCATACTCGCACGGATTCTGCCTTTTTCCGATACTCGCTCGGATTATATCATTTTTGTGTACTCACACTTATTCGACTCTTTTCGGGTACTCGCCCGGACAGTTTTTCCATACTCGCACGGATTCTGTCTTTTTTCGGTACTTGCCCGGATGATATCATTTTTCGATCCTCACACTTATTCGACTCTTTTCGGGTACTCGCCCGGACAGTTTTTCCATACTCACACGGATTCTGTCTTTTTTCGGTACTTGCCCGGATGATATCATTTTTCGATCCTCACACTTATTCGACTCTTTTCGGGTACTCGCCCGGACAGTTTTTCCATACTCGCACGGATTCTGTCTTTTTTCGGTACTTGCCCGGGTGATATCATTTTTCGATCCTCACACTTATTCGACGCTTTTTCGGTACTCGCCCCGACAGTTTTTCGATACTCGCACGGATTCTGCCATTTTTCGGTACTTGCCCGGATGATATCATTTTTCGATCCTCACACTTATTCGACTCTTTTCGGGTACTCGCCCGGACAGTTTTTCCATACTCGCACGGATTCTGTCTTTTTTCGGTACTTGCCCGGATGATATCATTTTTCGATCCTCACACTTATTCGACCCTTTTTCGGTACTCGCCCCGACAGTTTTTCGATACTCACACGGATTCTGCCATTTTTCGGTATTCGCCCGCATTCTATTATTTTTCAGTACTCACACTTATTCGACGCATTTCCAGTACTCGCCCTGACAGTTTTTCCATACTCGCACGGATTCTGCCTTTTTCCGATACTCGCTCGGATTATATCATTTTTGTGTACTCACACTTATTCGACTCTTTTCGGGTACTCGCCCGGACAGTTTTTCCATACTCGCACGGATTCTGTCTTTTTTCGGTACTTGCCCGGATGATATCATTTTTCGATCCTCACACTTATTCGACTCTTTTCGGGTACTCGCCCGGACAGTTTTTCCATACTCGCACGGATTCTGTCTTTTTTCGGTACTTGCCCGGATGATATCATTTTTCGATCCTCACACTTATTCGACCCTTTTTCGGTACTCGCCCCGACAGTTTTTCGATACTCACACGGATTCTGCCATTTTTCGGTATTCGCCCGCATTCTATTATTTTTCAGTACTCACACTTATTCGACGCATTTCCAGTACTCGCCCTGACAGTTTTTCCATACTCGCACGGATTCTGCCTTTTTCCGATACTCGCTCGGATTATATCATTTTTGTGTACTCACACTTATTCGACTCTTTTCGGGTACTCGCCCGGACAGTTTTTCCATACTCGCACGGATTCTGTCTTTTTTCGGTACTTGCCCGGATGATATCATTTTTCGATCCTCACACTTATTCGACGCTTTTTCGGTACTCGCCCCGACAGTTTTTCGATACTCACATGGATTCTGCCATTTTTCGGTACTCGCCCGCATTCTATTATTTTTCAGTACTCACACTTATTCGACGCATTTCCAGTACTCGCCCTGACAGTTTTTCCATACTCGCACGGATTCTGCCTTTTTCCGATACTCGCTCGGATTATATCATTTTTGTGTACTCACACTTATTCGACTCTTTTCGGGTACTCGCCCGGACAGTTTTTCCATACTCGCACGGATTCTGTCTTTTTTCGGTACTTGCCCGGATGATATCATTTTTCGATCCTCACACTTATTCGACCCTTTTTCGGTACTCGCCCCGACAGTTTTTCGATACTCACACGGATTCTGCCATTTTTCGGTACTCGCCCGCATTCTATTATTTTTCAGTACTCACACTTATTCGACGCATTTCCAGTACTCGCCCTGACAGTTTTTCCATACTCGCACGGATTCTGCCTTTTTCCGATACTCGCTCGGATTATATCATTTTTGTGTAGTCACACTTATTCGACTCTTTTCGGGTACTCGCCCGGACAGTTTTTCCATACTCGCACGGATTCTGTCTTTTTTCGGTACTTGCCCGGATGATATCATTTTTCGATCCTCACACTTATTCGACGCTTTTTCGGTACTCGCCCCGACAGTTTTTCGATACTCACATGGATTCTGCCATTTTACGGTACTCGCCCGCATTCTATTATTTTTCAGTACTCACACTTATTCGACGCATTTCCAGTACTCGCCCTGACAGTTTTTCCATACTCGCACGGATTCTGCCTTTTTCCGATACTCGCTCGGATTATATCATTTTTGTGTACTCACACTTATTCGACTCTTTTCGGGTACTCGCCCGGACAGTTTTTCCATACTCGCACGGATTCTGTCTTTTTTCGGTACTTGCCCGGATGATATCATTTTTCGATCCTCACACTTATTCGACCCTTTTTCGGTACTCGCCCCGACAGTTTTTCGATACTCACACGGATTCTGCCATTTTTCGGTACTCGCCCGCATTCTATTATTTTTCAGTACTCACACTTATTCGACGCATTTCCAGTACTCGCCCTGACAGTTTTTCCATACTCGCACGGATTCTGCCTTTTTGCGATACTCGCTCGGATTATATCATTTTTCTGTACTCACACTTATTCGACTCTTTTCGGGTACTCGCCCGGACAGTTTTTCCGTACTCGCACGGATTCTGTCTTTTTTCGGTACTTGTCCGGATGATATCATTTTTCGATCCTCACACTTATTCGACGCTTTTTCGGTACTCGCCCCGACAGTTTTTCGATACTCGCACGGATTCTGTTTTTTTTCGGTACTTGCCCGGATGATATCATTTTTCGATCCTCACACTTATTCGACTCTTTTCGGGTACTCGCCCGGACAGTTTTTCCATACTCGCACGGATTCTGCCTTTTTCCGATACTCGCTCGGATTATATCATTTTTCTGTACTCACACTTATTCGACTCTTTTCGGGTACTCGCCCGGACAGTTTTTCCATACTCGCACGGATTCTGTCTTTTTTCGATACTTGCCCGGATGATATCATTTTTCGATCCTCACACTTATTCGACGCTTTTTCGGTACTCGCCCCGACAGTTTTTCGATACTCACATGGATTCTGCCATTTTTCGGTACTCGCCCGCATTCTATCATTTTTCAGTACTCACACTTATTCGACGCATTTCCAGTACTCGCCCTGACAGTTTTTCCATACTCGCACGGATTCTGCCTTTTTCCGATACTCGCTCGGATTATATCATTTTTGTGTACTCACACTTATTCGACTCTTTTCGGGTACTCGCCCGGACAGTTTTTCCATACTCGCACGGATTCTGTCTTTTTTCGGTACTTGCCCGGATGATATCATTTTTCGATCCTCACACTTATTCGACGCTTTTTCGGTACTCGCCCCGACAGTTTTTCGATACTCACACGGATTCTGCCATTTTTCGGTACTCGCCCGCATTCTATCATTTTTCAGTACTCACACTTATTCGACGCATTTCCAGTACTCGCCCAGACAGTTTTTCCATACTCGCACGGATTCTGTCTTTTTTCGGTACTTGCCCGGGTGATATCATTTTTCGATCCTCACACTTATTCGACGCTTTTTCGGTACTCGCCCCGACAGTTTTTCGATACTCGCACGGATTCTGCCATTTTTCGGTACTTGCCCGGATGATATCATTTTTCGATCCTCACACTTATTCGACTCTTTTCGGGTACTCGCCCGGACAGTTTTTCCATACTCGCACGGATTCTGTCTTTTTTCGGTACTTGCCCGGATGATATCATTTTTCGATCCTCACACTTATTCGACCCTTTTTCGGTACTCGCCCCGACAGTTTTTCGATACTCACACGGATTCTGCCATTTTTCGGTATTCGCCCGCATTCTATTATTTTTCAGTACTCACACTTATTCGACGCATTTTCAGTACTCGCCCTGACAGTTTTTCCATACTCGCATGGATTCTGCCTTTTTCCGATACTCGCTCGGATTATATCATTTTTGTGTACTCACACTTATTCGACTCTTTTCGGGTACTCGCCCGGACAGTTTTTCCATACTCGCACGGATTCTGTCTTTTTTCGGTACTTGCCCGGATGATATCATTTTTCGATCCTCACACTTATTCGACTCTTTTCGGGTACTCGCCCGGACAGTTTTTCCATACTCGCACGGATTCTGTCTTTTTTCGGTACTTGCCCGGATGATATCATTTTTCGATCCTCACACTTATTCGACCCTTTTTCGGTACTCGCCCCGACAGTTTTTCGATACTCACACGGATTCTGCCATTTTTCGGTATTCGCCCGCATTCTATTATTTTTCAGTACTCACACTTATTCGACGCATTTCCAGTACTCGCCCTGACAGTTTTTCCATACTCGCACGGATTCTGCCTTTTTCCGATACTCGCTCGGATTATATCATTTTTGTGTACTTACACTTATTCGACTCTTTTCGGGTACTCGCCCGGACAGTTTTTCCATACTCGCACGGATTCTGTCTTTTTTCGGTACTTGCCCGGATGATATCATTTTTCGATCCTCACACTTATTCGACGCTTTTTCGGTACTCGCCCCGACAGTTTTTCGATACTCACATGGATTCTGCCATTTTTCGGTACTCGCCCGCATTCTATTATTTTTCAGTACACACACTTATTCGACGCATTTCCAGTACTCGCCCTGACAGTTTTTCCATACTCGCACGGATTCTGCCTTTTTCCGATACTCGCTCGGATTATATCATTTTTGTGTACTCACACTTATTCGACTCTTTTCGGGTACTCGCCCGGACAGTTTTTCCATGCTCGCACGGATTCTGTCTTTTTTCGGTACTTGCCCGGATGATATCATTTTTCGATCCTCACACTTATTCGACCCTTTTTCGGTACTCGCCCCGACAGTTTTTCGATACTCACACGGATTCTGCCATTTTTCGGTACTCGCCCGCATTCTATTATTTTTCAGTACTCACACTTATTCGACGCATTTCCAGTACTCGCCCTGACAGTTTTTCCATACTCGCACGGATTCTGCCTTTTTCCGATACTCGCTCGGATTATATCATTTTTGTGTACTCACACTTATTCGACTCTTTTCGGGTACTCGCCCGGACAGTTTTTCCATACTCGCACGGATTCTGTCTTTTTTCGGTACTTGCCCGGATGATATCATTTTTCGATCCTCACACTTATTCGACGCTTTTTCGGTACTCGCCCCGACAGTTTTTCGATACTCACATGGATTCTGCCATTTTTCGGTACTCGCCCGCATTCTATTATTTTTCAGTACTCACACTTATTCGACGCATTTCCAGTACTCGCCCTGACAGTTTTTCCATACTCGCACGGATTCTGCCTTTTTCCGATACTCGCTCGGATTATATCATTTTTGTGTACTCACACTTATTCGACTCTTTTCGGGTACTCGCCCGGACAGTTTTTCCATGCTCGCACGGATTCTGTCTTTTTTCGGTACTTGCCCGGATGATATCATTTTTCGATCCTCACACTTATTCGACCCTTTTTCGGTACTCGCCCCGACAGTTTTTCGATACTCACACGGATTCTGCCATTTTTCGGTACTCGCCCGCATTCTATTATTTTTCAGTACTCACACTTATTCGACGCATTTCCAGTACTCGCCCTGACAGTTTTTCCATACTCGCACGGATTCTGCCTTTTTCCGATACTCGCTCGGATTATATCATTTTTGTGTAGTCACACTTATTCGACTCTTTTCGGGTACTCGCCCGGACAGTTTTTCCATACTCGCACGGATTCTGTCTTTTTTCGGTACTTGCCCGGATGATATCATTTTTCGATCCTCACACTTATTCGACGCTTTTTCGGTACTCGCCCCGACAGTTTTTCGATACTCACATGGATTCTGCCATTTTTCGGTACTCGCCCGCATTCTATTATTTTTCAGTACTCACACTTATTCGACGCATTTCCAGTACTCGCCCTGACAGTTTTTCCATACTCGCACGGATTCTGCCTTTTTCCGATACTCGCTCGGATTATATCATTTTTGTGTACTCACACTTATTCGACTCTTTTCGGGTACTCGCCCGGACAGTTTTTCCATGCTCGCACGGATTCTGTCTTTTTTCGGTACTTGCCCGGATGATATCATTTTTCGATCCTCACACTTATTCGACCCTTTTTCGGTACTCGCCCCGACAGTTTTTCGATACTCACACGGATTCTGCCATTTTTCGGTACTCGCCCGCATTCTATTATTTTTCAGTACTCACACTTATTCGACGCATTTCCAGTACTCGCCCTGACAGTTTTTCCATACTCGCACGGATTCTGCCTTTTTCCGATACTCGCTCGGATTATATCATTTTTGTGTAGTCACACTTATTCGACTCTTTTCGGGTACTCGCCCGGACAGTTTTTCCATACTCGCACGGATTCTGTCTTTTTTCGGTACTTGCCCGGATGATATCATTTTTCGATCCTCACACTTATTCGACGCTTTTTCGGTACTCGCCCCGACATTTTTTCGATACTCACATGGATTCTGCCATTTTACGGTACTCGCCCGCATTCTATTATTTTTCAGTACTCACACTTATTCGACGCATTTCCAGTACTCGCCCTGACAGTTTTTCCATACTCGCACGGATTCTGCCTTTTTCCGATACTCGCTCGGATTATATCATTTTTGTGTACTCACACTTATTCGACTCTTTTCGGGTACTCGCCCGGACAGTTTTTCCATACTCGCACGGATTCTGTCTTTTTTCGGTACTTGCCCGGATGATATCATTTTTCGATCCTCACACTTATTCGACCCTTTTTCGGTACTCGCCCCGACAGTTTTTCGATACTCACACGGATTCTGCCATTTTTCGGTACTCGCCCGCATTCTATTATTTTTCAGTACTCACACTTATTCGACGCATTTCCAGTACTCGCCCTGACAGTTTTTCCATACTCGCACGGATTCTGCCTTTTTGCGATACTCGCTCGGATTATATCATTTTTCTGTACTCACACTTATTCGACTCTTTTCGGGTACTCGCCCGGACAGTTTTTCCGTACTCGCACGGATTCTGTCTTTTTTCGGTACTTGTCCGGATGATATCATTTTTCGATCCTCACACTTATTCGACGCTTTTTCGGTACTCGCCCCGACAGTTTTTCGATACTCGCACGGATTCTGTTTTTTTTCGGTACTTGCCCGGATGATATCATTTTTCGATCCTCACACTTATTCGACTCTTTTCGGGTACTCGCCCGGACAGTTTTTCCATACTCGCACGGATTCTGCCTTTTTCCGATACTCGCTCGGATTATATCATTTTTCTGTACTCACACTTATTCGACTCTTTTCGGGTACTCGCCCGGACAGTTTTTCCATACTCGCACGGATTCTGTCTTTTTTCGATACTTGCCCGGATGATATCATTTTTCGATCCTCACACTTATTCGACGCTTTTTCGGTACTCGCCCCGACAGTTTTTCGATACTCACACGGATTCTGCCATTTTTCGGTACTCGCCCGCATTCTATTATTTTTCAGTACTCACACTTATTCGACGCATTTCCAGTACTCGCCCGGACAGTTTTTCCATACTCGCACGGATTCTGTCTTTTTTCGGTACTTGCCCGGATGATATCATTTTTCGATCCTCACACTTATTCGACGCTTTTTCGGTACTCGCCCCGACAGTTTTTCGATACTCACACGAATTCTGCCATTTTTCGGTACTCGCCCGGATTCAATGATTTTTCAGACTCACACTTATTCGACGCATTTCGGGTACTCGCCCAGACAGTTCTTCCATACTCGCACGGATTCTGTCTTTTTTCGGTACTTCCCCGGATGATATCATTTTTCGATCCTTACACTTATTTGACGCTTTTTCGGTACTCGCTCGACAGTTTTTTGATACTGACACGGATACTGCCTTTTTTCGGTACTCGCCCGAATTCAATGATTTTTCAGACTCACACTTATTCAACGCACTTCCAGTACTCGCCCGGACAGTTTTTCCATACTCGCCCGGACAGTTTTTCCATACTCGCCCGGACAGTTTTTCCATACTCGCACGGATTCTGTCTTTTTTCGATACTTGCCCGGATGATATCATTTTTCGATCCTCACACTTATTCGACGCTTTTTCGGTACTCGCCCCGACAGTTTTTCGATACTCACACGGATTCTGCCATTTTTCGGTACTCGCCCGCATTCTATTATTTTTCAGTACTCACACTTATTCGACGCATTTCCAGTACTCGCCCTGACAGTTTTTCCATACTCGCACGAATTCTGCCTTTTTCCGATACTCGCTCGGATTATATCATTTTTCTGTACTCACACTTATTCTACTCTTTTCGGGTACTCGCCCGGACAGTTTTTCCATACTCGCACGGATTCTGTCTTTTTTCGGTACTTGCCCGGATGATATCATTTTTCGATCCTCACACTTATTCGACGCTTTTTCGGTACTCGCCCCGACAGTTTTTCGATACTCACACGGATTCTGCCATTTTTCGGTACTCGCCCGCATTCTATCATTTTTCAGTACTCACACTTATTCGACGCATTTCCCGTACTCGCCCAGACAGTTTTTCCATACTCGCACGGATTCTGTCTTTTTTCGGTACTTGCCCGGGTGATATCATTTTTCGATCCTCACACTTTTTCGACGCTTTTTCGGTACTCGCCCCGACAGTTTTTCGATACTCACACGGATTCTGCCATTTTTCGGTACTCGCCCGCATTCTATCATTTTTCAGTACTCACACTTATTCGACGCATTTCCAGTACTCGCCCTGACAGTTTTTCCATACTCGCACGGATTCTGCCTTTTTCCGATACTCGCTCGGATTATATCATTTTTCTGTACTCACACTTATTCGACTCTTTTCGGGTACTCGCCCGGACAGTTTTTCCATACTCGCACGGATTCTGTCTTTTTTCGGTACTTGCCCGGATGATATCATTTTTCGATCCTCACACTTATTCGACGCTTTTTCGGTACTCGCCCCGACAGTTTTTCGATACTCACACGAATTCTGCCATTTTTCGGTACTCGCCCGGATTCAATGATTTTTCAGACTCACACTTATTCGACGCATTTCGGGTACTCGCCCAGACAGTTCTTCCATACTCGCACGGATTCTGTCTTTTTTCGGTACTTCCCCGGATGATATCATTTTTCGATCCTCACACTTATTTGACGCTTTTTCGGTACTCGCTCGACAGTTTTTTGATACTGACACGGATACTGCCTTTTTTCGGTACTCGCCCGAATTCAATGATTTTTCAGACTCACACTTATTCAACGCACTTCCAGTACTCGCCCGGACAGTTTTTCCATACTCGCCCGGACAGTTTTTCCATACTCGCCCGGACAGTTTTTCCATACTCGCACGGATTCTGTCTTTTTTCGATACTTGCCCGGATGATATCATTTTTCGATCCTCACACTTATTCGACGCTTTTTCGGTACTCGCCCCGACAGTTTTTCGATACTCACACGGATTCTGCCATTTTTCGGTACTCGCCCGCATTCTATTATTTTTCAGTACTCACACTTATTCGACGCATTTCCAGTACTCGCCCTGACAGTTTTTCCATACTCGCACGAATTCTGCCTTTTTCCGATACTCGCTCGGATTATATCATTTTTCTGTACTCACACTTATTCTACTCTTTTCGGGTACTCGCCCGGACAGTTTTTCCATACTCGCACGGATTCTGTCTTTTTTCGGTACTTGCCCGGATGATATCATTTTTCGATCCTCACACTTATTCGACGCTTTTTCGGTACTCGCCCCGACAGTTTTTCGATACTCACACGGATTCTGCCATTTTTCGGTACTCGCCCGGATTCAATGATTTTTCAGACTCACACTTATTCGACGCATTTCGGGTACTCGCCCAGAAAGTTTTTCCATACTCGCACGGATTCTGTCTTTTTTCGGTACTTGCCCGGATGATATCATTTTTCGATCCTCACACTTATTCGACGCTTTTTCGGTACTCGCCCCGACAGTTTTTCGATACTCACACGGATTCTGCCATTTTTCGGTACTCGCCCGCATTCTATTATTTTTCAGTACTCACACTTATTCGACGCATTTCCAGTACTCGCCCTGACAGTTTTTCCATACTCGCACGGATTCTGCCTTTTTCCGATACTCGCTCGGATTATATCATTTTTGTGTACTCACACTTATTCGACTCTTTTCGGGTACTCGCCTGGACAGTTTTTCCATACTCGCACGGATTCTGTCTTTTTTCGGTACTTGCCCGGATGATATCATTTTTCGATCCTCACACTTATTCGACGCTTTTTCGGTACTCGCCCCGACAGTTTTTCGATACTCACACGAATTCTGCCATTTTTCGGTACTCGCCCGGATTCAATGATTTTTCAGACTCACACTTATTCGACGCATTTCGGGTACTCGCCCAGACAGTTCTTCCATACTCGCACGGATTCTGTCTTTTTTCGGTACTTCCCCGGATGATATCATTTTTCGATCCTCACACTTATTTGACGCTTTTTCGGTACTCGCTCGACAGTTTTTTGATACTGACACGGATACTGCCTTTTTTCGGTACTCGCCCGAATTCAATGATTTTTCAGACTCACACTTATTCAACGCACTTCCAGTACTCGCCCGGACAGTTTTTCCATACTCGCACGGATTCTGTCTTTTTTCGATACTTGCCCGGATGATATCATTTTTCGATCCTCACACTTATTCGACGCTTTTTCGGTACTCGCCCCGACAGTTTTTCGATACTCACACGGATTCTGCCATTTTTCGGTACTCGCCCGCATTCTATCATTTTTCAGTACTCACACTTATTCGACGCATTTCTAGTACTCGCCCAGACAGTTTTTCCATACTCGCACGGATTCTGTCTTTTTTCGGTACTTGCCCGGGTGATATCATTTTTCGATCCTCACACTTATTCGACCCTTTTTCGGTACTCGCCCCGACAGTTTTTCGATACTCATACGGATTCTGCCATTTTTCGGTACTCGCCCGCATTCTATTATTTTTCAGTACTCACACTTATTCGACGCATTTCCAGTACTCGCCCTGACAGTTTTTCCATACTCGCACGGATTCTGCCTTTTTCCGATACTCGCTCGGATTATATCATTTTTCTGTACTCACACTTATTCGACTATTTTGGGTACTCGCCCGGACAGTTTTTCCATACTCGCACGGATTCTGTCTTTTTTCGGTATTTGCCCGGATGATATCATTTTTCGATCCTCACACTTATTCGACGCTTTTTCGGTACTCGCCCCGACAGTTTTTCGATACTCACACGGATTCTGCCATTTTTCGGTACTCGCCCGCATTCTATTATTTTTCAGTACTCACACTTATTCGACGCATTTCCAGTACTCGCCCTGATAGTTTTTCCATACTCGCACGGATTCTGCCTTTTTGCGATACTCGCTCGGATTATATCATTTTTCTGTACTCACACTTATTCGACTCTTTTCGGGTACTCGCCCGGACAGTTTTTCCGTACTCGCACGGATTCTGTCTTTTTTCGGTACTTGTCCGGATGATATCATTTTTCGATCCTCACACTTATTCGACGCTTTTTCGGTACTCGCCCCGACAGTTTTTCGATACTCGCACGGATTCTGTTTTTTTTCGGTACTTGCCCGGATGATATCATTTTTCGATCCTCACACTTATTCGACTCTTTTCGGGTACTCGCCCGGACAGTTTTTCCATACTCGCACGGATTCTGCCTTTTTGCGATACTCGCTCGGATTATATCATTTTTCTGTACTCACACTTATTCGACTCTTTTCGGGTACTCGCCCGGACAGTTTTTCCGTACTCGCACGGATTCTGTCTTTTTTCGGTACTTGTCCGGATGATATCATTTTTCGATCCTCACACTTATTCGACGCTTTTTCGGTACTCGCCCCGACAGTTTTTCGATACTCGCACGGATTCTGTTTTTTTTCGGTACTTGCCCGGATGATATCATTTTTCGATCCTCACACTTATTCGACTCTTTTCGGGTACTCGCCCGGACAGTTTTTCCATACTCGCACGGATTCTGCCTTTTTCCGATACTCGCTCGGATTATATCATTTTTCTGTACTCACACTTATTCGACTCTTTTCGGGTACTCGCCCGGACAGTTTTTCCATACTCGCACGGATTCTGTCTTTTTTCGGTACTTGCCCGGATGATATCATTTTTCGATCCTCACACTTATTCGACGCTTTTTCGGTACTCGCCCCGACAGTTTTTCGATACTCACACGAATTCTGCCATTTTTCGGTACTCGCCCGGATTCAATGATTTTTCAGACTCACACTTATTCGACGCATTTCGGGTACTCGCCCAGAAAGTTTTTCCATACTCGCACGGATTCTGTCTTTTTTCGGTACTTGCCCGGATGATATCATTTTTCGATCCTCACACTTATTCGACGCTTTTTCGGTACTCGCCCCGACAGTTTTTCGATACTCACACGGATTCTGCCATTTTTCGGTACTCGCCCGCATTCTATTATTTTTCAGTACTCACACTTATTCGACGCATTTCCAGTACTCGCCCTGACAGTTTTTCCATACTCGCACGGATTCTGCCTTTTTCCGATACTCGCTCGGATTATATCATTTTTGTGTACTCACACTTATTCGACTCTTTTCGGGTACTCGCCCGGACAGTTTTTCCATACTCGCACGGATTCTGTCTTTTTTCGGTACTTGCCCGGATGATATCATTTTTCGATCCTCACACTTATTCGACGCTTTTTCGGTACTCGCCCCGACAGTTTTTCGATACTCACACGAATTCTGCCATTTTTCGGTACTCGCCCGGATTCAATGATTTTTCAGACTCACACTTATTCGACGCATTTCGGCTACTCGCCCAGACAGTTCTTCCATACTCGCACGGATTCTGTCTTTTTTCGGTACTTCCCCGGATGATATCATTTTTCGATCCTCACACTTATTTGACGCTTTTTCGGTACTCGCTCGACAGTTTTTTGATACTGACACGGATACTGCCTTTTTTCGGTACTCGCCCGAATTCAATGATTTTTCAGACTCACACTTATTCAACGCACTTCCAGTACTCGCCCGGACAGTTTTTCCATACTCGCACGGATTCTGTCTTTTTTCGATACTTGCCCGGATGATATCATTTTTCGATCCTCACACTTATTCGACGCTTTTTCGGTACTCGCCCCGACAGTTTTTCGATACTCACACGGATTCTGCCATTTTTCGGTACTCGCCCGCATTCTATCATTTTTCAGTACTCACACTTATTCGACGCATTTCTAGTACTCGCCCAGACAGTTTTTCCATACTCGCACGGATTCTGTCTTTTTTCGGTACTTGCCCGGGTGATATCATTTTTCGATCCTCACACTTATTCGACCCTTTTTCGGTACTCGCCCCGACAGTTTTTCGATACTCATACGGATTCTGCCATTTTTCGGTACTCGCCCGCATTCTATTATTTTTCAGTACTCACACTTATTCGACGCATTTCCAGTACTCGCCCTGACAGTTTTTCCATACTCGCACGGATTCTGCCTTTTTCCGATACTCGCTCGGATTATATCATTTTTCTGTACTCACACTTATTCGACTATTTTGGGTACTCGCCCGGACAGTTTTTCCATACTCGCACGGATTCTGTCTTTTTTCGGTATTTGCCCGGATGATATCATTTTTCGATCCTCACACTTATTCGACGCTTTTTCGGTACTCGCCCCGACAGTTTTTCGATACTCACACGGATTCTGCCATTTTTCGGTACTCGCCCGCATTCTATTATTTTTCAGTACTCACACTTATTCGACGCATTTCCAGTACTCGCCCTGATAGTTTTTCCATACTCGCACGGATTCTGCCTTTTTGCGATACTCGCTCGGATTATATCATTTTTCTGTACTCACACTTATTCGACTCTTTTCGGGTACTCGCCCGGACAGTTTTTCCGTACTCGCACGGATTCTGTCTTTTTTCGGTACTTGTCCGGATGATATCATTTTTCGATCCTCACACTTATTCGACGCTTTTTCGGTACTCGCCCCGACAGTTTTTCGATACTCGCACGGATTCTGTTTTTTTTCGGTACTTGCCCGGATGATATCATTTTTCGATCCTCACACTTATTCGACTCTTTTCGGGTACTCGCCCGGACAGTTTTTCCATACTCGCACGGATTCTGCCTTTTTCCGATACTCGCTCGGATTATATCATTTTTCTGTACTCACACTTATTCGACTCTTTTCGGGTACTCGCCCGGACAGTTTTTCCATACTCGCACGGATTCTGTCTTTTTTCGGTACTTGCCCGGATGATATCATTTTTCGATCCTCACACTTATTCGACGCTTTTTCGGTACTCGCCCCGACAGTTTTTCGATACTCACACGAATTCTGCCATTTTTCGGTACTCGCCCGGATTCAATGATTTTTCAGACTCACACTTATTCGACGCATTTCGGGTACTCGCCCAGAAAGTTTTTCCATACTCGCACGGATTCTGTCTTTTTTCGGTACTTGCCCGGATGATATCATTTTTCGATCCTCACACTTATTCGACGCTTTTTCGGTACTCGCCCCGACAGTTTTTCGATACTCACACGGATTCTGCCATTTTTCGGTACTCGCCCGCATTCTATTATTTTTCAGTACTCACACTTATTCGACGCATTTCCAGTACTCGCCCTGACAGTTTTTCCATACTCGCACGGATTCTGCCTTTTTCCGATACTCGCTCGGATTATATCATTTTTGTGTACTCACACTTATTCGACTCTTTTCGGGTACTCGCCCGGACAGTTTTTCCATACTCGCACGGATTCTGTCTTTTTTCGGTACTTGCCCGGATGATATCATTTTTCGATCCTCACACTTATTCGACGCTTTTTCGGTACTCGCCCCGACAGTTTTTCGATACTCACACGAATTCTGCCATTTTTCGGTACTCGCCCGGATTCAATGATTTTTCAGACTCACACTTATTCGACGCATTTCGGGTACTCGCCCAGACAGTTCTTCCATACTCGCACGGATTCTGTCTTTTTTCGGTACTTCCCCGGATGATATCATTTTTCGATCCTCACACTTATTTGACGCTTTTTCGGTACTCGCTCGACAGTTTTTTGATACTGACACGGATACTGCCTTTTTTCGGTACTCGCCCGAATTCAATGATTTTTCAGACTCACACTTATTCAACGCACTTCCAGTACTCGCCCGGACAGTTTTTCCATACTCGCCCGGACAGTTTTTCCATACTCGCACGGATTCTGTCTTTTTTCGATACTTGCCCGGATGATATCATTTTTCGATCCTCACACTTATTCGACGCTTTTTCGGTACTCGCCCCGACAGTTTTTCGATACTCACACGGATTCTGCCATTTTTCGGTACTCGCCCGCATTCTATCATTTTTCAGTACTCACACTTATTCGACGCATTTCCAGTACTCGCCCAGACAGTTTTTCCATACTCGCACGGATTCTGTCTTTTTTCGGTACTTGCCCGGGTGATATCATTTTTCGATCCTCACACTTATTCGACCCTTTTTCGGTACTCGCCCCGACAGTTTTTCGATACTCACACGGATTCTGCCATTTTTCGGTACTCGCCCGCATTCTATTATTTTTCAGTACTCACACTTATTCGACGCATTTCCAGTACTCGCCATGACAGTTTTTCCATACTCGCACGGATTCTGCCTTTTTCCGATACTCGCTCGGATTATATCATTTTTCTGTACTCACACTTATTCGACTCTTTTCGGGTACTCGCCCGGACAGTTTTTCCATACTCGCACGGATTCTGTCTTTTTTCGGTACTTGCCCGGATGATATCATTTTTCGATCCTCACACTTATTCGACGCTTTTTCGGTACTCGCCCCGACAGTTTTTCGATACTCACACGGATTCTGCCATTTTTCGGTACTCGCCCGCATTCTATCATTTTTAAGTACTCACACTTATTCGACGCATTTCCAATACTCGCCCAGACAGTTTTTCCATACTCGCACGGATTCTGCCTTTTTCCGATACTCGCTCGGATTATATCATTTTTCTGTACTCACACTTATTCGACTCTTTTCGGGTACTCGCCCGGACAGTTTTTCCATACTCGCACGGATTCTGTCTTTTTTCGGTACTTGCCCGGATGATATCATTTTTCGATCCTCACACTTATTCGACGCTTTTTCGGTACTCGCCCCGACAGTTTTTCGATACTCACACGGATTCTGCCATTTTTCGGTACTCGCCCGCATTCTATCATTTTTCAGTACTCACACTTATTCGACGCATTTCCAATACTCGCCCAGACAGTTTTTCCATACTCGCACGGATTCTGTCTTTTTTCCGTACTTGCCCGGGTGATATCATTTTTCGATCCTCACACTTATTCGACCCTTTTTCGGTACTCGCCCCGACAGTTTTTCGATACTCACACGGATTCTGCCATTTTTCGGTACTCGCCCGCATTCTATTATTTTTCAGTACTCACACTTATTCGACGCGTTTCCAGTACTCGCCCTGACAGTTTTTCCATACTCGCACGGATTCTGCCTTTTTCAGATACTCGCTCGGATTATATCATTTTTCTGTACTCACACTTATTCGACTCTTTTCGGGTACTCGCCCGGACAGTTTTTCCATACTCGCACGGATTCTGTCTTTTTTCGGTACTTGCCCGGATGATATCATTTTTCGATCCTCACACTTATTCGACGCTTTTTCGGTACTCGCCCCGACAGTTTTTCGATACTCACACGGATTCTGCCATTTTTCGGTACTCGCCCGCATTCTATCATTTTTCAGTACTCACACTTATTCGACGCATTTCCAATACTCGCCCAGACAGTTTTTCCATACTCGCACGGATTCTGCCTTTTTCCGATACTCGCTCGGATTATATCATTTTTGTGTACTCACACTTATTCGACTCTTTTCGGGTACTCGCCCGGACAGTTTTTCCATACTCGCACGGATTCTGTCTTTTTTCGGTACTTGCCCGGATGATATCATTTTTCGATCCTCACACTTATTCGACGCTTTTTCGGTACTCGCCCCGACAGTTTTTCGATACTCACACGGATTCTGCCATTTTTCGGTACTCGCCCGCATTCTATCATTTTTCAGTACTCACACTTATTCGACGCATTTCCCGTACTCGCCCAGACAGTTTTTCCATACTCGCACGGATTCTGTCTTTTTTCGGTACTTGCCCGGGTGATATCATTTTTTGATCCTCACACTTTTTCGACGCTTTTTCGGTACTCGCCCCGACAGTTTTTCGATACTCACACGGATTCTGCCATTTTTCGGTACTCGCCCGCATTCTATCATTTTTCAGTACTCACACTTATTCGACGCATTTCCAGTACTCGCCCAGACAGTTTTTCGATACTCGCACGGATTCTGTTTTTTTTCGGTACTTGCCCGGATGATGTCATTTTTCGATCCTCACACTTATTCGACGCTTTTTCGGTACTCGCCCCGACAGTTTTTCGATACTCACACGGATTCTGCCATTTTTCGGTACTCGCCCGCATTCTATCATTTTTCAGTACTCACACTTATTCGACGCATTTCCAATACTCGCCCAGACAGTTTTTCCATACTCGCACGGATTCTGCCTTTTTCCGATACTCGCTCGGATTATATCATTTTTCTGTACTCACACTTATTCGACTCTTTTCGGGTACTCGCCCGGACAGTTTTTCCATACTCGCACGGATTCTGTCTTTTTTCGGTACTTGCCCGGATGATTTCATTTTTCGATCCTCACACTTATTCGACGCTTTTTCGGTACTCGCCCCGACAGTTTTTCGATACTCACACGGATTCTGCCATTTTTCGGTACTCGCCCGCATTCTATCATTTTTCAGTACTCACACTTATTCGACGCATTTCCAGTACTCGCCCAGACAGTTTTTCCATACTCGCACGGATTCTGTCTTTTTTCCGTACTTGCCCGGGTGATATCATTTTTCGATCCTCACACTTATTCGACCCTTTTTCGGTACTCGCCCCGACAGTTTTTCGATACTCACACGGATTCTGCCATTTTTCGGTACTCGCCCGCATTCTATTATTTTTCAGTACTCACACTTATTCGACGCATTTCCAGTACTCGCCCTGACAGTTTTTCCATACTCGCACGGATTCTGCCTTTTTCCGATACTCGCTCGGATTATATCATTTTTGTGTACTCACACTTATTCGACTCTTTTCGGGTACTCGCCCGGACAGTTTTTCCATACTCGCACGGATTCTGTCTTTTTTCGGTACTTGCCCGGATGATATCATTTTTCGATCCTCACACTTATTCGACGCTTTTTCGGTACTCGCCCCGACAGTTTTTCGATACTCACACGGATTCTGCCATTTTTCGGTACTCGCCCGCATTCTATCATTTTTCATTACTCACACTTATTCGACGCATTTCCCGTACTCGCCCAGACAGTTTTTCCATACTCGCACGGATTATGTCTTTTTTCGGTACTTGCCCGGGTGATATCATTTTTCGATCCTCACACTTTTTCGACGCTTTTTCGGTACTCGCCCCGACAGTTTTTCGATACTCACACGGATTCTGCCATTTTTCGGTACTCGCCCGCATTCTATCATTTTTCAGTACTCACACTTATTCGACGCATTTCCAGTACTCGCCCAGACAGTTTTTCGATACTCGCACGGATTCTGTTTTTTTTCGGTACTTGCCCGGATGATGTCATTTTTCGATCCTCACACTTATTCGACGCTTTCTCGGTACTCGCCCCGACAGTTTTTCGATACTCACACGGATTCTGCCATTTTTCGGTACTCGCCCGCATTCTATCATTTTTCAGTACTCACACTTATTCGACGCATTTCCAATACTCGCCCAGACAGTTTTTCCATACTCGCACGGATTCTGCCTTTTTCCGATACTCGCTCGGATTATATCATTTTTGTGTACTCACACTTATTCGACTCTTTTCGGGTACTCGCCCGGACAGTTTTTCCATACTCGCACGGATTCTGTCTTTTTTCGGTACTTGCCCGGATGATATCATTTTTCGATCCTCACACTTATTCGACGCTTTTTCGGTACTCGGCCGGACAGTTTTTCGATACTCACACGGATTCTGCCATTTTTCGGTACTCGCCCGCATTCTATCATTTTTCAGTACTCACACTTATTCGACGCATTTCCAGTACTCGCCCAGACAGTTTTTCGATACTCGCACGGATTCTGTTTTTTTTCGGTACTTGCCCGGATGATGTCATTTTTCGATCCTCACACTTATTCGACGATTTTTCGGTACTCGCCCCGACAGTTTTTCGATACTCACACGGATTCTGCCATTTTTCGGTACTCGCCCGCATTCTATCATTTTTCAGTACTCACACTTATTCGACGCATTTCCAGTACTCGCCCAGACAGTTTTTCCATACTCGCACGGATTCTGTTTTTTTTCGGTACTTGCCCGGATGATGTCATTTTTCGATCCTCACACTTATTCGACGCTTTTTCGGTACTCGCCCCGACAGTTTTTCGATACTCACACAGATTCTGCCATTTTTCGGTACTCGCCCGCATTCTATCATTTTTCAGTACTCACACTTATTCGACGCATTTCCAGTACTCGCCCAGACAGTTTTTCGATACTCGCACGGATTCTGTTTTTTTTCGGTACTTGCCCGGATGATGTCATTTTTCGATCCTCACACTTATTCGACGCTTTCTCGGTACTCGCCCCGACAGTTTTTCGATACTCACACGGATTCTGCCATTTTTCGGTACTCGCCCGCATTCTATCATTTTTCAGTACTCACACTTATTCGACGCATTTCCAATACTCGCCCAGACAGTTTTTCCATACTCGCACGGATTCTGCCTTTTTCCGATACTCGCTCGGATTATATCATTTTTGTGTACTCACACTTATTCGACTCTTTTCGGGTACTCGCCCGGACAGTTTTTCCATACTCGCACGGATTCTGTCTTTTTTCGGTACTTGCCCGGATGATATCATTTTTCGATCCTCACACTTATTCGACGCTTTTTCGGTACTCGCCCTGACAGTTTTTCGATACTCACACGGATTCTGCCATTTTTCGGTACTCGCCCGCATTCTATCATTTTTCAGTACTCACACTTATTCGACGCATTTCCAGTACTCGCCCAGACAGTTTTTCGATACTCGCACGGATTCTGTTTTTTTTCGGTACTTGCCCGGATGATGTCATTTTTCGATCCTCACACTTATTCGACGCTTTTTCGGTACTCGCCCCGACAGTTTTTCGATACTCACACGGATTCTGCCATTTTTCGGTACTCGCCCGCATTCTATCATTTTTCAGTACTCACACTTATTCGACGCATTTCCAGTACTCGCCCAGACAGTTTTTCCATACTCGCACGGATTCTGTCTTTTTTCCGTACTTGCCCGGGTGATATCATTTTTCGATCCTCACACTTATTCGACCCTTTTTCGGTACTCGCCCCGACAGTTTTTCGATACTCACACGGATTCTGCCATTTTTCGGTACTCGCCCGCATTCTATTATTTTTCAGTACTCACACTTATTCGACGCATTTCCAGTACTCGCCCTGACAGTTTTTCCATACTCGCACGGATTCTGCCTTTTTCCGATACTCGCTCGGATTATATCATTTTTCTGTACTCACACTTATTCGACTATTTTGGGTACTCGCCCGGACAGTTTTTCCATACTCGCACGGATTCTGTCTTTTTTCGGTATTTGCCCGGATGATATCATTTTTCGATCCTCACACTTATTCGACGCTTTTTCGGTGCTCGCCCCGACAGTTTTTCGATACTCACATGGATTCTGCCATTTTTCGGTACTCGCCCGCATTCTATCATTTTTCAGTACTCACACTTATTCGACGCATTTCCAGTACTCGCCCTGACAGTTTTTCCATACTCGCACGGATTCTGCCTTTTTCCGATACTCGCTCGGATTATATCATTTTTGTGTACTCACACTTATTCGACTCTTTTCGGGTACTCGCCCGGACAGTTTTTCCATACTCGCACGGATTCTGTCTTTTTTCGGTACTTGCCCGGATGATATCATTTTTCGATCCTCACACTTATTCGACGCTTTTTCGGTACTCGCCCTGACAGTTTTTCGATACTCACACGGATTCTGCCATTTTTCGGTACTCGCCCGCATTCTATCGTTTTTCTGTACTCACACTTATTCGACGCATTTCCAGTACTCGCCCAGACAGTTTTTCGATACTCGCACGGATTCTGTTTTTTTTCGGTACTTGCCCGGATGATGTCATTTTTCGATCCTCACACTTATTCGACGCTTTTTCGGTACTCGCCCCGACAGTTTTTCGATACTCACACGGATTCTGCCATTTTTCGGTACTCGCCCGCATTCTATCATTTTTCAGTACTCACACTTATTCGACGCATTTCCAGTACTCGCCCAGACAGTTTTTCCATACTCGCACGGATTCTGTTTTTTTTCGGTACTTGCCCGGATGATGTCATTTTTCGATCCTCACACTTATTCGACGCTTTTTCGGTACTCGCCCCGACAGTTTTTCGATACTCACACAGATTCTGCCATTTTTCGGTACTCGCCCGCATTCTATCATTTTTCAGTACTCACACTTATTCGACGCATTTCCAGTACTCGCCCAGACAGTTTTTCGATACTCGCACGGATTCTGTTTTTTTTCGGTACTTGCCCGGATGATGTCATTTTTCGATCCTCACACTTATTCGACGCTTTTTCGGTACTCGCCCCGACAGTTTTTCGATACTCACACGGATTCTGCCATTTTTCGGTACTCGCCCGCATTCTATCATTTATCAGTACTCACACTTATTCGACGCATTTCCAGTACTCGCCCAGACAGTTTTTCGATACTCGCACGGATTCTGTTTTTTTTCGGTACTTGCCCGGATGATGTCATTTTTCGATCCTCACACTTATTCGACGCTTTTTCGGTACTCGCCCCGACAGTTTTTCGATACTCACACGGATTCTGCCATTTTTCGGTACTCGCCCGCATTCTATCATTTTTCAGTACTCACACTTATTCGACTCTTTTCGGGTACTCGCCCGGACAGTTTTTCCATACTCGCACGGATTCTGTCTTTTTTCGGTATTTGCCCGGATGATATCATTTTTCGATCCTCACACTTATTCGACGCTTTTTCGGTACTCGCCCCGACAGTTTTTCGATACTCACACGGATTCTGCCATTTTTCGGTACTCGCCCGCATTCTATCATTTTTCAGTACTCACACTTATTCGACGCATTTCCAGTACTCGCCCTGACAGTTTTTCCATACTCGCACGGATTCTGTCTTTTTTCGGTACTTGCCCGGGTGATATCATTTTTCGATCCTCACACTTATTCGACGCTTTTTCGGTACTCGCCCCGACAGTTTTTCGATACTCGCACGGATTCTGTTTTTTTTCGGTACTTGCCCGGATGATGTCATTTTTCGATCCTCACACTTATTCGACGCTTTTTCGGTACTCGCCCCGACAGTTTTTCGATACTCACACGGATTCTGCCATTTTTCGGTACTCGCCCGCATTCTATCATTTTTCAGTACTCACACTTATTCGACGCATTTCCAGTACTCGCCCTGACAGTTTTTCCATACTCGCACGGATTCTGCCTTTTTTCGATACTCGCTCGGATTATATCATTTTTGTGTACTCACACTTATTCGACTCTTTTCGGGTACTCGCCCGGACAGTTTTTCCATACTCGGACGGATTCTGTCTTTTTTCGGTACTTGCCCGGATGATATCATTTTTCGATCCTCACACTTATTCGACGCTTTTTCGGTACTCGCCCCGACAGTTTTTCGATACTCACACGGATTCTGCCATTTTTCGGTACTCGCCCGCATTCTATCATTTTTCAGTACTCACACTTATTCGACGCATTTCCAGTACTCGCCCAGACAGTTTTTCCATACTCGCACGAATTCTGTCTTTTTTCGCTACTTGCCCGGGTGATATCATTTTTCGATCCTCACACTTTTTCGACGCTTTTTCGGTACTCGCCCCGACAGTTTTTCGATACTCACACGGATTCTGCCATTTTTCGGTACTCGCCCGAATTCAATGATTTTTCAGACTCACACTTATTCAACGCAAATCCAGCACTCGCCCGGACAGTTTTTCCATACTCGCACGGATTCTGTCTTTTTTCGGTACTTGCCCGGATGATATCATTTTTCGATCCTCACACTTATTCGACGCTTTTTCGGTACTCGC
Organism: Vitis vinifera; assembly: GCF_030704535.1. Lineage (NCBI taxonomy): Eukaryota > Viridiplantae > Streptophyta > Magnoliopsida > Vitales > Vitaceae > Vitis > Vitis vinifera. Next base: position 16,526,260 of record NC_081823.1, on the reverse strand, counting down.
CCCGACAGTTTTTCGATACTCACACGGATTCTGCAATTTTTCGGTACTCGCCCGCATTCTATTATGTTTCAGTACTCACACTTATTCGACGCATTTCCAGTACTCGCCCTGACAGTTTTTCCATACTCGCACGGATTCTGTCTTTTTTCGGTACTTGCCCGGGTGATATCATTTTTCGATCCTCACACTTATTCGACGCTTTTTCGGTACTCGCCCCGACAGTTTTTCGATACTCACACGGATTCTGCCATTTTTGGGTACTCGCCCGCATTCTATCATTTTTCAGTACTCACACTTATTCGACGCATTTCCAGTACTCGCCCTGACAGTTTTTCCATACTCGCACGGATTCTGCCTTTTTCCGATACTCGCTCGGATTATATCATTTTTGTGTACTCACACTTATTCGACTCTTTTCGGGTACTCGCCCGGACAGTTTTTCCATACTCGGACGGATTCTGTCTTTTTTCGGTACTTGCCCGGATGATATCATTTTTCGATCCTCACACTTATTCGACGCTTTTTCGGTACTCGCCCCGACAGTTTTTCGATACTCACACGGATTCTGCCATTTTTCGGTACTCGCCCGCATTCTATCATTTTTCAGTACTCACACTTATTCGACGCATTTCCAATACTCGCCCAGACAGTTTTTCCATACTCGCACGGATTCTGCCTTTTTCCGATACTCGCTCGGATTATATCATTTTTCTGTACTCACACTTATTCGACTCTTTTCGGGTACTCGCCCGGACAGTTTTTCCATACTCGCACGGATTCTGTCTTTTTTCGGTATTTGCCCGGATGATATCATTTTTCGATCCTCACACTTATTCGACGCTTTTTCGGTACTCGCCCCGACAGTTTTTCGATACTCACACGGATTCTGCCATTTTTCGGTACTCGCCCGCATTCTATCATTTTTCAGTACTCACACTTATTCGACGCATTTCCAGTACTCGCCCAGACAGTTTTTCCATACTCGCACGGATTCTGTCTTTTTTCCGTACTTGCCCGGGTGATATCATTTTTCGATCCTCACACTTATTCGACCCTTTTTCGGTACTCGCCCCGACAGTTTTTCGATACTCATACGGATTCTGCCATTTTTCGGTACTCGCCCGCATTCTATTATTTTTCAGTACTCACACTTATTCGACGCATTTCCAGTACTCGCCCTGACAGTTTTTCCATACTCGCACGGATTCTGCCTTTTTCCGATACTCGCTCGGATTATATCATTTTTCTGTACTCACACTTATTCGACTATTTTGGGTACTCGCCCGGACAGTTTTTCCATACTCGCACGGATTCTGTCTTTTTTCGGTATTTGCCCGGATGATATCATTTTTCGATCCTCACACTTATTCGACGCTTTTTCGGTACTCGCCCCGACAGTTTTTCGATACTCACATGGATTCTGCCATTTTTCGGTACTCGCCCGCATTCTATCATTTTTCAGTACTCACACTTATTCGACGCATTTCCAGTACTCGCCCTGACAGTTTTTCCATACTCGCACGGATTCTGCCTTTTTCAGATACTCGCTCGGATTATATCATTTTTCTGTACTCACACTTATTCGACTCTTTTCGGGTACTCGCTCGGACAGTTTTTCCATACTCGCACGGATTCTGCCTTTTTCCGATACTCGCTCGAATTATATCATTTTTGTGTACTCACACTTATTCGACTCTTTTCGGGTACTCGCCCGGACAGTTTTTCCATACTCGCACGGATTCTGTCTTTTTTCGGTACTTGCCCGGATGATATCATTTTTCGATCCTCACACTTATTCGACGCTTTTTCGGTACTCGCCCCGACAGTTTTTCGATACTCACATGGATTCTGCCATTTTTCGGTACTCGCCCGCATTCTATCATTTTTCATTACTCACACTTATTCGACGCATTTCCCGTACTCGCCCAGACAGTTTTTCCATACTCGCACGGATTATGTCTTTTTTCGGTACTTGCCCGGGTGATATCATTTTTCGATCCTCACACTTTTTCGACGCTTTTTCGGTACTCGCCCCGACAGTTTTTCGATACTCACACGGATTCTGCCATTTTTCGGTACTCGCCCGCATTCTATCATTTTTCAGTACTCACACTTATTCGACGCATTTCCAGTACTCGCCCAGACAGTTTTTCGATACTCGCACGGATTCTGTTTTTTTTCGGTACTTGCCCGGATGATGTCATTTTTCGATCCTCACACTTATTCGACGCTTTCTCGGTACTCGCCCCGACAGTTTTTCGATACTCACACGGATTCTGCCATTTTTCGGTACTCGCCCGCATTCTATCATTTTTCAGTACTCACACTTATTCGACGCATTTCCAATACTCGCCCAGACAGTTTTTCCATACTCGCACGGATTCTGCCTTTTTCCGATACTCGCTCGGATTATATCATTTTTCTGTACTCACACTTATTCGACTCTTTTCGGGTACTCGCCCGGACAGTTTTTCCATACTCGCACGGATTCTGTCTTTTTTCGGTACTTGCCCGGATGATTTCATTTTTCGATCCTCACACTTATTCGACGCTTTTTCGGTACTCGCCCCGACAGTTTTTCGATACTCACACGGATTCTGCCATTTTTCGGTACTCGCCCGCATTCTATCATTTTTCAGTACTCACACTTATTCGACGCATTTCCAGTACTCGCCCAGACAGTTTTTCCATACTCGCACGGATTCTGTCTTTTTTCCGTACTTGCCCGGGTGATATCATTTTTCGATCCTCACACTTATTCGACCCTTTTTCGGTACTCGCCCCGACAGTTTTTCGATACTCACACGGATTCTGCCATTTTTCGGTACTCGCCCGCATTCTATTATTTTTCAGTACTCACACTTATTCGACGCATTTCCAGTACTCTCCCTGACAGTTTTTCCATACTCGCACGGATTCTGCCTTTTTCCGATACTCGCTCGGATTATATCATTTTTCTGTACTCACACTTATTCGACTATTTTGGGTACTCGCCCGGACAGTTTTTCCATACTCGCACGGATTCTGTCTTTTTTCGGTATTTGCCCGGATGATATCATTTTTCGATCCTCACACTTATTCGACGCTTTTTCGGTACTCGCCCCGACAGTTTTTCGATACTCACAGGGATTCTGCCATTTTTCGGTACTCGCCCGCATTCTATCATTTTTCAGTACTCACACTTATTCGACGCATTTCCAGTACTCGCCCTGACAGTTTTTCCATACTCGCACGGATTCTGCCTTTTTCCGATACTCGCTCGGATTATATCATTTTTGTGTACTCACACTTATTCGACTCTTTTCGGGTACTCGCCCGGACAGTTTTTCCATACTCGCACGGATTCTGTCTTTTTTCGGTACTTGCCCGGATGATATCATTTTTCGATCCTCACACTTATTCGACGCTTTTTCGGTACTCGCCCTGACAGTTTTTCGATACTCACACGGATTCTGCCATTTTTCGGTACTCGCCCGCATTCTATCATTTTTCAGTACTCACACTTATTCGACGCATTTCCAGTACTCGCCCATACAGTTTTTCGATACTCGCACGGATTCTGTTTTTTTTCGGTACTTGCCCGGATGATGTCATTTTTCGATCCTCACACTTATTCGACGCTTTTTCGGTACTCGCCCCGACAGTTTTTCGATACTCACACGGATTCTGCCATTTTTCGGTACTCGCCCGCATTCTATCATTTTTCAGTACTCACACTTATTCGACGCATTTCCAGTACTCGCCCAGACAGTTTTTCCATACTCGCACGGATTCTGTTTTTTTTCGGTACTTGCCCGGATGATGTCATTTTTCGATCCTCACACTTATTCGACGCTTTTTCGGTACTCGCCCCGACAGTTTTTCGATACTCACACAGATTCTGCCATTTTTCGGTACTCGCCCGCATTCTATCATTTTTCAGTACTCACACTTATTCGACGCATTTCCAGTACTCGCCCAGACAGTTTTTCGATACTCGCACGGATTCTGTTTTTTTTCGGTACTTGCCCGGATGATGTCATTTTTCGATCCTCACACTTATTCGACGCTTTTTCGGTACTCGCCCCGACAGTTTTTCGATACTCACACGGATTATGCCATTTTTCGGTACTCGCCCGCATTCTATCATTTTTCAGTACTCACACTTATTCGACGCATTTCCAGTACTCGCCCAGACAGTTTTTCGATACTCGCACGGATTCTGTTTTTTTTCGGTACTTGCCCGGATGATGTCATTTTTCGATCCTCACACTTATTCGACGCTTTTTCGGTACTCGCCCCGACAGTTTTTCGATACTCACACGGATTCTGCCATTTTTCGGTACTCGCCCGCATTCTATCATTTTTCAGTACTCACACTTATTCGACTCTTTTCGGGTACTCGCCCGGACAGTTTTTCCATACTCGCACGGATTCTGTCTTTTTTCGGTATTTGCCCGGATGATATCATTTTTCGATCTTCACACTTATTCGACGCTTTTTCGGTACTCGCCCCGACAGTTTTTCGATACTCACACGGATTCTGCAATTTTTCGGTACTCGCCCGCATTCTATTATTTTTCAGTACTCACACTTATTCGACGCATTTCCAGTACTCGCCCTGACAGTTTTTCCATACTCGCACGGATTCTGTCTTTTTTCGGTACTTGCCCGGGTGATATCATTTTTCGATCCTCACACTTATTCGACGCTTTTTCGGTACTCGCCCCGACAGTTTTTCGATACTCGCACGGATTCTGTTTTTTTTCGGTACTTGCCCGGATGATGTCATTTTTCGATCCTCACACTTATTCGACGCTTTTTCGGTACTCGCCCCGACAGTTTTTCGATACTCACACGGATTCTGCCATTTTTCGGTACTCGCCCGCATTCTATCATTTTTCAGTACTCACACTTATTCGACGCATTTCCAGTACTCGCCCTGACAGTTTTTCCATACTCGCACGGATTCTGCCTTTTTCCGATACTCGCTCGGATTATATCATTTTTGTGTACTCACACTTATTCGACTCTTTTCGGGTACTCGCCCGGACAGTTTTTCCATACTCGGACGGATTCTGTCTTTTTTCGGTACTTGCCCGGATGATATCATTTTTCGATCCTCACACTTATTCGACGCTTTTTCGGTACTCGCCCCGACAGTTTTTCGATACTCGCACGGATTCTGTTTTTTTTCGGTACTTGCCCGGATGATGTCATTTTTCGATCCTCACACTTATTCGACGCTTTTTCGGTACTCGCCCCGACAGTTTTTCGATACTCACACGGATTCTGCCATTTTTCGGTACTCGCCCGCATTCTATCATTTTTCAGTACTCACACTTATTCGACGCATTTCCAGTACTCGCCCAGACAGTTTTTCCATACTCGCACGGATTCTGTCTTTTTTCCGTACTTGCCCGGGTGATATCATTTTTCGATCCTCACACTTATTCGACCCTTTTTCGGTACTCGCCCCGACAGTTTTTCGATACTCACACGGATTCTGCCATTTTTCGGTACTCGCCCGCATTCTATTATTTTTCAGTACTCACACTTATTCGACGCATTTCCAGTACTCTCCCTGACAGTTTTTCCATACTCGCACGGATTCTGCCTTTTTCCGATACTCGCTCGGATTATATCATTTTTCTGTACTCACACTTATTCGACTATTTTGGGTACTCGCCCGGACAGTTTTTCCATACTCGCACGGATTCTGTCTTTTTTCGGTATTTGCCCGGATGATATCATTTTTCGATCCTCACACTTATTCGACGCTTTTTCGGTACTCGCCCCGACAGTTTTTCGATACTCACATGGATTCTGCCATTTTTCGGTACTCGCCCGCATTCTATCATTTTTCAGTACTCACACTTATTCGACGCATTTCCAGTACTCGCCCTGACAGTTTTTCCATACTCGCACGGATTCTGCCTTTTTCCGATACTCGCTCGGATTATATCATTTTTGTGTACTCACACTTATTCGACTCTTTTCGGGTACTCGCCCGGACAGTTTTTCCATACTCGCACGGATTCTGTCTTTTTTCGGTACTTGCCCGGATGATATCATTTTTCGATCCTCACACTTATTCGACGCTTTTTCGGTACTCGCCCTGACAGTTTTTCGATACTCACACGGATTCTGCCATTTTTCGGTACTCGCCCGCATTCTATCATTTTTCAGTACTCACACTTATTCGACGCATTTCCAGTACTCGCCCATACAGTTTTTCGATACTCGCACGGATTCTGTTTTTTTTCGGTACTTGCCCGGATGATGTCATTTTTCGATCCTCACACTTATTCGACGCTTTTTCGGTACTCGCCCCGACAGTTTTTCGATACTCACACGGATTCTGCCATTTTTCGGTACTCGCCCGCATTCTATCATTTTTCAGTACTCACACTTATTCGACGCATTTCCAGTACTCGCCCAGACAGTTTTTCCATACTCGCACGGATTCTGTTTTTTTTCGGTACTTGCCCGGATGATGTCATTTTTCGATCCTCACACTTATTCGACGCTTTTTCGGTACTCGCCCCGACAGTTTTTCGATACTCACACAGATTCTGCCATTTTTCGGTACTCGCCCGCATTCTATCATTTTTCAGTACTCACACTTATTCGACGCATTTCCAGTACTCGCCCAGACAGTTTTTCGATACTCGCACGGATTCTGTTTTTTTTCGGTACTTGCCCGGATGATGTCATTTTTCGATCCTCACACTTATTCGACGCTTTTTCGGTACTCGCCCCGACAGTTTTTCGATACTCACACGGATTATGCCATTTTTCGGTACTCGCCCGCATTCTATCATTTTTCAGTACTCACACTTATTCGACGCATTTCCAGTACTCGCCCAGACAGTTTTTCGATACTCGCACGGATTCTGTTTTTTTTCGGTACTTGCCCGGATGATGTCATTTTTCGATCCTCACACTTATTCGACGCTTTTTCGGTACTCGCCCCGACAGTTTTTCGATACTCACACGGATTCTGCCATTTTTCGGTACTCGCCCGCATTCTATCATTTTTCAGTACTCACACTTATTCGACTCTTTTCGGGTACTCGCCCGGACAGTTTTTCCATACTCGCACGGATTCTGTCTTTTTTCGGTATTTGCCCGGATGATATCATTTTTCGATCTTCACACTTATTCGACGCTTTTTCGGTACTCGCCCCGACAGTTTTTCGATACTCACACGGATTCTGCAATTTTTCGGTACTCGCCCGCATTCTATTATTTTTCAGTACTCACACTTATTCGACGCATTTCCAGTACTCGCCCTGACAGTTTTTCCATACTCGCACGGATTCTGTCTTTTTTCGGTACTTGCCCGGGTGATATCATTTTTCGATCCTCACACTTATTCGACGCTTTTTCGGTACTCGCCCCGACAGTTTTTCGATACTCGCACGGATTCTGTTTTTTTTCGGTACTTGCCCGGATGATGTCATTTTTCGATCCTCACACTTATTCGACGCTTTTTCGGTACTCGCCCCGACAGTTTTTCGATACTCACACGGATTCTGCCATTTTTCGGTACTCGCCCGCATTCTATCATTTTTCAGTACTCACACTTATTCGACGCATTTCCAGTACTCGCCCTGACAGTTTTTCCATACTCGCACGGATTCTGCCTTTTTCCGATACTCGCTCGGATTATATCATTTTTGTGTACTCACACTTATTCGACTCTTTTCGGGTACTCGCCCGGACAGTTTTTCCATACTCGGACGGATTCTGTCTTTTTTCGGTACTTGCCCGGATGATATCATTTTTCGATCCTCACACTTATTCGACGCTTTTTCGGTACTCGCCCCGACAGTTTTTCGATACTCACACGGATTCTGCCATTTTTCGGTACTCGCCCGCATTCTATCATTTTTCAGTACTCACACTTATTCGACGCATTTCCAGTACTCGCCCAGACAGTTTTTCCATACTCGCACGGATTCTGTCTTTTTTCGCTACTTGCCCGGGTGATATCATTTTTCGATCCTCACACTTTTTCGACGCTTTTTCGGTACTCGCCCCGACAGTTTTTCGATACTCACACGGATTCTGCCATTTTTCGGTACTCGCCCGAATTCAATGATTTTTCAGACTCACACTTATTCAACGCAAATCCAGTACTCGCCCGGACAGTTTTTCCATACTCGCACGGATTCTGTCTTTTTTCGGTACTTGCCCGGATGATATCATTTTTCGATCCTCACACTTATTCGACGCTTTTTCGGTACTCGCCCCGACAGTTTTTCGATACTCACACGGATTCTGCAATTTTTCGGTACTCGCCCGCATTCTATTATTTTTCAGTACTCACACTTATTCGACGCATTTCCAGTACTCGCCCTGACAGTTTTTCCATACTCGCACGGATTCTGTCTTTTTTCGGTACTTGCCCGGGTGATATCATTTTTCGATCCTCACACTTATTCGACGCTTTTTCGGTACTCGCCCCGACAGTTTTTCGATACTCACACGGATTCTGCCATTTTTTGGTACTCGCCCGCATTCTATCATTTTTCAGTACTCACACTTATTCGACGCATTTCCAGTACTCGCCCTGACAGTTTTTCCATACTCGCACGGATTCTGCCTTTTTCCGATACTCGCTCGGATTATATCATTTTTGTGTACTCACACTTATTCGACTCTTTTCGGGTACTCGCCCGGACAGTTTTTCCATACTCGGACGGATTCTGTCTTTTTTCGGTACTTGCCCGGATGATATCATTTTTCGATCCTCACACTTATTCGACGCTTTTTCGGTACTCGCCCCGACAGTTTTTCGATACTCACACGGATTCTGCCATTTTTCGGTACTCGCGCGCATTCTATCATTTTTCAGTACTCACACTTATTCGACGCATTTCCAGTACTCGCCCAGACAGTTTTTCCATACTCGCACGGATTCTGTTTTTTTTCGGTACTTGCCCAGATGATGTCATTTTTCGATCATCACACTTATTCGACGCTTTTTCGGTACTCGCCCCGACAGTTTTTCGATACTCACACGGATTCTGCCATTTTTCGGTACTCGCCCGCATTCTATCATTTTTCAGTACTCACACTTATTCGACGCATTTCCAGTACTCGCCCAGACAGTTTTTCCATACTCGCACGGATTCTGTTTTTTTTCGGTACTTGCCCGGGTGATATCATTTTTCGATCCTCACACTTATTCGACGCTTTTTCGGTACTCGCCCCGACAGTTTTTCGATACTCACATGGATTCTGCCATTTTTCGGTACTCGCCCGCATTCTATCATTTTTCAGTACTCACACTTATTCGACGCATTTCCAGTACTCGCCCAGACAGTTTTTCCATACTCGCACGGATTCTGTTTTTTTTCGGTACTTGCCCGGATGATGTCATTTTTCGATCCTCACACTTATTCGACGCTTTTTCGGTACTCGCCCCGACAGTTTTTCGATACTCACACGGATTCTGCCATTTTTCGGTACTCGCCCGCATTCTATCATTTTTCAGTACTCACACTTATTCGACTCTTTTCGGGTACTCGCCCGGACAGTTTTTCCATACTCGCACGGATTCTGTCTTTTTTCGGTATTTGCCCGGATGATATCATTTTTCGATCTTCACACTTATTCGACGCTTTTTCGGTACTCGCCCCGACAGTTTTTCGATACTCACACGGATTCTGCAATTTTTCGGTACTCGCCCGCATTCTATTATTTTTCAGTACTCACACTTATTCGACGCATTTCCAGTACTCGCCCTGACAGTTTTTCCATACTCGCACGGATTCTGTCTTTTTTCGGTACTTGCCCGGGTGATATCATTTTTCGATCCTCACACTTATTCGACGCTTTTTCGGTACTCGCCCCGACAGTTTTTCGATACTCGCACGGATTCTGTTTTTTTTCGGTACTTGCCCGGATGATGTCATTTTTCGATCCTCACACTTATTCGACGCTTTTTCGGTACTCGCCCCGACAGTTTTTCGATACTCACACGGATTCTGCCATTTTTCGGTACTCGCCCGCATTCTATCATTTTTCAGTACTCACACTTATTCGACGCATTTCCAGTACTCGCCCTGACAGTTTTTCCATACTCGCACGGATTCTGCCTTTTTCCGATACTCGCTCGGATTATATCATTTTTGTGTACTCACACTTATTCGACTCTTTTCGGGTACTCGCCCGGACAGTTTTTCCATACTCGGACGGATTCTGTCTTTTTTCGGTACTTGCCCGGATGATATCATTTTTCGATCCTCACACTTATTCGACGCTTTTTCGGTACTCGCCCCGACAGTTTTTCGATACTCACACGGATTCTGCCATTTTTCGGTACTCGCCCGCATTCTATCATTTTTCAGTACTCACACTTATTCGACGCATTTCCAGTACTCGCCCAGACAGTTTTTCCATACTCGCACGGATTCTGTCTTTTTTCGCTACTTGCCCGGGTGATATCATTTTTCGATCCTCACACTTTTTCGACGCTTTTTCGGTACTCGCCCCGACAGTTTTTCGATACTCACACGGATTCTGCCATTTTTCGGTACTCGCCCGAATTCAATGATTTTTCAGACTCACACTTATTCAACGCAAATCCAGTACTCGCCCGGACAGTTTTTCCATACTCGCACGGATTCTGTCTTTTTTCGGTACTTGCCCGGATGATATCATTTTTCGATCCTCACACTTATTCGACGCTTTTTCGGTACTCGCCCCGACAGTTTTTCGATACTCACACGGATTCTGCAATTTTTCGGTACTCGCCCGCATTCTATTATTTTTCAGTACTCACACTTATTCGACGCATTTCCAGTACTCGCCCTGACAGTTTTTCCATACTCGCACGGATTCTGTCTTTTTTCGGTACTTGCCCGGGTGATATCATTTTTCGATCCTCACACTTATTCGACGCTTTTTCGGTACTCGCCCCGACAGTTTTTCGATACTCACACGGATTCTGCCATTTTTTGGTACTCGCCCGCATTCTATCATTTTTCAGTACTCACACTTATTCGACGCATTTCCAGTACTCGCCCTGACAGTTTTTCCATACTCGCACGGATTCTGCCTTTTTCCGATACTCGCTCGGATTATATCATTTTTGTGTACTCACACTTATTCGACTCTTTTCGGGTACTCGCCCGGACAGTTTTTCCATACTCGGACGGATTCTGTCTTTTTTCGGTACTTGCCCGGATGATATCATTTTTCGATCCTCACACTTATTCGACGCTTTTTCGGTACTCGCCCCGACAGTTTTTCGATACTCACACGGATTCTGCCATTTTTCGGTACTCGCGCGCATTCTATCATTTTTCAGTACTCACACTTATTCGACGCATTTCCAGTACTCGCCCAGACAGTTTTTCCATACTCGCACGGATTCTGTTTTTTTTCGGTACTTGCCCAGATGATGTCATTTTTCGATCATCACACTTATTCGACGCTTTTTCGGTACTCGCCCCGACAGTTTTTCGATACTCACACGGATTCTGCCATTTTTCGGTACTCGCCCGCATTCTATCATTTTTCAGTACTCACACTTATTCGACGCATTTCCAGTACTCGCCCAGACAGTTTTTCCATACTCGCACGGATTCTGTTTTTTTTCGGTACTTGCCCGGGTGATATCATTTTTCGATCCTCACACTTATTCGACGCTTTTTCGGTACTCGCCCCGACAGTTTTTCGATACTCACATGGATTCTGCCATTTTTCGGTACTCGCCCGCATTCTATCATTTTTCAGTACTCACACTTATTCGACGCATTTCCAGTACTCGCCCAGACAGTTTTTCCATACTCGCACGGATTCTGTCTTTTTTCGGTACTTGCCCAGGTGATATCATTTTTCGATCCTCACACTTATTCGACGCTTTTTCGGTACTCGCCCCGACAGTTTTTCGATACTCACACGGATTCTGCCATTTTTCGGTACTCGCCCGCATTCTATCATTTTTCAGTACTCACACTTATTCGACGCATTTCCAGTACTCGCCCAGACAGTTTTTCTATACTCGCACGGATTCTGCCTTTTTCCGATACTCGCTCGGATTATATCATTTTTGTGTACTTACACTTATTCGACGCTTTTCGGGTACTCGCCCGGACAGTTTTTCCATACTCGCACGGATTCTGTCTTTTTTCGGTACTTGCCCGGATGATATCATTTTTCGATCCTCACACTTATTCGACGCTTTTTCGGTACTCGCCCCGACAGTTTTTCGATACTCACACGGATTCTGCCATTTTTCGGTACTCGCCCGCATTCTATCATTTTTCAGTACTCACACTTATTCGACGCATTTCCAGTACTCGCCCAGACAGTTTTTCCATACTCGCACGGATTCTGTCTTTTTTCGGTACTTGCCCGGGTGATATCATTTTTCGATCCTCACACTTATTCGACGCTTTTTCGGTACTCGCCCCGACAGTTTTTCGATACTCACACGGATTCTGCCATTTTTTGGTACTCGCCCGCATTCTATCATTTTTCAGTACTCACACTTATTCGACGCATTTCCAGTACTCGCCCAGACAGTTTTTCCATACTCGCACGGATTCTGTCTTTTTTCGGTACTTGCCCGGGTGATATCATTTTTCGATCCTCACACTTATTCGACGCTTTTTCGGTACTCGCCCCGACAGTTTTTCGATACTCACACGGATTCTGCCATTTTTTGGTACTCGCCCGCATTCTATCATTTTTCAGTACTCACACTTATTCGACGCATTTCCAGTACTCGCCCTGACAGTTTTTCCATACTCGCACGGATTCTGCCTTTTTCCGATACTCGCTCGGATTATATCATTTTTGTGTACTCACACTTATTCGACTCTTTTCGGGTACTCGCCCGGACAGTTTTTCCATACTCGGACGGATTCTGTCTTTTTTCGGTACTTGCCCGGATGATATCATTTTTCGATCCTCACACTTATTCGACGCTTTTTCGGTACTCGCCCCGACAGTTTTTCGATACTCACACGGATTCTGCCATTTTTCGGTACTCGCCCGCATTCTATCATTTTTCAGTACTCACACTTATTCGACGCATTTCCAGTACTCGCCCAGACAGTTTTTCCATACTCGCACGGATTCTGTTTTTTTTCGGTACTTGCCCAGATGATGTCATTTTTCGATCCTCACACTTATTCGACGCTTTTTCGGTACTCGCCCCGACAGTTTTTCGATACTCACACGGATTCTGCCATTTTTCGGTACTCGCCCGCATTCTATCATTTTTCAGTACTCACACTTATTCGACGCATTTCCAGTACTCGCCCAGACAGTTTTTCCATACTCGCACGGATTCTGTCTTTTTTCGGTACTTGCCCGGGTGATATCATTTTTCGATCCTCACACTTATTCGACGCTTTTTCGGTACTCGCCCCGACAGTTTTTCGATACTCACATGGATTCTGCCATTTTTCGGTACTCGCCCGCATTCTATCATTTTTCAGTACTCACACTTATTCGACGCATTTCCAGTACTCGCCCAGACAGTTTTTCCATACTCGCACGGATTCTGTCTTTTTTCGGTACTTGCCCGGGTGATATCATTTTTCGATCCTCACACTTATTCGACGCTTTTTCGGTACTCGCCCCGACAGTTTTTCGATACTCACACGGATTCTGCCATTTTTCGGTACTCGCCCGCATTCTATCATTTTTCAGTACTCACACTTATTCGACGCATTTCCAGTACTCGCCCAGACAGTTTTTCTATACTCGCACGGATTCTGCCTTTTTCCGATACTCGCTCGGATTATATCATTTTTGTGTACTCACACTTATTCGACTCTTTTCGGGTACTCGCCCGGACAGTTTTTCCATACTCGGACGGATTCTGTCTTTTTTCGGTACTTGCCCGGATGATATCATTTTTCGATCCTCACACTTATTCGACGCTTTTTCGGTACTCGCCCCGACAGTTTTTCGATACTCACACGGATTCTGCCATTTTTCGGTACTCGCGCGCATTCTATCATTTTTCAGTACTCACACTTATTCGACGCATTTCCAGTACTCGCCCAGACAGTTTTTCCATACTCGCACGGATTCTGTTTTTTTTCGGTACTTGCCCAGATGATGTCATTTTTCGATCATCACACTTATTCGACGCTTTTTCGGTACTCGCCCCGACAGTTTTTCGATACTCACACGGATTCTGCCATTTTTCGGTACTCGCCCGCATTCTATCATTTTTCAGTACTCACACTTATTCGACGCATTTCCAGTACTCGCCCAGACAGTTTTTCCATACTCGCACGGATTCTGTTTTTTTTCGGTACTTGCCCGGGTGATATCATTTTTCGATCCTCACACTTATTCGACGCTTTTTCGGTACTCGCCCCGACAGTTTTTCGATACTCACATGGATTCTGCCATTTTTCGGTACTCGCCCGCATTCTATCATTTTTCAGTACTCACACTTATTCGACGCATTTCCAGTACTCGCCCAGACAGTTTTTCCATACTCGCACGGATTCTGTCTTTTTTCGGTACTTGCCCGGGTGATATCATTTTTCGATCCTCACACTTATTCGACGCTTTTTCGGTACTCGCCCCGACAGTTTTTCGATACTCACACGGATTCTGCCATTTTTCGGTACTCGCCCGCATTCTATCATTTTTCAGTACTCACACTTATTCGACGCATTTCCAGTACTCGCCCAGACAGTTTTTCTATACTCGCACGGATTCTGCCTTTTTCCGATACTCGCTCGGATTATATCATTTTTGTGTACTCACACTTATTCGACGCTTTTCGGGTACTCGCCCGGACAGTTTTTCCATACTCGCACGGATTCTGTCTTTTTTCGGTACTTGCCCGGATGATATCATTTTTCGATTCTCACACTTATTCGACGCTTTTTCGGTACTCGCCCCGACAGTTTTTCGATACTCACACGGATTCTGCCATTTTTCGGTACTCGCCCGCATTCTATCATTTTTCAGTACTCACAGTTATTCGACGCATTTCCAGTACTCGCCCAGACAGTTTTTCCATACTCGCACGGATTCTGTCTTTTTTCGGTACTTGCCCGGGTGATATCATTTTTCGATCCTCACACTTATTCGACGCTTTTTCGGTACTCGCCCCGACAGTTTTTCGATACTCACACGGATTCTGCCATTTTTTGGTACTCGCCCGCATTCTATCATTTTTCAGTACTCACACTTATTCGACGCATTTCCAGTACTCGCCCAGACAGTTTTTCCATACTCGCACGGATTCTGTTTTTTTTCGGTACTTGCCCAGATGATGTCATTTTTCGATCCTCACACTTATTCGACGCTTTTTCGGTACTCGCCCCGACAGTTTTTCGATACTCACACGGATTCTGCCATTTTTCGGTACTCGCCCGCATTCTATCATTTTTCAGTACTCACACTTATTCGACGCATTTCCAGTACTCGCCCAGACAGTTTTTCCATACTCGCACGGATTCTGTCTTTTTTCGGTACTTGCCCGGGTGATATCATTTTTCGATCCTCACACTTATTCGACGCTTTTTCGGTACTCGCCCCGACAGTTTTTCGATACTCACATGGATTCTGCCATTTTTCGGTACTCGCCCGCATTCTATCATTTTTCAGTACTCACACTTATTCGACGCATTTCCAGTACTCGCCCAGACAGTTTTTCCATACTCGCACGGATTCTGTCTTTTTTCGGTACTTGCCCGGGTGATATCATTTTTCGATCCTCACACTTATTCGACGCTTTTTCGGTACTCGCCCCGACAGTTTTTCGATACTCACACGGATTCTGCCATTTTTCGGTACTCGCCCGCATTCTATCATTTTTCAGTACTCACACTTATTCGACGCATTTCCAGTACTCGCCCAGACAGTTTTTCTATACTCGCACGGATTCTGCCTTTTTCCGATACTCGCTCGGATTATATCATTTTTGTGTACTCACACTTATTCGACTCTTTTCGGGTACTCGCCCGGACAGTTTTTCCATACTCGCACGGATTCTGTCTTTTTTCGGTACTTGCCCGGATGATATCATTTTTCGATCCTCACACTTATTCGACGCTTTTTCGGTACTCGCCCCGACAGTTTTTCGATACTCACACGGATTCTGCCATTTTTCGGTACTCGCCCGCATTCTATCATTTTTCAGTACTCACACTTATTCGACGCATTTCCAGTACTCGCCCAGACAGTTTTTCCATACTCGCACGGATTCTGTCTTTTTTCGGTACTTGCCCGGGTGATATCATTTTTCGATCCTCACACTTATTTGACGCTTTTTCGGTACTCGCCACGACAGTTTTTCGATACTCACACGGATTCTGCCATTTTTTGGTACTCGCCCGCATTCTATCATTTTTCAGTACTCACACTTATTCGACGCATTTCCAGTACTCGCCCAGACAGTTTTTCCATACTCGGACGGATTCTGTCTTTTTTCGGTACTTGCCCGGATGATATCATTTTTCGATCCTCACACTTATTCGACGCTTTTTCGGTACTCGCCCCGACAGTTTTTCGATACTCACACGGATTCTGCCATTTTTCGGTACTCGCGCGCATTCTATCATTTTTCAGTACTCACACTTATTCGACGCATTTCCAGTACTCGCCCAGACAGTTTTTCCATACTCGCACGGATTCTGTTTTTTTTCGGTACTTGCCCGGATGATGTCATTTTTCGATCCTCACACTTATTCGACGCTTTTTCGGTACTCGCCCCGACAGTTTTTCGATACTCACACGGATTCTGCCATTTTTCGGTACTCGCCCGCATTCTATCATTTTTCAGTACCCACACTTATTCGACGCATTTCCAGTACTCGCCCAGACAGTTTTTCCATACTCGCACGGATTCTGTCTTTTTTCGGTACTTGCCCGGGTGATATCATTTTTCGATCCTCACACTTATTCGACGCTTTTTCGGTACTCGCCCCGACAGTTTTTCGATACTCACAGGGATTCTGCCATTTTTCGGTACTCGCCCGCATTCTATCATTTTTCAGTACTCACACTTATTCGACGCATTTCCAGTACTCGCCCAGACAGTTTTTCCATACTCGCACGGATTCTGTCATTTTTCGGTACTTGCCCGGGTGATATCATTTTTCGATCCTCACACTTATTCGACGCTTTTTCGGTACTCGCCCCGACAGTTTTTCGATACTCACAGGGATTCTGCCATTTTTCGGTACTCGCCCGCATTCTATCATTTTTCAGTACTCACACTTATTCGACGCATTTCCAGTACTCGCCCAGACAGTTTTTCCATACTCGCACGGATTCTGTCTTTTTTCGGTACTTGCCCGGGTGATATCATTTTTCGATCCTCACACTTTTTCGACGCTTTTTCGGTACTCGCCCCGACAGTTTTTCGATACTCACACGGATTCTGCCATTTTTTGGTACTCGCCCGCATTCTATCATTTTTCAGTACTCACACTTATTCGACGCATTTCCAGTACTCGCCCTGACAGTTTTTCCATACTCGCACGGATTCTGCCTTTTTCCGATACTCGCTCGGATTATATCATTTTTGTGTACTCACACTTATTCGACTCTTTTCGGGTACTCGCCCGGACAGTTTTTCCATACTCGGACGGATTCTGTCTTTTTTCGGTACTTGCCCGGATGATATCATTTTTCGATCCTCACACTTATTCGACGCTTTTTCGGTACTCGCCCCGACAGTTTTTCGATACTCACACGGATTCTGCCATTTTTCGGTACTCGCGCGCATTCTATCATTTTTCAGTACTCACACTTATTCGACGCATTTCCAGTACTCGCCCAGACAGTTTTTCCATACTCGCACGGATTCTGTTTTTTTTCGGTACTTGCCCGGATGATGTCATTTTTCGATCCTCACACTTATTCGACGCTTTTTCGGTACTCGCCCCGACAGTTTTTCGATACTCACACGGATTCTGCCATTTTTCGGTACTCGCCCGCATTCTATCATTTTTCAGTACCCACACTTATTCGACGCATTTCCAGTACTCGCCCAGACAGTTTTTCCATACTCGCACGGATTCTGTCTTTTTTCGGTACTTGCCCGGGTGATATCATTTTTCGATCCTCACACTTATTCGACGCTTTTTCGGTACTCGCCCCGACAGTTTTTCGATACTCACAGGGATTCTGCCATTTTTCGGTACTCGCCCGCATTCTATCATTTTTCAGTACTCACACTTATTCGACGCATTTCCAGTACTCGCCCAGACAGTTTTTCCATACTCGCACGGATTCTGTCTTTTTTCGGTACTTGCCCGGGTGATATCATTTTTCGATCCTCACACTTTTTCGACGCTTTTTCGGTACTCGCCCCGACAGTGTTTCGATACTCACACGGATTCTGCCATTTTTCGGTACTCGCCCGAATTCAATGATTTTTCAGACTCACACTTATTCAACGCAAATCCAGTACTCGCCCGGACAGTTTTTCCATACTCGCACGGATTCTGTCTTTTTTCGGTACTTGCCCGGATGATATCATTTTTCGATCCTCACACTTATTCGACGCTTTTTCGGTACTCGCCCCGACAGTTTTTCGATACTCACACGGATTCTGCAATTTTTCGGTACTCGCCCGCATTCTATTATTTTTCAGTACTCACACTTATTCGACGCATTTCCAGTACTCGCCCTGACAGTTTTTCCATACTCGCACGGATTCTGCCTTTTTCAGATACTCGCTCGGATTATATCATTTTTCTGTACTCACACTTATTCGACTCTTTTCGGGTACTCGCCCGGACAGTTTTTCCATACTCGCACGGATTCTGTCTTTTTTCGGTACTTGCCCGGATGATATCATTTTTCGATCCTCACACTTATTCGACGCTTTTTCGGTACTCGCCCCGACAGTTTTTCGATACTCACACGGATTCTGCCATTTTTGGGTACTCGCCCGCATTCTATCATTTTTCAGTACTCACACTTATTCGACGCATTTCCAGTACTCGCCCAGACAGTTTTTCCATACTCGCACGGATTCTGTCTTTTTTCGCTACTTGCCCGGGTGATATCATTTTTCGATCCTCACACTTATTCGACGCTTTTTCGGTACTCGCCCCGACAGTTTTTCGATACTCGCACGGATTCTGTTTTTTTTTCGGTACTTGCCCGGATGATGTCATTTTTCGATCCTCACACTTATTCGACGCTTTTTCGGTACTCGTCCCGACAGTTTTTCGATACTCACACGGATTCTGCCATTTTTCGGTACTCGCCCGCATTCTATCATTTTTCAGTACTCACACTTATTCGACGCATTTCCAGTACTCGCCCAGACAGTTTTTCCATACTCGCACGGATTCTGTCTTTTTTCGGTACTTGCCCGGGTGATATCATTTTTCGATCCTCACACTTATTCGACCCTTTTTCGGTACTCGCCCCGACAGTTTTTCGATACTCACACGGATTCTGCCATTTTTCGGTACTCGCGCGCATTCTATCATTTTTCAGTACTCACACTTATTCGACGCATTTCCAGTACTCGCCCAGACAGTTTTTCCATACTCGCACGGATTCTGTTTTTTTTCGGTACTTGCCCGGATGATGTCATTTTTCGATCCTCACACTTATTCGACGCTTTTTCGGTACTCGCCCCGACAGTTTTTCGATACTCACACGGATTCTGCCATTTTTCGGTACTCGCCCGCATTCTATCATTTTTCAGTACCCACACTTATTCGACGCATTTCCAGTACTCGCCCAGACAGTTTTTCCATACTCGCACGGATTCTGTCTTTTTTCGGTACTTGCCCGGGTGATATCATTTTTCGATCCTCACACTTATTCGACGCTTTTTCGGTACTCGCCCCGACAGTTTTTCGATACTCACAGGGATTCTGCCATTTTTCGGTACTCGCCCGCATTCTATCATTTTTCAGTACTCACACTTATTCGACGCATTTCCAGTACTCGCCCAGACAGTTTTTCCATACTCGCACGGATTCTGTCTTTTTTCGGTACTTGCCCGGGTGATATCATTTTTCGATCCTCACACTTTTTCGACGCTTTTTCGGTACTCGCCCCGACAGTGTTTCGATACTCACACGGATTCTGCCATTTTTCGGTACTCGCCCGAATTCAATGATTTTTCAGACTCACACTTATTCAACGCAAATCCAGTACTCGCCCGGACAGTTTTTCCATACTCGCACGGATTCTGTCTTTTTTCGGTACTTGCCCGGATGATATCATTTTTCGATCCTCACACTTATTCGACGCTTTTTCGGTACTCGCCCTGACAGTTTTTCGATACTCACACGGATTCTGCAATTTTTCGGTACTCGCCCGCATTCTATTATTTTTCAGTACTCACACTTATTCGACGCATTTCCAGTACTCGCCCTGACAGTTTTTCCATACTCGCACGGATTCTGCCTTTTTCAGATACTCGCTCGGATTATATCATTTTTCTGTACTCACACTTATTCGACTCTTTTCGGGTACTCGCCCGGACAGTTTTTCCATACTCGCACGGATTCTGTCTTTTTTCGGTACTTGCCCGGATGATATCATTTTTCGATCCTCACACTTATTCGACGCTTTTTCGGTACTCGCCCCGACAGTTTTTCGATACTCACACGGATTCTGCCATTTTTTGGTACTCGCCCGCATTCTATCATTTTTCAGTACTCACACTTATTCGACGCATTTCCAGTACTCGCCCAGACAGTTTTTCCATACTCGCACGGATTCTGTCTTTTTTCGCTACTTGCCCGGGTGATATCATTTTTCGATTATCACACTTTTTCGACGCTTTTTCGGTACTCGCCCCGACAGTGTTTCGATACTCACACGAATTCTGCCATTTTTCGGTACTCGCCCGAATTCAATGATTTTTCAGACTCACACTTATTCAACGCAAATCCAGTACTCGCCCGGACAGTTTTTCCATACTCGCACGGATTCTGTGTTTTTTCGGTACTTGCCCGGATGATATCATTTTTCGATCCTCACACTTATTCGACGCTTTTTCGGTACTCGCCCCGACAGTTTTTCGATACTCACACGGATTCTGCAATTTTTCGGTACTCGCCCGCATTCTATTATTTTTCAGTACTCACACTTATTCGACGCATTTCCAGTACTCGCCCTGACAGTTTTTCCATACTCGCACGGATTCTGCCTTTTTCAGATACTCGCTCGGATTATATCATTTTTCTGTACTCACACTTATTCGACTCTTTTCGGGTACTCGCCCGGACAGTTTTTCCATACTCGCACGGATTCTGTCTTTTTTCGGTACTTGCCCGGATGATATCATTTTTCGATCCTCACACTTATTCGACGCTTTTTCGGTACTCGCCCCGACAGTTTTTCGATACTCACACGGATTCTGCCATTTTTGGGTACTCGCCCGCATTCTATCATTTTTCAGTACTCACACTTATTCGACGCATTTCCAGTACTCGCCCTGACAGTTTTTCCATACTCGCACGGATTCTGCCTTTTTCCGATACTCGCTCGGATTACATCATTTTTCTGTACTCACACTTATTCGACGCATTTCCAGTACTCACCCGGACAGTTTTTCCATACTCGCACGGATTCTGTCTTTTTTCGGTACTTGCCCGGATGATATCATTTTTCGATCCTCACACTTATTCGACGCTTTTTCGGTACTCGCCCCGACAGTTTTTCGATACTCACACGGATTCTGCCATTTTTCGGTACTCGCCCGAATTCAATGATTTTTCAGTACTCACACTTATTCGACGCATTTCCAGTACTCGCCCAGACAGTTTTTCCATACTCGCACGGATTCTGTCTTTTTTCGGTACTTGCCCGGGTGATATCATTTTTCGATCCTCACACTTATTCGACGCTTTTTCGGTACTCGCCCCGACAGTTTTTCGATACTCACATGGATTCTGCCATTTTTCGGTACTCGCCCGCATTCTATCATTTTTCAGTACTCACACTTGTTCGACGCATTTCCAGTACTCGCCCTGACAGTTTTTCCATACTCGCACGGATTCTGCCTTTTTCCGATACTCGCTCGGATTATATCATTTTTCTGTACTCACACTTATTCGACTCTTTTCGGGTACTCGCCCGGACAGTTTTTCCATACTCGCACGGATTCTGTCTTTTTTCGGTACTTGCCCGGATGATATCATTTTTCGATCCTCACACTTATTCGACGCTTTTTCGGTACTCGCCCCGACAGTTTTTCGATACTCACACGGATTCTGCCATTTTTTGGTACTCGCCCGCATTCTATCATTTTTCAGTACTCACACTTATTCGACGCATTTCCAGTACTCGCCCAGACAGTTTTTCCATACTCGCACGGATTCTGTCTTTTTTCGCTACTTGCCCGGGTGATATCATTTTTCGATCCTCACACTTTTTCGACGCTTTTTCGGTACTCGCCCCGACAGTGTTTCGATACTCACACGAATTCTGCCATTTTTCGGTACTCGCCCGAATTCAATGATTTTTCAGACTCACACTTATTCAACGCAAATCCAGTACTCGCCCGGACAGTTTTTCCATACTCGCACGGATTCTGTCTTTTTTCGGTACTTGCCCGGATGATATCATTTTTCGATCCTCACACTTATTCGACGCTTTTTCGGTACTCGCCCCGACAGTTTTTCGATACTCACACGGATTCTGCAATTTTTCGGTACTCGCCCGCATTCTATTATTTTTCAGTACTCACACTTATTCGACGCATTTCCAGTACTCGCCCTGACAGTTTTTCCATACTCGCACGGATTCTGCCTTTTTCAGATACTCGCTCGGATTATATCATTTTTCTGTACTCACACTTATTCGACTCTTTTCGGGTACTCGCCCGGACAGTTTTTCCATACTCGCACGGATTCTGTCTTTTTTCGGTACTTGCCCGGATGATATCATTTTTCGATCCTCACACTTATTCGACGCTTTTTCGGTACTCGCCCCGACAGTTTTTCGATACTCACACGGATTCTGCCATTTTTTGGTACTCGCCCGCATTCTATCATTTTTCAGTACTCACACTTATTCGACGCATTTCCAGTACTCGCCCTGACAGTTTTTCCATACTCGCACGGATTCTGCCTTTTTCCGATACTCGCTCGGATTACATCATTTTTCTGTACTCACACTTATTCGACGCATTTCCAGTACTCACCCGGACAGTTTTTCCATACTCGCACGGATTCTGTCTTTTTTCGGTACTTGCCCGGATGATATCATTTTTCGATCCTCACACTTATTCGACGCTTTTTCGGTACTCGCCCCGACAGTTTTTCGATACTCACACGGATTCTGCCATTTTTCGGTACTCGCCCGCATTCTATCATTTTTCAGTACTCACACTTATTCGACGCATTTCCAGTACTCGCCCAGACAGTTTTTCCATACTCGCACGGATTCTGTCTTTTTTCGGTACTTGCCCGGGTGATATCATTTTTCGATCCTCACACTTATTCGACGCTTTTTCGGTACTCGCCCCGACAGTTTTTCGATACTCACATGGATTCTGCCATTTTTCGGTACTCGCCCGCATTCTATCATTTTTCAGTACTCACACTTATTCGACGCATTTCCAGTACTCGCCCTGACAGTTTTTCCATACTCGCACGGATTCTGCCTTTTTCCGATACTCGCTCGGATTATATCATTTTTGTGTACTCACACTTATTCGACTCTTTTCGGGTACTCGCCCGGACAGTTTTTCCATACTCGCACGGATTCTGTCTTTTTTCGGTACTTGCCCGGATGATATCATTTTTCGATCCTCACACTTATTCGACGCTTTTTCGGTACTCGCCCCGACAGTTTTTCGATACTCACACGGATTCTGCCATTTTTCGGTACTCGCCCGCATTCTATTATTTTTCAGTACTCACACTTATTCGACGCATTTCCAGTACTCGCCCTGACAGTTTTTCCATACTCGCACGGATTCTGCCTTTTTCAGATACTCGCTCGGATTATATCATTTTTCTGTACTCACACTTATTCGACTCTTTTCGGGTACTCGCCCGGACAGTTTTTCCATACTCGCACGGATTCTGTCTTTTTTCGGTACTTGCCCGGATGATATCATTTTTCGATCCTCACACTTATTCGACGCTTTTTCGGTACTCGCCCCGACAGTTTTTCGATACTCACACGGATTCTGCCATTTTTTGGTACTCGCCCGCATTCTATCATTTTTCAGTACTCACACTTATTCGACGCATTTCCAGTACTCGCCCTGACAGTTTTTCCATACTCGCACGGATTCTGCCTTTTTCCGATACTCGCTCGGATTACATCATTTTTCTGTACTCACACTTATTCGACGCATTTCCAGTACTCACCCGGACAGTTTTTCCATACTCGCACGGATTCTGTCTTTTTTCGGTACTTGCCCGGATGATATCATTTTTCGATCCTCACACTTATTCGACGCTTTTTCGGTACTCGCCCCGACAGTTTTTCGATACTCACACGGATTCTGCCATTTTTCGGTACTCGCCCGCATTCTATCATTTTTCAGTACTCACACTTATTCGACGCATTTCCAGTACTCGCCCAGACAGTTTTTCCATACTCGCACGGATTCTGTCTTTTTTCGGTACTTGCCCGGGTGATATCATTTTTCGATCCTCACACTTATTCGACGCTTTTTCGGTACTCGCCCCGACAGTTTTTCGATACTCACATGGATTCTGCCATTTTTCGGTACTCGCCCGCATTCTATCATTTTTCAGTACTCACACTTATTCGACGCATTTCCAGTACTCGCCCTGACAGTTTTTCCATACTCGCACGGATTCTGCCTTTTTCCGATACTCGCTCGGATTATATCATTTTTGTGTACTCACACTTATTCGACTCTTTTCGGGTACTCGCCCGGACAGTTTTTCCATACTCGCACGGATTCTGTCTTTTTTCGGTACTTGCCCGGATGATATCATTTTTCGATCCTCACACTTATTCGACGCTTTTTCGGTACTCGCCCCGACAGTTTTTCGATACTCACACGGATTCTGCCATTTTTCGGTACTCGCCCGCATTCTATTATTTTTCAGTACTCACACTTATTCGACGCATTTCCAGTACTCGCCCTGACAGTTTTTCCATACTCGCACGGATTCTGCCTTTTTCAGATACTCGCTCGGATTATATCATTTTTCTGTACTCACACTTATTCGACTCTTTTCGGGTACTCGCCCGGACAGTTTTTCCATACTCGCACGGATTCTGTCTTTTTTCGGTACTTGCCCGGATGATATCATTTTTCGATCCTCACACTTATTCGACGCTTTTTCGGTACTCGCCCCGACAGTTTTTCGATACTCACACGGATTCTGCCATTTTTTGGTACTCGCCCGCATTCTATCATTTTTCAGTACTCACACTTATTCGACGCATTTCCAGTACTCGCCCTGACAGTTTTTCCATACTCGCACGGATTCTGCCTTTTTCCGATACTCGCTCGGATTACATCATTTTTCTGTACTCACACTTATTCGACGCATTTCCAGTACTCACCCGGACAGTTTTTCCATACTCGCACGGATTCTGTCTTTTTTCGGTACTTGCCCGGATGATATCATTTTTCGATCCTCACACTTATTCGACGCTTTTTCGGTACTCGCCCCGACAGTTTTTCGATACTCACACGGATTCTGCCATTTTTCGGTACTCGCCCGCATTCTATCATTTTTCAGTACTCACACTTATTCGACGCATTTCCAGTACTCGCCCAGACAGTTTTTCCATACTCGCACGGATTCTGTCTTTTTTCGGTACTTGCCCGGGTGATATCATTTTTCGATCCTCACACTTATTCGACGCTTTTTCGGTACTCGCCCCGACAGTTTTTCGATACTCACATGGATTCTGCCATTTTTCGGTACTCGCCCGCATTCTATCATTTTTCAGTACTCACACTTATTCGACGCATTTCCAGTACTCGCCCTGACAGTTTTTCCATACTCGCACGGATTCTGCCTTTTTCCGATACTCGCTCGGATTATATCATTTTTGTGTACTCACACTTATTCGACTCTTTTCGGGTACTCGCCCGGACAGTTTTTCCATACTCGCACGGATTCTGTCTTTTTTCGGTACTTGCCCGGATGATATCATTTTTCGATCCTCACACTTATTCGACGCTTTTTCGGTACTCGCCCCGACAGTTTTTCGATACTCACACGGATTCTGCCATTTTTCGGTACTCGCCCGCATTCTATCATTTTTCAGTACTCACACTTATTCGACGCATTTCCAGTACTCGCCCAGACAGTTTTTCCATACTCGCCCGGACAGTTTTTCCGTACTCGCACGGATTCTGTCTTTTTTCGGTACTTGCCCGGATGATATCATTTTTCGATCCTCACACTTATTCGACGCTTTTTCGGTACTCGCCCCGACAGTTTTTCGATACTCACACGGATTCTGCCATTTTTTGGTACTCGCCCGCATTCTATCATTTTTCAGTACTCACACTTATTCGACGCATTTCCAGTACTCGCCCTGACAGTTTTTCCATACTCGCACGGATTCTGCCTTTTTCCGATACTCGCTCGGATTACATCATTTTTCTGTACTCACACTTATTCGACGCATTTCCAGTACTCACCCGGACAGTTTTTCCATACTCGCACGGATTCTGTCTTTTTTCGGTACTTGCCCGGATGATATCATTTTTCGATCCTCACACTTATTCGACGCTTTTTCGGTACTCGCCCCGACAGTTTTTCGATACTCACACGGATTCTGCCATTTTTCGGTACTCGCCCGCATTCTATCATTTTTCAGTACTCACACTTATTCGACGCATTTCCAGTACTCGCCCAGACAGTTTTTCCATACTCGCACGGATTCTGTCTTTTTTCGGTACTTGCCCGGGTGATATCATTTTTCGATCCTCACACTTATTCGACGCTTTTTCGGTACTCGCCCCGACAGTTTTTCGATACTCACATGGATTCTGCCATTTTTCGGTACTCGCCCGCATTCTATCATTTTTCAGTACTCACACTTATTCGACGCATTTCCAGTACTCGCCCTGACAGTTTTTCCATACTCGCACGGATTCTGCCTTTTTCCGATACTCGCTCGGATTATATCATTTTTGTGTACTCACACTTATTCGACTCTTTTCGGGTACTCGCCCGGACAGTTTTTCCATACTCGCACGGATTCTGTCTTTTTTCGGTACTTGCCCGGATGATATCATTTTTCGATCCTCACACTTATTCGACGCTTTTTCGGTACTCGCCCCGACAGTTTTTCGATACTCACACGGATTCTGCCATTTTTCGGTACTCGCCCGCATTCTATTATTTTTCAGTACTCACACTTATTCGACGCATTTCCAGTACTCGCCCTGACAGTTTTTCCATACTCGCACGGATTCTGCCTTTTTCAGATACTCGCTCGGATTATATCATTTTTCTGTACTCACACTTATTCGACTCTTTTCGGGTACTCGCCCGGACAGTTTTTCCATACTCGCACGGATTCTGTCTTTTTTCGGTACTTGCCCGGATGATATCATTTTTCGATCCTCACACTTATTCGACGCTTTTTCGGTACTCGCCCCGACAGTTTTTCGATACTCACACGGATTCTGCCATTTTTTGGTACTCGCCCGCATTCTATCATTTTTCAGTACTCACACTTATTCGAC
The DNA here is from genome assembly GCF_030704535.1 of Vitis vinifera. Classification (NCBI taxonomy): domain Eukaryota; kingdom Viridiplantae; phylum Streptophyta; class Magnoliopsida; order Vitales; family Vitaceae; genus Vitis; species Vitis vinifera. The sequence goes on along the minus strand of NC_081823.1, from coordinate 16,498,656 downwards.
GCATTTCCAGTACTCGCCCTGACAGTTTTTCCATACTCGCACGGATTCTGCCTTTTTCCGATACTCGCTCGGATTACATCATTTTTCTGTACTCACACTTATTCGACGCATTTCCAGTACTCACCCGGACAGTTTTTCCATACTCGCACGGATTCTGTCTTTTTTCGGTACTTGCCCGGATGATATCATTTTTCGATCCTCACACTTATTCGACGCTTTTTCGGTACTCGCCCCGACAGTTTTTCGATACTCACACGGATTCTGCCATTTTTCGGTACTCGCCCGCATTCTATCATTTTTCAGTACTCACACTTATTCGACGCATTTCCAGTACTCGCCCAGACAGTTTTTCCATACTCGCACGGATTCTGTCTTTTTTCGGTACTTGCCCGGGTGATATCATTTTTCGATCCTCACACTTATTCGACGCTTTTTCGGTACTCGCCCCGACAGTTTTTCGATACTCACATGGATTCTGCCATTTTTCGGTACTCGCCCGCATTCTATCATTTTTCAGTACTCACACTTATTCGACGCATTTCCAGTACTCGCCCTGACAGTTTTTCCATACTCGCACGGATTCTGCCTTTTTCCGATACTCGCTCGGATTATATCATTTTTGTGTACTCACACTTATTCGACTCTTTTCGGGTACTCGCCCGGACAGTTTTTCCATACTCGCACGGATTCTGTCTTTTTTCGGTACTTGCCCGGATGATATCATTTTTCGATCCTCACACTTATTCGACGCTTTTTCGGTACTCGCCCCGACAGTTTTTCGATACTCACACGGATTCTGCCATTTTTCGGTACTCGCCCGCATTCTATCATTTTTCAGTACTCACACTTATTCGACGCATTTCCAGTACTCGCCCAGACAGTTTTTCCATACTCGCACGGATTCTGTCTTTTTTCGGTACTTGCCCGGGTGATATCATTTTTCGATCCTCACACTTATTCGACGCTTTTTCGGTACTCGCCCCGACAGTTTTTCGATACTCGCACGGATTCTGTTTTTTTTCGGTACTTGCCCGGATGATGTCATTTTTCGATCCTCACACTTATTCGACGCTTTTTCGGTACTCGTCCCGACAGTTTTTCGATACTCACACGGATTCTGCCATTTTTCGGTACTCGCCCGCATTCTATCATTTTTCAGTACTCACACTTATTCGACGCATTTCCAGTACTCGCCCAGACAGTTTTTCCATACTCGCACGGATTCTGTCTTTTTTCGGTACTTGCCCGGGTGATATCATTTTTCGATCCTCACACTTATTCGACCCTTTTTCGGTACTCGCCCCGACAGTTTTTCGATACTCACACGGATTCTGCCATTTTTCGGTACTCGCCCGCATTCTATTATTTTTCAGTACTCACACTTATTCGACGCATTTCCAGTACTCGCCCTGACAGTTTTTCCATACTCGCACGGATTCTGCCTTTTTCCGATACTCGCTCGGATTATATCATTTTTCTGTACTCACACTTATTCGACTCTTTTCGGGTACTCGCCCGGACAGTTTTTCCATACTCGCACGGATTCTGTCTTTTTTCGGTACTTGCCCGGATGATATCATTTTTCGATCCTCACACTTATTCGACGCTTTTTCGGTACTCGCCCCGACAGTTTTTCGATACTCACACGGATTCTGCCATTTTTCGGTACTCGCCCGCATTCTATCATTTTTCAGTACTCACACTTATTCGACGCATTTCCAGTACTCGCCCTGACAGTTTTTCCATACTCGCACGGATTCTGCCTTTTTCAGATACTCGCTCGGATTATATCATTTTTCTGTACTCACACTTATTCGACTCTTTTCGGGTACTCGCCCGGACAGTTTTTCCATACTCGCACGGATTCTGTCTTTTTTCGGTACTTGCCCGGATGATATCATTTTTCGATCCTCACACTTATTCGACGCTTTTTCGGTACTCGCCCCGACAGTTTTTCGATACTCACACGGATTCTGCCATTTTTCAGTACTCGCCCGCATTCTATCATTTTTCAGTACTCACACTTATTCGACGCATTTCCAGTACTCGCCCAGACAGTTTTTCCATACTCGCACGGATTCTGTCTTTTTTCGGTACTTGCCCGGGTGATATCATTTTTCGATCCTCACACTTATTCGACGCTTTTTCGGTACTCGCCCCGACAGTTTTTCGATACTCGCACGGATTCTGTTTTTTTTCGGTACTTGCCCGGATGATGTCATTTTTCGATCCTCACACTTATTCGACGCTTTTTCGGTACTCGCCCCGACAGTTTTTCGATACTCACACGGATTCTGCCATTTTTCGGTACTCGCCCGCATTCTATCATTTTTCAGTACTCACACTTATTCGACGCATTTCCAGTACTCGCCCTGACACTTTTTCCATACTCGCACGGATTCTGCCTTTTTGCGATACTCGCTCGGATTATATCATTTTTCAGTACTCACTCTTTTTCGACGCATTTCCAGTACTCACTCGGACAGTTTTTCCATACTCGCACGGATTCTTTCTTTTTTCGGTACTTGCCCGGGTGATATCATTTTTCGATCCTCACACTTATTCGACCCTTTTTCGGTACTCGCCCCGACAGTTTTTCGATACTCACACGGATTCTGCCATTTTTCGGTACTCGCCCGCATTTTATTATTTTTCAGTACTCACACTTATTCGACGCATTTCCAGTACTCGGCCTAACAGTTTTTCCATACTCGCACGGATTCTGCCTTTTTCCGATACTCGCTCGGATTATATCATTTTTCTGTACTCACACTTATTCGACTCTTTTCGGGTACTCGCCCGGACAGTTTTTCCGTACTCGCACGGATTCTGTCTTTTTTCGGTACTTGCCCGGATGATATCATTTTTCGATCCTCACACTTATTCGACGCTTTTTCGGTACTCGCCCCGACAGTTTTTCGATACTCACACGGATTCTGCCATTTTTCGGTACTCGCCCGCATTCTATCATTTTTCAGTACTCACACTTATTCGACGCATTTCCAGTACTCGCCCTGACAGTTTTTCCATACTCGCACGGATTCTGCCTTTTTCCGATACTCGCTCGGATTATATCATTTTTCTGTACTCACACTTATTCGACGCATTTCCAGTATTCACCCGGACAGTTTTTCCATACTCGCACGGATTCTGTCTTTTTTCGGTACTTGCCCGGATGATATCATTTTTCGATCCTCACACTTATTCGACGCTTTTTCGGTACTCGCGCCGACAGTTTTTCGATACTCACACGCATTCTGCCATTTTTCGGTACTCGCCCGCATTCTATTATTTTTCAGTACTCACACTTATTCGACGCATTTCCAGTACTCGCCCTAACAGTTTTTCCATACTCGCACGGATTCTGCCTTTTTCCGATACTCGCTCGGATTATATCATTTTTCTGTACTCACACTTATTCGACTCTTTTCGGGTACTCGCCCGGACAGTTTTTCCGTACTCGCACGGATTCTGTCTTTTTTCGGTACTTGCCCGGATGATATCATTTTTCGATCCTCACACTTATTCGACGCTTTTTCGGTACTCGCCCCGACAGTTTTTCGATACTCACACGGATTCTGCCATTTTTCGGTACTCGCCCGCATTCTATCATTTTTCAGTACTCACACTTATTCGACGCATTTCCAGTACTCGCCCTGACAGTTTTTCCATACTCGCACGGATTCTGCCTTTTTCCGATACTCGCTCGGATTATATCATTTTTCAATACTCACACTTATTCGACGCATTTCCAGTACTCACCCGGACAGTTTTTCCATACTCGCACGGATTCTGTCTTTTTTCGGTACTTGCCCGGATGATATCATTTTTCGATCCTCACACTTATTCGACGCTTTTTCGGTACTCGCGCCGACAGTTTTTCGATACTCACACGGATTCTGCCATTTTTCGGTACTCGCCCGCATTTTATTATTTTTCAGTACTCACACTTATTCGACGCATTTCCAGTACTCGGCCTAACAGTTTTTCCATACTCGCACGGATTCTGCCTTTTTCCGATACTCGCTCAGATTATATCATTTTTCTGTACTCACACTTATTCGACTCTTTTCGGGTACTCGCCCGGACAGTTTTTCCGTACTCGCACGGATTCTGTCTTTTTTCGGTACTTGCCCGGATGATATCATTTTTCGATCCTCACACTTATTCGACGCTTTTTCGGTACTCGCCCCGACAGTTTTTCGATACTCACACGGATTCTGCCATTTTTCGGTACTCGCCCGCATTCTATCATTTTTCAGTACTCACACTTATTCGACGCATTTCCAGTACTCGCCCTGACAGTTTTTCCATACTCGCACGGATTCTGCCTTTTTCCGATACTCGCTCGGATTATATCATTTTTCTGTACTCACACTTATTCGACTCTTTTCGGGTACTCGCCCGGACAGTTTTTCCGTACTCGCACGGATTCTGTCTTTTTTCGGTACTTGCCCGGATGATATCATTTTTCGATCCTCACACTTATTCGAAGCTTTTTCGGTACTCGCCCCGACAGTTTTTCGATACTCACACGGATTCTACCATTTTTCGGTACTCGCCCGCATTCTATCATTTTTCAGTACTCACACTTATTCGACGCATTTCCAGTACTCGCCCTGACAGTTTTTCCATACTCGCACGGATTCTGCCTTTTTCCGATACTCGCACGGATTATATCATTTTTCAGTACTCACACTTATTCGACGCATTTCCAGTACTCACCCGGACAGTTTTTCCATACTCGCACGGATTCTGTCTTTTTTCGGTACTTGCCCGGATGATATCATTTTTCGATCCTTACACTTATTCGACGTTTTTTCGGTACTCGCCCCGACAGTTTTTCGATACTCACACGGATTCTGCCATTTTTCGGTACTCGCCCGGATTCAATGATTTTTCAGATTCACACTTATTCGATGCATTTCCGGTACTCGCCCGGACAGTTTTTCCATACTCGCACGGATTCTGCCTTTTTCCGATACTCGCTCGGATTATATCATTTTTCAGTACTCACACTTATTCGACGCATTTCCAGTACTCACCCGGACAGTTTTTCCATACTCGCACGGATTCTGTCTTTTTTCGGTATTTGCCCGGATGATATCATTTTTCGATCCTCACACTTATTCGACGCTTTTTCGGTACTCGCCCCGACAGTTTTTCGATACTCACAGGGATTCTGCCATTTTTCGGTACTCGCCCGCATTCTATTATTTTTCAGTACTCACACTTATTCGACGCATTTCCAGTACTCGTCCTGACAGTTTTTCCATACTCGCACGGATTCTGCCTTTTTCCGATACTCGCTCGGATTATATCATTTTTCTGTACTCACACTTATTCGACTCTTTTCGGGTACTCGCCCGGACAGTTTTTCCGTACTCGCAAGGATTCTGTCTTTTTTCGGTACTTGCCCGGATGATATCATTTTTCGATCCTCACACTTATTCGACGCTTTTTCGGTACTCGCCCCGACAGTTTTTCGATACTCACACGGATTCGGCCATTTTTCGGTACTCGCCCGCATTCTATCATTTTTCAGTACTCACACTTATTCGACGCATTTCCAGTACTCGCCCTGACAGTTTTTCCATACTCGCACGGATTCTGCCTTTTTCCGATACTCGCTCGGATTATATCATTTTTCTGTACTCACACTTATTCGACTCTTTTCGGGTACTCGCCCGGACAGTTTTTCCGTACTCGCACGGATTCTGTCTTTTTTCGGTACTTGCCCGGATGATATCATTTTTCGATCCTCACACTTATTCGAAGCTTTTTCGGTACTCGCCCCGACAGTTTTTCGATACTCACACGGATTCTACCATTTTTCGGTACTCGCCCGCATTCTATAATTTTTCAGTACTCACACTTATTCGACGCATTTCCAGTACTCGCCCTGACAGTTTTTCCATACTCGCACGGATTCTGCCTTTTTCCGATACTCGCACGGATTATATCATTTTTCAGTACTCACACTTATTCGACGCATTTCCAGTACTCACCCGGACAGTTTTTCCATACTCGCACGGATTCTGTCTTTTTTCGGTACTTGCCCGGATGATATCATTTTTCGATCCTTACACTTATTCGACGTTTTTTCGGTACTCGCCCCGACAGTTTTTCGATACTCACACGGATTCTGCCATTTTTCGGTACTCGCCCGGATTCAATGATTTTTCAGATTCACACTTATTCGATGCATTTCCGGTACTCGCCCGGACAGTTTTTCCATACTCGCACGGATTCTGCCTTTTTCCGATACTCGCTCGGATTATATCATTTTTCAGTACTCACACTTATTCGACGCATTTCCAGTACTCACCCGGACAGTTTTTCCATACTCGCACGGATTCTGTCTTTTTTCGGTACTTGCCCGGATGATATCATTTTTCGATCCTCACACTTATTCGACGCTTTTTCGGTACTCGCCCCGACAGTTTTTCGATACTCACAGGGATTCTGCCATTTTTCGGTACTCGCCCGCATTCTATTATTTTTCAGTACTCACACTTATTCGACGCATTTCCAGTACTCGTCCTGACAGTTTTTCCATACTCGCACGGATTCTGCCTTTTTCCGATACTCGCTCGGATTATATCATTTTTCTGTACTCACACTTATTCGACTCTTTTCGGGTACTCGCCCGGACAGTTTTTCCGTACTCGCACGGATTCTGTCTTTTTTCGGTACTTGCCCGGATGATATCATTTTTCGATCCTCACACTTATTCGACGCTTTTTCGGTACTCGCCCCGACAGTTTTTCGATACTCACACGGATTCTGCCATTTTTCGGTACTCGCCCGCATTCTATCATTTTTCAGTACTCACACTTATTCGACGCATTTCCAGTACTCGCCCTGACAGTTTTTCCATACTCGCACGGATTCTGCCTTTTTCCGATACTCGCTCGGATTATATCATTTTTCAGTACTCACACTTATTCGACGCATTTCCAGTATTCACCCGGACAGTTTTTCCATACTCGCACGGATTCTGTCTTTTTTCGGTACTTGCCCGGATGATATCATTTTTCGATCCTCACACTTATTCGACGCTTTTTCGGTACTCGCGCCGACAGTTTTTCGATACTCACACGGATTCTGCCATTTTTCGGTACTCGCCCGCATTCTATTATTTTTCAGTACTCACACTTATTCGACGCATTTCCAGTACTCACCCGGACAGTTTTTCCATACTCGCACGGATTCTGCCTTTTTCCGATACTCGCTCGGATTATATCATTTTTCTGTACTCACACTTATTCGACTCTTTTCGGGTACTCGCCCGGACAGTTTTTCCGTACTCGCACGGATTCTGTCTTTTTTCGGTACTTGCCCGGATGATATCATTTTTCGATCCTCACACTTATTCGACGCTTTTTCGGTACTCGCCCCTACAGTTTTTCGATACTCACACGGATTCTGCCATTTTTCGGTACTCGCCCGCATTCTATCATTTTTCAGTACTCACACTTATTCGACGCATTTCCAGTACTCGCCCTGACAGTTTTTCCATACTCGCACGGATTCTGCCTTTTTCCGATACTCGCTCGGATTATATCATTTTTCTGTACTCACACTTATTCGACTCTTTTCGGGTACTCGCCCGGACAGTTTTTCCGTACTCGCACGGATTCTGTCTTTTTTCGGTACTTGCCCGGATGATATCATTTTTCGATCCTCACACTTATTCGACGGTTTTTCGGTACTCGCGCCGACAGTTTTTCGATACTCACACGGATTCTGCCATTTTTCGGTACTCGCCCGCATTCTATTATTTTTCAGTACTCACACTTATTCGACGCATTTCCAGTACTCGCCCTAACAGTTTTTCCATACTCGCACGGATTCTGCCTTTTTCCGATACTCGCTCGGATTATATCATTTTTCTGTACTCACACTTATTCGACTCTTTTCGGGTACTCGCCCGGACAGTTTTTCCGTACTCGCACGGATTCTGTCTTTTTTCGGTACTTGCCCGGATGATATCATTTTTCGATCCTCACACTTATTCGACGCTTTTTCGGTACTCGCCCCGACAGTTTTTCGATACTCACAGGGATTCTGCCATTTTTCGGTACTCGCCCGCATTCTATTATTTTTCAGTACTCACACTTATTCGACGCATTTCCAGTACTCGCCCTAACAGTTTTTCCATACTCGCACGGATTCTGCCTTTTTCCGATACTCGCTCGGATTATATCATTTTTCTGTACTCACACTTATTCGACTCTTTTCGGGTACTCGCCCGGACAGTTTTTCCGTACTCGCACGGATTCTGTCTTTTTTCGGTACTTGCCCGGATGATATCATTTTTCGATCCTCACACTTATTCGACGCTTTTTCGGTACTCGCCCCGACAGTTTTTCGATACTCACACGGATTCTGCCATTTTTCGGTACTCGCCCGCATTCTATCATTTTTCAGTACTCACACTTATTCGACGCATTTCCAGTACTCGCCCTGACAGTTTTTCCATACTCGCACGGATTCTGCCTTTTTCCGATACTCGCTCGGATTATATCATTTTTCAGTACTCACACTTATTCGACGCATTTCCAGTACTCACCCGGACAGTTTTTCCATACTCGCACGGATTCTGTCTTTTTTCGGTACTTGCCCGGATGATATCATTTTTCGATCCTCACACTTATTCGACGCTTTTTCGGTACTCGCCCCGACAGTTTTTCGATACTCACACGGATTCTGCCATTTTTCGGTACTCGCCCGCATTCTATCATTTTTCAGTACTCACACTTATTCGACGCATTTCCAGTACTCGCCCTGACAGTTTTTCCATACTCGCACGGATTCTGCCTTTTTCCGATACTCGCTCGGATTATATCATTTTTCTGTACTCACACTTATTCGACTCTTTTCGGGTACTCGCCCGGACAGTTTTTCCGTACTCGCACGGATTCTGTCTTTTTTCGGTACTTGCCCGGATGATATCATTTTTCGATCCTCACACTTATTCGAAGCTTTTTCGGTACTCGCCCCGACAGTTTTTCGATACTCACACGGATTCTACCATTTTTCGGTACTCGCCCGCATTCTCTCATTTTTCAGTACTCACACTTATTCGACGCATTTCCAGTACTCGCCCTGACAGTTTTTCCATACTCGCACGGATTCTGCCTTTTTCCGATACTCGCACGGATTATATCATTTTTCAGTACTCACACTTATTCGACGCATTTCCAGTACTCACCCGGACAGTTTTTCCATACTCGCACGGATTCTGTCTTTTTTCGGTACTTGCCCGGATGATATCATTTTTCGATCCTTACACTTATTCGACGTTTTTTCGGTACTCGCCCCGACAGTTTTTCGATACTCACACGGATTCTGCCATTTTTCGGTACTCGCCCGGATTCAATGATTTTTCAGATTCACACTTATTCGATGCATTTCCGGTACTCGCCCGGACAGTTTTTCCATACTCGCACGGATTCTGCCTTTTTCCGATACTCGCTCGGATTATATCATTTTTCAGTACTCACACTTATTCGACGCATTTCCAGTACTCACCCGGACAGTTTTTCCATACTCGCACGGATTCTGTCTTTTTTCGGTACTTGCCCGGATGATATCATTTTTCGATCCTCACACTTATTCGACGCTTTTTCGGTACTCGCCCCGACAGTTTTTCGATACTCACAGGGATTCTGCCATTTTTCGGTACTCGCCCGCATTCTATTATTTTTCAGTACTCACACTTATTCGACGCATTTCCAGTACTCGTCCTGACAGTTTTTCCATACTCGCACGGATTCTGCCTTTTTCCGATACTCGCTCGGATTATATCATTTTTCTGTACTCACACTTATTCGACTCTTTTCGGGTACTCGCCCGGACAGTTTTTCCGTACTCGCACGGATTCTGTCTTTTTTCGGTACTTGCCCGGATGATATCATTTTTCGATCCTCACACTTATTCGACGCTTTTTCGGTACTCGCCCCGACAGTTTTTCGATACTCACACGGATTCTGCCATTTTTCGGTACTCGCCCGCATTCTATCATTTTTCAGTACTCACACTTATTCGACGCATTTCCAGTACTCGCCCTGACAGTTTTTCCATACTCGCACGGATTCTGCCTTTTTCCGATACTCGCTCGGATTATATCATTTTTCAGTACTCACACTTATTCGACGCATTTCCAGTATTCACCCGGACAGTTTTTCCATACTCGCACGGATTCTGTCTTTTTTCGGTACTTGCCCGGATGATATCATTTTTCGATCCTCACACTTATTCGACGCTTTTTCGGTACTCGCGCCGACAGTTTTTCGATACTCACACGGATTCTGCCATTTTTCGGTACTCGCCCGCATTCTATTATTTTTCAGTACTCACACTTATTCGACGCATTTCCAGTACTCGCCCTGACAGTTTTTCCATACTCGCACGGATTCTGCCTTTTTACGATACTCGCTCGGATTATATCATTTTTCTGTACTCACACTTATTCGACTCTTTTCGGGTACTCGCCCCGACAGTTTTTCCGTACTCGCACGGATTCTATCTTTTTTCGGTACTTGCCCGGATGATATCATTTTTCGATCCTCACACTTATTCGACGCTTTTTCGGTACTCGCCCCGACAGTTTTTCGATACTCACACGCATTCTGTCATTTTTCGGTACTCGCCCGCATTCTATCATTTTTCAGTACTCACACTTATTCGACGCATTTCCAGTACTCGCCCTGACAGTTTTTCCATACTCGCACGGATTCTGCCTTTTTCCGATACTCGCTCGGATTATATCATTTTTCAGTACTCACACTTATTCGACGCATTTCCAGTACTCACCCGGACAGTTTTTCCATACTCGCACGGATTCTGTCTTTTTTCGGTACTTGCCCGGATGATATCATTTTTCGATCCTCACACTTATTCGACGCTTTTTCGGTACTCGCGCCGACAGTTTTTCGATACTCACACGGATTCTGCCATTTTTCGGTACTCGCCCGCATTCTATTATTTTTCAGTACTCACACTTATTCGACGCATTTCCAGTACTCGCCCTAACAGTTTTTCCATACTCGCACGGATTCTGCCTTTTTCCGATACTCGCTCGGATTATATCATTTTTCTGTACTCACACTTATTCGACTCTTTTCGGGTACTCGCCCGGACAGTTTTTCCGTACTCGCACGGATTCTGTCTTTTTTCGGTACTTGCCCGGATGATATCATTTTTCGATCCTCACACTTATTCGACGCTTTTTCGGTACTCGCCCCGACAGTTTTTCGATACTCACACGGATTCTGCCATTTTTCGGTACTCGCCCGCATTCTATCATTTTTCAGTACTCACACTTATTCGACGCATTTCCAGTACTCGCACTGACAGTTTTTCCATACTCGCACGGATTCTGCCTTTTTCCGATACTCGCTCGGATTATATCATTTTTCTGTACTCACACTTATTCGACTCTTTTCGGGTACTCGCCCGGACAGTTTTTCCGTACTCGCACGGATTCTGTCTTTTTTCGGTACTTGCCCGGATGATATCATTTTTCGATCCTCACACTTATTCGAAGCTTTTTCGGTACTCGCCCCGACAGTTTTTCGATACTCACACGGATTCTACCATTTTTCGGTACTCGCCCGCATTCTATCATTTTTCAGTACTCACACTTATTCGACGCATTTCCAGTACTCGCCCTGACAGTTTTTCCATACTCGCACGGATTCTGCCTTTTTCCGACACTCGCACGGATTATATCATTTTTCAGTACTCACACTTATTCGACGCATTTCCAGTACTCGCCCGGACAGTTTTTCCGTACTCGCACGGATTCTGTCTTTTTTCGGTACTTGCCCGGATGATATCATTTTTCGATCCTCACACTTATTCGACGCTTTTTCGGTACTCGCCCCGACAGTTTTTCGATACTCACACGGATTCTGCCATTTTTCGGTACTCGCCCGCATTCTATCATTTTTTAGTACTCACACTTATTCGACGCATTTCCAGTACTCGCCCTGACAGTTTTTCCATACTCGCACGGATTCTGCCTTTTTCCGATACTCGCTCGGATTATATCATTTTTCAGTACTCACACTTATTCGACGCATTTCCAGTATTCACCCGGACAGTTTTTCCATACTCGCACGGATTCTGTCTTTTTTCGGTACTTGCCCGGATGATATCATTTTTCGATCCTCACACTTATTCGACGCTTTTTCGGTACTCGCGCCGACAGTTTTTCGATACTCACACGGATTCTGCCATTTTTCGGTACTCGCCCGCATTCTATTATTTTTCAGTACTCACACTTATTCGACGCATTTCCAGTACTCGCCCTGACAGTTTTTCCATACTCGCACGGATTCTGGCTTTTTACGATACTCGCTCGGATTATATCATTTTTCTGTACTCACACTTATTCGACTCTTTTCGGGTACTCGCCCCGACAGTTTTTCCGTACTCGCACGGATTCTATCTTTTTTCGGTACTTGCCCGGATGATATCATTTTTCGATCCTCACACTTATTCGACGCTTTTTCGGTACTCGCCCCGACAGTTTTTCGATACTCACACGCATTCTGTCATTTTTCGGTACTCGCCCGCATTCTATCATTTTTCAGTACTCACACTTATTCGACGCATTTCCAGTACTCGCCCTGACAGTTTTTCCATACTCGCACGGATTCTGCCTTTTTCCGATACTCGCACGGATTATATCATTTTTCAGTACTCACACTTATTCGACGCATTTCCAGTACTCACCCGGACAGTTTTTCCATACTCGCACGGATTCTGTCTTTTTTCGGTACTTGCCCGGATGATATCATTTTTCGATCCTCACATTTATTCGACGCTTTTTCGGTACTCGCGCCGACAGTTTTTCGATACTCACACGGATTCTACCATTTTTCGGTACTCGCCCGCATTCTATCATTTTTCAGTACTCACACTTATTCGACGCATTTCCAGTACTCGCCCTGACAGTTTTTCCATACTCGCACGGATTCTGCCTTTTTACGATACTCGCTCGGATTATATCATTTTTCTGTACTCACACTTATTCGACTCTTTTCGGGTACTCGCCCCGACAGTTTTTCCGTACTCGCACGGATTCTGTCTTTTTTCGGTACTTGCCCGGATGATATCATTTTTCGATCCTCACACTTATTCGAAGCTTTTTCGGTACTCGCCCCGACAGTTTTTCGATACTCACACGGATTCTACCATTTTTCGGTACTCGCCCGCATTCTATCATTTTTCAGTACTCACACTTATTCGACGCATTTCCAGTACTCGCCCTGACAGTTTTTCCATACTCGCACGGATTCTGCCTTTTTCCGACACTCGCACGGATTATATCATTTTTCAGTACTCACACTTATTCGACGCATTTCCAGTACTCGCCCGGACAGTTTTTCCGTACTCGCACGGATTCTGTCTTTTTTCGGTACTTGCCCGGATGATATCATTTTTCGATCCTCACACTTATTCGACGCTTTTTCGGTACTCGCCCCGACAGTTTTTCGATACTCACACGGATTCTGCCATTTTTCGGTACTCGCCCGCATTCTATCATTTTTTAGTACTCACACTTATTCGACGCATTTCCAGTACTCGCCCTGACAGTTTTTCCATACTCGCACGGATTCTGCCTTTTTCCGATACTCGCTCGGATTATATCATTTTTCAGTACTCACACTTATTCGACGCATTTCCAGTATTCACCCGGACAGTTTTTCCATACTCGCACGGATTCTGTCTTTTTTCGGTACTTGCCCGGATGATATCATTTTTCGATCCTCACACTTATTCGACGCTTTTTCGGTACTCGCGCCGACAGTTTTTCGATACTCACACGGATTCTGCCATTTTTCGGTACTCGCCCGCATTCTATTATTTTTCAGTACTCACACTTATTCGACGCATTTCCAGTACTCGCCCTGACAGTTTTTCCATACTCGCACGGATTCTGCCTTTTTACGATACTCGCTCGGATTATATCATTTTTCTGTACTCACACTTATTCGACTCTTTTCGGGTACTCGCCCCGACAGTTTTTCCGTACTCGCACGGATTCTATCTTTTTTCGGTACTTGCCCGGATGATATCATTTTTCGATCCTCACACTTATTCGACGCTTTTTCGGTACTCGCCCCGACAGTTTTTCGATACTCACACGCATTCTGTCATTTTTCGGTACTCGCCCGCATTCTATCATTTTTCAGTACTCACACTTATTCGACGCATTTCCAGTACTCGCCCTGACAGTTTTTCCATACTCGCACGGATTCTGCCTTTTTCCGATACTCGCACGGATTATATCATTTTTCAGTACTCACACTTATTCGACGCATTTCCAGTACTCACCCGGACAGTTTTTCCATACTCGCACGGATTCTGTCTTTTTTCGGTACTTGCCCGGATGATATCATTTTTCGATCCTCACATTTATTCGACGCTTTTTCGGTACTCGCGCCGACAGTTTTTCGATACTCACACGGATTCTACCATTTTTCGGTACTCGCCCGCATTCTATCATTTTTCAGTACTCACACTTATTCGACGCATTTCCAGTACTCGCCCTGACAGTTTTTCCATACTCGCACGGATTCTGCCTTTTTACGATACTCGCTCGGATTATATCATTTTTCTGTACTCACACTTATTCGACTCTTTTCGGGTACTCGCCCCGACAGTTTTTCCGTACTCGCACGGATTCTATCTTTTTTCGGTACTTGCCCGGATGATATCATTTTTCGATCCTCACACTTATTCGACGCTTTTTCGGTACTCGCCCCGACAGTTTTTCGATACTCACACGCATTCTGTCATTTTTCGGTACTCGCCCGCATTCTATCATTTTTCAGTACTCACACTTATTCGACTCATTTCCAGTACTCGCCCTGACAGTTTTTCCATACTCGCACGGATTCTGCCTTTTTCCGATACTCGCTCGGATTATATCATTTTTCTGTACTCACACTTATTCGACGCATTTCCAGTACTCACCCGGACAGTTTTTCCATACTCGCACGGATTCTGTCTTTTTTCGGTACTTGCACGGATGATATCATTTTTCGATCCTCACACTTATTCGACGCTTTTTCGGTACTCGCGCCGACAGTTTTTCGATACTCACACGGATTCTGCCATTTTTCGGTACTCGCCCGCATTCTATTATTTTTCAGTACTCACACTTATTCGACGCATTTCCAGTACTCGCCCTGACAGTTTTTCCATACTCGCACGGATTCTGCCTTTTTCCGATACTCGCTCGGATTATATCATTTTTCTGTACTCACACTTATTCGACTCTTTTCGGGTACTCGCCCGGACAGTTTTTCCGTACTCGCACGGATTCTGTCTTTTTTCGGTACTTGCCCGGATGATATCATTTTTCGATCCTCACACTTATTCGACGCTTTTTCGGTACTCGCCCCGACAGTTTTTCGATACTCACACGCATTCTGCCATTTTTCGGTACTCGCTCGCATTCTATCATTTTTCAGTACTCACACTTATTCGACGCATTTCCAGTACTCGCCCTGACAGTTTTTCCATACTCGCACGGATTCTGCCTTTTTCCGATACTCGCTCGGATTATATCATTTTTCAGTACTCACACTTATTCGACGCATTTCCAGTACTCACTCGGACAGTTTTTCCATACTCGCACGGATTCTGTCTTTTTTCGGTACTTGCCCGGATGATATCATTTTTCGATCCTCACACTTATTCGACGCTTTTTCGGTACTCGCCCCGACAGTTTTTCGATACTCACACGGATTCTGCCATTTTTCGGTACTCGCCCGCATTCTATCATTTTTCAGTACTCACACTTATTCGACGCATTTCCAGTACTCGCCCTGACAGTTTTTCCATACTCGCACGGATTCTGCCTTTTTCCGATACTCGCTCGGATTATATCATTTTTCAGTACTCACACTTATTCGACGCATTTCCAGTACTCACCCGGACAGTTTTTCTATACTCGCACGGATTCTGTCTTTTTTCGGTACTTGCCCGGATGATATCATTTTTCGATCCTCACACTTATTCGACGCTTTTTCGGTACTCGCCCCGACAGTTTTTCGATACTCACACGGATTCTGCCATTTTTCGGTACTCGCCCGCATTCTATTATTTTTCAGTACTCACACTTATTCGACGCATTTCCAGTACTCGCCTTGACAGTTTCTCCATCCTCGCACGGATTCTGCCTTTTTCCGATACTCGCTCGGATTATATCATTTTTCTGTACTCACACTTATTCGACTCTTTTCGGGTACTCGCCCGGACAGTTTTTCCGTACTCGCACGGATTCTGTCTTTTTTCGGTACTTGCCCGGATGATATCATTTTTCGATCCTCACACTTATTCGACGCTTTTTCGGTACTCGCCCCGACAGTTTTTCGATACTCACACGGATTCTGCCATTTTTCGGTACTCGCCTGGATTCAATGATTTTTCAGACTCACACTTATTCGACGCATTTCCAGTACTCGCCCTGACAGTTTTTCCATACTCGCACGGATTCTGCCTTTTTCTGATACTCGCTCGGATTATATCATTTTTCTGTACTCACACTTATTCGACGCATTTCCAGTACTCACCCGGACAGTTTTTCCATACTCGCACGGATTCTGTCTTTTTTCGGTACTTGCCCGGATGATATCATTTTTCGATCCTCACACTTATTCGACGCTTTTTCGGTACTCGCGCCGACAGTTTTTCGATACTCACACGGATTCTGCCATTTTTGGGTACTCGCCCGCATTCTATTATTTCTCAGTACTCACACTTATTCGACGCATTTCCAGTACTCGCCCTGACAGTTTTTCCATACTCGCACGGATTCTGCCTTTTTCCGATACTCGCTCGGATTATATCATTTTTCTGTACTCACACTTATTCGACTCTTTTCGGGTACTCGCCCGGACAGTTTTTCCGTACTCGCACGGATTCTGTCTTTTTTCGGTACTTGCCCGGATGATATCATTTTTCGATCCTCACACTTATTCGACGCTTTTTCGGTACTCGCCCCGACAGTTTTTCGATACTCACACGGATTCTGCCATTTTTCGGTACTCGCCTGGATTCAATGATTTTTCAGACTCACACTTATTCGACGCATTTCCAGTACTCGCCCTGACAGTTTTTCCATACTCGCACGGATTCTGCCTTTTTCCGATACTCGCTCGGATTATATCATTTTTCTGTACTCACACTTATTCGACGCATTTCCAGTACTCACTCGGACAGTTTTTCCAAACTCGCACGGATTCTGTCTTTTTTCGGTACTTGCCCGGATGATATCATTTTTCGATCCTCACACTTATTCGACGCTTTTTCGGTACTCGCGCCGACAGTTTTTCGATACTCACACGGATTATGCCATTTTTGGGTACTCGCCCGCATTCTATTATTTCTCAGTACTCACACTTATTCGACGCATTTCCAGTACTCGCCCTGACAGTTTTTCCATACTCGCACGGATTCTGCCTTTTTCCGATACTCGCTCGGATTATATCATTTTTCTGTACTCACACTTATTCGACTCTTTTCGGGTACTCGCCCGGACAGTTTTTCCGTACTCGCACGGATTCTGTCTTTTTTCGGTACTTGCCCGGATGATATCATTTTTCGATCCTCACACTTATTCGACGCTTTTTCGGTACTCTCCCCGACAGTTTTTCGATACTCACACGCATTCTGCCATTTTTCGGTACTCGCCCGCATTCTATCATTTTTCAGTACTCACACTTATTCGACGCATTTCCAGTACTCGCCCCGACAGTTTTTCGATACTCACAGGGATTCTGCCATTTTTCGGTACTCGCCCGCATTCTATTATTTTTCAGTACTCACACTTATTCGACGCATTTCCAGTACTCGCCCTGACAGTTTTTCCATACTCGCACGGATTCTGCCTTTTTACAATACTCGCTCGGATTATATCATTTTTCTGTACTCACACTTATTCGACTCTTTTCGGGTACTCGCCCGGACAGTTTTTCCGTACTCGCACGGATTCTGTCTTTTTTCGGTACTTGCCCGGATGATATCATTTTTCGATCCTCACACTTATTCGACGCTTTTTCGGTACTCGCCCCGACAGTTTTTCGATACTCACACGCATTCTGCCATTTTTCGGTACTCGCCCGCATTCTATCATTTTTCAGTACTCACTCTTATTCGACGCATTTCCAGTACTCGCCCTGACAGTTTTTCCATACTCGCACGGATTCTGCCTTTTTCCGATACTCGCTCGGATTATATCATTTTTCAGTACTCACACTTATTCGACGCATTTCCAGTACTCACCCGGACAGTTTTTCCATACTCGCACGGATTTTGTCTTTTTTCGGTACTTGCCCGGATGATATTATTTTTCGATCCTCACACTTATTTGACGTTTTTTCGGTACTCGCCCCGACAGTTTTTTGATACTGACACGGATTCTGCCTTTTTTCGGTACTCGCCCGAATTCAATGATTTTTTGAGACTCACACTTATTCGACGCATTTCCGGTACTCGCCCGGACAGTTTTTCCATACTCGCATGGATTTTGTCTTTTTTCGGTACTTGCCCGGATGATATCATTTTTCGACCCTCAAACTTATTCGACGCTTTTTCGGTACTCGCCCCGACAGTTTTTCGATACTCACACGGATTCTGCCATTTTTCAGTACTCGCCCGCATTCTATCATTTTTCAGTACTCACACTTATTCGACGCATTTCCAGTACTCGCCCTGACAGTTTTTCCATACTCGCACGGATTCTGCCTTTTTCCGATACTCGCTCGGATTATATCATTTTTCTGTACTCACACTTATTCGACGCATTTCCAGTACTCACCCGGACAGTTTTTCCATACTCGCACGGATTCTGTCTTTTTTCGGTACTTGCCCGGATGATATCATTTTTCGATCCTCACACTTATTCGACGCTTTTTCGGTACTCGCGCCGACAGTTTTTCGATACTCACACGGATTCTGCCATTTTTGGGTACTCGCACGCATTATATCATTTTTCTGTACTCACACTTATTCGACGCATTTCCAGTACTCACCCGGACAGTTTTTCCATACTCGCACGGATTCTGTCTTTTTTCGGTACTTGCCCGGATGATATCATTTTTCGATCCTCACACTTATTCGACGCTTTTTCGGTACTCGCGCCGACAGTTTTTCGATACTCACACGGATTCTGCCATTTTTGGGTACTCGCCCGCATTCTATTATTTCTCAGTACTCACACTTATTCGACGCATTTCCAGTACTCGCCCTGACAGTTTTTCCATACTCGCACGGATTCTGCCTTTTTCCGATACTCGCTCGGATTATATCATTTTTCTGTACTCACACTTATTCGACTCTTTTCGGGTACTCGCCCGGACAGTTTTTCCGTACTCGCACGGATTCTGTCTTTTTTCGGTACTTGCCCGGATGATATCATTTTTCGATCCTCACACTTATTCGACGCTTTTTCGGTACTCGCCCCGACAGTTTTTCGATACTCACACGCATTCTGCCATTTTTCGGTACTCGCCCGCATTCTATCATTTTTCAGTACTCACACTTATTCGACGCATTTCCAGTACTCGCCCCGACAGTTTTTCGATACTCACAGGGATTCTGCCATTTTTCGGTACTCGCCCGCATTCTATTATTTTTCAGTACTCACACTTATTCGACGCATTTCCAGTACTCGCCCTGACAGTTTTTCCATACTCGCACGGATTCTGCCTTTTTACAATACTCGCTCGGATTATATCATTTTTCTGTACTCACACTTATTCGACTCTTTTCGGGTACTCGCCCGGACAGTTTTTCCGTACTCGCACGGATTCTGTCTTTTTTCGGTACTTGCCCGGATGATATCATTTTTCGATCCTCACACTTATTCGACGCTTTTTCGGTACTCGCCCCGACAGTTTTTCGATACTCACACGCATTCTGCCATTTTTCGGTACTCGCCCGCATTCAATCATTTTTCAGTACTCACTCTTATTCGACGCATTTCCAGTACTCGCCCTGACAGTTTTTCCATACTCGCACGGATTCTGCCTTTTTCCGATACTCGCTCGGATTATATCATTTTTCTGTACTCACACGTATTCGACGCATTTCCAGTACTCACCCGGACAGTTTTTCCATACTCGCACGGATTCTGTCTTTTTTCGGTACTCGCCCGGATGATATCATTTTTCGATCCTCACACTTATTCGACGCTTTTTCGGTACTCGCGCCGACAGTTTTTCGATACTCACACGGATTCTGCCATTTTTGGGTACTCGCCCGCATTCTATTATTTCTCAGTACTCACACTTATTCGACGCATTTCCAGTACTCACCCGGACAGTTTTTCCATACTCGCACGGATTCTGTCTTTTTTCGGTACTTGCCCGGATGATATCATTTTTCGATCCTCACACTTATTCGACGCTTTTTCGGTACTCGCGCCGACAGTTTTTCGATACTCACACGGATTCTGCCATTTTTCAGTACTCGCCCGCATTCTATTATTTTTCAGTACTCACACTTATTCGACGCATTTCCAGTACTCGCCCTGACAGTTTTTCCATACTCGCACGGATTCTGCCTTTTTCCGATACTCGCTCGGATTATATCATTTTTCAGTACTCACACTTATTCGACGCATTTCCAGTACTCGCCCTGACAGTTTTTCCATACTCGCACGGATTCTGCCTTTTTTCGATACTCGCTCGGATTATATCATTTTTCAGTACTCACACTTATTCGACGCATTTCCAGTACTCACCCGGACAGTTTTTCCATACTCGCACGGATTCTGTCTTTTTTCGGTACTTGCCCGGATGATATCATTTTTCGATCCTCACACTTATTCGACGCTTTTTCGGTACTCGCGCCGACAGTTTTTCGATACTCACACGGATTCTGCCATTTTTGGGTACTCGCACGCATTATATCATTTTTCTGTACTCACACTTATTCGACGCATTTCCAGTACTCACCCGGACAGTTTTTCCATACTCGCACGGATTCTGTCTTTTTTCGGTACTTGCCCGGATGATATCATTTTTCGATCCTCACACTTATTCGACGCTTTTTCGGTACTCGCGCCGACAGTTTTTCGATACTCACACGGATTCTGCCATTTTTGGGTACTCGCCCGCATTCTATTATTTCTCAGTACTCACACTTATTCGACGCATTTCCAGTACTCGCCCTGACAGTTTTTCCATACTCGCACGGATTCTGCCTTTTTCCGATACTCGCTCGGATTATATCATTTTTCTGTACTCACACTTATTCGACTCTTTTCGGGTACTCGCCCGGACAGTTTTTCCGTACTCGCACGGATTCTGTCTTTTTTCGGTACTTGCCCGGATGATATCATTTTTCGATCCTCACACTTATTCGACGCTTTTTCGGTACTCGCCCCGACAGTTTTTCGATACTCACACGCATTCTGCCATTTTTCGGTACTCGCCCGCATTCTATCATTTTTCAGTACTCACACTTATTCGACGCATTTCCAGTACTCGCCCCGACAGTTTTTCGATACTCACAGGGATTCTGCCATTTTTCGGTACTCGCCCGCATTCTATTATTTTTCAGTACTCACACTTATTCGACGCATTTCCAGTACTCGCCCTGACAGTTTTTCCATACTCGCACGGATTCTGCCTTTTTACAATACTCGCTCGGATTATATCATTTTTCTGTACTCACACTTATTCGACTCTTTTCGGGTACTCGCCCGGACAGTTTTTCCGTACTCGCACGGATTCTGTCTTTTTTCGGTACTTGCCCGGATGATATCATTTTTCGATCCTCACACTTATTCGACGCTTTTTCGGTACTCGCCCCGACAGTTTTTCGATACTCACACGCATTCTGCCATTTTTCGGTACTCGCCCGCATTCTATCATTTTTCAGTACTCACTCTTATTCGACGCATTTCCAGTACTCGCCCTGACAGTTTTTCCATACTCGCACGGATTCTGCCTTTTTCCGATACTCGCTCGGATTATATCATTTTTCTGTACTCACACGTATTCGACGCATTTCCAGTACTCACCCGGACAGTTTTTCCATACTCGCACGGATTCTGTCTTTTTTCGGTACTCGCCCGGATGATATCATTTTTCGATCCTCACACTTATTCGACGCTTTTTCGGTACTCGCGCCGACAGTTTTTCGATACTCACACGGATTCTGCCATTTTTGGGTACTCGCCCGCATTCTATTATTTCTCAGTACTCACACTTATTCGACGCATTTCCAGTACTCACCCGGACAGTTTTTCCATACTCGCACGGATTCTGTCTTTTTTCGGTACTTGCCCGGATGATATCATTTTTCGATCCTCACACTTATTCGACGCTTTTTCGGTACTCGCGCCGACAGTTTTTCGATACTCACACGGATTCTGCCATTTTTCAGTACTCGCCCGCATTCTATTATTTTTCAGTACTCACACTTATTCGACGCATTTCCAGTACTCGCCCTGACAGTTTTTCCATACTCGCACGGATTCTGCCTTTTTCCGATACTCGCTCGGATTATATCATTTTTCAGTACTCACACTTATTCGACGCATTTCCAGTACTCGCCCTGACAGTTTTTCCATACTCGCACGGATTCTGCCTTTTTCCGATACTCGCTCGGATTATATCATTTTTCAGTACTCACACTTATTCGACGCATTTCCAGTACTCACCCGGACAGTTTTTCCATACTCGCACGGATTCTGTCTTTTTTCGGTACTTGCCCGGATGATATCATTTTTCGATCCTCACACTTATTCGACGCTTTTTCGGTACTCGCGCCGACAGTTTTTCGATACTCACACGGATTCTGCCATTTTTGGGTACTCGCACGCATTATATCATTTTTCTGTACTCACACTTATTCGACGCATTTCCAGTACTCACCCGGACAGTTTTTCCATACTCGCACGGATTCTGTCTTTTTTCGGTACTTGCCCGGATGATATCATTTTTCGATCCTCACACTTATTCGACGCTTTTTCGGTACTCGCGCCGACAGTTTTTCGATACTCACACGGATTCTGCCATTTTTGGGTACTCGCCCGCATTCTATTATTTCTCAGTACTCACACTTATTCGACGCATTTCCAGTACTCGCCCTGACAGTTTTTCCATACTCGCACGGATTCTGCCTTTTTCCGATACTCGCTCGGATTATATCATTTTTCTGTACTCACACTTATTCGACTCTTTTCGGGTACTCGCCCGGACAGTTTTTCCGTACTCGCACGGATTCTGTCTTTTTTCGGTACTTGCCCGGATGATATCATTTTTCGATCCTCACACTTATTCGACGCTTTTTCGGTACTCGCCCCGACAGTTTTTCGATACTCACACGCATTCTGCCATTTTTCGGTACTCGCCCGCATTCTATCATTTTTCAGTACTCACACTTATTCGACGCATTTCCAGTACTCGCCCCGACAGTTTTTCGATACTCACAGGGATTCTGGCATTTTTCGGTACTCGCCCGCATTCTATTATTTTTCAGTACTCACACTTATTCGACGCATTTCCAGTACTCGCCCTGACAGTTTTTCCATACTCGCACGGATTCTGCCTTTTTACAATACTCGCTCGGATTATATCATTTTTCTGTACTCACACTTATTCGACTCTTTTCGGGTACTCGCCCGGACAGTTTTTCCGTACTCGCACGGATTCTGTCTTTTTTCGGTACTTGCCCGGATGATATCATTTTTCGATCCTCACACTTATTCGACGCTTTTTCGGTACTCGCCCCGACAGTTTTTCGATACTCACACGCATTCTGCCATTTTTCGGTACTCGCCCGCATTCTATCATTTTTCAGTACTCACTCTTATTCGACGCATTTCCAGTACTCGCCCTGACAGTTTTTCCATACTCGCACGGATTCTGCCTTTTTCCGATACTCGCTCGGATTATATCATTTTTCTGTACTCACACGTATTCGACGCATTTCCAGTACTCACCCGGACAGTTTTTCCATACTCGCACGGATTCTGTCTTTTTTCGGTACTTGCCCGGATGATATCATTTTTCGATCCTCACACTTATTCGACGCTTTTTCGGTACTCGCGCCGACAGTTTTTCGATACTCACACGGATTCTGCCATTTTTGGGTACTCGCCCGCATTCTATTATTTCTCAGTACTCACACTTATTCGACGCATTTCCAGTACTCACCCGGACAGTTTTTCCATACTCGCACGGATTCTGTCTTTTTTCGGTACTTGCCCGGATGATATCATTTTTCGATCCTCACACTTATTCGACGCTTTTTCGGTACTCGCGCCGACAGTTTTTCGATACTCACACGGATTCTGCCATTTTTCAGTACTCGCCCGCATTCTATTATTTTTCAGTACTCACACTTATTCGACGCATTTCCAGTACTCGCCCTGACAGTTTTTCCATACTCGCACGGATTCTGCCTTTTTCCGATACTCGCTCGGATTATATCATTTTTCAGTACTCACACTTATTCGACGCATTTCCAGTACTCGCCCTGACAGTTTTTCCATACTCGCACGGATTCTGCCTTTTTCCGATACTCGCTCGGATTATATCATTTTTCAGTACTCACACTTATTCGACGCATTTCCAGTACTCACCCGGACAGTTTTTCCATACTCGCACGGATTCTGTCTTTTTTCGGTACTTGCCCGGATGATATTATTTTTCGATCCTCACACTTATTTGACGTTTTTTCGGTACTCGCCCCGACAGTTTTTTGATACTGACACGGATTCTGCCTTTTTTCGGTACTCGCCCGAATTCAATGATTTTTTGAGACTCACACTTATTCGACGCATTTCCGGTACTCGCCCGGACAGTTTTTCCATACTCGCATGGATTCTGTCTTTTTTCGGTACTTGCCCGGATGATATCATTTTTCGACCCTCAAACTTATTCGACGCTTTTTCGGTACTCGCCCCGACAGTTTTTCGATACTCACACGGATTCTGCCATTTTTCGGTACTCGCCCGCATTCTATTATTTCTCAGTACTCACACTTATTCGACGCATTTCCAGTACTCGCCCTGACAGTTTTTCCATACTCGCACGGATTCTGCCTTTTTCCGATACTCGCTCGGATTATATCATTTTTCTGTACTCACACTTATTCGACGCATTTCCAGTACTCACCCGGACAGTTTTTCCATACTCGCACGGATTCTGTCTTTTTTCGGTACTCGCCCGGATGATATCATTTTTCGATCCTCACACTTATTCGACGCTTTTTCGGTACTCGCGCCGACAGTTTTTCGATACTCACACGGATTCTGCCATTTTTGGGTACTCGCCCGCATTCTATTATTTCTCAGTACTCACACTTATTCGACGCATTTCCAGTACTCACCCGGACAGTTTTTCCATACTCGCACGGATTCTGTCTTTTTTCGGTACTTGCCCGGATGATATCATTTTTCGATCCTCACACTTATTCGACGCTTTTTCGGTACTCGCGCCGACAGTTTTTCGATACTCACACGGATTCTGCCATTTTTCAGTACTCGCCCGCATTCTATTATTTTTCAGTACTCACACTTATTCGACGCATTTCCAGTACTCGCCCTGACAGTTTTTCCATACTCGCACGGATTCTGCCTTTTTCCGATACTCGCTCGGATTATATCATTTTTCAGTACTCACACTTATTCGACGCATTTCCAGTACTCGCCCTGACAGTTTTTCCATACTCGCACGGATTCTGCCTTTTTCCGATACTCGCTCGGATTATATCATTTTTCTGTACTCACACTTATTCGACGCATTTCCGGTACTCGCCCGGACAGTTTTTCCATACTCGCATGGATTCTGTCTTTTTTCGGTACTTGCCCGGATGATATCATTTTTCGACCCTCAAACTTATTCGACGCTTTTTCGGTACTCGCCCCGACAGTTTTTCGATACTCACACGCATTCTGCCATTTTTCAGTACTCGCCCGCATTCTATCATTTTTCAGTACTCACACTTATTCGACGCATTTCCAGTACTCGCCCTGACAGTTTTTCCATACTCGCACGGATTCTGCCTTTTTCCGATACTCGCTCGGATTATATCATTTTTCTGTACTCACACTTATTCGACGCATTTCCAGTACTCACCCGGACAGTTTTTCCATACTCGCACGGATTCTGTCTTTTTTCGGTACTTGCCCGGATGATATCATTTTTCGATCCTCACACTTATTCGACGCTTTTTCGGTACTCGCGCCGACAGTTTTTCGATACTCACACGGATTCTGCCATTTTTGGGTACTCGCCCGCATTCTATTATTTCTCAGTACTCACACTTATTCGACGCATTTCCAGTACTCACCCGGACAGTTTTTCCATACTCGCACGGATTCTGTCTTTTTTCGGTACTTGCCCGGATGATATCATTTTTCGATCCTCACACTTATTCGACGCTTTTTCGGTACTCGCGCCGACAGTTTTTCGATACTCACACGGATTCTGCCATTTTTGGGTACTCGCCCGCATTCTATTATTTTTCAGTACTCACACTTATTCGACGCATTTCCAGTACTCGCCCTGACAGTTTTTCCATACTCGCACGGATTCTGCCTTTTTCCGATACTCGCTCGGATTATATCATTTTTCTGTACTCACACTTATTCGACTCTTTTCGGGTACTCGCCCGGACAATTTTTCCGTACTCGCACGGATTCTGTCTTTTTTCTGTACTTGCCCGGATGATATTATTTTTCGATCCTCACACTTATTTGACGCTTTTTCGGTACTCGCCCCGACAGTTTTTTGATACTGACACGGATTCTGCCTTTTTTCGGTACTCGCCCGAATTCAATGATTTTTTGAGACTCACACTTATTCGACGCATTTCCGGTACTCGCCCGGACAGTTTTTCCATACTCGCATGGATTCTGTCTTTTTTCGGTACTTGCCCGGATGATATCATTTTTCGACCCTCAAACTTATTCGACGCTTTTTCGGTACTCGCCCCGACAGTTTTTCGATACTCACACGGATTCTGCCATTTTTCAGTACTCGCCCGCATTCTATCATTTTTCAGTACTCACACTTATTCGACGCATTTCCAGTACTCGCCCTGACAGTTTTTCCATACTCGCACGGATTCTGCCTTTTTCCGATACTCGCTCGGATTATATCATTTTTCAGTACTCACACTTATTCGACGCATTTCCAGTACTCACCCGGACAGTTTTTCCATACTCGCACGGATTCTGTCTTTTTTCGGTACTTGCCCGGATGATATCATTTTTCGATCCTCACACTTATTCGACGCTTTTTCGGTACTCGCCCCGACAGTTTTTCGATACTCACAGGGATTCTGCCATTTTTCGGTACTCGCCCGCATTCTATTATTTTTCAGTACTCACACTTATTCGACGCATTTCCAGTACTCGCCCTGACAGTTTTTCCATACTCGCACGGATTCTGCCTTTTTACAATACTCGCTCGGATTATATCATTTTTCTGTACTCACACTTATT
This sequence comes from Vitis vinifera, assembly GCF_030704535.1. Lineage (NCBI taxonomy): Eukaryota > Viridiplantae > Streptophyta > Magnoliopsida > Vitales > Vitaceae > Vitis > Vitis vinifera. Next base: position 16,471,166 of record NC_081823.1, on the reverse strand, counting down.
CGACTCTTTTCGGGTACTCGCCCGGACAGTTTTTCCGTACTCGCACGGATTCTGTCTTTTTTCGGTACTTGCCCGGATGATATCATTTTTCGATCCTCACACTTATTCGACGCTTTTTCGGTACTCGCCCCGACAATTTTCGATACTCACACGCATTCTGCCATTTTTCGGTACTCGCCCGCATTCTATCATTTTTCAGTACTCACACTTATTCGACGCATTTCCAGTACTCGCCCTGACAGTTTTTCCATACTCGCACGGATTCTGCCTTTTTCCGATACTCGCTCGGATTATATCATTTTTCTGTACTCACACTTATTCGACGCATTTCCGGTACTCGCCCGGACAGTTTTTCCATACTCGCATGGATTCTGTCTTTTTTCGGTACTTGCCCGGATGATATCATTTTTCGACCCTCAAACTTATTCGACGCTTTTTCGGTACTCGCCCCGACAGTTTTTCGATACTCACACGGATTCTGCCATTTTTCGGTACTCGCCCGCATTCTATCATTTTTCAGTACTCACACTTATTCGACGCATTTCCAGTACTCGCCCTGACAGTTTTTCCATACTCGCACGGATTCTGCCTTTTTACGATACTCGCTCGGATTATATCATTTTTCGATCCTCACACTTATTCGACGCTTTCTTGGTACTTGCCCCGACAGTTTTTTGATACTGACATGGATTCTGCCTTTTTTCGGTACTCGCCCGAATTCAATGATTTTTCAGACTCACACTTATTCAACGCACTTCCGGTACTCGCCCGGACAGTTTTTCTATACTCGCACGGATTCTGTCTTTTTTCGGTACTTGCCCGGATGATATTATTTTTCGATCCTCACACTTATTTGACACTTTTTCGGTACTCGCCCCGACAGTTTTTTGATACTGACACAGATTCTGCCTTTTTTCGGTACTCGCCCGAATTCAATGATTTTTTGAGACTCACACTTATTCGACGCATTTCCGGTACTCGCCCGGACAGTTTTTCCATACTCGCATGGATTCTGTCTTTTTTCGGTACTTGCCCGGATGATATCATTTTTCGACCCTCAAACTTATTCGACGCTTTTTCGGTACTCGCCCCGACAGTTTTTCGATACTCACACGGATTCTGCCATTTTTCGGTACTCGCCCGCATTCTATCATTTTTCAGTACTCACACTTATTCGACGCATTTCCAGTACTCGCCCTGACAGTTTTTCCATACTCGCACGGATTCTGCCTTTTTACGATACTCGCTCGGATTATATCATTTTTCGATCCTCACACTTATTCGACGCTTTCTTGGTACTTGCCCCGACAGTTTTTTGATACTGACACGGATTCTGCCTTTTTTCGGTACTCGCCCGAATTCAATGATTTTTCAGACTCACACTTATTCAACGCACTTCCGGTACTCGCCCGGACAGTTTTTCTATACTCGCACGGATTCTGTCTTTTTTCGGTACTTGCCCGGATGATATTATTTTTCGATCCTCACACTTATTTGACACTTTTTCGGTACTCGCCCCGACAGTTTTTTGATACTGACACAGATTCTGCCTTTTTTCGGTACTCGCCCGAATTCAATGATTTTTTGAGACTCACACTTATTCGACGCATTTCCGGTACTCGCCCGGACAGTTTTTCCATACTCGCATGGATTCTGTCTTTTTTCGGTACTTGCCCGGATGATATCATTTTTCGACCCTCAAACTTATTCGACGCTTTTTCGGTACTCGCCCCGACAGTTTTTCGATACTCACACGGATTCTGCCATTTTTCGGTACTCGCCCGCATTCTATCATTTTTCAGTACTCACACTTATTCGACGCATTTCCAGTACTCGCCCTGACAGTTTTTCCATACTCGCACGGATTCTGCCTTTTTACGATACTCGCTCGGATTATATCATTTTTCGATCCTCACACTTATTCGACGCTTTCTTGGTACTTGCCCCGACAGTTTTTTGATACTGACACGGATTCTGCCTTTTTTCGGTACTCGCCCGAATTCAATGATTTTTCAGACTCACACTTATTCAACGCACTTCCGGTACTCGCCCGGACAGTTTTTCTATACTCGCACGGATTCTGTCTTTTTTCGGTACTTGCCCGGATGATATTATTTTTCGATCCTCACACTTATTTGACACTTTTTCGGTACTCGCCCCGACAGTTTTTTGATACTGACACAGATTCTGCCTTTTTTCGGTACTCGCCCGAATTCAATGATTTTTTGAGACTCACACTTATTCGACGCATTTCCGGTACTCGCCCGGACAGTTTTTCCATACTCGCATGGATTCTGTCTTTTTTCGGTACTTGCCCGGATGATATCATTTTTCGACCCTCAAACTTATTCGACGCTTTTTCGGTACTCGCCCCGACAGTTTTTCGATACTCACACGGATTCTGCCATTTTTCGGTACTCGCCCGCATTCTATCATTTTTCAGTACTCACACTTATTCGACGCATTTCCAGTACTCGCCCTGACAGTTTTTCCATACTCGCACGGATTCTGCCTTTTTACGATACTCGCTCGGATTATATCATTTTTCGATCCTCACACTTATTCGACGCTTTCTTGGTACTTGCCCCGACAGTTTTTTGATACTGACACGGATTCTGCCTTTTTTCGGTACTCGCCCGAATTCAATGATTTTTCAGACTCACACTTATTCAACGCACTTCTGGTACTCGCCCGGACAGTTTTTCTATACTCGCACGGATTCTGTCTTTTTTCGGTACTTGCCCGGATGATATTATTTTTCGATCCTCACACTTATTCGACGCTTTTTCGGTACTCGCCCCGACAGTTTTTCGATACTCACACGCATTCTGCCATTTTTCGGTACTCGCCCGCATTCTATCATTTTTCAGTACTCACACTTATTCGACGCATTTCCAGTACTCGCCCTGACAGTTTTTCCATACTCGCACGGATTCTGTCTTTTTTCGGTACTTGCCCGGATGATATCATTTTTCGATCCTCACACTTATTCGACGCTTTTTCGGTACTCGCGCCGACAGTTTTTCGATACTCACACGGATTCTGCCATTTTTGGGTACTCGCCCGCATTCTATTATTTCTCAGTACTCACACTTATTCGACGCATTTCCAGTACTCACCCGGACAGTTTTTCCATACTCGCACGGATTCTGTCTTTTTTCGGTACTTGCCCGGATGATATCATTTTTCGATCCTCACACTTATTCGACGCTTTTTCGGTACTCGCGCCGACAGTTTTTCGATACTCACACGGATTCTGCCATTTTTCAGTACTCGCCCGCATTCTATTATTTTTCAGTACTCACACTTATTCGACGCATTTCCAGTACTCGCCCTGACAGTTTTTCCATACTCGCACGGATTCTGCCTTTTTCCGATACTCGCTCGGATTATATCATTTTTCAGTACTCACACTTATTCGACGCATTTCCAGTACTCGCCCTGACAGTTTTTCCATACTCGCACGGATTCTGCCTTTTTCCGATACTCGCTCGGATTATATCATTTTTCAGTACTCACACTTATTCGACGCATTTCCAGTACTCACCCGGACAGTTTTTCCATACTCGCACGGATTCTGTCTTTTTTCGGTACTTGCCCGGATGATATTATTTTTCGATCCTCACACTTATTTGACGTTTTTTCGGTACTCGCCCCGACAGTTTTTTGATACTGACACGGATTCTGCCTTTTTTCGGTACTCGCCCGAATTCAATGATTTTTTGAGACTCACACTTATTCGACGCATTTCCGGTACTCGCCCGGACAGTTTTTCCATACTCGCATGGATTCTGTCTTTTTTCGGTACTTGCCCGGATGATATCATTTTTCGACCCTCAAACTTATTCGACGCTTTTTCGGTACTCGCCCCGACAGTTTTTCGATACTCACACGCATTCTGCCATTTTTCAGTACTCGCCCGCATTCTATCATTTTTCAGTACTCACACTTATTCGACGCATTTCCAGTACTCGCCCTGACAGTTTTTCCATACTCGCACGGATTCTGCCTTTTTCCGATACTCGCTCGGATTATATCATTTTTCTGTACTCACACTTATTCGACGCATTTCCAGTACTCACCCGGACAGTTTTTCCATACTCGCACGGATTCTGTCTTTTTTCGGTACTTGCCCGGATGATATCATTTTTCGATCCTCACACTTATTCGACGCTTTTTCGGTACTCGCGCCGACAGTTTTTCGATACTCACACGGATTCTGCCATTTTTGGGTACTCGCCCGCATTCTATTATTTCTCAGTACTCACACTTATTCGACGCATTTCCAGTACTCACCCGGACAGTTTTTCCATACTCGCACGGATTCTGTCTTTTTTCGGTACTTGCCCGGATGATATCATTTTTCGATCCTCACACTTATTCGACGCTTTTTCGGTACTCGCGCCGACAGTTTTTCGATACTCACACGGATTCTGCCATTTTTGGGTACTCGCCCGCATTCTATTATTTTTCAGTACTCACACTTATTCGACGCATTTCCAGTACTCGCCCTGACAGTTTTTCCATACTCGCACGGATTCTGCCTTTTTCCGATACTCGCTCGGATTATATCATTTTTCTGTACTCACACTTATTCGACTCTTTTCGGGTACTCGCCCGGACAATTTTTCCGTACTCGCACGGATTCTGTCTTTTTACGGTACTTGCCCGGATGATATTATTTTTCGATCCTCACACTTATTTGACGCTTTTTCGGTACTCGCCCCGACAGTTTTTTGATACTGACACGGATTCTGCCTTTTTTCGGTACTCGCCCGAATTCAATGATTTTTTGAGACTCACACTTATTCGACGCATTTCCGGTACTCGCCCGGACAGTTTTTCCATACTCGCATGGATTCTGTCTTTTTTCGGTACTTGCCCGGATGATATCATTTTTCGACCCTCAAACTTATTCGACGCTTTTTCGGTACTCGCCCCGACAGTTTTTCGATACTCACACGGATTCTGCCATTTTTCAGTACTCGCCCGCATTCTATCATTTTTCAGTACTCACACTTATTCGACGCATTTCCAGTACTCGCCCTGACAGTTTTTCCATACTCGCACGGATTCTGCCTTTTTCCGATACTCGCTCGGATTATATCATTTTTCAGTACTCACACTTATTCGACGCATTTCCAGTACTCACCCGGACAGTTTTTCCATACTCGCACGGATTCTGTCTTTTTTCGGTACTTGCCCGGATGATATCATTTTTCGATCCTCACACTTATTCGACGCTTTTTCGGTACTCGCCCCGACAGTTTTTCGATACTCACAGGGATTCTGCCATTTTTCGGTACTCGCCCGCATTCTATTATTTTTCAGTACTCACACTTATTCGACGCATTTCCAGTACTCGCCCTGACAGTTTTTCCATACTCGCACGGATTCTGCCTTTTTACAATACTCGCTCGGATTATATCATTTTTCTGTACTCACACTTATTCGACTCTTTTCGGGTACTCGCCCGGACAGTTTTTCCGTACTCGCACGGATTCTGTCTTTTTTCGGTACTTGCCCGGATGATATCATTTTTCGATCCTCACACTTATTCGACGCTTTTTCGGTACTCGCCCCGACAATTTTCGATACTCACACGCATTCTGCCATTTTTCGGTACTCGCCCGCATTCTATCATTTTTCAGTACTCACACTTATTCGACGCATTTCCAGTACTCGCCCTGACAGTTTTTCCATACTCGCACGGATTCTGCCTTTTTCCGATACTCGCTCGGATTATATCATTTTTCTGTACTCACACTTATTCGACGCATTTCCGGTACTCGCCCGGACAGTTTTTCCATACTCGCATGGATTCTGTCTTTTTTCGGTACTTGCCCGGATGATATCATTTTTCGACCCTCAAACTTATTCGACGCTTTTTCGGTACTCGCCCCGACAGTTTTTCGATACTCACACGGATTCTGCCATTTTTCGGTACTCGCCCGCATTCTATCATTTTTCAGTACTCACACTTATTCGACGCATTTCCAGTACTCGCCCTGACAGTTTTTCCATACTCGCACGGATTCTGCCTTTTTACGATACTCGCTCGGATTATATCATTTTTCGATCCTCACACTTATTCGACGCTTTCTTGGTACTTGCCCCGACAGTTTTTTGATACTGACACGGATTCTGCCTTTTTTCGGTACTCGCCCGAATTCAATGATTTTTCAGACTCACACTTATTCAACGCACTTCCGGTACTCGCCCGGACAGTTTTTCTATACTCGCACGGATTCTGTCTTTTTTCGGTACTTGCCCGGATGATATTATTTTTCGATCCTCACACTTATTTGACACTTTTTCGGTACTCGCCCCGACAGTTTTTTGATACTGACACGGATTCTGCCTTTTTTCGGTACTCGCCCGAATTCAATGATTTTTTGAGACTCACACTTATTCGACGCATTTCCGGTACTCGCCCGGACAGTTTTTCCATACTCGCATGGATTCTGTCTTTTTTCGGTACTTGCCCGGATGATATCATTTTTCGACCCTCAAACTTATTCGACGCTTTTTCGGTACTCGCCCCGACAGTTTTTCGATACTCACACGGATTCTGCCATTTTTCGGTACTCGCCCGCATTCTATCATTTTTCAGTACTCACACTTATTCGACGCATTTCCAGTACTCGCCCTGACAGTTTTTCCATACTCGCACGGATTCTGCCTTTTTACGATACTCGCTCGGATTATATCATTTTTCGATCCTCACACTTATTCGACGCTTTCTTGGTACTTGCCCCGACAGTTTTTTGATACTGACACGGATTCTGCCTTTTTTCGGTACTCGCCCGAATTCAATGATTTTTCAGACTCACACTTATTCAACGCACTTCTGGTACTCGCCCGGACAGTTTTTCTATACTCGCACGGATTCTGTCTTTTTTCGGTACTTGCCCGGATGATATTATTTTTCGATCCTCACACTTATTCGACGCTTTTTCGGTACTCGCCCCGACAGTTTTTCGATACTCACACGCATTCTGCCATTTTTCGGTACTCGCCCGCATTCTATCATTTTTCAGTACTCACACTTATTCGACGCATTTCCAGTACTCGCCCTGACAGTTTTTCCATACTCGCACGGATTCTGCCTTTTTCCGATACTCGCTCGGATTATATCATTTTTCAGTACTCACACTTATTCGACGCATTTCCAGTACTCACCCGGACAGTTTTTCCATACTCGCACTGATTCTGTCTTTTTTCGGTACTTGCCCGGATGATATTATTTTTCGATCCTCACACTTATTTGACGCTTTTTCGGTACTCGCCCCGACAGTTTTTTGATACTGACACGGATTCTGCCTTTTTTCGGTACTCGCCCGAATTCAATGATTTTTTGAGACTCACACTTATTCGACGCATTTCCGGTACTCGCCCGGACAGTTTTTCCATACTCGCATGGATTCTGTCTTTTTTCGGTACTTGCCCGGATGATATCATTTTTCGACCCTCAAACTTATTCGACGCTTTTTCGGTACTCGCCCCGACAGTTTTTCGATACTCACACGGATTCTGCCATTTTTGAGTACTCGCCCGCATTCTATCATTTTTCAGTACTCACACTTATTCGACGCATTTCCAGTACTCGCCCTGACAGTTTTTCCATACTCGCACGGATTCTGCCTTTTTCCGATACTCGCTCGGATTATATCATTTTTCAGTACTCACACTTATTCGACGCATTTCCAGTACTCACCCGGACAGTTTTACCATACTCGCACGGATTCTGTCTTTTTTCGGTACTTGCCCGGATGATATCATTTTTCGATCCTCACACTTATTCGACGCTTTTTCGGTACTCGCCCCGACAATTTTCGATACTCACACGCATTCTGCCATTTTTCGGTACTCGCCCGCATTCTATCATTTTTCAGTACTCACACTTATTCGACGCATTTCCAGTACTCGCCCTGACAGTTTTTCCATACTCGCACGGATTCTGCCTTTTTTCGATACTCGCTCGGATTATATCATTTTTCTGTACTCACACTTATTCGACGCATTTCCGGTACTCGCCCGGACAGTTTTTCCATACTCGCATGGATTCTGTCTTTTTTCGGTACTTGCCCGGATGATATCATTTTTCGACCCTCAAACTTATTCGACGCTTTTTCGGTACTCGCCCCGACAGTTTTTCGATACTCACACGGATTCTGCCATTTTTCGGTACTCGCCCGCATTCTATCATTTTTCAGTACTCACACTTATTCGACGCATTTCCAGTACTCGCCCGGACAGTTTTTCCATACTCGCACGGATTCTGCCTTTTTCCGATACTCGCTCGGATTATATCATTTTTCTGTACTCACACTTATTCGACTCTTTTCGGGTACTCGCCCGGACAGTTTTTCCGTACTCGCACGGATTCTGTCTTTTTTCGGTACTTGCCCGGATGATATCATTTTTCGACCCTCAAACTTATTCGACGCTTTTTCGGTACTCGCCCCGACAGTTTTTCGATACTCACACGGATTCTGCCATTTTTCGGTACTCGCCCGCATTCTATCATTTTTCAGTACTCACACTTATTCGACGCATTTCCAGTACTCGCCCTGACAGTTTTTCCATACTCGCACGGATTCTGCCTTTTTACGATACTCGCTCGGATTATATCATTTTTCGATCCTCACACTTATTCGACGCTTTCTTGGTACTTGCCCCGACAGTTTTTTGATACTGACACGGATTCTGCCTTTTTTCGGTACTCGCCCGAATTCAATGATTTTTCAGACTCACACTTATTCAACGCACTTCCGGTACTCGCCCGGACAGTTTTTCTATACTCGCACGGATTCTGTCTTTTTTCGGTACTTGCCCGGATGATATTATTTTTCGATCCTCACACTTATTCGACGCTTTTTCGGTACTCGCCCCGACAGTTTTTCTATACTCACACGCATTCTGCCATTTTTCGGTACTCGCCTGCATTCTATCATTTTTCAGTACTCACACTTATTCGACTTATTTCCAGTACTCCCCCGGACAGTTTTTCCATACTCGCACGGATTCTGTCTTTTTTCGGTACTTGCCCGGATGATATCATTTTTCGATCCTCACACTTATTCGACGCTTTTTCGGTACTCGCCCCGACAGTTTTTCGATACTCACACGGATTCTGCCATTTTTCGGTACTCGCCCGCATTCTATCATTTTTCAGTACTCACACTTATTCGACGCATTTCCAGTACTCGCCCTGACAGTTTTTCCATACTCGCACGGATTCTGCCTTTTTCCGATACTCGCTCGGATTATATCATTTTTCAGTACTCACACTTATTCGACGCATTTCCAGTACTCACCCGGACAGTTTTTCTATACTCGCACGGATTCTGTCTTTTTTCGGTACTTGCCCGGATGATATCATTTTTCGATCCTCACACTTGTTCGACGCTTTTTCGGTACTCGCCCCGACAGTTTTTCGATACTCACACGGATTCTGCCATTTTTCGGTACTCGCCCGCATTCTATTATTTTTCAGTACTCACACTTATTCGACGCATTTCCAGTACTCGCCCTGACAGTTTTTCCATACTCGCACGGATTCTGTCTTTTTTCGGTACTTGCCCGGATGATATCATTTTTCGATCCTCACACTTATTCGACGCTTTTTCGGTACTCGCCCCGACAGTTTTTCGATACTCACAGGGATTCTGCCATTTTTCGGTACTCGCCCGCATTCTATTATTTTTCAGTACTCACACTTATTCGACGCATTTCCAGTACTCGCCCTGACAGTTTTTCCATACTCGCACGGATTCTGCCTTTTTACAATACTCGCTCGGATTATATCATTTTTCTGTACTCACACTTATTCGACTCTTTTCGGGTACTCGCCCGGACAGTTTTTCAGTACTCGCACGGATTCTGTCTTTTTTCGGTACTTGCCCGGATGATATCATTTTTCGATCCTCACACTTATTCGACGCTTTTTCGGTACTCGCCCCGACAGTTTTTCGATACTCACACGGATTCTGCCATTTTTCGGTACTCGCCCGCATTCTATTATTTTTCAGTACTCACACTTATTCGACGCATTTCCAGTACTCGCCGTGACAGTTTTTCCATACTCGCACGGATTCTGCCTTTTTCCGATACTCGCTCGGATTATATCATTTTTCTGTACTCACACTTATTCGACTCTTTTCGGATACTCGCCCGGACAGTTTTTCCGTACTCGCACGGATTCTGTCTTTTTTCGGTACTTGCCGGGATGATATCATTTTTCGATCCTCACACTTATTCGACGCTTTTTCGGTACTCGCCCCGACAGTTTTTCGATACTCACACGGATTCTGCCATTTTTCGGTACTCGCCTGGATTCAATGATTTTTCAGACTCACACTTATTCGACGCATTTCCAGTACTCACCCGGACAGTTTTTCCATACTCGCACGGATTCTGTCTTTTTTCGGTACTTGCCCGGATGATATCATTTTTTGATCCTCACACTTATTCGACGCTTTTTCGGTACTCGCGCCGACAGTTTTTCGATACTCACACGGATTCTGCCATTTTTCGGTACTCGCCCGCATTCTATCATTTTTCAGTACTCACACTTATTCGACGCATTTCCCGTACTCGCCCTGACAGTTTTTCCATACTCGCACGGATTCTGCCTTTTTCCGATACTCGCTCGGATTATATCATTTTTCAGTACTCACACTTATTCGACGCATTTCCAGTACTCCCCCGGACAGTTTTTCCATACTCGCACGGATTCTGTCTTTTTTCGGTACTTGCCCGGATGATATCATTTTTCGATCCTCACACTTATTCGACGCTTTTTCGGTACTCGCCCCGACAGTTTTTCGATACTCACACGGATTCTGCCATTTTTCGGTACTCGCCCGCATTCTATCATTTTTCAGTACTCACACTTATTCGACGCATTTCCAGTACTCGCCCTGACAGTTTTTCCATACTCGCACGGATTCTGCCTTTTTCCGATACTCGCTCGGATTATATCATTTTTCAGTACTCACACTTATTCGACGCATTTCCAGTACTCACCCGGACAGTTTTTCTATACTCGCACGGATTCTGTCTTTTTTCGGTACTTGCCCGGATGATATCATTTTTCGATCCTCACACTTATTCGACGCTTTTTCGGTACTCGCCCCGACAGTTTTTCGATACTCACACGGATTCTGCCATTTTTCGGTACTCGCCCGCATTCTATTATTTTTCAGTACTCACACTTATTCGACGCATTTCCAGTACTCGCCCTGACAGTTTTTCCATACTCGCACGGATTCTGTCTTTTTTCGGTACTTGCCCGGATGATATCATTTTTCGATCCTCACACTTATTCGACGCTTTTTCGGTACTCGCCCCGACAGTTTTTCGATACTCACAGGGATTCTGCCATTTTTCGGTACTCGCCCGCATTCTATTATTTTTCAGTACTCACACTTATTCGACGCATTTCCAGTACTCGCCCTGACAGTTTTTCCATACTCGCACGGATTCTGCCTTTTTACAATACTCGCTCGGATTATATCATTTTTCTGTACTCACACTTATTCGACTCTTTTCGGGTACTCGCCCGGACAGTTTTTCAGTACTCGCACGGATTCTGTCTTTTTTCGGTACTTGCCCGGATGATATCATTTTTCGATCCTCACACTTATTCGACGCTTTTTCGGTACTCGCCCCGACAGTTTTTCGATACTCACACGGATTCTGCCATTTTTCGGTACTCGCCCGCATTCTATTATTTTTCAGTACTCACACTTATTCGACGCATTTCCAGTACTCGCCGTGACAGTTTTTCCATACTCGCACGGATTCTGCCTTTTTCCGATACTCGCTCGGATTATATCATTTTTCTGTACTCACACTTATTCGACTCTTTTCGGATACTCGCCCGGACAGTTTTTCCGTACTCGCACGGATTCTGTCTTTTTTCGGTACTTGCCGGGATGATATCATTTTTCGATCCTCACACTTATTCGACGCTTTTTCGGTACTCGCCCCGACAGTTTTTCGATACTCACACGGATTCTGCCATTTTTCGGTACTCGCCTGGATTCAATGATTTTTCAGACTCACACTTATTCGACGCATTTCCAGTACTCACCCGGACAGTTTTTCCATACTCGCACGGATTCTGTCTTTTTTCGGTACTTGCCCGGATGATATCATTTTTCGATCCTCACACTTATTCGACGCTTTTTCGGTACTCGCGCCGACAGTTTTTCGATACTCACACGGATTCTGCCATTTTTCGGTACTCGCCCGCATTCTATCATTTTTCAGTACTCACACTTATTCGACGCATTTCCAGTACTCGCCCTGACAGTTTTTCCATACTCGCACGGATTCTGCCTTTTTCCGATACTCGCTCGGATTATATCATTTTTCAGTACTCACACTTATTCGACGCATTTCCAGTACTCACCCGGACAGTTTTTCTATACTCGCACGGATTCTGTCTTTTTTCGGTACTTGCCCGGATGATATCATTTTTCGATCCTCACACTTATTCGACGCTTTTTCGGTACTCGCCCCGACAGTTTTTCGATACTCACACGGATTCTGCCATTTTTCGGTACTCGCCCGCATTCTATTATTTTTCAGTACTCACACTTATTCGACGCATTTCCAGTACTCGCCCTGACAGTTTTTCCATACTCGCACGGATTCTGTCTTTTTTCGGTACTTGCCCGGATGATATCATTTTTCGATCCTCACACTTATTCGACGCTTTTTCGGTACTCGCCCCGACAGTTTTTCGATACTCACAGGGATTCTGCCATTTTTCGGTACTCGCCCGCATTCTATTATTTTTCAGTACTCACACTTATTCGACGCATTTCCAGTACTCGCCCTGACAGTTTTTCCATACTCGCACGGATTCTGCCTTTTTACAATACTCGCTCGGATTATATCATTTTTCTGTACTCACACTTATTCGACTCTTTTCGGGTACTCGCCCGGACAGTTTTTCCGTACTCGCACGGATTCTGTCTTTTTTCGGTACTTGCCCGGATGATATCATTTTTCGATCCTCACACTTATTCGACGCTTTTTCGGTACTCGCCCCGACAGTTTTTCGATACTCACACGGATTCTGCCATTTTTCGGTACTCGCCCGCATTCTATTATTTTTCAGTACTCACACTTATTCGACGCATTTCCAGTACTCGCCTTGACAGTTTTTCCATACTCGCACGGATTCTGCCTTTTTCCGATACTCGCTCGGATTATATCATTTTTCTGTACTCACACTTATTCGACTCTTTTCGGATACTCGCCCGGACAGTTTTTCCGTACTCGCACGGATTCTGTCTTTTTTCGGTACTTGCCCGGATGATATCATTTTTCGATCCTCACACTTATTCGACGCTTTTTCGGTACTCGCCCCGACAGTTTTTCGATACTCACACGGATTCTGCCATTTTTCGGTACTCGCCTGGATTCAATGATTTTTCAGACTCACACTTATTCGACGCATTTTCAGTACTCGCCCGGACAGTTTTTCCATACTCGCACGGATTCTGTCTTTTTTTGGTACTTGCCCGAATGATATCATTTTTCGATCCTCACACTTATTCGACGCTTTTTCGGTACTCGCCCCGACAGTTTTTCGATACTCACACGGATTCTTCCATTTTTCGGTACTCGCCCGCATTCTATTATTTTTCAGTACTCACACTTATTCGACGCATTTCCAGTACTCGCCCTGACAGTTTTTCCATACTCGCACGGATTCTTCCTTTTTACGATACTCGCTCGGATTATATCATTTTTCAGTACTCACACTTATTCGACTCTTTTCGGGTACTCGCCCGGACAGTTTTTCCGTACTCGCACGGATTCTGTCTTTTTTCGGTACTTGCCCGGATGATATCATTTTTCGATCCTCACACTTATTCGACGCTTTTTCGGTACTCGCCCCGACAGTTTTTCGATACTCACACGGATTCTGCCATTTTTCGGTACTCGCCCGCATTCTATTATTTTTCAGTACTCACACTTATTCGACGCATTTCCAGTACTCGCCCTGACAGTTTTTCCATACTCGCACGGATTCTGCCTTTTTACGATACTCGCTCGGATTATATCATTTTTCAGTACTCACACTTATTCGACTCTTTTCGGGTACTCGCCCGGACAGTTTTTCCGTACTCGCACGGATTCTGTCTTTTTTCGGTACTTGCCCGGATGATATCATTTTTCGATCCTCACACTTATTCGACGCTTTTTCGGTACTCGCCCCGACAGTTTTTCGATACTCACACGGATTCTGCCATTTTTCGGTACTCGCCCGCATTCTATCATTTTTCAGTACTCACACTTATTCGACGCATTTCCAGTACTCGCCCTGACAGTTTTTCCATACTCGCACGGATTCTGCCTTTTTCCGATACTCGCTCGGATTATATCATTTTTCAGTACTCACACTTATTCGACGCATTTCCAGTACTCACCCGGACAGTTTTTCTATACTCGCACGGATTCTGTCTTTTTTCGGTACTTGCCCGGATGATATCATTTTTCGATCCTCACACTTATTCGACGCTTTTTCGGTACTCGCCCCGACAGTTTTTCGATACTCACACGGATTCTGCCATTTTTCGGTACTCGCCCGCATTCTATTATTTTTCAGTACTCACACTTATTCGACGCATTTCCAGTACTCGCCCTGACAGTTTTTCCATACTCGCACGGATTCTGTCTTTTTTCGGTACTTGCCCGGATGATATCATTTTTCGATCCTCACACTTATTCGACGCTTTTTCGGTACTCGCCCCGACAGTTTTTCGATACTCACAGGGATTCTGCCATTTTTCGGTACTCGCCCGCATTCTATTATTTTTCAGTACTCACACTTATTCGACGCATTTCCAGTACTCGCCCTGACAGTTTTTCCATACTCGCACGGATTCTGCCTTTTTACAATACTCGCTCGGATTATATCATTTTTCTGTACTCACACTTATTCGACTCTTTTCGGGTACTCGCCCGGACAGTTTTTCCGTACTCGCACGGATTCTGTCTTTTTTCGGTACTTGCCCGGATGATATCATTTTTCGATCCTCACACTTATTCGACGCTTTTTCGGTACTCGCCCCGACAGTTTTTCGATACTCACACGGATTCTGCCATTTTTCGGTACTCGCCCGCATTCTATTATTTTTCAGTACTCACACTTATTCGACGCATTTCCAGTACTCGCCTTGACAGTTTTTCCATACTCGCACGGATTCTGCCTTTTTCCGATACTCGCTCGGATTATATCATTTTTCTGTACTCACACTTATTCGACTCTTTTCGGATACTCGCCCGGACAGTTTTTCCGTACTCGCACGGATTCTGTCTTTTTTCGGTACTTGCCCGGATGATATCATTTTTCGATCCTCACACTTATTCGACGCTTTTTCGGTACTCGCCCCGACAGTTTTTCGATACTCACACGGATTCTGCCATTTTTCGGTACTCGCCTGGATTCAATGATTTTTCAGACTCACACTTATTCGACGCATTTTCAGTACTCGCCCGGACAGTTTTTCCATACTCGCACGGATTCTGTCTTTTTTTGGTACTTGCCCGAATGATATCATTTTTCGATCCTCACACTTATTCGACGCTTTTTCGGTACTCGCCCCGACAGTTTTTCGATACTCACACGGATTCTTCCATTTTTCGGTACTCGCCCGCATTCTATTATTTTTCAGTACTCACACTTATTCGACGCATTTCCAGTACTCGCCCTGACAGTTTTTCCATACTCGCACGGATTCTTCCTTTTTACGATACTCGCTCGGATTATATCATTTTTCAGTACTCACACTTATTCGACTCTTTTCGGGTACTCGCCCGGACAGTTTTTCCGTACTCGCACGGATTCTGTCTTTTTTCGGTACTTGCCCGGATGATATCATTTTTCGATCCTCACACTTATTCGACGCTTTTTCGGTACTCGCCCCGACAGTTTTTCGATACTCACACGGATTCTGCCATTTTTCGGTACTCGCCCGCATTCTATTATTTTTCAGTACTCACACTTATTCGACGCATTTCCAGTACTCGCCCTGACAGTTTTTCCATACTCGCACGGATTCTGCCTTTTTACGATACTCGCTCAGATTATATCATTTTTCAGTACTCACACTTATTCGACTCTTTTCGGGTACTCGCCCGGACAGTTTTTCCGTACTCGCACGGATTCTGTCTTTTTTCGGTACTTGCCCGGATGATATCATTTTTCGATCCTCACACTTATTCGACGCTTTTTCGGTACTCGCCCCGACAGTTTTTCGATACTCACACGGATTCTGCCATTTTTCGGTACTCGCCCGCATTCTATTATTTTTCAGTACTCACACTTATTCGACGCATTTCCAGTACTCGCCCTGACAGTTTTTCCATACTCGCACGGATTCTGCCTTTTTACGATACTCGCTCGGATTATATCATTTTTCAGTACTCACACTTATTCGACTCTTTTCGGGTACTCGCCCGGACAGTTTTTCCGTACTCGCACGGATTCTGTCTTTTTTCGGTACTTGCCCGGATGATATCATTTTTCGATCCTCACACTTATTCGACGCTTTTTCGGTACTCGCCCCGACAGTTTTTCGATACTCACACGCATTCTGCCATTTTTCGGTACTCGCCCGCATTCTATTATTTTTCAGTACTCACACTTATTCGACGCATTTCCAGTACTCGCCCGGACAGTTTTTCCATACTCGCACGGATTCTGCCTTTTTCCGATACTCGCTCGGATTATATCATTTTTCTGTACTCACACTTATTCGACTCTTTTCGGGTACTCGCCCGGACAGTTTTTCCGTACTCGCACGGATTCTGTCTTTTTTCGGTACTTGCCCGGATGATATCATTTTTCGATCCTCACACTTATTCGACGCTTTTTCGGTACTCGCGCCGACAGTTTTTCGATACTCACACGGATTCTTCCATTTTTCGGTACTCGCCCGCATTCTATCATTTTTCAGTACTCACACTTATTCGACGCATTTCCAGTACTCGCCCTGACAGTTTTTCCATACTCGCCCGCATTCTATTTTTTTCAGTACTCACACTTATTCGACGCATTTCCAGTACTCGCCCTGACAGTTTTTCCATACTCGCACGGATTCTGCCTTTTTCCGATACTCGCTCAGATTATATCATTTTTCTGTACTTACACTTATTCGACTCTTTTCGGGTACTCGCCCGGACAGTTTTTCCGTACTCGCACGGATTCTGTCTTTTTTCGGTACTTGCCCGGATGATATCATTTTTCGATCCTCACACTTATTCGACGCTTTTTCGGTACTCGCCCCGACAGTTTTTCGATACTCACACGGATTCTGCCATTTTTCGGTACTCGCCTGGATTCAATGATTTTTCAGACTCACACTTATTCGACGCATTTTCAGTACTCGCCCGGACAGTTTTTCCATACTCGCACGGATTCTGTCTTTTTTTGGTACTTGCCCGAATGATATCATTTTTCGATCCTCACACTTATTCGACGCTTTTTCGGTACTCGCCCCGACAGTTTTTCGATACTCACACGGATTCTTCCATTTTTCGGTACTCGCCCGCATTCTATCATTTTTCAGTACTCACACTTATTCGACGCATTTCCAGTACTCGCCTTGACAGTTTTTCCATACTCGCACGGATTCTGCCTTTTTCCGATACTCGCTCGGATTATATCATTTTTCAGTACTCACACTTATTCGACTCTTTTCGGGTACTCGCCCGGACAGTTTTTCCGTACTCGCACGGATTCTGTCTTTTTTTGGTACTTGCCCGAATTATATCATTTTTCGATCCTCACACTTATTCGACGCTTTTTCGGTACTCGCCCCGACAGTTTTTCGATACTCACACGGATTCTTCCATTTTTCGGTACTCGCCCGCATTCTATCATTTTTCAGTACTCACACTTATTCGACGCATTTCCAGTACTCGCCCTGACAGTTTTTCCATACTCGCCCGCATTCTATTATTTTTCAGTACTCACACTTATTCGACGCATTTCCAGTACTCGCCCTGACAGTTTTTCCATACTCGCACGGATTCTGCCTTTTTCCGATACTCGCTCAGATTATATCATTTTTCTGTACTTACACTTATTCGACTCTTTTCGGGTACTCGCCCGGACAGTTTTTCCGTACTCGCACGGATTCTGTCTTTTTTCGGTACTTGCCCGGATGATATCATTTTTCGATCCTCACACTTATTCGACGCTTTTTCGGTACTCGCCCCGACAGTTTTTCGATACTCACACGCATTCTGCCATTTTTCGGTACTCGCCCGCATTCTATTATTTTTCAGTACTCACACTTATTCGACGCATTTCCAGTACTCGCCCTGACAGTTTTTCCATACTCGCACGGATTCTGCCTTTTTCCGATACTCGCTCGGATTATATCATTTTTCTGTACTCACACTTATTCGACTCTTTTCGGGTACTCGCCCGGACAGTTTTTCCGTACTCGCACGGATTCTGTGTTTTTTCGGTACTTGCCCGGATGATATCATTTTTCGATCCTCACACTTATTCGACGCTTTTTCGGTACTCGCGCCGACAGTTTTTCGATACTCACACGGATTCTTCCATTTTTCGGTACTCGCCCGCATTCTATCATTTTTCAGTACTCACACTTATTCGACGCATTTTCAGTACTCGCCCGGACAGTTTTTCCATACTCGCACGGATTCTGTCTTTTTTTGGTACTTGCCCGAATGATATCATTTTTCGATCCTCACACTTATTCGACGCTTTTTCGGTACTCGCCCCGACAGTTTTTCGATACTCACACGGATTCTTCCATTTTTCGGTACTCGCCCGCATTCTATCATTTTTCAGTACTCACACTTATTCGACGCATTTCCAGTACTCGCCTTGACAGTTTTTCCATACTCGCACGGATTCTGCCTTTTTCCGATACTCGCTCGGATTATATCATTTTTCAGTACTCACACTTATTCGACGCATTTCCAGTACTCACCCGGACAGTTTTTCCATACTCGCACGGATTCTGTCTTTTTTCGGTACTTGCCCGGATGATATCATTTTTCGATCCTCACTCTTATTCGACGCTTTTTCGGTACTCGCCCCGACAGTTTTTCGATACTCACACGGATTCTGCCATTTTTCGGTACTCGCCCGCATTCTATTATTTTTCAGTACTCACACTTATTCGACGCATTTCCAGTACTCGCCCTGATAGTTTTTCCATACTCGCACGGATTCTGCCTTTTTACGATACTCGCTCGGATTATATCATTTTTCTGTACTCACACTTATTCGACTCTTTTCGGGTACTCGCCCGGACAGTTTTTCCGTACTCGCACGGATTCTGTCTTTTTTCGGTACTTGCCCGGATGATATCATTTTTCGATCCTCACACTTATTCGACGCTTTTTCGGTACTCGCCCCGACAGTTTTTCGATACTCACACGGATTCTGCCATTTTTCGGTACTCGCCCGCATTCTATTATTTTTCAGTACTCACACTTATTCGACGCATTTCCAGTACTCGCCCTGACAGTTTTTCCATACTCGCACGGATTCTGCCTTTTTCCGATACTCGCTCGGATTATATCATTTTTCTGTACTCACACTTATTCGACTCTTTTCGGGTACTCGCCCGGACAGTTTTTCCGTACTCGCACGGATTCTGTCTTTTTTCGGTACTTGCCCGGATGATATCATTTTTCTATCCTCACACTTATTCGACGTTTTTTCGGTACTCGCCCCGACAGTTTTTCGATACTCACACGGATTCTGCCATTTTTCGGTACTCGCCCGCATTCTATTATTTTTCAGTACTCACACTTATTCGACGCATTTCCAGTACTCGCCCTGACAGTTTTTCCATACTCGCACGGATTCTGCCTTTTTCCGATACTCGCTCGGATTATATCATTTTTCTGTACTCACACTTATTCGACTCTTTTCGGGTACTCGCCCGGACAGTTTTTCCGTACTCGCACGGATTCTGTCTTTTTTCGGTACTTGCCCGGATGATATCATTTTTCGATCCTCACACTTATTCGACGCTTTTTCGGTACTCGCCCCGACAGTTTTTCGATACTCACACGGATTCTGCCATTTTTCGGTACTCGCCCGCATTCTATTATTTTTCAGTACTCACACTTATTCGACGCATTTCCAGTACTCGCCCTGACAGTTTTTCCATACTCGCACGGATTCTGCCTTTTTACGATACTCGCTCGGATTATATCATTTTTCTGTACTCACACTTATTCGACTCTTTTCGGGTACTCGCCCGGACAGTTTTTCCGTACTCGCACGGATTCTGTCTTTTTTCGGTACTTGCCCGGATGATATCATTTTTCGATCCTCACACTTATTCGACGCTTTTTCGGTACTCGCCCCGACAGTTTTTCGATACTCACACGGATTCTGCCATTTTTCGGTACTCGCCCGCATTCTATTATTTTTCAGTACTCACACTAATTCGACGCATTTCCAGTACTCGCCCTGACAGTTTTTCCATACTCGCACGGATTCTGTCTTTTTTTGGTACTTGCCCGAATGATATCATTTTTCTGTACTCACACTTATTCGACTCTTTTCGGGTACTCGCCCGGACAGTTTTTCCGTACTCGCACGGATTCTGTCTTTTTTCGGTACTTGCCCGGATGATATCATTTTTCGATCCTCACACTTATTCGACGCTTTTTCGGTACTCGCCCCGACAGTTTTTCGATACTCACACGCATTCTGCCATTTTTCGGTACTCGCCCGCATTCTATCATTTTTCAGTACTCACACTTATTCGACGCATTTCCAGTACTCGCCCGGACAGTTTTTCCGTACTCGCACGGATTCTGTCTTTTTTCGGTACTTGCCCGGATGATATCATTTTTCGATCCTCACACTTATTCGACGCTTTTTCGGTACTCGCGCCGACAGTTTTTCGATACTCACACGGATTCTTCCATTTTTCGGTACTCGCCCGCATTCTATCATTTTTCAGTACTCACACTTATTCGACGCATTTCCAGTACTCGCCCTGACAGTTTTTCCATACTCGCCCGCATTCTATTATTTTTCAGTACTCACACTTATTCGACGCATTTCCAGTACTCGCCCTGACAGTTTTTCCATACTCGCACGGATTCTGCCTTTTTCCGATACTCGCTCAGATTATATCATTTTTCTGTACTTACACTTATTCGACTCTTTTCGGGTACTCGCCCGGACAGTTTTTCCGTACTCGCACGGATTCTGTCTTTTTTCGGTACTTGCCCGGATGATATCATTTTTCGATCCTCACACTTATTCGACGCTTTTTCGGTACTCGCCCCGACAGTTTTTCGATACTCACACGGATTCTGCCATTTTTCGGTACTCGCCCGCATTCTATTATTTTTCAGTACTCACACTAATTCGACGCATTTCCAGTACTCGCCCTGACAGTTTTTCCATACTCGCACGGATTCTGTCTTTTTTTGGTACTTGCCCGAATGATATCATTTTTCTGTACTCACACTTATTCGACTCTTTTCGGGTACTCGCCCGGACAGTTTTTCCGTACTCGCACGGATTCTGTCTTTTTTCGGTACTTGCCCGGATGATATCATTTTTCGATCCTCACACTTATTCGACGCTTTTTCGGTACTCGCCCCGACAGTTTTTCGATACTCACACGCATTCTGCCATTTTTCGGTACTCGCCCGCATTCTATCATTTTTCAGTACTCACACTTATTCGACGCATTTCCAGTACTCGCCCGGACAGTTTTTCCGTACTCGCACGGATTCTGTCTTTTTTCGGTACTTGCCCGGATGATATCATTTTTCGATCCTCACACTTATTCGACGCTTTTTCGGTACTCGCGCCGACAGTTTTTCGATACTCACACGGATTCTTCCATTTTTCGGTACTCGCCCGCATTCTATCATTTTTCAGTACTCACACTTATTCGACGCATTTCCAGTACTCGCCCTGACAGTTTTTCCATACTCGCCCGCATTCTATTATTTTTCAGTACTCACACTTATTCGACGCATTTCCAGTACTCGCCCTGACAGTTTTTCCATACTCGCACGGATTCTGCCTTTTTCCGATACTCGCTCAGATTATATCATTTTTCTGTACTTACACTTATTCGACTCTTTTCGGGTACTCGCCCGGACAGTTTTTCCGTACTCGCACGGATTCTGTCTTTTTTCGGTACTTGCCCGGATGATATCATTTTTCGATCCTCACACTTATTCGACGCTTTTTCGGTACTCGCCCCGACAGTTTTTCGATACTCACACGGATTCTGCCATTTTTCGGTACTCGCCTGGATTCAATGATTTTTCAGACTCACACTTATTCGACGCATTTTCAGTACTCGCCCGGACAGTTTTTCCATACTCGCACGGATTCTGTCTTTTTTTGGTACTTGCCCGAATGATATCATTTTTCGATCCTCACACTTATTCGACGCTTTTTCGGTACTCGCCCCGACAGTTTTTCGATACTCACACGGATTCTTCCATTTTTCGGTACTCGCCCGCATTCTATCATTTTTCAGTACTCACTTATTCGACGCATTTCCAGTATTCGCCCTGACAGTTTTTCCATACTCGCCCGCATTCTATTATTTTTCAGTACTCACACTTATTCGACGCATTTCCAGTACTCGCCCTGACAGTTTTTCCATACTCGCACGGATTCTGCCTTTTTCCGATACTCGCTCAGATTATATCATTTTTCTGTACTCACACTTATTCGACTCTTTTCGGGTACTCGCCCGGACAGTTTTTCCGTACTCGCACGGATTCTGTCTTTTTTCGGTACTTGCCCGGATGATATCATTTTTCGATCCTCACACTTATTCGACGCTTTTTCGGTACTCGCCCCGACAGTTTTTCGATACTCACACGCATTCTGCCATTTTTCGGTACTCGCCCGCATTCTATTATTTTTCAGTACTCACACTTATTCGACGCATTTCCAGTACTCGCCCTGACAGTTTTTCCATACTCGCACGGATTCTGCGTTTTTCCGATACTCGCTCGGATTATATCATTTTTCTGTACTCACACTTATTCGACTCTTTTCGGGTACTCGCCCGGACAGTTTTTCCGTACTCGCACGGATTCTGTCTTTTTTCGGTACTTGCCCGGATGATATCATTTTTCTATCCTCACACTTATTCGACGTTTTTTCGGTACTCGCCCCGACAGTTTTTCGATACTCACACGGATTCTGCCATTTTTCGGTACTCGCCCGCATTCTATTATTTTTCAGTACTCACACTTATTCGACGCATTTCCAGTACTCGCCCTGACAGTTTTTCCATACTCGCACGGATTCTGCCTTTTTACGATACTCGCTCGGATTATATCATTTTTCTGTACTCACACTTATTCGACTCTTTTCGGGTACTCGCCCGGACAGTTTTTCCGTACTCGCACGGATTCTGTCTTTTTTCGGTACTTGCCCGGATGATATCATTTTTCGATCCTCACACTTATTCGACGCTTTTTCGGTACTCGCCCCGACAGTTTTTCGATACTCACACGGATTCTGCCATTTTTCGGTACTCGCCCGCATTCTATTATTTTTCAGTACTCACACTTATTCGACGCATTTCCAGTACTCGCCCTGACAGTTTTTCCATACTCGCACGGATTCTGCCTTTTTCCGATACTCGCTCGGATTATATCATTTTTCTGTACTCACACTTATTCGACTCTTTTCGGGTACTCGCCCGGACAGTTTTTCCGTACTCGCACGGATTCTGTCTTTTTTCGGTACTTGCCCGGATGATATCATTTTTCGATCCTCACACTTATTCGACGCTTTTTCGGTACTCGCCCCGACAGTTTTTCGATACTCACACGGATTCTGCCATTTTTCGGTACTCGCCCGCATTCTATTATTTTTCAGTACTCACACTTATTCGACGCATTTCCAGTACTCGCCCTGACAGTTTTTCCATACTCGCACGGATTATGCCTTTTTACGATACTCGCTCGGATTATATCATTTTTCTGTACTCACACTTATTCGACTCTTTTCGGGTACTCGCCCGGACAGTTTTTCCGTACTCGCACGGATTCTGTCTTTTTTCGGTACTTGCCCGGATGATATCATTTTTCGATCCTCACACTTATTCGACGCTTTTTCGGTACTCGCCCCGACAGTTTTTCGATACTCACACGGATTCTGCCATTTTTCGGTACTCGCCCGCATTCTATTATTTTTCAGTACTCACACTTATTCGACGCATTTCCAGTACTCGCCCTGACAGTTTTTCCATACTCGCACGGATTCTGCCTTTTTCCGATACTCGCTCGGATTATATCATTTTTCTGTACTCACACTTATTCGACTCTTTTCGGGTACTCGCCCGGACAGTTTTTCAGTACTCGCACGGATTCTGTCTTTTTTCGGTACTTGCCCGGATGATATCATTTTTCGATCCTCACACTTATTCGACGCTTTTTCGGTACTCGCGCCGACAGTTTTTCGATACTCACACGGATTCTGCCATTTTTCGGTACTCGCCCGCATTCTATTATTTTTCAGTACTCACACTTATTCGACGCATTTCCAGTACTCGCCCTGACAGTTTTTCCATACTCGCACGGATTCTGCCTTTTTCCGATACTCGCTCGGATTATATCATTTTTCTGTACTCACACTTATTCGACTCTTTTCGGGTACTCGCCCGGACAGTTTTTCCGTACTCGCACGGATTCTGTCTTTTTTCGGTACTTGCCCGGATGATATCATTTTTCGATCCTCACACTTATTCGACGCTTTTTCGGTACTCGCCCCGACAGTTTTTCGATACTCACACGGATTCTGCCATTTTTCGGTACTCGCCCGCATTCTATTATTTTTCAGTACTCACACTTATTCGACGCATTTCCAGTACTCGCCCTGACAGTTTTTCCATACTCGCACGGATTCTGCCTTTTTCCGATACTCGCTCGGATTATATCATTTTTCTGTACTCACACTTATTCGACTCTTTTCGGGTACTCGCCCGGACAGTTTTTCAGTACTCGCACGGATTCTGTCTTTTTTCGGTACTTGCCCGGATGATATCATTTTTCGATCCTCACACTTATTCGACGCTTTTTCGGTACTCGCGCCGACAGTTTTTCGATACTCACACGGATTCTGCCATTTTTCGGTACTCGCCCGCATTCTATTATTTTTCAGTACTCACACTTATTCGACGCATTTCCAGTACTCGCCCTGACAGTTTTTCCATACTCGCACGGATTCTGCCTTTTTCCGATACTCGCTCGGATTATATCATTTTTCTGTACTCACACTTATTCGACTCTTTTCGGGTACTCGCCCGGACAGTTTTTCCGTACTCGCACGGATTCTGTCTTTTTTCGGTACTTGCCCGGATGATATCATTTTTCGATCCTCACACTTATTCGACGCTTTTTCGGTACTCGCCCCGACAGTTTTTCGATACTCACACGGATTCTGCCATTTTTCGGTACTCGCCCGCATTCTATTATTTTTCAGTACTCACACTTATTCGACGCATTTCCAGTACTCGCCCTGACAGTTTTTCCATACTCGCACGGATTCTGCCTTTTTCCGATACTCGCTCGGATTATATCATTTTTCTGTACTCACACTTATTCGACTCTTTTCGGGTACTCGCCCGGACAGTTTTTCCGTACTCGCACGGATTCTGTCTTTTTTCGGTACTTGCCCGGATGATATCATTTTTCGATCCTCACACTTATTCGACGTTTTTTCGGTACTCGCCCCGACAGTTTTTCGATACTCACACGGATTCTGCCATTTTTCGGTACTCGCCCGCATTCTATTATTTTTCAGTACTCACACTTATTCGACGCATTTCCAGTACTCGCCCTGACAGTTTTTCCATACTCGCACGGATTCTGCCTTTTTACGATACTCGCTCGGATTATATCATTTTTCTGTACTCACACTTATTCGACTCTTTTCGGGTACTCGCCCGGACAGTTTTTCCGTACTCGCACGGATTCTGTCTTTTTTCGGTACTTGCCCGGATGATATCATTTTTCGATCCTCACACTTATTCGACGCTTTTTCGGTACTCGCCCCGACAGTTTTTCGATACTCACACGCATTCTGCCATTTTTCGGTACTCGCCCGCATTCTATTATTTTTCAGTACTCACACTTATTCGACGCATTTCCAGTACTCGCCCTGACAGTTTTTCCATACTCGCACGGATTCTACCTTTTTCCGATACTCGCTCGGATTATATCATTTTTCTGTACTCACACTTATTCGACTCTTTTCGGGTACTCGCCCGGACAGTTTTTCCGTACTCGCACGGATTCTGTCTTTTTTCGGTACTTGCCCGGATGATATCATTTTTCTATCCTCACACTTATTCGACGTTTTTTCGGTACTCGCCCCGACAGTTTTTCGATACTCACACGGATTCTGCCATTTTTCGGTACTCGCCCGCATTCTATTATTTTTCAGTACTCACACTTATTCGACGCATTTCCAGTACTCGCCCTGACAGTTTTTCCATACTCGCACGGATTCTGACTTTTTACGATACTCGCTCGGATTATATCATTTTTCTGTACTCACACTTATTCGACTCTTTTCGGGTACTCGCCCGGACAGTTTTTCCGTACTCGCACGGATTCTGTCTTTTTTCGGTACTTGCCCGGATGATATCATTTTTCGATCCTCACACTTATTCGACGCTTTTTCGGTACTCGCGCCGACAGTTTTTCGATACTCACACGGATTCTGCCATTTTTCGGTACTCGCCCGCATTCTATTATTTTTCAGTACTCACACTTATTCGACGCATTTCCAGTACTCGCCCTGACAGTTTTTCCATACTCGCACGGCTTCTGCCTTTTTCCGATACTCGCTCGGATTATATCATTTTTCTGTACTCACACTTATTCGACTCTTTTCGGGTGCTCGCCCGGACAGTTTTTCAGTACTCGCACGGATTCTGTCTTTTTTCGGTACTTGCCCGGATGATATCATTTTTCGATCCTCACACTAATTCGACGCTTTTTCGGTACTCGCGCCGACAGTTTTTTGATACTCACACGGATTCTGCCATTTTTCGGTACTCGCCCGCATTCTATTATTTTTCAGTACTCACACTTATTCGACGCATTTCCAGTACTCGCCCTGACAGTTTTTCCATACTCGCACGGATTCTGACTTTTTACGATACTCGCTCGGATTATATCATTTTTCTGTACTCACACTTATTCGACTCTTTTCGGGTACTCGCCCGGACAGTTTTTCCGTACTCGCACGGATTCTGTCTTTTTTCGGTACTTGCCCGGATGATATCATTTTTCGATCCTCACACTTATTCGACGCTTTTTCGGTACTCGCGCCGACAGTTTTTCGATACTCACACGGATTCTGCCATTTTTCGGTACTCGCCCGCATTCTATTATTTTTCAGTACTCACACTTATTCGACGCATTTCCAGTACTCGCCCTGACAGTTTTTCCATACTCGCACGGCTTCTGCCTTTTTCCGATACTCGCTCGGATTATATCATTTTTCTGTACTCACACTTATTCGACTCTTTTCGGGTGCTCGCCCGGACAGTTTTTCAGTACT
This sequence comes from Vitis vinifera, assembly GCF_030704535.1. Classification (NCBI taxonomy): domain Eukaryota; kingdom Viridiplantae; phylum Streptophyta; class Magnoliopsida; order Vitales; family Vitaceae; genus Vitis; species Vitis vinifera. Next base: position 16,443,571 of record NC_081823.1, on the reverse strand, counting down.
CGCACGGATTCTGTCTTTTTTCGGTACTTGCCCGGATGATATCATTTTTCGATCCTCACACTAATTCGACGCTTTTTCGGTACTCGCGCCGACAGTTTTTTGATACTCACACGGATTCTGCCATTTTTCGGTACTCGCCCGCATTCTATTATTTTTCAGTACTCACACTTATTCGACGCATTTCCAGTACTCGCCCATACTCGCACGGATTCTGCCTTTTTCCGATACTCGCTCGGATTATATCATTTTTCTGTACTCACACTTATTCGACTCTTTTCGGGTACTCGCCCGGACAGTTTTTCCGTACTCGCACGGATTCTGTCTTTTTTCGGTACTTGCCCGGATGATATCATTTTTCGATCCTCACACTTATTCGACGCTTTTTCGGTACTCGCCCCGACAGTTTTTCGATACTCACACGGATTCTGCCATTTTTCGGTACTCGCCCGCATTCTATTATTTTTCAGTACTCACACTTATTCGACGCATTTCCAGTACTCGCCCTGACAGTTTTTCCATACTCGCACGGATTCTGCCTTTTTCCGATACTCGCTCGGATTATATCATTTTTCTGTACTCACACTTATTCGACTCTTTTCGGGTACTCGCCCGGACAGTTTTTCCGTACTCGCACGGATTCTGTCTTTTTTCGGTACTTGCCCGGATGATATCATTTTTCTATCCTCACACTTATTCGACGTTTTTTCGGTACTCGCCCCGACAGTTTTTCGATACTCACACGGATTCTGCCATTTTTCGGTACTCGCCCGCATTCTATTATTTTTCAGTACTCACACTTATTCGACGCATTTCCAGTACTCGCCCTGACAGTTTTTCCATACTCGCACGGATTCTGCCTTTTTACGATACTCGCTCGGATTATATCATTTTTCTGTACTCACACTTATTCGACTCTTTTCGGGTACTCGCCCGGACAGTTTTTCCGTACTCGCACGGATTCTGTCTTTTTTCGGTACTTGCCCGGATGATATCATTTTTCGATCCTCACACTTATTCGACGCTTTTTCGGTACTCGCCCCGACAGTTTTTCGATACTCACACGGATTCTGCCATTTTTCGGTACTCGCCCGCATTCTATTATTTTTCAGTACTCACACTTATTCGACGCATTTCCAGTACTCGCCCTGACAGTTTTTCCATACTCGCACGGCTTCTACCTTTTTCCGATACTCGCTCGGATTATATCATTTTTCTGTACTCACACTTATTCGACTCTTTTCGGGTGCTCGCCCGGACAGTTTTTCAGTACTCGCACGGATTCTGTCTTTTTTCGGTACTTGCCCGGATGATATCATTTTTCGATCCTCACACTAATTCGACGCTTTTTCGGTACTCGCGCCGACAGTTTTTCGATACTCACACGGATTCTGCCATTTTTCGGTACTCGCCCGCATTCTATTATTTTTCAGTACTCACACTTATTCGACGCATTTCCAGTACTCGCCCTGACAGTTTTTCCATACTCGCACGGATTCTGCCTTTTTCCGATACTCGCTCGGATTATATCATTTTTCTGTACTCACACTTATTCGACTCTTTTCGGGTACTCGCCCGGACAGTTTTTCCGTACTCGCACGGATTCTGTCTTTTTTCGGTACTTGCCCGGATGATATCATTTTTCGATCCTCACACTTATTCGACGCTTTTTCGGTACTCGCCCCGACAGTTTTTCGATACTCACACGGATTCTGCCATTTTTCGGTACTCGCCCGCATTCTATTATTTTTCAGTACTCACACTTATTCGACGCATTTCCAGTACTCGCCCTGACAGTTTTTCCATACTCGCACGGATTCTGCCTTTTTCCGATACTCGCTCGGATTATATCATTTTTCTGTACTCACACTTATTCGACTCTTTTCGGGTACTCGCCCGGACAGTTTTTCCGTACTCGCACGGATTCTGTCTTTTTTCGGTACTTGCCCGGATGATATCATTTTTCTATCCTCACACTTATTCGACGTTTTTTCGGTACTCGCCCCGACAGTTTTTCGATACTCACACGGATTCTGCCATTTTTCGGTACTCGCCCGCATTCTATTATTTTTCAGTACTCACACTTATTCGACGCATTTCCAGTACTCGCCCTGACAGTTTTTCCATACTCGCACGGATTCTGCCTTTTTACGATACTCGCTCGGATTATATCATTTTTCTGTACTCACACTTATTCGACTCTTTTCGGGTACTCGCCCGGACAGTTTTTCCGTACTCGCACGGATTCTGTCTTTTTTCGGTACTTGCCCGGATGATATCATTTTTCGATCCTCACACTTATTCGACGCTTTTTCGGTACTCGCCCCGACAGTTTTTCGATACTCACACGCATTCTGCCATTTTTCGGTACTCGCCCGCATTCTATTATTTTTCAGTACTCACACTTATTCGACGCATTTCCAGTACTCGCCCTGACAGTTTTTCCATACTCGCACGGCTTCTGCCTTTTTCCGATACTCGCTCGGATTATATCATTTTTCTGTACTCACACTTATTCGACTCTTTTCGGGTGCTCGCCCGGACAGTTTTTCAGTACTCGCACGGATTCTGTCTTTTTTCGGTACTTGCCCGGATGATATCATTTTTCTATCCTCACACTTATTCGACGCTTTTTCGGTACTCGCGCCGACAGTTTTTCGATACTCACACGGATTCTGCCATTTTTCGGTACTCGCCCGCATTCTATTATTTTTCAGTACTCACACTTATTCGACGCATTTACAGTACTCGCCCGGACAGTTTTTCCATACTCGCACGGATTCTGTCTTTTTTTGGTACTTGCCCGAATGATATCATTTTTCGATCCTCACACTTATTCGACGCTTTTTCGGTACTCGCCCCGACAGTTTTTCGATACTCACACGGATTCTTCCATTTTTCGGTACTCGCCCGCATTCTATCAGTTTTCAGTACTCACACTTATTCGACGCATTTCCAGTACTCGCCCATACTCGCACGGATTCTGCCTTTTTCCGATACTCGCTCGGATTATATCATTTTTCTGTACTCACACTTATTCGACTCTTTTCGGGTACTCGCCCGGACAGTTTTTCAGTACTCGCACGGATTCTGTCTTTTTTCGGTACTTGCCCGGATGATATCATTTTTCTATCCTCACACTTATTCGACGTTTTTTCGGTACTCGCCCCGACAGTTTTTCGATACTCACACGGATTCTGCCATTTTTCGGTACTCGCCCGCATTCTATTATTTTTCAGTACTCACACTTATTCGACGCATTTCCAGTACTCGCCCTGACAGTTTTTCCATACTCGCACGGATTCTGCCTTTTTCCGATACTCGCTCGGATTATATCATTTTTCTGTACTCACACTTATTCGACTCTTTTCGGGTACTCGCCCGGACAGTTTTTCCGTACTCGCACGGATTCTGTCTTTTTTCGGTACTTGCCCGGATGATATCATTTTTCGATCCTCACACTTATTCGACGCTTTTTCGGTACTCGCCCCGACAGTTTTTCGATACTCACACGCATTCTGCCATTTTTCGGTACTCGCCCGCATTCTATTATTTTTCAGTACTCACACTTATTCGACGCATTTCCTGTACTCGCCCTGACAGTTTTTCCATACTCGCACGGATTCTGCCTTTTTCCGATACTCGCTCGGATTATATCATTTTTCTGTACTCACACTTATTCGACGCATTTCCCGTACTCACTCGGACAGTTTTTCCATACTCGCACGGATTCTGTCTTTTTTCGGTACTTGCCCGGATGATATCATTTTTCGATCCTCACACTTATTCGACGCTTTTTCGGTACTCGCGCCGACAGTTTTTCGATACTCACACGGATTCTTCCATTTTTCGGTACTCGCCCGCATTCTATCATTTTTCAGTACTCACACTTATTCGACGCATTTTCAGTACTCGCCCGGACAGTTTTTCCATACTCGCACGGATTCTGTCTTTTTTTGGTACTTGCCCGAATGATATCATTTTTCGATCCTCACACTTATTCGACGCTTTTTCGGTACTCGCCCCGACAGTTTTTCGATACTCACACGGATTCTTCCATTTTTCGGTACTCGCCCGCATTCTATCATTTTTCAGTACTCACACTTATTCGACGCATTTCCAGTACTCGCCCATACTCGCACGGATTCTGCCTTTTTCCGATACTCGCTCGGATTATATCATTTTTCTGTACTCACACTTATTCGACTCTTTTCGGGTACTCGCCCGGACAGTTTTTCAGTACTCGCACGGATTCTGTCTTTTTTCGGTACTTGCCCGGATGATATCATTTTTCTATCCTCACACTTATTCGACGTTTTTTCGGTACTCGCCCCGACAGTTTTTCGATACTCACACGGATTCTGCCATTTTTCGGTACTCGCCCGCATTCTATTATTTTTCAGTACTCACACTTATTCGACGCATTTCCAGTACTCGCCCTGACAGTTTTTCCATACTCGCACGGATTCTGCCTTTTTACGATACTCGCTCGGATTATATCATTTTTCTGTACTCACACTTATTCGACTCTTTTCGGGTACTCGCCCGGACAGTTTTTCCGTACTCGCACGGATTCTGTCTTTTTTCGGTACTTGCCCGGATGATATCATTTTTCGATCCTCACACTTATTCGACGCTTTTTCGGTACTCGCCCCGACAGTTTTTCGATACTCACACGCATTCTGCCATTTTTCGGTACTCGCCCGCATTCTATTATTTTTCAGTACTCACACTTATTCGACGCATTTCCAGTACTCGCCCTGACAGTTTTTCCATACTCGCACGGCTTCTGCCTTTTTCCGATACTCGCTCGGATTATATCATTTTTCTGTACTCACACTTATTCGACTCTTTTCGGGTGCTCGCCCGGACAGTTTTTCAGTACTCGCACGGATTCTGTCTTTTTTCGGTACTTGCCCGGATGATATCATTTTTCTATCCTCACACTTATTCGACGCTTTTTCGGTACTCGCGCCGACAGTTTTTCGATACTCACACGGATTCTGCCATTTTTCGGTACTCGCCCGCATTCTATTATTTTTCAGTACTCACACTTATTCGACGCATTTACAGTACTCGCCCGGACAGTTTTTCCATACTCGCACGGATTCTGTCTTTTTTTGGTACTTGCCCGAATGATATCATTTTTCGATCCTCACACTTATTCGACGCTTTTTCGGTACTCGCCCCGACAGTTTTTCGATACTCACACGGATTCTTCCATTTTTCGGTACTCGCCCGCATTCTATCAGTTTTCAGTACTCACACTTATTCGACGCATTTCCAGTACTCGCCCATACTCGCACGGATTCTGCCTTTTTCCGATACTCGCTCGGATTATATCATTTTTCTGTACTCACACTTATTCGACTCTTTTCGGGTACTCGCCCGGACAGTTTTTCAGTACTCGCACGGATTCTGTCTTTTTTCGGTACTTGCCCGGATGATATCATTTTTCTATCCTCACACTTATTCGACGTTTTTTCGGTACTCGCCCCGACAGTTTTTCGATACTCACACGGATTCTGCCATTTTTCGGTACTCGCCCGCATTCTATTATTTTTCAGTACTCACACTTATTCGACGCATTTCCAGTACTCGCCCTGACAGTTTTTCCATACTCGCACGGATTCTGCCTTTTTCCGATACTCGCTCGGATTATATCATTTTTCTGTACTCACACTTATTCGACTCTTTTCGGGTACTCGCCCGGACAGTTTTTCCGTACTCGCACGGATTCTGTCTTTTTTCGGTACTTGCCCGGATGATATCATTTTTCGATCCTCACACTTATTCGACGCTTTTTCGGTACTCGCCCCGACAGTTTTTCGATACTCACACGCATTCTGCCATTTTTCGGTACTCGCCCGCATTCTATTATTTTTCAGTACTCACACTTATTCGACGCATTTCCTGTACTCGCCCTGACAGTTTTTCCATACTCGCACGGATTCTGCCTTTTTCCGATACTCGCTCGGATTATATCATTTTTCTGTACTCACACTTATTCGACGCATTTCCCGTACTCACTCGGACAGTTTTTCCATACTCGCACGGATTCTGTCTTTTTTCGGTACTTGCCCGGATGATATCATTTTTCGATCCTCACACTTATTCGACGCTTTTTCGGTACTCGCGCCGACAGTTTTTCGATACTCACACGGATTCTGCCATTTTTCGGTACTCGCCCGCATTCTATTATTTTTCAGTACTCACACTTATTCGACGCATTTCCAGTACTCGCCCTGACAGTTTTTCCATACTCGCACGGCTTCTGCCTTTTTCCGATACTCGCTCGGATTATATCATTTTTCTGTACTCACACTTATTCGACTCTTTTCGGGTGCTCGCCCGGACAGTTTTTCAGTACTCGCACGGATTCTGTCTTTTTTCGGTACTTGCCCGGATGATATCATTTTTCGATCCTCACACTAATTCGACGCTTTTTCGGTACTCGCGCCGACAGTTTTTCGATACTCACACGGATTCTGCCATTTTTCGGTACTCGCCCGCATTCTATTATTTTTCAGTACTCACACTTATTCGACGCATTTCCAGTACTCGCCCTGACAGTTTTTCCATACTCGCACGGATTCTGACTTTTTACGATACTCGCTCGGATTATATCATTTTTCTGTACTCACACTTATTCGACTCTTTTCGGGTACTCGCCCGGACAGTTTTTCCGTACTCGCACGGATTCTGTCTTTTTTCGGTACTTGCCCGGATGATATCATTTTTCTATCCTCACACTTATTCGACGTTTTTTCGGTACTCGCCCCGACAGTTTTTCGATACTCACACGGATTCTGCCATTTTTCGGTACTCGCCCGCATTCTATTATTTTTCAGTACTCACACTTATTCGACGCATTTCCAGTACTCGCCCTGACAGTTTTTCCATACTCGCACGGATTCTGCCTTTTTACGATACTCGCTCGGATTATATCATTTTTCTGTACTCACACTTATTCGACTCTTTTCGGGTACTCGCCCGGACAGTTTTTCCGTACTCGCACGGATTCTGTCTTTTTTCGGTACTTGCCCGGATGATATCATTTTTCGATCCTCACACTTATTCGACGCTTTTTCGGTACTCGCCCCGACAGTTTTTCGATACTCACACGGATTCTGCCATTTTTCGGTACTCGCCCGCATTCTATTATTTTTCAGTACTCACACTTATTCGACGCATTTCCAGTACTCGCCCTGACAGTTTTTCCATACTCGCACGGCTTCTACCTTTTTCCGATACTCGCTCGGATTATATCATTTTTCTGTACTCACACTTATTCGACTCTTTTCGGGTGCTCGCCCGGACAGTTTTTCAGTACTCGCACGGATTCTGTCTTTTTTCGGTACTTGCCCGGATGATATCATTTTTCGATCCTCACACTAATTCGACGCTTTTTCGGTACTCGCGCCGACAGTTTTTCGATACTCACACGGATTCTGCCATTTTTCGGTACTCGCCCGCATTCTATTATTTTTCAGTACTCACACTTATTCGACGCATTTACAGTACTCGCCCGGACAGTTTTTCCATACTCGCACGGATTCTGTCTTTTTTTGGTACTTGCCCGAATGATATCATTTTTCGATCCTCACACTTATTCGACGCTTTTTCGGTACTCGCCCCGACAGTTTTTCGATACTCACACGGATTCTTCCATTTTTCGGTACTCGCCCGCATTCTATCAGTTTTCAGTACTCACACTTATTCGACGCATTTCCAGTACTCGCCCATACTCGCACGGATTCTGCCTTTTTCCGATACTCGCTCGGATTATATCATTTTTCTGTACTCACACTTATTCGACTCTTTTCGGGTACTCGCCCGGACAGTTTTTCAGTACTCGCACGGATTCTGTCTTTTTTCGGTACTTGCCCGGATGATATCATTTTTCTATCCTCACACTTATTCGACGTTTTTTCGGTACTCGCCCCGACAGTTTTTCGATACTCACACGGATTCTGCCATTTTTCGGTACTCGCCCGCATTCTATTATTTTTCAGTACTCACACTTATTCGACGCATTTCCAGTACTCGCCCTGACAGTTTTTCCATACTCGCACGGATTCTGCCTTTTTCCGATACTCGCTCGGATTATATCATTTTTCTGTACTCACACTTATTCGACTCTTTTCGGGTACTCGCCCGGACAGTTTTTCCGTACTCGCACGGATTCTGTCTTTTTTCGGTACTTGCCCGGATGATATCATTTTTCGATCCTCACACTTATTCGACGCTTTTTCGGTACTCGCCCCGACAGTTTTTCGATACTCACACGCATTCTGCCATTTTTCGGTACTCGCCCGCATTCTATTATTTTTCAGTACTCACACTTATTCGACGCATTTCCTGTACTCGCCCAGACAGTTTTTCCATACTCGCACGGATTCTGCCTTTTTCCGATACTCGCTCGGATTATATCATTTTTCTGTACTCACACTTATTCGACGCATTTCCCGTACTCACTCGGACAGTTTTTCCATACTCGCACGGATTCTGTCTTTTTTCGGTACTTGCCCGGATGATATCATTTTTCGATCCTCACACTTATTCGACGCTTTTTCGGTACTCGCGCCGACAGTTTTTCGATACTCACACGGATTCTTCCATTTTTCGGTACTCGCCCGCATTCTATCATTTTTCAGTACTCACACTTATTCGACGCATTTTCAGTACTCGCCCGGACAGTTTTTCCATACTCGCACGGATTCTGTCTTTTTTTGGTACTTGCCCGAATGATATCATTTTTCGATCCTCACACTTATTCGACGCTTTTTCGGTACTCGCCCCGACAGTTTTTCGATACTCACACGGATTCTTCCATTTTTCGGTACTCGCCCGCATTCTATCATTTTTCAGTACTCACACTTATTCGACGCATTTCCAGTACTCGCCCATACTCGCACGGATTCTGCCTTTTTCCGATACTCGCTCGGATTATATCATTTTTCTGTACTCACACTTATTCGACTCTTTTCGGGTACTCGCCCGGACAGTTTTTCAGTACTCGCACGGATTCTGTCTTTTTTCGGTACTTGCCCGGATGATATCATTTTTCTATCCTCACACTTATTCGACGTTTTTTCGGTACTCGCCCCGACAGTTTTTCGATACTCACACGGATTCTGCCATTTTTCGGTACTCGCCCGCATTCTATTATTTTTCAGTACTCACACTTATTCGACGCATTTCCAGTACTCGCCCTGACAGTTTTTCCATACTCGCACGGATTCTGCCTTTTTACGATACTCGCTCGGATTATATCATTTTTCTGTACTCACACTTATTCGACTCTTTTCGGGTACTCGCCCGGACAGTTTTTCCGTACTCGCACGGATTCTGTCTTTTTTCGGTACTTGCCCGGATGATATCATTTTTCGATCCTCACACTTATTCGACGCTTTTTCGGTACTCGCCCCGACAGTTTTTCCATACTCGCACGGATTCTGCCTTTTTACGATACTCGCTCGGATTATATCATTTTTCTGTACTCACACTTATTCGACTCTTTTCGGGTACTCGCCCGGACAGTTTTTCCGTACTCGCACGGATTCTGTCTTTTTTCGGTACTTGCCCGGATGATATCATTTTTCGATCCTCACACTTATTCGACGCTTTTTCGGTACTCGCCCCGACAGTTTTTCGATACTCACACGGATTCTGCCATTTTTCGGTACTCGCCCGCATTCTATTATTTTTCAGTACTCACACTTATTCGACGCATTTCCAGTACTCGCCCTGACAGTTTTTCCATACTCGCACGGCTTCTGCCTTTTTCCGATACTCGCTCGGATTATATCATTTTTCTGTACTCACACTTATTCGACTCTTTTCGGGTGCTCGCCCGGACAGTTTTTCAGTACTCGCACGGATTCTGTCTTTTTTCGGTACTTGCCCGGATGATATCATTTTTCGATCCCCACACTAATTCGACGCTTTTTCGGTACTCGCGCCGACAGTTTTTCGATACTCACACGGATTCTGCCATTTTTCGGTACTCGCCCGCATTCTATTATTTTTCAGTACTCACACTTATTCGACGCATTTCCAGTACTCGCCCTGACAGTTTTTCCATACTCGCACGGATTCTGCCTTTTTCCGATACTCGCTCGGATTATATCATTTTTCTGTACTCACACTTATTCGACTCTTTTCGGGTACTCGCCCGGACAGTTTTTCCGTACTCGCACGGATTCTGTCTTTTTTCGGTACTTGCCCGGATGATATCATTTTTCGATCCTCACACTTATTCGACGCTTTTTCGGTACTCGCCCCGACAGTTTTTCGATACTCACACGGATTCTGCCATTTTTCGGTACTCGCCCGCATTCTATTATTTTTCAGTACTCACACTTATTCGACGCATTTCCAGTACTCGCCCTGACAGTTTTTCCATACTCGCACGGATTCTGCCTTTTTCCGATACTCGCTCGGATTATATCATTTTTCTGTACTCACACTTATTCGACTCTTTTCGGGTACTCGCCCGGACAGTTTTTCCGTACTCGCACGGATTCTGTCTTTTTTCGGTACTTGCCCGGATGATATCATTTTTCTATCCTCACACTTATTCGACGTTTTTTCGGTACTCGCCCCGACAGTTTTTCGATACTCACACGGATTCTGCCATTTTTCGGTACTCGCCCGCATTCTATTATTTTTCAGTACTCACACTTATTCGACGCATTTTCAGTACTCGCCCGGACAGTTTTTCCATACTCGCACGGATTCTGTCTTTTTTTGGTACTTGCCCGAATGATATCATTTTTCGATCCTCACACTTATTCGACGCTTTTTCGGTACTCGCCCCGACAGTTTTTCGATACTCACACGGATTCTTCCATTTTTCGGTACTCGCCCGCATTCTATTATTTTTCAGTACTCACACTTATTCGACGCATTTCCAGTACTCGCCCTGACAGTTTTTCCATACTCGCACGGATTCTGCCTTTTTACGATACTCGCTCGGATTATATCATTTTTCTGTACTCACACTTATTCGACTCTTTTCGGGTACTTGCCCGGACAGTTTTTCCGTACTCGCACGGATTCTGTCTTTTTTCGGTACTTGCCCGGATGATATCATTTTTCGATCCTCACACTTATTCGACGCTTTTTCGGTACTCGCCCCGACAGTTTTTCGATACTCACACGCATTCTGCCATTTTTCGGTTCTCGCCCGCATTCTATTATTTTTCAGTACTCACACTTATTCGACGCATTTCCAGTACTCGCCCTGACAGTTTTTCCATACTCGCACGGCTTCTGCCTTTTTCCGATACTCGCTCGGATTATATCATTTTTCTGTACTCACACTTATTCGACTCTTTTCGGGTGCTCGCCCGGACAGTTTTTCAGTACTCGCACGGATTCTGTCTTTTTTCGGTACTTGCCCGGATGATATCATTTTTCGATCCTCACACTTATTCGACGCTTTTTCGGTACTCGCGCCGACAGTTTTTCGATACTCACACGGATTCTGCCATTTTTCGGTACTCGCCCGCATTCTATTATTTTTCAGTACTCACACTTATTCGACGCATTTTCAGTACTCGCCCGGACAGTTTTTCCATACTCGCACGGATTCTGTCTTTTTTTGGTACTTGCCCGAATGATATCATTTTTCGATCCTCACACTTATTCGACGCTTTTTCGGTACTCGCCCCGACAGTTTTTCGATACTCACACGGATTCTTCCATTTTTCGGTACTCGCCCGCATTCTATCATTTTTCAGTACTCACACTTATTCGACGCATTTCCAGTACTCGCCCATACTCGCACGGATTCTGCCTTTTTCCGATACTCGCTCGGATTATATCATTTTTCTGTACTCACACTTATTCGACTCTTTTCGGGTACTCGCCCGGACAGTTTTTCAGTACTCGCACGGATTCTGTCTTTTTTCGGTACTTGCCCGGATGATATCATTTTTCTATCCTCACACTTATTCGACGTTTTTTCGGTACTCGCCCCGACAGTTTTTCGATACTCACACGGATTCTGCCATTTTTCGGTACTCGCCCGCATTCTATTATTTTTCAGTACTCACACTTATTCGACGCATTTCCAGTACTCGCCCTGACAGTTTTTCCATACTCGCACGGATTCTGCCTTTTTCCGATACTCGCTCGGATTATATCATTTTTCTGTACTCACACTCATTCGACGCATTTCCAGTACTCACTCGGACAGTTTTTCCATACTCGCACGGATTCTGTCTTTTTTCGGTACTTGCCCGGATGATATCATTTTTCGATCCTCACACTTATTCGACGCTTTTTCGGTACTCGCGCCGACAGTTTTTCGATACTCACACGGATTCTTCCATTTTTCGGTACTCGCCCGCATTCTATCATTTTTCAGTACTCACACTTATTCGACGCATTTCCAGTACTCGCCCTGACAGTTTTTCCATACTCGCACGGATTCTGCCTTTTTCCGATACTCGCTCGGATTATATCATTTTTCAGTACTCACACTTATTCGACGCATTTCCAGTACTCACCCGGACAGTTTTTCCATACCCGCAGGGATTCTGTCTGTTTTCTGTACTTGCCCGGATGATATCATTTTTCGATCCTCACACTTATTCGACGTTTTTTCGGTTCTCGCCCCGACAGTTTTTCGATACTCACACGGATTCTGCCATTTTTCGGTACTCGCCCGCATTCTATTATTTTTCAGTACTCACACTTATTCGACGCATTTCCAGTACTCGCCCTGACAGTTTTTCCATACTCGCACGGCTTCTGCCTTTTTCCGATACTCGCTCGGATTATATCATTTTTCTGTACTCACACTTATTCGACTCTTTTCGGGTGCTCGCCCGGACAGTTTTTCAGTACTCGCACGGATTCTGTCTTTTTTCGGTACTTGCCCGGATGATATCATTTTTCGATCCTCACACTTATTCGACGCTTTTTCGGTACTCGCGCCGACAGTTTTTCGATACTCACACGGATTCTGCCATTTTTCGGTACTCGCCCGCATTCTATTATTTTTCAGTACTCACACTTATTCGACGCATTTTCAGTACTCGCCCGGACAGTTTTTCCATACTCGCACGGATTCTGTCTTTTTTTGGTACTTGCCCGAATGATATCATTTTTCGATCCTCACACTTATTCGACGCTTTTTCGGTACTCGCCCCGACAGTTTTTCGATACTCACACGGATTCTTCCATTTTTCGGTACTCGCCCGCATTCTATCATTTTTCAGTACTCACACTTATTCGACGCATTTCCAGTACTCGCCCATACTCGCACGGATTCTGCCTTTTTCCGATACTCGCTCGGATTATATCATTTTTCTGTACTCACACTTATTCGACTCTTTTCGGGTACTCGCCCGGACAGTTTTTCAGTACTCGCACGGATTCTGTCTTTTTTCGGTACTTGCCCGGATGATATCATTTTTCTATCCTCACACTTATTCGACGTTTTTTCGGTACTCGCCCCGACAGTTTTTCGATACTCACACGGATTCTGCCATTTTTCGGTACTCGCCCGCATTCTATTATTTTTCAGTACTCACACTTATTCGACGCATTTCCAGTACTCGCCCTGACAGTTTTTCCATACTCGCACGGATTCTGCCTTTTTCCGATACTCGCTCGGATTATATCATTTTTCTGTACTCACACTCATTCGACGCATTTCCAGTACTCACTCGGACAGTTTTTCCATACTCGCACGGATTCTGTCTTTTTTCGGTACTTGCCCGGATGATATCATTTTTCGATCCTCACACTTATTCGACGCTTTTTCGGTACTCGCGCCGACAGTTTTTCGATACTCACACGGATTCTTCCATTTTTCGGTACTCGCCCGCATTCTATCATTTTTCAGTACTCACACTTATTCGACGCATTTCCAGTACTCGCCCTGACAGTTTTTCCATACTCGCACGGATTCTGCCTTTTTCCGATACTCGCTCGGATTATATCATTTTTCAGTACTCACACTTATTCGACGCATTTCCAGTACTCACCCGGACAGTTTTTCCATACCCGCAGGGATTCTGTCTGTTTTCTGTACTTGCCCGGATGATATCATTTTTCGATCCTCACACTTATTCGACGTTTTTTCGGTTCTCGCCCCGACAGTTTTTCGATACTCACACGGATTCTGCCATTTTTCGGTACTCGCCCGCATTCTATTATTTTTCAGTACTCACACTTATTCGACGCATTTCCAGTACTCGCCCTGACAGTTTTTCCATACTCGCACGGATTCTGCCTTTTTCCGATACTCGCTCGGATTATATCATTTTTCTGTACTCACACTTATTCGACTCTTTTCGGGTACTCGCCCGGACAGTTTTTCCGTACTCGCACGGATTCTGTCTTTTTTCGGTACTTGCCCGGATGATATCATTTTTCGATCCTCACACTTATTCGACGCTTTTTCGGTACTCGCCCCGACAGTTTTTCGATACTCACACGGATTCTGCCATTTTTCGGTACTCGCCCGCATTCTATTATTTTTCAGTACTCACACTTATTCGACGCATTTCCTGTACTCGCCCTGACAGTTTTTCCATACTCGCACGGATTCTGCCTTTTTCCGATACTCGCTCGGATTATATCATTTTTCTGTACTCACACTTATTCGACTCTTTTCGGGTACTCGCCCGGACAGTTTTTCCGTACTCGCACGGATTCTGTCTTTTTTCGGTACTTGCCCGGATGATATCATTTTTCTATCCTCACACTTATTCGACGTTTTTTCGGTACTCGCCCCGACAGTTTTTCGATACTCACACGGATTCTGCCATTTTTCGGTACTCACCCGCATTCTATTATTTTTCAGTACTCACACTTATTCGACGCATTTCCAGTACTCGCCCTGACAGTTTTTCCATACTCGCACGGATTCTGCCTTTTTACGATACTCGCTCAGATTATATCATTTTTCTGTACTCACACTTATTCGACTCTTTTCGGGTACTCGCCCGGACAGTTTTTCCGTACTCGCACGGATTCTGTCTTTTTTCGGTACTTGCCCGGATGATATCATTTTTCGATCCTCACACTTATTCGACGCTTTTTCGGTACTCGCCCCGACAGTTTTTCGATACTCACACGGATTCTGCCATTTTTCGGTACTCGCCCGCATTCTATTATTTTTCAGTACTCACACTTATTCGAGGCATTTCCAGTACTCGCCCTTACAGTTTTTCCATACTCGCACGGCTTCTGCCTTTTTCCGATACTCGCTCGGATTATATCATTTTTCTGTACTCACACTTATTCGACTCTTTTCGGGTGCTCGCCCGGACAGTTTTTCAGTACTCGCACGGATTCTGTCTTTTTTCGGTACTTGCCCGGATGATATCATTTTTCGATCCTCACACTAATTCGACGCTTTTTCGGTACTCGCGCCGACAGTTTTTCGATACTCACACGGATTCTGCCATTTTTCGGTACTCGCCCGCATTCTATTATTTTTCAGTACTCACACTTATTCGACGCATTTCCAGTACTCGCCCTGACAGTTTTTCCATACTCGCACGGATTCTGCCTTTTTCCGATACTCGCTCGGATTATATCATTTTTCTGTACTCACACTTATTCGACTCTTTTCGGGTACTCGCCCGGACAGTTTTTCCGTACTCGCACGGATTCTGTCTTTTTTCGGTACTTGCCCGGATGATATCATTTTTCGATCCTCACACTTATTCGACGCTTTTTCGGTACTCGCCCCGACAGTTTTTCGATACTCACACGGATTCTGCCATTTTTCGGTACTCGCCCGCATTCTATTATTTTTCAGTACTCACACTTATTCGACGCATTTCCAGTACTCGCCCTGACAGTTTTTCCATACTCGCACGGATTCTGCCTTTTTCCGATACTCGCTCGGATTATATCATTTTTCTGTACTCACACTTATTCGACTCTTTTCGGGTACTCGCCCGGACAGTTTTTCCGTACTCGCACGGATTCTGTCTTTTTTCGGTACTTGCCCGGATGATATCATTTTTCTATCCTCACACTTATTCGACGTTTTTTCGGTACTCGCCCCGACAGTTTTTCGATACTCACACGGATTCTGCCATTTTTCGGTACTCACCCGCATTCTATTATTTTTCAGTACTCACACTTATTCGACGCATTTCCAGTACTCGCCCTGACAGTTTTTCCATACTCGCACGGATTCTGCCTTTTTACGATACTCGCTCGGATTATATCATTTTTCTGTACTCACACTTATTCGACTCTTTTCGGGTACTCGCCCGGACAGTTTTTCCGTACTCGCACGGATTCTGTCTTTTTTCGGTACTTGCCCGGATGATATCATTTTTCGATCCTCACACTTATTCGACGCTTTTTCGGTACTCGCCCCGACAGTTTTTCGATACTCACACGGATTCTGCCATTTTTCGGTACTCGCCCGCATTCTATTATTTTTCAGTACTCACACTTATTCGAGGCATTTCCAGTACTCGCCCTTACAGTTTTTCCATACTCGCACGGCTTCTGCCTTTTTCCGATACTCGCTCGGATTATATCATTTTTCTGTACTCACACTTATTCGACTCTTTTCGGGTGCTCGCCCGGACAGTTTTTCAGTACTCGCACGGATTCTGTCTTTTTTCGGTACTTGCCCGGATGATATCATTTTTCGATCCTCACACTAATTCGACGCTTTTTCGGTACTCGCGCCGACAGTTTTTCGATACTCACACGGATTCTGCCATTTTTCGGTACTCGCCCGCATTCTATTATTTTTCAGTACTCACACTTATTCGACGCATTTCCAGTACTCGCCCTGACAGTTTTTCCATACTCGCACGGATTCTGCCTTTTTCCGATACTCGCTCGGATTATATCATTTTTCTGTACTCACACTTATTCGACTCTTTTCGGGTACTCGCCCGGACAGTTTTTCCGTACTCGCACGGATTCTGTCTTTTTTCGGTACTTGCCCGGATGATATCATTTTTCGATCCTCACACTTATTCGACGCTTTTTCGGTACTCGCCCCGACAGTTTTTCGATACTCACACGGATTCTGCCATTTTTCGGTACTCGCCCGCATTCTATTATTTTTCAGTACTCACACTTATTCGACGCATTTCCAGTACTCGCCCTGACAGTTTTTCCATACTCGCACGGATTCTGCCTTTTTACGATACTCGCTCGGATTATATCATTTTTCTGTACTCACACTTATTCGACTCTTTTCGGGTACTCGCCCGGACAGTTTTTCCGTACTCGCACGGATTCTGTCTTTTTTCGGTACTTGCCCGGATGATATCATTTTTCGATCCTCACACTTATTCGACGCTTTTTCGGTACTCGCCCCGACAGTTTTTCGATACTCACACGGATTCTGCCATTTTTCGGTACTCGCCCGCATTCTATTATTTTTCAGTACTCACACTTATTCGACGCATTTCCAGTACTCGCCCTGACAGTTTTTCCATACTCGCACGGCTTCTGCCTTTTTCCGATACTCGCTCGGATTATATCATTTTTCTGTACTCACACTTATTCGACTCTTTTCGGGTGCTCGCCCGGACAGTTTTTCAGTACTCGCACGGATTCTGTCTTTTTTCGGTACTTGCCCGGATGATATCATTTTTCGATCCTCACACTAATTCGACGCTTTTTCGGTACTCGCGCCGACAGTTTTTCGATACTCACACGGATTCTGCCATTTTTCGGTACTCGCCCGCATTCTATTATTTTTCAGTACTCACACTTATTCGACGCATTTCCAGTACTCGCCCTGACAGTTTTTCCATACTCGCACGGATTCTGCCTTTTTCCGATACTCGCTCGGATTATATCATTTTTCTGTACTCACACTTATTCGACTCTTTTCGGGTACTCGCCCGGACAGTTTTTCCGTACTCGCACGGATTCTGTCTTTTTTCGGTACTTGCCCGGATGATATCATTTTTCTATCCTCACACTTATTCGACGTTTTTTCGGTACTCGCCCCGACAGTTTTTCGATACTCACACGGATTCTGCCATTTTTCGGTACTCGCCCGCATTCTATTATTTTTCAGTACTCACACTTATTCGACGCATTTCCAGTACTCGCCCTGACAGTTTTTCCATACTCGCACGGATTCTGCCTTTTTCCGATACTCGCTCGGATTATATCATTTTTCTGTACTCACACTTATTCGACTCTTTTCGGGTACTCGCCCGGACAGTTTTTCCGTACTCGCACGGATTCTGTCTTTTTTCGGTACTTGCCCGGATGATATCATTTTTCTATCCTCACACTTATTCGACGTTTTTTCGGTACTCGCCCCGACAGTTTTTCGATACTCACACGGATTCTGCCATTTTTCGGTACTCGCCCGGATTCAATGATTTTTCAGACTCACACTTATTCAACGCATTTCCAGTACTCACCCGGACAGTTTTTCCATACTCGCACGGATTCTGTCTTTTTTCGGTACTTGCCCGGATGATATCATTTTTCGATCCTCACACTTATTTGACGCTTTTTCGGTACTCGCCCCGACAGTTTTTCGATTCTCACACGGATTCTGCCATTTTTCGGTACTCGCCCGCATTCTATCATTTTTCAGTACTCACACTTATTCGACGCATTTCCAGTAGTCGCCCTGACAGTTTTTCCATACTCGCACGGATTCTGCATTTTTCCGATACTCGCTCGGATTATATCATTTTTCAGTACTCACACTTATTCGACGCATTTCCAGTACTCGCCTGGACAGTTTTTCCATACTCGCACGTATTCTGTCTTTTTTCGGTTCTTGCCCGGATGATATCATTTTTCGATCCTCACACTTATTTGACGCTTTTTCGGTACTCGCCCCGACAGTTTTTCGATTCTCACACGGATTCTGCCATTTTTCGGTACTCGCCCGCATTCTATCATTTTTCAGTACTCACACTTATTCGACGCATTTCCAGTACTCGCCCTGACAGTTTTTCCATACTCGCACGGATTCTGCATTTTTCCGATACTCGCTCGGATTATATCATTTTTCAGTACTCACACTTATTCGACGCATTTCCAGTACTCGCCTGGACAGTTTTTCCATACTCGCACGGATTCTGTCTTTTTTCGGTACTTGCCCGGATGATATCATTTTTCGATCCTCACACTTATTCGACGCTTTTTCGGTACTCGCCCCGACAGTTTTTTGATACTCACACGGATTCTGCCATTTTTCGGTACTCGCCCGCATTCTATCATTTTTCAGTACTCACACTTATTCGACGCATTTCCAGTAGTCGCCCTGACAGTTTTTCCATACTCGCACGGATTCTGCCTTTTTCCGATACTCGCTCGGATTATATCATTTTTCTGTACTCACACTTATTCGACTCTTTTCGGGTACTCGCCCGAACAGTTTTTCCATACTCGCACGGATTTTTTTTTTTTCGGTACTTGCCCGGATGATATCATTTTTCGATCCTCACACTTATTCGACGCTTTTTCCGTACTCGCCCCGACAGTTTTTCGATACTCACACGGATTCTGCCATTTTTCGGTACTCGCCCGGATTCAATGATTTTTCAGACCCACACTTATTCGACGCATTTCTGGTACTCGCCCGGACAGTTTTTCCATACTCGCACGGATTCTGTCTTTTTTCGGTACTTGCCCGGATGATATCATTTTTCGATCCTCACACTTATTCGACGCTTTTTCGGTACTCGCCCCGACAGTTTTTCGATACTCACACGGATTCTGCCATTTTTCGGTACTCGCCCGGATTCAATGATTTTTCAGACTCACACTTATTCGACGCATTTCGGGTACTCGCCCAGACAGTTTTTCCATACTCGCACGGATTCTGTCTTTTTTCGGTACTTCCCGGGATGATATCATTTTTCGATCCTCACACTTATTCGACGCTTTTTCCGTACTCGCCCTGACAGTTTTTCAATACTCACACGGATTCTGCCATTTTTCGGTACCCGCCCGGAATAAATTATTTTTCAGCACACACACTTATTCGACGCATTTTCGGTACTCGCCCAGACAGTTTTTCCATACTCGCACGGATTCTGTCTTTTTTCGGTACTTGCCCGGATGATATCATTTTTCGATCCTCACACTTATTCGACGCTTTTTCGGTACTCGCCCCGACAGTTTTTCGATACTCGCACGGATTCTGTCTTTTTTCGGTACTTGCCCGGATGATATCATTTTTCGATACTCACACTTATTCAACGCATTTCCGGTACTCGCCCGGACAGTTTTTCCATACTCGCACGGATTCTGTCTTTTTTTGGTACTTGCCCGAATGATATCATTTTTCGATCCTCACACTTATTCGACGCTTTTTCGGTACTCGCCCCGACAGTTTTTCGATTCTCACACGGATTCTGCCATTTTTCGGTACTCGCCCGGATTCTATCATTTTTCAGTACTCACACTTATTCGACGCATTTCCAGTACTCGCCCTGACAGTTTTTCCATACTCGCACGGATTCTGCATTTTTCCGATACTCGCTCGGATTATATCATTTTTCAGTACTCACACTTATTCGACGCATTTCCAGTACTCGCCTGGACAGTTTTTCCATACTCGCACGGATTCTGTCTTTTTTCGGTACTTGCCCGGATGATATCATTTTTCGATCCTCACACTTATTCGACGCTTTTTCGGTACTCGCCCCGACAGTTTTTTGATACTCACACGGATTCTGCCATTTTTCGGTACTCGCCCGCATTCTATCATTTTTCAGTACTCACACTTATTCGACGCATTTCCAGTAGTCGCCCTGACAGTTTTTCCATACTCGCACGGATTCTGCCTTTTTCCGATACTCGCTCGGATTATATCATTTTTCTGTACTCACACTTATTCGACTCTTTTCGGGTACTCGCCCGAACAGTTTTTCCATACTCGCACGGATTTTTTTTTTTTCGGTACTTGCCCGGATGATATCATTTTTCGATCCTCACACTTATTCGACGCTTTTTCCGTACTCGCCCCGACAGTTTTTCGATACTCACACGGATTCTGCCATTTTTCGGTACTCGCCCGGATTCAATGATTTTTCAGACCCACACTTATTCGACGCATTTCTGGTACTCGCCCGGACAGTTTTTCCATACTCGCACGGATTCTGTCTTTTTTCGGTACTTGCCCGGATGATATCATTTTTCGATCCTCACACTTATTCGACGCTTTTTCGGTACTCGCCCCGACAGTTTTTCGATACTCACACGGATTCTGCCATTTTTCGGTACTCGCCCGGATTCAATGATTTTTCAGACTCACACTTATTCGACGCATTTCGGGTACTCGCCCAGACAGTTTTTCCATACTCGCACGGATTCTGTCTTTTTTCGGTACTTCCCGGGATGATATCATTTTTCGATCCTCACACTTATTCGACGCTTTTTCCGTACTCGCCCTGACAGTTTTTCAATACTCACACGGATTCTGCCATTTTTCGGTACCCGCCCGGAATAAATTATTTTTCAGCACACACACTTATTCGACGCATTTTCGGTACTCGCCCAGACAGTTTTTCCATACTCGCACGGATTCTGTCTTTTTTCGGTACTTGCCCGGATGATATCATTTTTCGATCCTCACACTTATTCGACGCTTTTTCGGTACTCGCCCCGACAGTTTTTCGATACTCGCACGGATTCTGTCTTTTTTCGGTACTTGCCCGGATGATATCATTTTTCGATACTCACACTTATTCAACGCATTTCCGGTACTCGCCCGGACAGTTTTTCCATACTCGCACGGATTCTGTCTTTTTTTGGTACTTGCCCGAATGATATCATTTTTCGATCCTCACACTTATTCGACGCTTTTTCGGTACTCGCCCCGACAGTTTTTCGATTCTCACACGGATTCTGCCATTTTTCGGTACTCGCCCGGATTCTATCATTTTTCAGTACTCACACTTATTCGACGCATTTCCAGTACTCGCCCTGACAGTTTTTCCATACTCGCACGAATTCTGCATTTTTCCGATACTCGCTCGGATTATATCATTTTTCAGTACTCACACTTATTCGACGCATTTCCAGTACTCGCCTGGACAGTTTTTCCATACTCGCACGGATTCTGTCTTTTTTCGGTACTTGCCCGGATGATATCATTTTTCGATCCTCACACTTATTCGACGCTTTTTCGGTACTCGCCCCGACAGTTTTTTGATACTCACACGGATTCTGCCATTTTTCGGTACTCGCCCGCATTCTATCATTTTTCAGTACTCACACTTATTCGACGCATTTCCAGTAGTCGCCCTGACAGTTTTTCCATACTCGCACGGATTCTGCCTTTTTCCGATACTCGCTCGGATTATATCATTTTTCTGTACTCACACTTATTCGACTCTTTTCGGGTACTCGCCCGAACAGTTTTTCCATACTTGCACGGATTTTTTTTTTTTCGGTACTTGCCCGGATGATATCATTTTTCGATCCTCACACTTATTCGACGCTTTTTCCGTACTCGCCCCGACAGTTTTTCGATACTCACACGGATTCTGCCATTTTTCGGTACCCGCCCGGATTCAATGATTTTTCAGCACACACACTTATTCGACGCATTTTCGGTACTCGCCCGGACAGTTTCTCCATACTCGCACGGATTCTGTCTTTTTTCGGTACTTGCCCGGATGATATCATTTTTCGATCCTCACACTTATTCGACGCTTTTTCGGTACTCGCCCCGACAGTTTTTCGATACTCACACGGATTCTGCCATTTTTCGGTACTCGCCCGCATTCTATCATTTTTCAGTACTCACACTTATTTGACGCATTTCCAGTACTCGCCCTGACAGTTTTTCCATACTCGCACGGATTCTGCCTTTTTCCGATACTCGCTCGGATTATATCATTTTTCTGTACTCACACTTATTCGACTCTTTTCGGGTACTCGCCCGAACAGTTTTTCCATACTTGCACGGATTTTTTTTTTTTCGGTACTTGCCCGGATGATATCATTTTTCGATCCTCACACTTATTCGACGCTTTTTCCGTACTCGCCCCGACAGTTTTTCGATACTCACACGGATTCTGCCATTTTTCGGTACTCGCCCGGATTCAATGATTTTTCAGACCCACACTTATTCGACGCATTTCTGGTACTCGCCCGGACAGTTTTTCCATACTCGCACGGATTCTGTCTTTTTTCGGTACTTGCCCGGATGATATCATTTTTCGATCCTCACACTTATTCGACGCTTTTTCGGTACTCGCCCCGACAGTTTTTCGATACTCACACGGATTCTGCCATTTTTCGGTACTCGCCCGGATTCAATGATTTTTCAGACTCACACTTATTCGACGCATTTCGGGTACTCGCCCAGACAGTTTTTCCATACTCGCACGGATTCTGTCTTTTTTCGGTACTTCCCGGGATGATATCATTTTTCGATCCTCACACTTATTCGACGCTTTTTCCGTACTCGCCCTGACAGTTTTTCAATACTCACACGGATTCTGCCATTTTTCGGTACCCGCCCGGAATAAATTATTTTTCAGCACACACACTTATTCGACGCATTTTCGGTACTCGCCCAGACAGTTTTTCCATACTCGCACGGATTCTGTCTTTTTTCGGTACTTGCCCGGATGATATCATTTTTCGATCCTCACACTTATTCGACGCTTTTTCGGTACTCGCCCCGACAGTTTTTCGATACTCACACGGATTCTGTCATTTTTCGGTACTCGCCCGGATTCAATGATTTTTCAGACTCACACTTATTCGACGCATTTCGGGTACTCGCCCAGACAGTTTTTCCATACTCGCACGGATTCTGTCTTTTTTCGGTACTTCCCGGGATGATATCATTTTTCGATCCTCACACTTATTCGACGCTTTTTCCGTACTCGCCCTGACAGTTTTTCAATACTCACACGGATTCTGCCATTTTTCGGTACCCGCCCGGAATAAATTATTTTTCAGCACACACACTTATTCGACGCATTTTCGGTACTCGCCCAGACAGTTTTTCCATACTCGCACGGATTCTGTCTTTTTTCGGTACTTGCCCGGATGATATCATTTTTCGATCCTCACACTTATTCGACGCTTTTTCGGTACTCGCCCCGACAGTTTTTCGATACTCACACGGATTCTGCCATTTTTCGGTACTCGCCCGGATTCTATCATTTTTCAGTACTCACACTTATTGGACGCATTTCCAGTACTCGCCCTGACAGTTTTTCCATACTCGCCCAGACAGTTTTTCCATACTCGCACGGATTCTGTCTTTTTTCGGTACTTGCCCGGATGATATCATTTTTCGATCCTCACACTTATTCGACGCTTTTTCGGTACTCGCCCCGACAGTTTTTCGATACTCACACGGATTCTGCCATTTTTCGGTACCCGCCCGGATTCAATGATTTTTCAGCACACACACTTATTCGACGCATTTTCGGTACTCGCCTGGACAGTTTCTCCATACTCGCACGGATTCTGTCTTTTTTCGGTACTTGCCCGGATGATATCATTTTTCGATCCTCACACTTATTCGACGCTTTTTCGGTACTCGCCCCGACAGTTTTTCGATACTCAAACGGATTCTGCCATTTTTCGGTACTCGCCCGCATTCTATCATTTTTCAGTACTCACACTTATTTGACGCATTTCCAGTACTCGCCCTGACAGTTTTTCCATACTCGCACGGATTCTGCCTTTTTCCGATACTCGCTCGGATTATATCATTTTTCTGTACTCACACTTATTCGACTCTTTTCGGGTACTCGCCCGAACAGTTTTTCCATACTCGCACGGATTTTTTTTTTTTCGGTACTTGCCCGGATGATATCATTTTTCGATCCTCACACTTATTCGACGCTTTTTCCGTACTCGCCCCGACAGTTTTTCGATACTCACACGGATTCTGCCATTTTTCGGTACTCGCCCGGATTCAATGATTTTTCAGACCCACACTTATTCGACGCATTTCTGGTACTCGCCCGGACAGTTTTTCCATACTCGCACGGATTCTGTCTTTTTTCGGTACTTGCCCGGATGATATCATTTTTCGATCCTCACACTTATTCGACGCTTTTTCGGTACTCGCCCCGACAGTTTTTCGATACTCACACGGATTCTGCCATTTTTCGGTACTCGCCCGGATTCAATGATTTTTCAGACTCACACTTATTCGACGCATTTCGGGTACTCGCCCAGACAGTTTTTCCATACTCGCACGGATTCTGTCTTTTTTCGGTACTTCCCGGGATGATATCATTTTTCGATCCTCACACTTATTCGACGCTTTTTCCGTACTCGCCCTGACAGTTTTTCAATACTCACACGGATTCTGCCATTTTTCGGTACCCGCCCGGAATAAATTATTTTTCAGCACACACACTTATTCGACGCATTTTCGGTACTCGCCCAGACAGTTTTTCCATACTCGCACGGATTCTGTCTTTTTTCGGTACTTGCCCGGATGATATCATTTTTCGATCCTCACACTTATTCGACGCTTTTTCGGTACTCGCCCCGACAGTTTTTCGATACTCACACGGATTCTGCCATTTTTCGGTACTCGCCCGGATTCAATGATTTTTCAGACTCACACTTATTCGACGCATTTCGGGTACTCGCCCAGACAGTTTTTCCATACTCGCACGGATTCTGTCTTTTTTCGGTACTTCCCCGGATGATATCATTTTTCGATCCTCACACTTATTCGACGCTTTCTTGGTACTTGCCCCGACAGTTTTTTGATACTGACACGGATTCTGCCTTTTTTCGGTACTCGCCCGAATTCAATGATTTTTCAGACTCACACTTATTCAACGCACTTCCGGTACTCGCCCGGACAGTTTTTATATACTCGCACGGATTCTGTCTTTTTTCGGTACTTGCCCGGATGATATCATTTTTCGATCCTCACACTTATCCGACGCTTTTTCGGTACTCGCCCCGACAGTTTTTCGATACTCACACGGATTCTGCCATTTTTCGGTACTCGCCCGGATTCAATGATTTTTCAGACTCACACTTATTCGACGCATTTCCGGTACTCGCCCGGACAGTTTTTCCATATTCGTACGGATTCTGTCTTTTTTCGGTACTTGCCCGGATGATATCATTTTTCGATCCTCACACTTATTCGACGCTTTTTCGGTACTCGCCCTGACAGTTTTTCGATACTCACACGGATTCTGCCATTTTTCGGTAGACGCCCGGATTCAATGATTTTTCAGATTCACACTTATTCGATGCATTTCCGGTACTCGCCCGGACAGTTTTTCCATACTCGCACGGATTCTGTCTTTTTTCGGTACTTGCCCGGATCATATCATTTTTCGATCCTCACACTTATTCAACTCTTTTTCGGTACTCGCCCCGACATTTTTTCGATACTCACACGGATTCTGCCATTTTTCGGTACTCGCCCGCATTCTATCATTTTTCAGTACTCACACTTATTCGACGCATTTCCAGTACTCGCCTTGACAGTTTTTCCATACTCGCACGGATTCTGCCTTTTTCCGATACTCGCTCGGATTATATCATTTTTCTGTGCTCACACTTATTCGACGCATTTCCAGTACTCGCCCGGACAGTTTTTCCATACTCGCACGGATTCTGTCTTTTTTCGGTACTTGCCCGGATGATATCATTTTTCAATCCTCACACTTATTCGACGCTTTTTCGGTACTCGCCCCGACAGTTTTTCGATACTCACAACGATTCTGCCATTTTTTGGTACTCGCCCGTATTCTATCATTTTTCAGTACTCACACTTATTTGACGCATTTCCAGTACTCGCCCTGACAGTTTTTCCATACTCGCACGGATTCTGCCTTTTTCCGATACTCGTTCGGATTATATCATTTTTCTGTACTCACACTTATTCGACTCTTTTCGGGTACTCGCCCGGACAGTTTTTCCATACTCGCACGGATTCTGTCTTTTTTCGGTACTTGCCCGGATTATATCATTTTTCGATCCTCACACTTATTCGACGCTTTTTCGGTACTCGCCCCGACAGTTTTTCGATACTCACACGGATTCTGCCATTTTTCGGTACCCGCCCGGATTCAATGATTTTTCAGCACACACACTTATTCGACGCATTTTCGGTACTCGCCCAGACAGTTTTTCCATACTCGCACGGATTCTGTCTTTTTTCGGTACTTGCCAGGATGATATCATTTTTCGATCCTCACACTTATTCGACGCTTTTTCGGTACTCGCCCCGACAGTTTTTCGATACTCACAACGATTCTGCCATTTTTTGGTACTCGCCCGCATTCTATCATTTTTCAGTACTCACACTTATTTGACGCATTTCCGGTACTCGCCCTGACAGTTTTTCCATACTCGCACGGATTCTGCCTTTTTCCGATACTCGCTCGGATTATATAATTTTTCTGTACTCACACTTATTCGACTCTTTTCGGGTACTCGCCCGGACAGTTTTTCCATACTCGCACGGATTCTGTCTTTTTTCGGTACTTGCCCGGATTATATCATTTTTCGATCCTCACACTTATTCGACGCTTTTTCGGTACTCGCTCCGACAGTTTTTCGATACTCACACGGATTCTGCCATTTTTCGGTACTCGCCCGGATTCAATGATTTTTCAGACTCACACTTATTCAACGCTTTTCCGGTACTCGCCCGGACAGTTTTTCCATACTCGCACGGATTCTGTCTTTTTTCGGTACTTGCCAGGATGATATCATTTTTCGATCCTCACACTTATTCGACGCTTTTTCGGTACTCGCCCCGATAGTTTTTCGATACTCACACGGATTCTGCCATTTTTCGGTACCCGCCCGAATTCAATGATTTTTCAGCACTCACACTTATTCGACGCATTTTCGGTACTCGCCCGGATAGTTTTTCCATACTCGCACGGATTCTGTCTTTTTTCGGTACTTGCCAGGATGATATCATTTTTCGATCCTCACACTTATTATACGCTTTTTCCGTACTCGCCCTGACAGTTTTTCGATACTCACACGGATTCTGCCATTTTTCGTTACCCGCCCGGATTCAATGATTTTTCAGCACTCACACTTATTTGACCCATTTTCGGTACTCGCCCGGACATATTTTCCATACTCGTACGGATTCTGTCTTTTTTCGGTACTTGCCCGGATGATATTATTTTTCGATCCTCACACTTATTCGACGCTTTTTCGGTACTCGCCCCGACAGTTTTTCGATACTCACACGGATTCTGCCATTTTTCGGTACTCGCCCGCATTCTATCATTTTTTAGTACTCACACTTATTTGACGCATTTCCAGTACTCGCCCTGACAGTTTTTCCATACTCGCACGGATTCTGTCTTTTTTCAGTATTTGCCAGGATGATATCATTTTTCGATCCTCACACTTATTCGACGCTTTTTCCGTACTCGCCCTGACAGTTTTTCGATACTCACACGGATTCTGCCAATTTTCGGTACTCGCCCGGATTCAATGATTTTTCAGACTCACACTTATTCGACGCATTTCTGGTACTCGCCCAGACATTTTTTCCATACTCGCACGGATTCTGTCTTTTTTCGGTACTTGCCCGGATGATATTATTTTTCGATCCTCACTCTTATTCGACGCTTTTTCGGTACTCGCCCCGACAGTTTTTCGATACTCACACTGATTCTGCCATTTTTCGGTACTCGCCCGGATTCAATGATTGTTCAGACTCGCACTTATTCGACGCATTTCCGGTACTCGCCCGGACAGTTTTTCCAAACTCGCATGGATTCTGTCTTTTTTCCGTACTTGCCAGGATGATACCATTTTTCGATCCTCACACTTATTCGACGCTTTTTCGATACTCGCCCCGACAGTTTTTCGATACTCACACGGATTCTGCCATTTTTCGGTACCCGCCCGGATTCAATGATTTTTCAGCACTCACACTTATTTGACCCATTTTCGGTACTCGCCCGGACATATTTTCCATACTCGTACGGATTCTGTCTTTTTTCGGTACTTGCCCGGATGATATTATTTTTCGATCCTCACACTTATTCGACGCTTTTTCGGTACTCGCCCCGACAGTTTTTCGACACTCACACGGATTCTGCCATTTTTCGGTACTCGCCCGCATTCTATCATTTTTCAATACTCACACTTATTCGACGCATTTCGGGTACTCGCCCAGACAGTTTTTCCATACTCGCACGGATTCTGTCTTTTTTCGGTACTTCCCCGGATGATATCATTTTTCGATCCTCACACTTATTCGACGCTTTTTCCGTACTCGCCCTGACAGTTTTTCGATACTCACACGGATTCTGCCATTTTTCGGTACCCGCACGGAATAAATTATTTTTCAGCACTCACACTTATTCGACCCATTTTCGGTACTCGCCCGGACATATTTTCCATACTCGTACGGATTCAATGATTTTTCGGCACTCACACTTATTTGACCCATTTTCGGTACTCGCCCGGACATATTTTCCATACTCGTACGGATTCTGTCTTTTTTCGGTACTTGCCCGGATGATATTATTTTTCGATCCTCACACTTATTCGACGCTTTTTCGGTACTCGCCCCGACAGTTTTTCGACACTCACACGGATTCTGCCATTTTTCGGTACTCGCCCGCATTCTATCATTTTTCAGTACTCACCCTTATTCGGCGCATTTCCAGTACTCGCCCTGACAGTTTTTCCATACTCGCACGGATTCTGCCTTTTTCCGATACTCGCTCGGATTATATCATTTTTCAGAACTCACACTTATTCGACGCATTTCCAGTACTCGCCTGGACAGTTTTTCCATACTCGCACGGATTCTGTCTTTTTTCGGTACTTGCTCGGATGATATCATTTTTCGATCCTCACACTTATTCGACGCTTTTTCGGTACTCGCCCGGACAGTTTTTCGATTCTCACACGGATTCTGCCATTTTTCGGTACTCACCCGCATTCTATCATTTTTCAGTACTCACACTTATTCGACGCATTTCCAATAGTCGCCCTGACAGTTTTTCCATACTCGCAGGAATTCTGCCTTTTTCCGATACTCGCTCGGATTATATCATTTTTATGTACTCACACTTATTCGACTCTTTTCGGGTACTCTCCCGGACAGTTTTTCCATACTCGCACGGATTCTGTCTTTTTTCGGTACTTGCCCGGATGATATCATTTTTCTATCCTCACACTTATTCGACGTTTTTTCGGTACTCGCCCCGACAGTTTTTCGATACTCACACGGATTCTGCCATTTTTCGGTACTCGCCCGCATTCTATTATTTTTCAGTACTCACACTTATTCGACGCATTTCCGGTACTCGCCCGGACAGTTTTTCCATACTCGCATGGATTCTGCCTTTTTTCCGTACTTGCCAGGATGATATCATTTTTCGATCGTCACACTTATTCGACGCTTTTTCGGTACTCGCCCCGACAGTTTTTCGATACTCACACGGATTCTGCCATTTTTCGGTACTCGCCCGCATTCTATCATTTTTCAGTACTCACACTTATTGGACGCATTTCCAGTACTCGCCCTGACAGTTTTTCCAAACTCGCACGGATTCTGCCTTTTTCCGATACTCGCTCGGATTATATCATTTTTTTGTACTCACACTTATTCGACTCTTTTCGGTACTCGCCCGGACAGTTTTTCCATACTCGCACGGATTCTGTCTTTTTTCGGTACTTGCCCGGATGATATCATTTTTCGATCCTCACACTTATTCGACGCTTTTTCGGTACTCGCCCCGACAGTTTTTCGATACTCACACGGATTCTGCCATTTTTCGGTACCCGCCCGGATTCAATGATTTTTCAGCACTCACACTTATTCGACCCATTTTCGGTATTCGCCCGGACAGTTTTTCCATACTCGCACGGATTCTGTCTTTTTTCAGTACTTGCCAGGATGATATCATTTTTCGATCCTCACACTTATTCGACGCTTTTTCCGTACTCGCCCTGACAGTTTTTCGATACTCACACGGATTCTGCCATTTTTCGGTACTCGCCCGGATTCAATGATTTTTCAGACTCACACTTATTCGACGCATTTCTGGTACTCGCCCGGACAGTTTTTCCATACTCGCACGGATTCTGTCTTTTTTCGGTACTTGCCCGGATGATATTATTTTTCGATCCTCACTCTTATTCGACGCTTTTTCGGTACTCGCCCCGACAGTTTTTCGATACTCACACTGATTCTGCCATTTTTCGGTACTCGCCCGGATTCAATGATTGTTCAGACTCGCACTTATTCGACGCATTTCCGGTACTCGCCCGGACAGTGTTTCCAAACTCGCATGGATTCTGTCTTTTTTCCGTACTTGCCAGGATGATACCATTTTTCGATCCTCACACTTATTCGACTCTTTTTCGGTACTCGCCCCGACAGTTTTTCGATACTCACACGGATTCTGCCATTTTTCGGTACTCGCCCGGATTCAATGATTATTCAGACTCGCACTTATTCGACGCATTTCCGGTACTCGCCCGGACAGTTTTTCCAAACTCGCATCGATTCTGTCTTTTTTCGGTACTTGCCCGGATGATATTATTTTTCGATCCTCACACTTATTCGACGCTTTTTCGGTACTCGCCCCGACAGTTTTTCGACACTCACACGGATTCTGCCATTTTTCGGTACTCGCCCGCATTCTATCATTTTTCAGTACTCACACTTATTCGACGCATTTCCAGTACTCGCCCTGACAGTTTTTCCATACTCGCACGGATTCTGCCTTTTTCCGATACTCGCTCGGATTATATCATTTTTCTGTGCTCACACTTATTCGACGCATTTCCAGTACTCGCCCGGACAGTTTTTCCATACTCGCACGGATTCTGTCTTTTTTCGGTACTTGCCAGGATGATATCATTTTTCGATCCTCACACTTATTCGACGCTTTTTCGGTACTCGCCCCGATAGTTTTTCGATACTCACGCGGATTCTGCCATTTTTCGGTACCCGCCCGGATTCAATGAGTTTTCAGCACTCACACTTATTCGACGCATTTTCGGTACTCGCCCGGATAGTTTTTCCATACTCGCACGGATTCTGACTTTTTTCGATACTTGCCAGGATGATATCATTTTTCGATCCTCACACTTATTATACGCTTTTTCCGTACTCGCCCTGACAGTTTTTCGATACTCACACGGATTCTGCCATTTTTCGTTACCCGCCCGGATTCAATGATTTTTCAGCACTCACACTTATTTGACCCATTTTCGGTACTCGCCCGGACATATTTTCCATACTCGTACGGATTCTGTCTTTTTTCGGTACTTGCCCGGATGATATTATTTTTCGATCCTCACACTTATTCGACGCTGTTTCGGTACTCGCCCTGACAGTTTTTCGACACTCACACGGATTCTGCCATTTTTCGGTACTCGCCCGCATTCTATCATTTTTCAGTACTCACACTTATTCGGCGCATTTCCAGTACTCGCCCTGACAGTTTTTCCATACTCGCACGGATTCTGCCTTTTTCCGATACTCGCTCGGATTATATCATTTTTCTGTACTCACACTTATTCGACTCTTTTCGGGTACTCGCCCGAACAGTTTTTCCATACTCGCACGGATTTCTTTTTTTTCGGTACTTGCCCGGATGATATCATTTTTCGATCCTCACACTTATTCGACGCTTGTTCCGTACTCGCCCCGACAGTTTTTCGATACGCACACGGATTCTGCCATTTTTCGGTACTCGCCCGGATTCAATGATTTTTCAGACTCACACTTATTCGACGCATTTCTGGTACTCGCCCGGACAGTTTTTCCATACTCGCACGGATTCTGTCTTTTTTCGGTACTTGCCCGGATGATATCATTTTTCGATCTTCACACTTATACGACGCTTTTTCGGTACTCGCCCAGACAGTTTTTCCATACTCGCACGGATTCTGTCTTTTTTCGGTACTTGCCCGGATGATATCATTTTTCGATCCTCACACTTATTCGACGCTTTTTTGGTACATGCCCCGACAGTTTTTCGATACTCACACGGATTCTGCCATTTTTCGGTACCCGCCCGGATTCAATGATTTTTCAGCACTCACACTTATTCGACGCATTTTCGGTACTCGCCCGGACAGTTTTTCCATACTCGCACGGATTCTGTCTTTTTTCCGTACTTGCCAGGATGATATCATTTTTCGATCCTCACACTTATTCGACGCTTTTTCGGTACCCGCCCCGACAGTTTTTCGACACTCACACGGATTCTTGCATTTTTCGGTACTCGCCCGGATTCAATGATTTTTCAGACTCACACTTATTCGACGCATTTCTGCTACTCGCCCGGACAGTTTTTCCATACTCGCACGGATTCTGTCTTTTTTCGGTACTTGCCAGGATGATATTATTTTTCGATCCTCACACTTATTCGACGCTTTTTCGGTACTCGCCCCGACAGTTTTTCGACACTCACACGGATTCTGCCATTTTTCGGTACTCGCCCGCATTCTATCATTTTTGCAGTACTCACACTTATTGGACGCATTTCCAGTACTCGCCCTGACAGTTTTTCCATACTCGCACAGATTCTGCCTTTTTCCGATACTCGCTCGGATTATATAATTTTTCTGTACTCACACTTATTTGACTCTTTTCGGGTACTCGCCCGGACAGTTTTTCCATACTCGCACGGATTCTGTCTTTTTTCGGTACTTGCCCGGATTATATCATTTTTCGATCCACACACTTATTCGACGCTTTTTCGGTACTCGCTCCGACAGTTTTTCGATACTCACACGGATTCTGCCATTTTTCGGTACTCGCCCGCATTCTATCATTTTTCAATACTCACACTTATTCGACGCATTTCTGGTACTCGCCCGGATAGTTTTTCCATACTCGCACGGATTCTGTCTTTTTTCGGTACTTGCCCGGATGATATTATTTTTCGATCCTCACACTTATTCGACGCTTTTTCGGTACTCGCCCCGACAGTTTTTCGACACTCACACGGATTCTGCCATTTTTCGGTACTCGCCCGCATTTTATCATTTTTCAGTACTCACACTTATTCGACGCATTTCTAGTACTCGCCCTGACAGTTTTTCCATACTCGCACGGATTCTGCCTTTTTCCGATACTCGCTCGGATTATATAATTTTTCTGTACTCACACTTATTCGACTCTTTTCGGGTACTCGCCCGGACAGTTTTTCCATACTCGCACGGATTCTGTCTTTTTTCGGTACTTGCCCGGATTATATCATTTTTCGATCCTCACACTTATTCGACGCTTTTTCGGTACTCGCTCCTACAGTTTTTCGATACTCACACGGATTCTGCCATTTTTCGGTACTCGCCCGGATTCAATGATTTTTCAGACTCACACTTATTCAACGCATTTCCGGTACTCGCCCGGACAGTTTTTCCATACTCGCACGGATTCTGTCTTTTTTCGGTACTTGCCAGGATGATATCATTTTTCGATCCTCACACTTATTCGACGCTTTTTCGGTACTCGCCCCGACAGTTTTTCGATACTCACACGGATTCTGCCATTTTTCGGTACTCGCCCGCATTCTATCATTTTTCAGTACTCACAGTTATTTGACGCATTTCCAGTACTCGGCCTGACAGTTTTTCCATACTCGCACGGATTCTGCCTTTTTCCGATACTCGCTCGGATTATATCATTTTTCTGTACTCACACTTATTCGACCCTTTTCGGGTACTCGCCCGGACAGTTTTTCCATACTTGCACGGATTCTGTCTTTTTTCGGTACTTGCCCGGATGATATCATTTTTCGATCTTCACACTTATTCGACGCTTTTTCGGTACTCGCCCCGACAGTTTTTCGATACTCACACGGATTCTGCCATTTTTCGGTACCCGCCCGGATTCAATGATTTTTCAGCACTCACACTTATTCGACGCATTTTCGGTACTCGCCCGGACAGTTTTTCCATACTCGCACGGATTCTGTCTTTTTTCCGTACTTGCCAGGATGATATCATTTTTCGATCCTCACACTTATTCGACGCTTTTTCGGTACCCGCCCCGACAGTTTTTCGACACTCACACGGATTCTTGCATTTTTCGGTACTCGCCCGGATTCAATGATTTTTCAGACTCACACTTATTCGACGCATTTCTGCTACTCGCCCGGACAGTTTTTCCATACTCGCACGGATTCTGTCTTTTTTCGGTACTTGCCAGGATGATATTATTTTTCGATCCTCACACTTATTCGACGCTTTTTCGGTACTCGCCCCGACAGTTTTTCGACACTCACACGGATTCTGCCATTTTTCGGTACTCGCCCGCATTCTATCATTTTTGCAGTACTCACACTTATTGGACGCATTTCCAGTACTCGCCCTGACAGTTTTTCCATACTCGCACAGATTCTGCCTTTTTCCGATACTCGCTCGGATTATATAATTTTTCTGTACTCACACTTATTTGACTCTTTTCGGGTACTCGCCCGGACAGTTTTTCCATACTCGCACGGATTCTGTCTTTTTTCGGTACTTGCCCGGATTATATCATTTTTCGATCCACACACTTATTCGACGCTTTTTCGGTACTCGCTCCGACAGTTTTTCGATACTCACACGGATTCTGCCATTTTTCGGTACTCGCCCGCATTCTATCATTTTTCAATACTCACACTTATTCGACGCATTTCTGGTACTCGCCCGGATAGTTTTTCCATACTCGCACGGATTCTGTCTTTTTTCGGTACTTGCCCGGATGATATTATTTTTCGATCCTCACACTTATTCGACGCTTTTTCGGTACTCGCCCCGACAGTTTTTCGACACTCACACGGATTCTGCCATTTTTCGGTACTCGCCCGCATTTTATCATTTTTCAGTACTCACACTTATTCGACGCATTTCTAGTACTCGCCCTGACAGTTTTTCCATACTCGCACGGATTCTGCCTTTTTCCGATACTCGCTCGGATTATATAATTTTTCTGTACTCACACTTATTCGACTCTTTTCGGGTACTCGCCCGGACAGTTTTTCCATACTCGCACGGATTCTGTCTTTTTTCGGTACTTGCCCGGATTATATCATTTTTCGATCCTCACACTTATTCGACGCTTTTTCGGTACTCGCTCCTACAGTTTTTCGATACTCACACGGATTCTGCCATTTTTCGGTACTCGCCCGGATTCAATGATTTTTCAGACTCACACTTATTCAACGCATTTCCGGTACTCGCCCGGACAGTTTTTCCATACTCGCACGGATTCTGTCTTTTTTCGGTACTTGCCAGGATGATATCATTTTTCGATCCTCACACTTATTCGACGCTTTTTCGGTACTCGCCCCGACAGTTTTTCGATACTCACACGGATTCTGCCATTTTTCGGTACTCGCCCGCATTCTATCATTTTTCAGTACTCACAGTTATTTGACGCATTTCCAGTACTCGGCCTGACAGTTTTTCCATACTCGCACGGATTCTGCCTTTTTCCGATACTCGCTCGGATTATATCATTTTTCTGTACTCACACTTATTCGACCCTTTTCGGGTACTCGCCCGGACAGTTTTTCCATACTTGCACGGATTCTGTCTTTTTTCGGTACTTGCCCGGATGATATCATTTTTCGATCTTCACACTTATTCGACGCTTTTTCGGTACTCGCCCCGACAGTTTTTCGATACTCACACGGATTCTGCCATTTTTCGGTACCCGCCCGGATTCAATGATTTTTCAGCACTCACACTTATTCGACCCATTTTCGGTATTCGCCCGGACAGTTTTTCCATACTCGCACGGATTCTGTCTTTTTTCGGTACTTGCCAGGATGATATCATTTTTCGATCCTCACACTTATTCGACGCTTTTTCCGTACTCGCCCTGACAGTTTTTCGATACTCACACGGATTCTGCCATTTTTCGGTACTAGCCCTGATTCAATGATTTTTCAGACTCACACTTATTCGACGCATTTCTGGTACTCGCCCGGACAGTTTTTCCATACTCGCACGGATTCTGTCTTTTTTCGGTACTTGCCCGGATGATATTATTTTTCGATCCTCACACTTATTCGACGCTTTTTCGGTACTCGCCCCGACAGTTTTTCGATACTCACACGGATTCTGCCATTTTTCGGTACTCGCCCGCATTATATCATTTTTCAGTACTCACACTTATTGGACGCATTTCCAGTACTCGCCCTGACAGTTTTTCCATACTCGCACGGATTCTGCCTTTTTCCGATACTCGCTCGGATTATATCATTTTTCTGTACTCACACTTATTCGACTCTTTTCGGGTACTCGCCCGGACAGTTTTTCCATACTCGCACGGATTCTGTCTTTTTTCGGTACTTGCCCGGATGATATCATTTTTCGATCCTCACACTTATTCGACGCTTTTTCGGTACTCGCCCCGACAGTTTTTCGATACTCACACGGATTCTGCCATTTTTCGGTACCCGCCCGGATTCAATGATTTTTCAGCACTCACACTTATTCGACCCATTTTCGGTATTCGCCCGGACAGTTTTTCCATACTCGCACGGATTCTGTCTTTTTTCAGTACTTGCCAGGATGATATCATTTTTCGATCCTCACACTTATTCGACGCTTTTTCCGTACTCGCCCTGACAGTTTTTCGATACTCACACGGATTCTGCCATTTTTCGGTACTCGCCCGGATTCAATGATTTTTCAGACTCACACTTATTCGACGCATTTCTGGTACTCGCCCGGACAGTTTTTCCATACTCGCACGGATTCTGTCTTTTTTCGGTACTTGCCCGGATGATATTATTTTTCGATCCTCACAATTATTCGAAGCTTTTTCGGTACTCGCCCCGACAGTTTTTCGATACTCACACTGATTCTGCCATTTTTCGGTACTCGCCCGGATTCAATGATTGTTCAGACTCGCACTTATTCGACGCATTTCCGGTACTCGCCCGGACAGTTTTTCCAAACTCGCATGGATTCTGTCTTTTTTCCGTACTTGCCAGGATGATACCATTTTTCGATCCTCACACTTATTCGACTCTTTTTCGGTACTCCCCCCGACAGTTTTTCGATACTCACACGGATTCTGCCATTTTTCGGTACTCGCCCGGATTCAATGATTATTCAGACTCGCACTTATTCGACGCATTTCCGGTACTCGCCTGGACAGTTTTTCCGTACTCGCACGGATTCTGTCTTTTTTCGGTACTTGCCCGGATGATATTATTTTTCGATCCTCACACTTATTCGACGCTTTTTCGGTACTCGCCCCGACAGTTTTTCGACACTCACACGGATTCTGCCATTTTTCGGTACTCGCCCGCATTCTATCATTTTTCAGTACTCACACTTATTCGACGCATTTCCAGTACTCGCCCTGACAGTTTTTCCATACTCGCACGGATTCTGCCTTTTTCCGATACTCGCTCGGATTATATCATTTTTCTGTGATCACACTTATTCGACGCATTTCCAGTACTCGCCCGGACAGTTTTTCCATACTCGCACGGATTCTGTCTTTTTTCGGTACTTGCCAGGATGATATCATTTTTCGATCCTCACACTTATTCGACGCTTTTTCGGTACTCGCCCCGATAGTTTTTCGATACTCACACGGATTCTGCCATTTTTCGGTACCCGCCCGGATTCAATGATTTTTCAGCACTCACACTTATTCGACGCATTTTCGGTACTCGCCCGGATAGTTTTTCCATACTCGCACGGATTCTGACTTTTTTCGGTACTTGCCAGGATGATATCATTTTTCGATCCTCACACTTATTATACGCTTTTTCCGTACTCGCCCTGACAGTTTTTCGATACTCACACGGATTCTGCCATTTTTCGTTACCCGCCCGGATTCAATGATTTTTCAGCACTCACACTTATTTGACCCATTTTCGGTACTCGCCCGGACATATTTTCCATACTCGTACGGATTCTGTCTTTTTTCGGTACTTGCCCGGATGATATTATTTTTCGATCCTCACACTTATTCGACGCTGTTTCGGTACTCGCCCCGACAGTTTTTCGACACTCACACGGATTCTGCCATTTTTCGGTACTCGCCCGCATTCTATCATTTTTCAGTACTCACACTTATTCGGCGCATTTCCAGTACTCGCCCTGACAGTTTTTCCATACTCGCACGGATTCTGCCTTTTTCCGATACTCGCTCGGATTATATCATTTTTCTGTACTCACACTTATTCGACTCTTTTCGGGTACTCGCCCGAACAGTTTTTCCATACTCGCACGGATTTCTTTTTTTTCGGTACTTGCCCGGATGATATCATTTTTCGATCCTCACACTTATTCGACGCTTTTTCCGTACTCGCCCCGATAGTTTTTCGATACTCACACGTATTCTGCCATTTTTCGGTACTCGCCCGGATTCAATGATTTTTCAGACTCACACTTATTCGACGCATTTCTGGTACTCGCCCGGACAGTTTTTCCATACTCGCACGGATTCTGTCTTTTGTCGGTACTTGCCCGGATGATATCATTTTTCGATCCTCACACTTATTCGACGCTTTTTTGGTACATGCCCCGACAGTTTTTCGATACTCACACGGATTCTTCCATTTTTCGGTACCCGCCCGGATTCAATGATTTTTCAGCACTCACACTTATTCGACGCATTTCCGGTACTCGCCCGGACAGTTTTTCCATACTCGCACGGATTCTGTCTTTTTTCCGTACTTGCCAGGATGATATCATTTTTCGATCCTCACACTTATTCGACGCTTTTTCGGTACTCGCCCCGACAGTTTTTCGACACTCACACGGATTCTTCCATTTTTCGGTACTCGCCCGGATTCAATGATTTTTCAGACTCACACTTATTCGACGCATTTCTGCTACTCGCCCGGACAGTTTTTCCATACTCGCACGGATTCTGTCTTTTTTCGGTACTTGCCAGGATGATATTATTTTTCGATCCTCACACTTATTCGACGCTTTTTCGGTACTCGCCCCGACAGTTTTTCGACACTCACACGGATTCTGCCATTTTTCGGTACTCGCCCGCATTCTATCATTTTTGCAGTACTCACACTTATTGGACGCATTTCCAGTACTCGCCCTGACAGTTTTTCCATACTCGCACAGATTCTGCCTTTTTCCGATACTCGCTCGGATTATATAATTTTTCTGTACTCACACTTATTCGACTCTTTTCGGGTACTCGCCCGGACAGTTTTTCCATACTCGCACGGATTCTGTCTTTTTTCGGTACTTGCCCGGATTATATCATTTTTCGATCCACACACTTATTCGACGCTTTTTCGGTACTCGCTCCGACAGTTTTTCGATACTCACACGGATTCTGCCATTTTTCGGTACTCGCCCGCATTCTATCATTTTTGCAGTACTCACACTTATTGGACGCATTTCCAGTACTCGCCCTGACAGTTTTTCCATACTCGCACAGATTCTGCCTTTTTCCGATACTCGCTCGGATTATATAATTTTTCTGTACTCACACTTATTCGACGCATTTCCGGTACTCGCCCGGACAGTTTTTCCAAACTCGCATGGATTCTGTCTTTTTTCCGTACTTGCCAGGATGATACCATTTTTCGATCCTCACACTTATTCGACTCTTTTTCGGTACTCGCCCCGACAGTTTTTCGATACTCACACGGATTCTGCCATTTTTCGGTACTCGCCCGGATTCAATGATTATTCAGACTCGCACTTATTCGACGCATTTCCGGTACTCGCCCGGACAGTTTTTCAAAACTCGCATCGATTCTGTCTTTTTTCGGTACTTGCCCGGATGATATTATTTTTCGATCCTCACACTTATTCGACGCTTTTTCGGTACTCGCCCCGACAGTTTTTCGATACTCACACGGATTCTGCCATTTTTCGGTACTCGCCCGGATTCAATGATTTTTCAGACTCACACTTATTCAACGCATTTCCGGTACTCGCCCGGACAGTTTTTCCATACTCGCACGGATTCTGTCTTTTTTCGGTACTTGCCAGGATGATATCATTTTTCGATCCTCACACTTATTCGACGCTTTTTCGGTACTCGCCCCGACAGTTTTTCGATACTCACACGGATTCTGCCATTTTTCGGTACTCGCCCGCATTCTATCATTTTTCAGTACTCACACTTATTCGACGCATTTCCAGTACTCGGCCTGACAGTTTTTCCATACTCGCACGGATTCTGCCTTTTTCCGATACTCGCTCGGATTATATCATTTTTCTGTACTCACACTTATTCGACCCTTTTCGGGTACTCGCCCGGACAGTTTTTCCATACTCGCACGGATTCTGTCTTTTTTCGGTACTTGCCCGGATGATATCATTTTTCGATCTTCACACTTATACGACGCTTTTTCGGTACTCGCCCCGACAGTTTTTCGATACTCACACGGAATCTGCCATTTTTCGGTACCCGCCCGGATTCAATGATTTTTCAGCACTCACACTTATTCGACCCATTTTCGGTATTCGCCCGGACAGTTTTTCCATACTCGCACGGATTCTATCTTTTTTCGGTACTTGCCAGGATGATATCATTTTTCGATCCTCACACTTATTCGACGCTTTTTCCGTACTCGCCCTGACAGTTTTTCGATACTCACACGGATTCTGCCATTTTTCGGTACTCGCCCGGATTCAATGATTTTTCAGACTCACACTTATTCGACGCATTTCTGGTACTCGCCCGGACAGTTTTTCCATACTCGCACGGATTCTGTATTTTTTCGGTACTTGCCCGGATGATATCATTTTTTGATCCTCACACTTATTCGACGCTTTTTCGGTACTCGCCCCGACAGTTTTTCGATACTCACACGGATTCTGCCATTTTTCGGTACTCGCCCGCATTATATCATTTTTCAGTACTCACACTTATTGGACGCATTTCCAGTACTCGCCCTGACAGTTTTTCCATACTCGCACGGATTCTGCCTTTTTCCGATACTCGCTCGGATTATATCATTTTTCTGTACTCACACTTATTCGACTCTTTTCGGGTACTCGCCCGGACAGTTTTTCCATACTCGCACGGATTCTGTCTTTTTTCGGTACTTGCCCGGATGATATCATTTTTCGATCCTCACACTTATTCGACGCTTTTTCGGTACTCGCCCCGACAGTTTTTCGATACTCACACGGATTCTGCCATTTTTCGGTACCCGCCCGGATTCAATGATTTTTCAGCACTCACACTTATTCGACCCATTTTCGGTATTCGCCCGGACAGTTTTCCATACTCGCACGGATTCTGTCTTTTTTCAGTACTTGCCAGGATGATATCATTTTTCGATCCTCACACTTATTCGACGCTTTTTCCGTACTCGCCCTGACAGTTTTTCGATACTCACACGGATTCTGCCATTTTTCGGTACTCGCCCGGATTCAATGATTTTTCAGACTCACACTTATTCGACGCATTTCTGGTACTCGCCCGGACAGTTTTTCCATACTCGCACGGATTCTGTCTTTTTTCGGTACTTGCCCGGATGATATTATTTTTCGATCCTCACTCTTATTCGAAGCTTTTTCGGTACTCGCCCCGACAGTTTTTCGATACTCACACTGATTCTGCCATTTTTCGGTACTCGCCCGGATTCAATGATTGTTCAGACTCGTACTTATTCGACGCATTTCCGGTACTCGCCCGGACAGTTTTTCCAAACTCGCATGGATTCTGTCTTTTTTCCGTACTTGCCAGGATGATACCATTTTTCGATCCTCACACTTATTCGACTCTTTTTCGGTACTCGCCCCGACAGTTTTTCGATACTCACACGGATTCTGCCATTTTTCGGTACTCGCCCGGATTCAATGATTATTCAGACTCGCACTTATTCGACGCATTTCCGGTACTCGCCCGGACAGTTTTTCCAAACTCGCATCGATTCTGTCTTTTTTCGGTACTTGCCCGGATGATATTATTTTTCGATCCTCACACTTATTCGACGCTTTTTCGGTACTCGCCCCGACAGTTTTTCGACACTCACACGGATTCTGCCATTTTTCGGTACTCGCCCGCATTCTATCATTTTTCAGTACTCACACTTATTCGACGCATTTCCAGTACTCGCCCTGACAGTTTTTCCATACTCGCACGGATTCTGCCTTTTTCCGATACTCGCTCGGATTATATCATTTTTCTGTGCTCACACTTATTCGACGCATTTCCAGTACTCGCCCGGACAGTTTTTCCATACTCGCACGGATTCTGTCTTTTTTCGGTACTTGCCAGGATGATATCATTTTTCGATCCTCACACTTATTCGACGCTTTTTCGGTACTCGCCCCGATAGTTTTTCGATACTCACACGGATTCTGCCATTTTTCGGTACCCGCCCGGATTCAATGATTTTTCAGCACTCACACTTATTCGACGCATTTTCGGTACTCGCCCGGATAGTTTTTCCATACTCGCACGGATTCTGACTTTTTTCGGTACTTGCCAGGATGATATCATTTTTCGATCCTCACACTTATTATACGCTTTTTCCGTACTCGCCCTGACAGTTTTTCGATACTCACACGGATTCTGCCATTTTTCGTTACCCGCCCGGATTCAATGATTTTTCAGCACTCACACTTATTTGACCCATTTTCGGTACTCGCCCGGACATATTTTCCATACTCGTACGGATTCTGTCTTTTTTCGGTACTTGCCCGGATGATATTATTTTTCGATCCTCACACTTATTCGACGCTTTTTCGGTACTCGCCCCGACAGTTTTTCGACACTCACACGGATTCTGCCATTTTTCGGTACTCGCCCGCATTCTATCATTTTTCAGTACTCACACTTATTCGGCGCATTTCCAGTACTCGCCCTGACAGTTTTTCCATACTCGCACGGATTCTGCCTTTTTCCGATACTCGCTCGGATTATATCATTTTTCTGTACTCACACTTATTCGACTCTTTTCGGGTACTCGCCCGGACAGTTTTTCCATACTCGCACGGATTCTGTCTTTTTTCGGTACTTGCCCGGATGATATCATTTTTCGATCCTCACACTTATTCGACGCTTTTTCGGTACTCGCCCCGACAGTTTTTCGATACTCACACGGATTCTGCCATTTTTCGGTACCCGCCCGGATTCAATGATTTTTCAGCACTCACACTTATTCGACC
Source organism: Vitis vinifera (assembly GCF_030704535.1). Lineage (NCBI taxonomy): Eukaryota > Viridiplantae > Streptophyta > Magnoliopsida > Vitales > Vitaceae > Vitis > Vitis vinifera. Next base: position 16,399,567 of record NC_081823.1, on the reverse strand, counting down.
CATTTTCGGTATTCGCCCGGACAGTTTTTCCATACTCGCACGGATTCTGTCTTTTTTCAGTACTTGCCAGGATGATATCATTTTTCGATCCTCACACTTATTCGACGCTTTTTCCGTACTCGCCCTGACAGTTTTTCGATACTCACACGGATTCTGCCATTTTTCGGTACTCGCCCGGATTCAATGATTTTTCAGACTCACACTTATTCGACGCATTTCTGGTACTCGCCCGGACAGTTTTTCCATACTCGCACGGATTCTGTCTTTTTTCGGTACTTGCCCGGATGATATCATTTTTCGATCCTCACACTTATTCGACGCTTTTTCGGTACTCGCCCCGACAGTTTTTCGATACTCACACGCATTCTGCCATTTTTCGGTACTCGCCCGCATTCTATCATTTTTCAGTACTCACACTTATTGGACGCATTTCCAGTACTCGCCCTGACAGTTTTTCCATACTCGCACGGATTCTGCCTTTTTCCGATACTCGCTCGGATTATATCATTTTTCTGTACTCACACTTATTCGACTCTTTTCGGGTACTCGCCCGGACAGTTTTTCCATACTCGCACGGATTCTGTCTTTTTTCGGTACTTGCCCGGATGATATCATTTTTCGATCCTCACACTTATTCGACGCTTTTTCGGTACTCGCCCCGACAGTTTTTCGATACTCACACGGATTCTGCCATTTTTCGGTACCCGCCCGGATTCAATGATTTTTCAGCACTCACACTTATTCGACCCATTTTCGGTATTCGCCCGGACAGTTTTTCCATACTCGCACGGATTCTGTCTTTTTTCAGTACTTGCCAGGATGATATCATTTTTCGATCCTCACACTTATTCGACGCTTTTTCCGTACTCGCCCTGACAGTTTTTCGATACTCACACGGATTCTGCCATTTTTCGGTACTCGCCCGGATTCAATGATTTTTCAGACTCACACTTATTCGACGCATTTCTGGTACTCGCCCGGACAGTTTTTCCATACTCGCACGGATTCTGTCTTTTTTCGGTACTTGCCCGGATGATATCATTTTTCGATCCTCACACTTATTCGACGCTTTTTCGGTACTCGCCCCGACAGTTTTTCGATACTCACACGCTTTCTGCCATTTTTCGGTACTCGCCCGCATTCTATCATTTTTCAGTACTCACACTTATTGGACGCATTTCCAGTACTCGCCCTGACAGTTTTTCCATACTCGCACGGATTCTGCCTTTTTCCGATACTCGCTCGGATTATATCATTTTTCTGTACTCACACTTATTCGACTCTTTTCGGGTACTCGCCCGGACAGTTTTTCCATACTCGCACGGATTCTGTCTTTTTTCGGTACTTGCCCGGATGATATCATTTTTCGATCCTCACACTTATTCGACGCTTTTTCGGTACTCGCCCCGACAGTTTTTCGATACTCACACGGATTCTGCCATTTTTCGGTACCCGCCCGGATTCAATGATTTTTCAGCACTCACACTTATTCGACCCATTTTCGGTATTCGCCCGGACAGTTTTTCCATACTCGCACGGATTCTGTCTTTTTTCAGTACTTGCCAGGATGATATCATTTTTCGATCCTCACACTTATTCGACGCTTTTTCCGTACTCGCCCTGACAGTTTTTCGATACTCACACGGATTCTGCCATTTTTCGGTACTCGCCCGGATTCAATGATTTTTCAGACTCACACTTATTCGACGCATTTCTGGTACTCGCCCGGACAGTTTTTCCATACTCGCACGGATTCTGTATTTTTTCGGTACTTGCCCGGATGATATCATTTTTGGATCCTCACACTTATTCGACGCTTTTTCGGTACTCGCCCCGACAGTTTTTCGATACTCACACGGATTCTGCCATTTTTCGGTACTCGCCCGCATTATATCATTTTTCAGTACTCACACTTATTGGACGCATTTCCAGTACTCGCCCTGACAGTTTTTCCATACTCGCACGGATTCTGCCTTTTTCCGATACTCGCTCGGATTATATCATTTTTCTGTACTCACACTTATTCGACTCTTTTCGGGTACTCGCCCGGACAGTTTTTCCATACTCGCACGGATTCTGTCTTTTTTCGGTACTTGCCCGGATGATATCATTTTTCGATCCTCACACTTATTCGACGCTTTTTCGGTACTCGCCCCGACAGTTTTTCGATACTCACACGGATTCTGCCATTTTTCGGTACCCGCCCGGATTCAATGATTTTTCAGCACTCACACTTATTCGACCCATTTTCGGTATTCGCCCGGACAGTTTTCCATACTCGCACGGATTCTGTCTTTTTTCAGTACTTGCCAGGATGATATCATTTTTCGATCCTCACACTTATTCGACGCTTTTTCCGTACTCGCCCTGACAGTTTTTCGATACTCACACGGATTCTGCCATTTTTCGGTACTCGCCCGGATTCAATGATTTTTCAGACTCACACTTATTCGACGCATTTCTGGTACTCGCCCGGACAGTTTTTCCATACTCGCACGGATTCTGTCTTTTTTCGGTACTTGCCCGGATGATATTATTTTTCGATCCTCACTCTTATTCGAAGCTTTTTCGGTACTCGCCCCGACAGTTTTTCGATACTCACACTGATTCTGCCATTTTTCGGTACTCGCCCGGATTCAATGATTGTTCAGACTCGTACTTATTCGACGCATTTCCGGTACTCGCCCGGACAGTTTTTCCAAACTCGCATGGATTCTGTCTTTTTTCCGTACTTGCCAGGATGATACCATTTTTCGATCCTCACACTTATTCGACTCTTTTTCGGTACTCGCCCCGACAGTTTTTCGATACTCACACGGATTCTGCCATTTTTCGGTACTCGCCCGGATTCAATGATTATTCAGACTCGCACTTATTCGACGCATTTCCGGTACTCGCCCGGACAGTTTTTCCAAACTCGCATCGATTCTGTCTTTTTTCGGTACTTGCCCGGATGATATTATTTTTCGATCCTCACACTTATTCGACGCTTTTTCGGTACTCGCCCCGACAGTTTTTCGACACTCACACGGATTCTGCCATTTTTCGGTACTCGCCCGCATTCTATCATTTTTCAGTACTCACACTTATTCGACGCATTTCCAGTACTCGCCCTGACAGTTTTTCCATACTCGCACGGATTCTGCCTTTTTCCGATACTCGCTCGGATTATATCATTTTTCTGTGCTCACACTTATTCGACGCATTTCCAGTACTCGCCCGGACAGTTTTTCCATACTCGCACGGATTCTGTCTTTTTTCGGTACTTGCCAGGATGATATCATTTTTCGATCCTCACACTTATTCGACGCTTTTTCGGTACTCGCCCCGATAGTTTTTCGATACTCACACGGATTCTGCCATTTTTCGGTACCCGCCCGGATTCAATGATTTTTCAGCACTCACACTTATTCGACGCATTTTCGGTACTCGCCCGGATAGTTTTTCCATACTCGCACGGATTCTGACTTTTTTCGGTACTTGCCAGGATGATATCATTTTTCGATCCTCACACTTATTATACGCTTTTTCCGTACTCGCCCTGACAGTTTTTCGATACTCACACGGATTCTGCCATTTTTCGTTACCCGCCCGGATTCAATGATTTTTCAGCACTCACACTTATTTGACCCATTTTCGGTACTCGCCCGGACATATTTTCCATACTCGTACGGATTCTGTCTTTTTTCGGTACTTGCCCGGATGATATTATTTTTCGATCCTCACACTTATTCGACGCTTTTTCGGTACTCGCCCCGACAGTTTTTCGACACTCACACGGATTCTGCCATTTTTCGGTACTCGCCCGCATTCTATCATTTTTCAGTACTCACACTTATTCGGCGCATTTCCAGTACTCGCCCTGACAGTTTTTCCATACTCGCACGGATTCTGCCTTTTTCCGATACTCGCTCGGATTATATCATTTTTCTGTACTCACACTTATTCGACTCTTTTCGGGTACTCGCCCGGACAGTTTTTCCATACTCGCACGGATTCTGTCTTTTTTCGGTACTTGCCCGGATGATATCATTTTTCGATCCTCACACTTATTCGACGCTTTTTCGGTACTCGCCCCGACAGTTTTTCGATACTCACACGGATTCTGCCATTTTTCGGTACCCGCCCGGATTCAATGATTTTTCAGCACTCACACTTATTCGACCCATTTTCGGTATTCGCCCGGACAGTTTTTCCATACTCGCACGGATTCTGTCTTTTTTCAGTACTTGCCAGGATGATATCATTTTTCGATCCTCACACTTATTCGACGCTTTTTCCGTACTCGCCCTGACAGTTTTTCGATACTCACACGGATTCTGCCATTTTTCGGTACTCGCCCGGATTCAATGATTTTTCAGACTCACACTTATTCGACGCATTTCTGGTACTCGCCCGGACAGTTTTTCCATACTCGCACGGATTCTGTCTTTTTTCGGTACTTGCCCGGATGATATCATTTTTCGATCCTCACACTTATTCGACGCTTTTTCGGTACTCGCCCCGACAGTTTTTCGATACTCACACGCATTCTGCCATTTTTCGGTACTCGCCCGCATTCTATCATTTTTCAGTACTCACACTTATTGGACGCATTTCCAGTACTCGCCCTGACAGTTTTTCCATACTCGCACGGATTCTGCCTTTTTCCGATACTCGCTCGGATTATATCATTTTTCTGTACTCACACTTATTCGACTCTTTTCGGGTACTCGCCCGGACAGTTTTTCCATACTCGCACGGATTCTGTCTTTTTTCGGTACTTGCCCGGATGATATCATTTTTCGATCCTCACACTTATTCGACGCTTTTTCGGTACTCGCCCCGACAGTTTTTCGATACTCACACGGATTCTGCCATTTTTCGGTACCCGCCCGGATTCAATGATTTTTCAGCACTCACACTTATTCGACCCATTTTCGGTATTCGCCCGGACAGTTTTTCCATACTCGCACGGATTCTGTCTTTTTTCAGTACTTGCCAGGATGATATCATTTTTCGATCCTCACACTTATTCGACGCTTTTTCCGTACTCGCCCTGACAGTTTTTCGATACTCACACGGATTCTGCCATTTTTCGGTACTCGCCCGGATTCAATGATTTTTCAGACTCACACTTATTCGACGCATTTCTGGTACTCGCCCGGACAGTTTTTCCATACTCGCACGGATTCTGTCTTTTTTCGGTACTTGCCCGGATGATATCATTTTTCGATCCTCACACTTATTCGACGCTTTTTCGGTACTCGCCCCGACAGTTTTTCGATACTCACACGCTTTCTGCCATTTTTCGGTACTCGCCCGCATTCTATCATTTTTCAGTACTCACACTTATTGGACGCATTTCCAGTACTCGCCCTGACAGTTTTTCCATACTCGCACGGATTCTGCCTTTTTCCGATACTCGCTCGGATTATATCATTTTTCTGTACTCACACTTATTCGACTCTTTTCGGGTACTCGCCCGGACAGTTTTTCCATACTCGCACGGATTCTGTCTTTTTTCGGTACTTGCCCGGATGATATCATTTTTCGATCCTCACACTTATTCGACGCTTTTTCGGTACTCGCCCCGACAGTTTTTCGATACTCACACGGATTCTGCCATTTTTCGGTACCCGCCCGGATTCAATGATTTTTCAGCACTCACACTTATTCGACCCATTTTCGGTATTCGCCCGGACAGTTTTTCCATACTCGCACGGATTCTGTCTTTTTTCAGTACTTGCCAGGATGATATCATTTTTCGATCCTCACACTTATTCGACGCTTTTTCCGTACTCGCCCTGACAGTTTTTCGATACTCACACGGATTCTGCCATTTTTCGGTACTCGCCCGGATTCAATGATTTTTCAGACTCACACTTATTCGACGCATTTCTGGTACTCGCCCGGACAGTTTTTCCATACTCGCACGGATTCTGTATTTTTTCGGTACTTGCCCGGATGATATCATTTTTGGATCCTCACACTTATTCGACGCTTTTTCGGTACTCGCCCCGACAGTTTTTCGATACTCACACGGATTCTGCCATTTTTCGGTACTCGCCCGCATTATATCATTTTTCAGTACTCACACTTATTGGACGCATTTCCAGTACTCGCCCTGACAGTTTTTCCATACTCGCACGGATTCTGCCTTTTTCCGATACTCGCTCGGATTATATCATTTTTCTGTACTCACACTTATTCGACTCTTTTCGGGTACTCGCCCGGACAGTTTTTCCATACTCGCACGGATTCTGTCTTTTTTCGGTACTTGCCCGGATGATATCATTTTTCGATCCTCACACTTATTCGACGCTTTTTCGGTACTCGCCCCGACAGTTTTTCGATACTCACACGGATTCTGCCATTTTTCGGTACCCGCCCGGATTCAATGATTTTTCAGCACTCACACTTATTCGACCCATTTTCGGTATTCGCCCGGACAGTTTTCCATACTCGCACGGATTCTGTCTTTTTTCAGTACTTGCCAGGATGATATCATTTTTCGATCCTCACACTTATTCGACGCTTTTTCCGTACTCGCCCTGACAGTTTTTCGATACTCACACGGATTCTGCCATTTTTCGGTACTCGCCCGGATTCAATGATTTTTCAGACTCACACTTATTCGACGCATTTCTGGTACTCGCCCGGACAGTTTTTCCATACTCGCACGGATTCTGTCTTTTTTCGGTACTTGCCCGGATGATATTATTTTTCGATCCTCACTCTTATTCGAAGCTTTTTCGGTACTCGCCCCGACAGTTTTTCGATACTCACACTGATTCTGCCATTTTTCGGTACTCGCCCGGATTCAATGATTGTTCAGACTCGTACTTATTCGACGCATTTCCGGTACTCGCCCGGACAGTTTTTCCAAACTCGCATGGATTCTGTCTTTTTTCCGTACTTGCCAGGATGATACCATTTTTCGATCCTCACACTTATTCGACTCTTTTTCGGTACTCGCCCCGACAGTTTTTCGATACTCACACGGATTCTGCCATTTTTCGGTACTCGCCCGGATTCAATGATTATTCAGACTCGCACTTATTCGACGCATTTCCGGTACTCGCCCGGACAGTTTTTCCAAACTCGCATCGATTCTGTCTTTTTTCGGTACTTGCCCGGATGATATTATTTTTCGATCCTCACACTTATTCGACGCTTTTTCGGTACTCGCCCCGACAGTTTTTCGACACTCACACGGATTCTGCCATTTTTCGGTACTCGCCCGCATTCTATCATTTTTCAGTACTCACACTTATTCGACGCATTTCCAGTACTCGCCCTGACAGTTTTTCCATACTCGCACGGATTCTGCCTTTTTCCGATACTCGCTCGGATTATATCATTTTTCTGTGCTCACACTTATTCGACGCATTTCCAGTACTCGCCCGGACAGTTTTTCCATACTCGCACGGATTCTGTCTTTTTTCGGTACTTGCCAGGATGATATCATTTTTCGATCCTCACACTTATTCGACGCTTTTTCGGTACTCGCCCCGATAGTTTTTCGATACTCACACGGATTCTGCCATTTTTCGGTACCCGCCCGGATTCAATGATTTTTCAGCACTCACACTTATTCGACGCATTTTCGGTACTCGCCCGGATAGTTTTTCCATACTCGCACGGATTCTGACTTTTTTCGGTACTTGCCAGGATGATATCATTTTTCGATCCTCACACTTATTATACGCTTTTTCCGTACTCGCCCTGACAGTTTTTCGATACTCACACGGATTCTGCCATTTTTCGTTACCCGCCCGGATTCAATGATTTTTCAGCACTCACACTTATTTGACCCATTTTCGGTACTCGCCCGGACATATTTTCCATACTCGTACGGATTCTGTCTTTTTTCGGTACTTGCCCGGATGATATTATTTTTCGATCCTCACACTTATTCGACGCTTTTTCGGTACTCGCCCCGACAGTTTTTCGACACTCACACGGATTCTGCCATTTTTCGGTACTCGCCCGCATTCTATCATTTTTCAGTACTCACACTTATTCGGCGCATTTCCAGTACTCGCCCTGACAGTTTTTCCATACTCGCACGGATTCTGCCTTTTTCCGATACTCGCTCGGATTATATCATTTTTCTGTACTCACACTTATTCGACTCTTTTCGGGTACTCGCCCGGACAGTTTTTCCATACTCGCACGGATTCTGTCTTTTTTCGGTACTTGCCCGGATGATATCATTTTTCGATCCTCACACTTATTCGACGCTTTTTCGGTACTCGCCCCGACAGTTTTTCGATACTCACACGGATTCTGCCATTTTTCGGTACCCGCCCGGATTCAATGATTTTTCAGCACTCACACTTATTCGACCCATTTTCGGTATTCGCCCGGACAGTTTTTCCATACTCGCACGGATTCTGTCTTTTTTCAGTACTTGCCAGGATGATATCATTTTTCGATCCTCACACTTATTCGACGCTTTTTCCGTACTCGCCCTGACAGTTTTTCGATACTCACACGGATTCTGCCATTTTTCGGTACTCGCCCGGATTCAATGATTTTTCAGACTCACACTTATTCGACGCATTTCTGGTACTCGCCCGGACAGTTTTTCCATACTCGCACGGATTCTGTCTTTTTTCGGTACTTGCCCGGATGATATCATTTTTCGATCCTCACACTTATTCGACGCTTTTTCGGTACTCGCCCCGACAGTTTTTCGATACTCACACGCATTCTGCCATTTTTCGGTACTCGCCCGCATTCTATCATTTTTCAGTACTCACACTTATTGGACGCATTTCCAGTACTCGCCCTGACAGTTTTTCCATACTCGCACGGATTCTGCCTTTTTCCGATACTCGCTCGGATTATATCATTTTTCTGTACTCACACTTATTCGACTCTTTTCGGGTACTCGCCCGGACAGTTTTTCCATACTCGCACGGATTCTGTCTTTTTTCGGTACTTGCCCGGATGATATCATTTTTCGATCCTCACACTTATTCGACGCTTTTTCGGTACTCGCCCCGACAGTTTTTCGATACTCACACGGATTCTGCCATTTTTCGGTACCCGCCCGGATTCAATGATTTTTCAGCACTCACACTTATTCGACCCATTTTCGGTATTCGCCCGGACAGTTTTTCCATACTCGCACGGATTCTGTCTTTTTTCAGTACTTGCCAGGATGATATCATTTTTCGATCCTCACACTTATTCGACGCTTTTTCCGTACTCGCCCTGACAGTTTTTCGATACTCACACGGATTCTGCCATTTTTCGGTACTCGCCCGGATTCAATGATTTTTCAGACTCACACTTATTCGACGCATTTCTGGTACTCGCCCGGACAGTTTTTCCATACTCGCACGGATTCTGTCTTTTTTCGGTACTTGCCCGGATGATATCATTTTTCGATCCTCACACTTATTCGACGCTTTTTCGGTACTCGCCCCGACAGTTTTTCGATACTCACACGCTTTCTGCCATTTTTCGGTACTCGCCCGCATTCTATCATTTTTCAGTACTCACACTTATTGGACGCATTTCCAGTACTCGCCCTGACAGTTTTTCCATACTCGCACGGATTCTGCCTTTTTCCGATACTCGCTCGGATTATATCATTTTTCTGTACTCACACTTATTCGACTCTTTTCGGGTACTCGCCCGGACAGTTTTTCCATACTCGCACGGATTCTGTCTTTTTTCGGTACTTGCCCGGATGATATCATTTTTCGATCCTCACACTTATTCGACGCTTTTTCGGTACTCGCCCCGACAGTTTTTCGATACTCACACGGATTCTGCCATTTTTCGGTACCCGCCCGGATTCAATGATTTTTCAGCACTCACACTTATTCGACCCATTTTCGGTATTCGCCCGGACAGTTTTTCCATACTCGCACGGATTCTGTCTTTTTTCAGTACTTGCCAGGATGATATCATTTTTCGATCCTCACACTTATTCGACGCTTTTTCCGTACTCGCCCTGACAGTTTTTCGATACTCACACGGATTCTGCCATTTTTCGGTACTCGCCCGGATTCAATGATTTTTCAGACTCACACTTATTCGACGCATTTCTGGTACTCGCCCGGACAGTTTTTCCATACTCGCACGGATTCTGTCTTTTTTCGGTACTTGCCCGGATGATATCATTTTTCGATCCTCACACTTATTCGACGCTTTTTCGGTACTCGCCCCGACAGTTTTTCGATACTCACACGCTTTCTGCCATTTTTCGGTACTCGCCCGCATTCTATCATTTTTCAGTACTCACACTTATTGGACGCATTTCCAGTACTCGCCCTGACAGTTTTTCCATACTCGCACGGATTCTGCCTTTTTCCGATACTCGCTCGGATTATATCATTTTTCTGTACTCACACTTATTCGACTCTTTTCGGGTACTCGCCCGGACAGTTTTTCCATACTCGCACGGATTCTGTCTTTTTTCGGTACTTGCCCGGATGATATCATTTTTCGATCCTCACACTTATTCGACGCTTTTTCGGTACTCGCCCCGACAGTTTTTCGATACTCACACGGATTCTGCCATTTTTCGGTACCCGCCCGGATTCAATGATTTTTCAGCACTCACACTTATTCGACCCATTTTCGGTATTCGCCAGGACAGTTTTTCCATCCTCGCACGGATTCTGTCTTTTTTCAGTACTTGCCAGGATGATATCATTTTTCGATCCTGACACGGATTCTGCCTTTTTTCGGTACTCGCCCGAATTCAATGATTTTTTGAGACTCACACTTATTCGACGCATTTCCGGTACTCGCCCGGACCGTTTTTCCATACTCGCATGGATTCTGTCTTTTTTCGGTACTTGCCCGGATGATATCATTTTTCGACCCTCAAACTTATTCGACGCTTTTTCGGTACTCGCCCCGACAGTTTTTCGATACTCATACGGATTCTGCCATTTTTCAGTACTCGCCCGCATTCTATCATTTTTCAGTACTCACACTTATTCGACGCATTTCCAGTACTCGCCCTGACAGTTTTTCCATACTCGCACGGATTCTGCCTTTTTCCGATACTCGCTCGGATTATATCATTTTTCAGTACTCACACTTATTCGACGCATTTCCAGTACTCACCCGGACAGTTTTTCCATACTCGCACGGATTCTGTCTTTTTTCGGTACTTGCCCGGATGATATCATTTTTCGATCCTCACACTTATTCGACGCTTTTTCGGTACTCGCCCCGACAGTTTTTCGATACTCACAGGGATTCTGCCATTTTTCGGTACTCGCCCGCATTCTATTATTTTTCAGTACTCACACTTATTCGACGCATTTCCAGTACTCGCCCTGACAGTTTTTCCATACTCGCACGGATTCTGCCTTTTTACAATACTCGCTCGGATTATATCATTTTTCTGTACTCACACTTATTCGACTCTTTTCGGGTACTCGCCCGGATAGTTTTTCCGTACTCGCACGAATTCTGTCTTTTTTCGGTACTTGCCCGGATGATATCATTTTTCGATCCTCACACTTATTCGACGCTTTTTCGGTACTCGCCCCGACAGTTTTTCGATACTCACACGCATTCTGCCATTTTTCGGTACTCGCCCGCATTCTATCATTTTTCAGTACTCACACTTATTCGACGCATTTCCAGTACTCGCCCTGACAGTTTTTCCATACTCGCACGGATTCTGCCTTTTTCCGATACTCGCTCGGATTATATCATTTTTCTGTACTCACACTTATTCGACGCATTTCCGGTACTCGCCCGGACAGTTTTTCCATACTCGCATGGATTCTGTCTTTTTTCGGTACTTGCCCGGATGATATCATTTTTCGACCCTCAAACTTATTCGACGCTTTTTCGGTACTCGCCCCGACAGTTTTTCGATACTCACACGGATTCTGCCATTTTTCGGTACTCGCCCGCATTCTATCATTTTTCAGTACTCACACTTATTCGACGCATTTCCAGTACTCGCCCTGACAGTTTTTCCATACTCGCACGGATTCTGCCTTTTTCCGATACTCGCTCGGATTATATCATTTTTCAGTACTCACACTTATTCGACGCATTTCCAGTACTCACCCGGACAGTTTTTCCATACTCGCACGGATTCTGTCTTTTTTCGGTACTTGCCCGGATGATATCATTTTTCGATCCTCACACTTATTCGACGCTTTTTCGGTACTCGCCCCGACAGTTTTTCGATACTCACAGGGATTCTGCCATTTTTCGGTACTCGCCCGCATTCTATTATTTTTCAGTACTCACACTTATTCGACGCATTTCCAGTACTCGCCCTGACAGTTTTTCCATACTCGCACGGATTCTGCCTTTTTCCGATACTCGTTCGGATTATATCATTTTTCTGTACTCACACTTATTCGACTCTTTTCGGGTACTCGCCCGGACAGTTTTTCCGTACTCGCACGGATTCTGTCTTTTTTCGGTACTTGCCCGGATGATATCATTTTTCGATCCTCACACTTATTCGACGCTTTTTCGGTACTCGCCCCGACAGTTTTTCGATACTCACACGCATTCTGCCATTTTTCGGTACTCGCCCGCATTCTATCATTTTTCAGTACTCACACTTATTTGACGCATTTCCAGTACTCGCCCTGACAGTTTTTCCATACTCGCACGGATTCTGCCTTTTTCCGATACTCGCTCGGATTATATCATTTTTCAGTACTCACACTTATTCGACGCATTTCCAGTACTCACCCGGACAGTTTTTCCATACTCGCACGGATTCTGTCTTTTTTCGGTACTTGCCCGGATGATATCATTTTTCGATCCTCACACTTATTCGACGCTTTTTCGGTACTCGCCCCGACAGTTTTTCGATACTCACAGGGATTCTGCCATTTTTCGGTACTCGCCCGCATTCTATTATTTTTCAGTACTCACACTTATTCGACGCATTTCCAGTACTCGCCCGGACAGTTTTTCCATACTCGCACGGATTCTGTCTTTTTTCAGTACTTGCCAGGATGATATCATTTTTCGATCCTCACACTTATTCGACGCTTTTTCCGTACTCGCCCTTATAGTTTTTCGATACTCACACGGATTCTGCCATTTTTCGGTACTCGCCCGGATTCAATGATTTTTCAGACTCACACTTATTCGACGCATTTCTGGTACTCGCCCGGACAGTTTTTCCATACTCGCACGGATTCTGTCTTTTTTCGGTACTTGCCCGGATGATATCATTTTTCGATCCTCACACTTATTCGACGCTTTTTCGGTACTCGCCCCGACAGTTTTTCGATACTCACACGCATTCTGCCATTTTTCGGTACTCGCCCGCATTCTATCATTTTTCAGTACTCACACTTATTCGACGCATTTCCAGTACTCGCCCTGACAGTTTTTCCATACTCGCACGGATTCTGCCTTTTTCCGATACTCGCTCGGATTATATCATTTTTCTGTACTCACACTTATTCGACTCTTTTCAATTACTCGCCCGGACAGTTTTTCCATACTCGCACGGATTCTGTCTTTTTTCGGTACTTGCCCGGATGATATCATTTTTTGATCCTCACACTTATTCGACGCTTTTTCGGTACTCGCCCCGACAGTTTTTCGATACTCACACGGATTCTGCCATTTTTCGGTACCCGCCCGGATTCAATGATTTTTCAGCACTCACACTTATTCGACCCATTTTCGGTATTCGCCCGGACAGTTTTTCCATCCTCGCACGGATTCTGTCTTTTTTCAGTACTTGCCAGGATGATATCATTTTTCGATCCTGACACGGATTCTGCCTTTTTTCGGTACTCGCCCGAATTCAATGATTTTTTGAGACTCACACTTATTCGACGCATTTCCGGTACTCGCCCGGACAGTTTTTCCATACTCGCATGGATTCTGTCTTTTTTCGGTACTTGCCCGGATGATATCATTTTTCGACCCTCAAACTTATTCGACGCTTTTTCGGTACTCGCCCCGACAGTTTTTCGATACTCATACGGATTCTGCCATTTTTCAGTACTCGCCCGCATTCTATCATTTTTCAGTACTCACACTTATTCGACGCATTTCCAGTACTCGCCCTGACAGTTTTTCCATACTCGCACGGATTCTGCCTTTTTCCGATACTCGCTCGGATTATATCATTTTTCAGTACTCCCACTTATTCGACGCATTTCCAGTACTCACCCGGACAGTTTTTCCATACTCGCACGGATTCTGTCTTTTTTCGGTACTTGCCCGGATGATATCATTTTTCGACCCTCAAACTTATTCGACGCTTTTTCGGTACTCGCCCCGACAGTTTTTCGATACTCATACGGATTCTGCCATTTTTCAGTACTCGCCCGCATTCTATCATTTTTCAGTACTCACACTTATTCGACGCATTTCCAGTACTCGCCCTGACAGTTTTTCCATACTCGCACGGATTCTGCCTTTTTCCGATACTCGCTCGGATTATATCATTTTTCAGTACTCGCACTTATTCGACGCATTTCCAGTACTCACCCGGACAGTTTTTCCATACTCGCACGGATTCTGTCTTTTTTCGGTACTTGCCCGGATGATATCATTTTTCGATCCTCACACTTATTCGACGCTTTTTCGGTACTCGCCCCGACAGTTTTTCGATACTCACAGGGATTCTGCCATTTTTCGGTACTCGCCCGCATTCTATTATTTTTCAGTACTCACACTTATTCGACGCATTTCCAGTACTCGCCCTGACAGTTTTTCCATACTCGCACGGATTCTGCCTTTTTACAATACTCGCTCGGATTATATCATTTTTCTGTACTCACACTTATTCGACTCTTTTCGGGTACTCGCCCGGATAGTTTTTCCGTACTCGCACGGATTCTGTCTTTTTTCGGTACTTGCCCGGATGATATCATTTTTCGACCCTCAAACTTATTCGACGCTTTTTCGGTACTCGCCCCGACAGTTTTTCGATACTCATACGGATTCTGCCATTTTTCAGTACTCGCCCGCATTCTATCATTTTTCAGTACTCACACTTATTCGACGCATTTCCAGTACTCGCCCTGACAGTTTTTCCATACTCGCACGGATTCTGCCTTTTTCCGATACTCGCTCGGATTATATCATTTTTCAGTACTCGCACTTATTCGACGCATTTCCAGTACTCACCCGGACAGTTTTTCCATACTCGCACGGATTCTGTCTTTTTTCGGTACTTGCCCGGATGATATCATTTTTCGATCCTCACACTTATTCGACGCTTTTTCGGTACTCGCCCCGACAGTTTTTCGATACTCACAGGGATTCTGCCATTTTTCGGTACTCGCCCGCATTCTATTATTTTTCAGTACTCACACTTATTCGACGCATTTCCAGTACTCGCCCTGACAGTTTTTCCATACTCGCACGGATTCTGCCTTTTTACAATACTCGCTCGGATTATATCATTTTTCTGTACTCACACTTATTCGACTCTTTTCGGGTACTCGCCCGGATAGTTTTTCCGTACTCGCACGGATTCTGTCTTTTTTCGGTACTTGCCCGGATGATATCATTTTTCGATCCTCACACTTATTCGACGCTTTTTCGGTACTCGCCCCGACAGTTTTTCGATACTCACACGCATTCTGCCATTTTTCGGTACTCGCCCGCATTCTATCATTTTTCAGTACTCACACTTATTCGACGCATTTCCAGTACTCGCCCTGACAGTTTTTCCATACTCGCACGGATTCTGCCTTTTTCCGATACTCGCTCGGATTATATCATTTTTCTGTACTCACACTTATTCGACGCATTTCCGGTACTCGCCCGGACAGTTTTTCCATACTCGCATGGATTCTGTCTTTTTTCGGTACTTGCCCGGATGATATCATTTTTCGACCCTCAAACTTATTCGACGCTTTTTCGGTACTCGCCCCGACAGTTTTTCGATACTCACACGGATTCTGCCATTTTTCGGTACTCGCCCGCATTCTATCATTTTTCAGTACTCACACTTATTCGACGCATTTCCAGTACTCGCCCTGACAGTTTTTCCATACTCGCACGGATTCTGCCTTTTTCCGATACTCGCTCGGATTATATCATTTTTCTGTACTCACACTTATTCGACTCTTTTCGGGTACTCGCCCGGACAGTTTTTCCGTACTCGCACGGATTCTGTCTTTTTTCGGTACTTGCCCGGATGATATCATTTTTCGATCCTCACACTTATTCGACGCTTTTTCGGTACTCGCCCCGACAGTTTTTCGATACTCACACGCATTCTGCCATTTTTCGGTACTCGCCCGCATTCTATTATTTTTCAGTACTCACACTTATTCGACGCATTTCCAGTACTCGCCCTGACAGTTTTTCCATACTCGCACGGATTCTGCCTTTTTACAATACTCGCTCGGATTATATCATTTTTCTGTACTCACACTTATTCGACTCTTTTCGGGTACTCGCCCGGATAGTTTTTCCGTACTCGCACGAATTCTGTCTTTTTTCGGTACTTGCCCGGATGATATCATTTTTCGATCCTCACACTTATTCGACGCTTTTTCGGTACTCGCCCCGACAGTTTTTCGATACTCACAGGGATTCTGCCATTTTTCGGTACTCGCCCGCATTCTATTATTTTTCAGTACTCACACTTATTCGACGCATTTCCAGTACTCGCCCGGACAGTTTTTCCATACTCGCACGGATTCTGTCTTTTTTCAGTACTTGCCAGGATGATATCATTTTTCGATCCTCACACTTATTCGACGCTTTTTCCGTACTCGCCCTGATAGTTTTTCGATACTCACACGGATTCTGCCATTTTTCGGTACTCGCCCGGATTCAATGATTTTTCAGACTCACACTTATTCGACGCATTTCTGGTACTCGCCCGGACAGTTTTTCCATACTCGCACGGATTCTGTCTTTTTTCGGTACTTGCCCGGATGATATCATTTTTCGATCCTCACACTTATTCGACGCTTTTTCGGTACTCGCCCCGACAGTTTTTCGATACTCACACGCATTCTGCCATTTTTCGGTACTCGCCCGCATTCTATCATTTTTCAGTACTCACACTTATTGGACGCATTTCCAGTACTCGCCCTGACAGTTTTTCCATACTCGCACGGATTCTGCCTTTTTCCGATACTCGCTCGGATTATATCATTTTTCTGTACTCACACTTATTCGACTCTTTTCAATTACTCGCCCGGACAGTTTTTCCATACTCGCACGGATTCTGTCTTTTTTCGGTACTTGCCCGGATGATATCATTTTTTGATCCTCACACTTATTCGACGCTTTTTCGGTACTCGCCCCGACAGTTTTTCGATACTCACACGGATTCTGCCATTTTTCGGTACCCGCCCGGATTCAATGATTTTTCAGCACTCACACTTATTCGACCCATTTTCGGTATTCGCCCGGACAGTTTTTCCATCCTCGCACGGATTCTGTCTTTTTTCAGTACTTGCCAGGATGATATCATTTTTCGATCCTGACACGGATTCTGCCTTTTTTCGGTACTCGCCCGAATTCAATGATTTTTTGAGACTCACACTTATTCGACGCATTTCCGGTACTCGCCCGGACAGTTTTTCCATACTCGCATGGATTCTGTCTTTTTTCGGTACTTGCCC
This sequence comes from Vitis vinifera, assembly GCF_030704535.1. NCBI lineage: Eukaryota > Viridiplantae > Streptophyta > Magnoliopsida > Vitales > Vitaceae > Vitis > Vitis vinifera. The sequence goes on along the minus strand of NC_081823.1, from coordinate 16,382,015 downwards.
GGATGATATCATTTTTCGACCCTCAAACTTATTCGACGCTTTTTCGGTACTCGCCCCGACAGTTTTTCGATACTCATACGGATTCTGCCATTTTTCAGTACTCGCCCGCATTCTATCATTTTTCAGTACTCACACTTATTCGACGCATTTCCAGTACTCGCCCTGACAGTTTTTCCATACTCGCACGGATTCTGCCTTTTTCCGATACTCGCTCGGATTATATCATTTTTCAGTACTCGCACTTATTCGACGCATTTCCAGTACTCACCCGGACAGTTTTTCCATACTCGCACGGATTCTGTCTTTTTTCGGTACTTGCCCGGATGATATCATTTTTCGATCCTCACACTTATTCGACGCTTTTTCGGTACTCGCCCCGACAGTTTTTCGATACTCACAGGGATTCTGCCATTTTTCGGTACTCGCCCGCATTCTATTATTTTTCAGTACTCACACTTATTCGACGCATTTCCAGTACTCGCCCTGACAGTTTTTCCATACTCGCACGGATTCTGCCTTTTTACAATACTCGCTCGGATTATATCATTTTTCTGTACTCACACTTATTCGACTCTTTTCGGGTACTCGCCCGGATAGTTTTTCCGTACTCGCACGGATTCTGTCTTTTTTCGGTACTTGCCCGGATGATATCATTTTTCGATCCTCACACTTATTCGACGCTTTTTCGGTACTCGCCCCGACAGTTTTTCGATACTCACACGCATTCTGCCATTTTTCGGTACTCGCCCGCATTCTATCATTTTTCAGTACTCACACTTATTCGACGCATTTCCAGTACTCGCCCTGACAGTTTTTCCATACTCGCACGGATTCTGCCTTTTTCCGATACTCGCTCGGATTATATCATTTTTCTGTACTCACACTTATTCGACGCATTTCCGGTACTCGCCCGGACAGTTTTTCCATACTCGCATGGATTCTGTCTTTTTTCGGTACTTGCCCGGATGATATCATTTTTCGACCCTCAAACTTATTCGACGCTTTTTCGGTACTCGCCCCGACAGTTTTTCGATACTCACACGGATTCTGCCATTTTTCGGTACTCGCCCGCATTCTATCATTTTTCAGTACTCACACTTATTCGACGCATTTCCAGTACTCGCCCTGACAGTTTTTCCATACTCGCACGGATTCTGCCTTTTTCCGATACTCGCTCGGATTATATCATTTTTCAGTACTCACACTTATTCGACGCATTTCCAGTACTCACCCGGACAGTTTTTCCATACTCGCACGGATTCTGTCTTTTTTCGGTACTTGCCCGGATGATATCATTTTTCGATCCTCACACTTATTCGACGCTTTTTCGGTACTCGCCCCGACAGTTTTTCGATACTCACACGCATTCTGCCATTTTTCGGTACTCGCCCGCATTCTATTATTTTTCAGTACTCACACTTATTCGACGCATTTCCAGTACTCGCCCGGACAGTTTTTCCATACTCGCACGGATTCTGCCTTTTTCCGATACTCGCTCGGATTATATCATTTTTCTGTACTCACACTTATTCGACTCTTTTCGGGTACTCGCCCGGACAGTTTTTCCGTACTCGCACGGATTCTGTCTTTTTTCGGTACTTGCCCGGATGATATCATTTTTCGATCCTCACACTTATTCGACGCTTTTTCGGTACTCGCCCCGACAGTTTTTCGATACTCACACGCATTCTGCCATTTTTCGGTACTCGCCCGCATTCTATCATTTTTCAGTACTCACACTTATCCGACGCATTTCCAGTACTCGCCCTGACAGTTTTTCCATACTCGCACGGATTCTGCCTTTTTCCGATACTCGCTCGGATTATATCATTTTTCTGTACTCACACTTATTCGACGCATTTCCAGTACTCACCCGGACAGTTTTTCCGTACTCGCACGGATTCTGTCTTTTTTCGGTACTTGCCCGGATGATATCATTTTTCGATCCTCACACTTATTCGACGCTTTTTCGGTACTCGCCCCGACAGTTTTTCGATACTCACACGGATTCTGCCATTTTTCGGTACTCGCCCGCATTCTAATATTTTTCAATACTCACACTTATTCGACGCATTTCCAGTACTCGCCCTGACAGTTTTTCCATACTCGCACGGATTCTGCCTTTTTCCGATACTCGCTCGGATTATATCATTTTTCTGTACTCACACTTATTCGACTCTTTTCGGGTACTCGCCCGGACAGTTTTTTCGTACTCGCACGGATTCTGTCTTTTTTCGGTACTTGCCCGGATGATATCATTTTTCGATCCTCACACTTATTCGACGCTTTTTCGGTACTCGCGCCGACAGTTTTTCGATACTCACACGGATTCTTCCATTTTTCGGTACTCGCCCGCATTCTATTATTTTTCAGTACTCACACTTATTCGACGCATTTCCAGTACTCGCCCTGACAGTTTTTCCATACTCGCACGGATTCTGCCTTTTTCCGATACTCGCTCAGATTATATCATTTTTCTGTACTGACACTTATTCGACTCTTTTCGGGTACTCGCCCGGACAGTTTTTCCGTACTCGCACGGATTCTGTCTTTTTTCGGTACTTGCCCGGATGATATTATTTTTCGATCCTCACACTTATTCGACGCTTTTTCGGTACTCGCCCCGACAGTTTTTTGATACTGACACGGATTCTGCCATTTTTCGGTACTCGCCTGCATTCTATCATTTTTCAGTACTCACACTTATTCGACGCATTTCCCGTACTCGCCCTGACAGTTTTTCCATACTCGCACGGATTCTGCCTTTTTCCGATACTCGCTCGGATTATATCATTTTTCAGTACTCACACTTATTCGACGCATTTCCAGTACTCCCCCGGACAGTTTTTCCATACTCGCACGGATTCTGTCTTTTTTCGGTACTTGCCCGGATGATATCATTTTTCGATGCTCACACTTATTCGACGCTTTTTCGGCACTCGCCCCGACAGTTTTTCGATACTCACACGGATTCTGCCATTTTTCGGTACTCGCCCGCATTCTATCATTTTTCAGTACTCACACTTATTCGACGCATTTCCAGTACTCGCCCTGACAGTTTTTCCATACTCGCACGGATTCTGCCTTTTTCCGATACTCGCTCGGATTATATCATTTTTCTGTACTCACACTTATTCGACTCTTTTCGGATACTCGCCCGGACAGTTTTTCCGTACTCGCACGGATTCTGTCTTTTTTCGGTACTTGCCCGGATGATATCATTTTTCGATCCTCACACTTATTCGACGCTTTTTCGGTACTCGCCCCGACAGTTTTTCGATACTCACACGCATTCTGCCATTTTTCGGTACTCGCCCGCATTGTATCATTTTTCAGTACTCACACTTATCCGACGCATTTCCAGTACTCGCCCTGACAGTTTTTCCATACTCGCACGGATTCTGCCTTTTTCCGATACTCGCTCGGATTATATCATTTTTCTGTACTCACACTTATTCGACGCATTTCCAGTACTCACCCGGACAGTTTTTCCGTACTCGCACGGATTCTGTCTTTTTTCGGTACTTGCCCGGATGATATCATTTTTCGATCCTCACACTTATTCGACGCTTTTTCGATACTCGCGCCGACAGTTTTTCGATACTCACACGGATTCTGCCATTTTTCGGTACTCGCCCGCATTCTATCATTTTTCAGTACTCACACTTATTCGACGCATTTCCCGTACTCGCCCTGACAGTTTTTCCATACTCGCACGGATTCTGCCTTTTTCTGATACTCGCTCGGATTATATCATTTTTCAGTACTCACACTTATTCGACGCATTTCCAGTACTCCCCCGGACAGTTTTTCCATACTCGCACGGATTCTGTCTTTTTTCGGTACTTGCCCGGATGATATCATTTTTCGATGCTCACACTTATTCGACGCTTTTTCGGCACTCGCCCCGACAGTTTTTCGATACTCACACGGATTCTGCCATATTTCGGTACTCGCCCGCATTCTATCATTTTTCAGTACTCACACTTATTCGACGCATTTTCAGTACTCGCCCGGACAGTTTTTCCATACACGCACGGATTCTGCCTTTTTCCGATACTCGCTCGGATTATATCATTTTTCTGTACTCACACTTATTCGACGCATTTCCAGTACTCACCCGGACAGTTTTTCCATACTCGCACGGATTCTGTCTTTTTTCGGTACTTGCCCGGATGATATCATTTTTCCATCCTCACACTTATTCGACGCTTTTTCGGTACTCGCCCCGACAGTTTTTCGATACTCACACGGATTCTGCCATTTTTCGGTACTCGCCCGCATTCTATCATTTTTCAGTACTCACACTTATTCGACGCATTTCCAGTACTCGCCCTGACAGTTTTTCCATACTCGCACGGATTCTGCCTTTTTCCGATACTCGCTCGGGTTATATCATTTTTCAGTACTCACACTTATTCGACGCATTTCCCGTACTCACCCGGACAGTTTTTCTATACTCGCACGGATTCTGTCTTTTTTCGGTACTTGCCCGGATGATATTATTTTTCGATCCTCACACTTATTCGACGCTTTTTCGGTACTCGCCCCGACAGTTTTTTGATACTGACACGGATTCTGCCATTTTTCGGTACTCGCCTGCATTCTATCATTTTTCAGTACTCACACTTATTCGACGCATTTCCCGTACTCGCCCTGACAGTTTTTCCATACTCGCACGGATTCTGCCTTTTTCCGATACTCGCTCGGATTATATCATTTTTCAGTACTCACACTTATTCGACGCATTTCCAGTACTCCCCCGGACAGTTTTTCCATACTCGCACGGATTCTGTCTTTTTTCGGTACTTGCCCGGATGATATCATTTTTCGATGCTCACACTTATTCGACGCTTTTTCGGCACTCGCCCCGACAGTTTTTCGATACTCACACGGATTCTGCCATTTTTCGGTACTCGCCCGCATTCTATCATTTTTCAGTACTCACACTTATTCGACGCATTTCCAGTACTCGCCCTGACAGTTTTTCCATACTCGCACGGATTCTGCCTTTTTCCGATACTCGCTCGGATTATATCATTTTTCTGTACTCACACTTATTCGACTCTTTTCGGATACTCGCCCGGACAGTTTTTCCGTACTCGCACGGATTCTGTCTTTTTTCGGTACTTGCCCGGATGATATCATTTTTCGATCCTCACACTTATTCGACGCTTTTTCGGTACTCGCCCCGACAGTTTTTCGATACTCACACGCATTCTGCCATTTTTCGGTACTCGCCCGCATTGTATCATTTTTCAGTACTCACACTTATCCGACGCATTTCCAGTACTCGCCCTGACAGTTTTTCCATACTCGCACGGATTCTGCCTTTTTCCGATACTCGCTCGGATTATATCATTTTTCTGTACTCACACTTATTCGACGCATTTCCAGTACTCACCCGGACAGTTTTTCCGTACTCGCACGGATTCTGTCTTTTTTCGGTACTTGCCCGGATGATATCATTTTTCGATCCTCACACTTATTCGACGCTTTTTCGATACTCGCGCCGACAGTTTTTCGATACTCACACGGATTCTGCCATTTTTCGGTACTCGCCCGCATTCTATCATTTTTCAGTACTCACACTTATTCGACGCATTTCCCGTACTCGCCCTGACAGTTTTTCCATACTCGCACGGATTCTGCCTTTTTCTGATACTCGCTCGGATTATATCATTTTTCAGTACTCACACTTATTCGACGCATTTCCAGTACTCCCCCGGACAGTTTTTCCATACTCGCACGGATTCTGTCTTTTTTCGGTACTTGCCCGGATGATATCATTTTTCGATGCTCACACTTATTCGACGCTTTTTCGGCACTCGCCCCGACAGTTTTTCGATACTCACACGGATTCTGCCATATTTCGGTACTCGCCCGCATTCTATCATTTTTCAGTACTCACACTTATTCGACGCATTTTCAGTACTCGCCCGGACAGTTTTTCCATACACGCACGGATTCTGCCTTTTTCCGATACTCGCTCGGATTATATCATTTTTCTGTACTCACACTTATTCGACGCATTTCCAGTACTCACCCGGACAGTTTTTCCATACTCGCACGGATTCTGTCTTTTTTCGGTACTTGCCCGGATGATATCATTTTTCCATCCTCACACTTATTCGACGCTTTTTCGGTACTCGCCCCGACAGTTTTTCGATACTCACACGGATTCTGCCATTTTTCGGTACTCGCCCGCATTCTATCATTTTTCAGTACTCACACTTATTCGACGCATTTCCAGTACTCGCCCTGACAGTTTTTCCATACTCGCACGGATTCTGCCTTTTTCCGATACTCGCTCGGGTTATATCATTTTTCAGTACTCACACTTATTCGACGCATTTCCCGTACTCACCCGGACAGTTTTTCTATACTCGCACGGATTCTGTCTTTTTTCGGTACTTGCCCGGATGATATTATTTTTCGATCCTCACACTTATTCGACGCTTTTTCGGTACTCGCCCCGACAGTTTTTTGATACTGACACGGATTCTGCCATTTTTCGGTACTCGCCTGCATTCTATCATTTTTCAGTACTCACACTTATTCGACGCATTTCCCGTACTCGCCCTGACAGTTTTTCCATACTCGCACGGATTCTGCCTTTTTCCGATACTCGCTCGGATTATATCATTTTTCAGTACTCACACTTATTCGACGCATTTCCAGTACTCCCCCGGACAGTTTTTCCATACTCGCACGGATTCTGTCTTTTTTCGGTACTTGCCCGGATGATATCATTTTTCGATGCTCACACTTATTCGACGCTTTTTCGGCACTCGCCCCGACAGTTTTTCGATACTCACACGGATTCTGCCATTTTTCGGTACTCGCCCGCATTCTATCATTTTTCAGTACTCACACTTATTCGACGCATTTCCAGTACTCGCCCTGACAGTTTTTCCATACTCGCACGGATTCTGCCTTTTTCCGATACTCGCTCGGATTATATCATTTTTCTGTACTCACACTTATTCGACTCTTTTCGGATACTCGCCCGGACAGTTTTTCCGTACTCGCACGGATTCTGTCTTTTTTCGGTACTTGCCCGGATGATATCATTTTTCGATCCTCACACTTATTCGACGCTTTTTCGGTACTCGCCCCGACAGTTTTTCGATACTCACACGCATTCTGCCATTTTTCGGTACTCGCCCGCATTGTATCATTTTTCAGTACTCACACTTATCCGACGCATTTCCAGTACTCGCCCTGACAGTTTTTCCATACTCGCACGGATTCTGCCTTTTTCCGATACTCGCTCGGATTATATCATTTTTCTGTACTCACACTTATTCGACGCATTTCCAGTACTCACCCGGACAGTTTTTCCGTACTCGCACGGATTCTGTCTTTTTTCGGTACTTGCCCGGATGATATCATTTTTCGATCCTCACACTTATTCGACGCTTTTTCGATACTCGCGCCGACAGTTTTTCGATACTCACACGGATTCTGCCATTTTTCGGTACTCGCCCGCATTCTATCATTTTTCAGTACTCACACTTATTCGACGCATTTCCCGTACTCGCCCTGACAGTTTTTCCATACTCGCACGGATTCTGCCTTTTTCTGATACTCGCTCGGATTATATCATTTTTCAGTACTCACACTTATTCGACGCATTTCCAGTACTCCCCCGGACAGTTTTTCCATACTCGCACGGATTCTGTCTTTTTTCGGTACTTGCCCGGATGATATCATTTTTCGATGCTCACACTTATTCGACGCTTTTTCGGCACTCGCCCCGACAGTTTTTCGATACTCACACGGATTCTGCCATATTTCGGTACTCGCCCGCATTCTATCATTTTTCAGTACTCACACTTATTCGACGCATTTTCAGTACTCGCCCGGACAGTTTTTCCATACACGCACGGATTCTGCCTTTTTCCGATACTCGCTCGGATTATATCATTTTTCTGTACTCACACTTATTCGACGCATTTCCAGTACTCACCCGGACAGTTTTTCCATACTCGCACGGATTCTGTCTTTTTTCGGTACTTGCCCGGATGATATCATTTTTCCATCCTCACACTTATTCGACGCTTTTTCGGTACTCGCCCCGACAGTTTTTCGATACTCACACGGATTCTGCCATTTTTCGGTACTCGCCCGCATTCTATCATTTTTCAGTACTCACACTTATTCGACGCATTTCCAGTACTCGCCCTGACAGTTTTTCCATACTCGCACGGATTCTGCCTTTTTCCGATACTCGCTCGGATTATATCATTTTTCTGTACTCACACTTATTCGACTCTTTTCGGATACTCGCCCGGACAGTTTTTCCGTACTCGCACGGATTCTGTCTTTTTTCGGTACTTGCCCGGATGATATCATTTTTCGATCCTCACACTTATTCGACGCTTTTTCGGTACTCGCCCCGACAGTTTTTCGATACTCACACGCATTCTGCCATTTTTCGGTACTCGCCCGCATTGTATCATTTTTCAGTACTCACACTTATCCGACGCATTTCCAGTACTCGCCCTGACAGTTTTTCCATACTCGCACGGATTCTGCCTTTTTCCGATACTCGCTCGGATTATATCATTTTTCTGTACTCACACTTATTCGACGCATTTCCAGTACTCACCCGGACAGTTTTTCCGTACTCGCACGGATTCTGTCTTTTTTCGGTACTTGCCCGGATGATATCATTTTTCGATCCTCACACTTATTCGACGCTTTTTCGGTACTCGCGCCGACAGTTTTTCGATACTCACACGGATTCTGCCATTTTTCGGTACTCGCCCGCATTCTATCATTTTTCAGTACTCACACTTATTCGACGCATTTCCCGTACTCGCCCTGACAGTTTTTCCATACTCGCACGGATTCTTGCCTTTTTCTGATACTCGCTCGGATTATATCATTTTTCAGTACTCACACTTATTCGACGCATTTCCAGTACTCCCCCGGACAGTTTTTCCGTACTCGCACGGATTCTGTCTTTTTTCGGTACTTGCCCGGATGATATCATTTTTCGATGCTCACACTTATTCGACGCTTTTTCGGCACTCGCCCCGACAGTTTTTCGATACTCACACGGATTCTGCCATATTTCGGTACTCGCCCGCATTCTATCATTTTTCAGTACTCACACTTATTCGACGCATTTTCAGTACTCGCCCGGACAGTTTTTCCATACACGCACGGATTCTGCCTTTTTCCGATACTCGCTCGGATTATATCATTTTTCTGTACTCACACTTATTCGACGCATTTCCAGTACTCACCCGGACAGTTTTTCCATACTCGCACGGATTCTGTCTTTTTTCGGTACTTGCCCGGATGATATCATTTTTCCATCCTCACACTTATTCGACGCTTTTTCGGTACTCGCCCCGACAGTTTTTCGATACTCACACGGATTCTGCCATTTTTCGGTACTCGCCCGCATTCTATTATTTTTCAGTACTCACACTTATTCGACGCATTTCTAGTACTCGCCCTGACAGTTTTTCCATACTCGCACGGATTCTGCCTTTTTCCGATACTCGCTCGGATTATATCATTTTTCTGTACTCACACTTATTCGACTCTTTTCGGGTACTCGCCCGGACAGTTTTTCCGTACTCGCGCGGATTCTGTCTTTTTTCGGTACTTGCCCGGATGATATTATTTTTCGATCCTCACACTTATTTGACGCTTTTTCGGTACTCGCCCCGACAGTTTTTTGATACTGACACGGATTCTGCATTTTTTCGGTACTCGCCCGAATTCAATGATTTTTCAGACTCACACTTATTCGACGCATTTCCGGTACTCGCCCAGACAGTTTTTCCATACTCGCATGGATTCTGTCTTTTTTCGGTACTTGCCCGGATGATATCATTTTTCGATCCTCACACTTATTCGACGCTTTTTCGGTACTCGCCCCGACAGTTTTTCGATACTCACACGGATTCTGCCATTTTTCGGTACTCGCCCGCATTCTATCATTTTTCAGTACTCACACTTATTCGACGCATTTCCAGTACTCGCCCTGACAGTTTTTCCATACTCGCACGGATTCTGCCTTTTTCCGATACTCGCTCGGATTATATCATTTTTCTGTACTCACACTTATTCGACTCTTTTCGGATACTCGCCCGGACAGTTTTTCCGTACTCGCACGGATTCTGTCTTTTTTCGGTACTTGCCCGGATGATATCATTTTTCGATCCTCACACTTATTCGACGCTTTTTCGGTACTCGCGCCGACAGTTTTTCGATACTCACACGGATTCTTCCATTTTTCGGTACTCGCCCGCATTCTATTATTTTTCAGTACTCACACTTATTCGACGCATTTCCAGTACTCGCCCTGACAGTTTTTCCATACTCGCACGGATTCTGCCTTTTTCCGATACTCGCTCAGATTATATCATTTTTCTGTACTGACACTTATTCGACTCTTTTCGGGTACTCGCCCGGACAGTTTTTCCGTACTCGCACGGATTCTGTCTTTTTTCGGTACTTGCCCGGATGATATTATTTTTCGATCCTCACACTTATTCGACGCTTTTTCGGTACTCGCCCCGACAGTTTTTTGATACTGACACGGATTCTGCCATTTTTCGGTACTCGCCTGCATTCTATCATTTTTCAGTACTCACACTTATTCGACGCATTTCCCGTACTCGCCCTGACAGTTTTTCCATACTCGCACGGATTCTGCCTTTTTCCGATACTCGCTCGGATTATATCATTTTTCAGTACTCACACTTATTCGACGCATTTCCAGTACTCCCCCGGACAGTTTTTCCATACTCGCAAGGATTCTGTCTTTTTTCGGTACTTGCCCGGATGATATCATTTTTCGATGCTCACACTTATTCGACGCTTTTTCGGCACTCGCCCCGACAGTTTTTCGATACTCACACGGATTCTGCCATATTTCGGTACTCGCCCGCATTCTATCATTTTTCAGTACTCACACTTATTCGACGCATTTTCAGTACTCGCCCGGACAGTTTTTCCATACACGCACGGATTCTGCCTTTTTCCGATACTCGCTCGGATTATATCATTTTTCTGTACTCACACTTATTCGACGCATTTCCAGTACTCACCCGGACAGTTTTTCCGTACTCGCACGGATTCTGTCTTTTTTCGGTACTTGCCCGGATGATATCATTTTTCGATGCTCACACTTATTCGACGCTTTTTCGGCACTCGCCCCGACAGTTTTTCGATACTCACACGGATTCTGCCATATTTCGGTACTCGCCCGCATTCTATCATTTTTCAGTACTCACACTTATTCGACGCATTTTCAGTACTCGCCCGGACAGTTTTTCCATACACGCACGGATTCTGCCTTTTTCCGATACTCGCTCGGATTATATCATTTTTCTGTACTCACACTTATTCGACGCATTTCCAGTACTCACCCGGACAGTTTTTCCATACTCGCACGGATTCTGTCTTTTTTCGGTACTTGCCCGGATGATATCATTTTTCGATCCTCACACTTATTCGACGCTTTTTTGGTACTCGCCCCGACAGTTTTTCGATACTCACACGGATTCTGCCATTTTTCGGTACTCGCCCGCATTCTATCATTTTTCAGTACTCACACTTATTCGACGCATTTCCAGTACTCGCCCTGACAGTTTTTCCATACTCGCACGGATTCTGCCTTTTTCCGATACTCGCTCGGATTATATCATTTTTCTGTACTCACACTTATTCGACTCTTTTCGGATACTCGCCCGGACAGTTTTTCCGTACTCGCACGGATTCTGTCTTTTTTCGGTACTTGCCCGGATGATATCATTTTTCGATCCTCACACTTATTCGACGCTTTTTCGGTACTCGCCCCGACAGTTTTTCGATACTCACACGCATTCTGCCATTTTTCGGTACTCGCCCGCATTGTATCATTTTTCAGTACTCACACTTATCCGACGCATTTCCAGTACTCGCCCTGACAGTTTTTCCATACTCGCACGGATTCTGCCTTTTTCCGATACTCGCTCGGATTATATCATTTTTCTGTACTCACACTTATTCGACGCATTTCCAGTACTCACCCGGACAGTTTTTCCGTACTCGCACGGATTCTGTCTTTTTTCGGTACTTGCCCGGATGATATCATTTTTCGATCCTCACACTTATTCGACGCTTTTTCGGTACTCGCCCCGACAGTTTTTCGATACTCACACGGATTCTGCCATTTTTCGGTACTCGCCCGCATTCTATTATTTTTCAGTACTCACACTTATTCGACGCATTTCCAGTACTCGCCCTGACAGTTTTTCCATACTCGCACGGATTCTGCCTTTTTCCGATACTCGCTCGGATTATATCATTTTTCTGTACTCACACTTATTCGACTCTTTTCGGGTACTCGCCCGGACAGTTTTTCCGTACTCGCGCGGATTCTGTCTTTTTTCGGTACTTGCCCGGATGATATTATTTTTCGATCCTCACACTTATTTGACGCTTTTTCGGTACTCGCCCCGACAGTTTTTTGATACTGACACGGATTCTGCATTTTTTCGGTACTCGCCCGAATTCAATGATTTTTCAGACTCACACTTATTCGACGCATTTCCGGTACTCGCCCAGACAGTTTTTCCATACTCGCATGGATTCTGTCTTTTTTCGGTACTTGCCCGGATGATATCATTTTTCGATCCTCACACTTATTCGACGCTTTTTCGGTACTCGCCCCGACAGTTTTTCGATACTCACACGGATTCTGCCATTTTTCGGTACTCGCCCGCATTCTATCATTTTTCAGTACTCACACTTATTCGACGCATTTCCAGTACTCGCCCTGACAGTTTTTCCATACTCGCACGGATTCTGCCTTTTTCCGATACTCGCTCGGATTATATCATTTTTCTGTACTCACACTTATTCGACTCTTTTCGGATACTCGCCCGGACAGTTTTTCCGTACTCGCACGGATTCTGTCTTTTTTCGGTACTTGCCCGGATGATATCATTTTTCGATCCTCACACTTATTCGACGCTTTTTCGGTACTCGCGCCGACAGTTTTTCGATACTCACACGGATTCTTCCATTTTTCGGTACTCGCCCGCATTCTATTATTTTTCAGTACTCACACTTATTCGACGCATTTCCAGTACTCGCCCTGACAGTTTTTCCATACTCGCACGGATTCTGCCTTTTTCCGATACTCGCTCAGATTATATCATTTTTCTGTACTGACACTTATTCGACTCTTTTCGGGTACTCGCCCGGACAGTTTTTCCGTACTCGCACGGATTCTGTCTTTTTTCGGTACTTGCCCGGATGATATTATTTTTCGATCCTCACACTTATTCGACGCTTTTTCGGTACTCGCCCCGACAGTTTTTTGATACTGACACGGATTCTGCCATTTTTCGGTACTCGCCTGCATTCTATCATTTTTCAGTACTCACACTTATTCGACGCATTTCCCGTACTCGCCCTGACAGTTTTTCCATACTCGCACGGATTCTGCCTTTTTCCGATACTCGCTCGGATTATATCATTTTTCAGTACTCACACTTATTCGACGCATTTCCAGTACTCCCCCGGACAGTTTTTCCATACTCGCACGGATTCTGTCTTTTTTCGGTACTTGCCCGGATGATATCATTTTTCGATGCTCACACTTATTCGACGCTTTTTCGGCACTCGCCCCGACAGTTTTTCGATACTCACACGGATTCTGCCATATTTCGGTACTCGCCCGCATTCTATCATTTTTCAGTACTCACACTTATTCGACGCATTTTCAGTACTCGCCCGGACAGTTTTTCCATACACGCACGGATTCTGCCTTTTTCCGATACTCGCTCGGATTATATCATTTTTCTGTACTCACACTTATTCGACGCATTTCCAGTACTCACCCGGACAGTTTTTCCGTACTCGCACGGATTCTGTCTTTTTTCGGTACTTGCCCGGATGATATCATTTTTCGATGCTCACACTTATTCGACGCTTTTTCGGCACTCGCCCCGACAGTTTTTCGATACTCACACGGATTCTGCCATATTTCGGTACTCGCCCGCATTCTATCATTTTTCAGTACTCACACTTATTCGACGCATTTTCAGTACTCGCCCGGACAGTTTTTCCATACACGCACGGATTCTGCCTTTTTCCGATACTCGCTCGGATTATATCATTTTTCTGTACTCACACTTATTCGACGCATTTCCAGTACTCACCCGGACAGTTTTTCCATACTCGCACGGATTCTGTCTTTTTTCGGTACTTGCCCGGATGATATCATTTTTCGATCCTCACACTTATTCGACGCTTTTTCGGTACTCGCCCCGACAGTTTTTCGATACTCACACGGATTCTGCCATTTTTCGGTACTCGCCCGCATTCTATCATTTTTCAGTACTCACACTTATTCGACGCATTTCCAGTACTCGCCCTGACAGTTTTTCCATACTCGCACGGATTCTGCCTTTTTCCGATACTCGCTCGGATTATATCATTTTTCTGTACTCACACTTATTCGACTCTTTTCGGATACTCGCCCGGACAGTTTTTCCGTACTCGCACGGATTCTGTCTTTTTTCGGTACTTGCCCGGATGATATCATTTTTCGATCCTCACACTTATTCGACGCTTTTTCGGTACTCGCCCCGACAGTTTTTCGATACTCACACGCATTCTGCCATTTTTCGGTACTCGCCCGCATTGTATCATTTTTCAGTACTCACACTTATCCGACGCATTTCCAGTACTCGCCCTGACAGTTTTTCCATACTCGCACGGATTCTGCCTTTTTCCGATACTCGCTCGGATTATATCATTTTTCTGTACTCACACTTATTCGACGCATTTCCAGTACTCACCCGGACAGTTTTTCCGTACTCGCACGGATTCTGTCTTTTTTCGGTACTTGCCCGGATGATATCATTTTTCGATCCTCACACTTATTCGACGCTTTTTCGGTACTCGCGCCGACAGTTTTTCGATACTCACACGGATTCTGCCATTTTTCGGTACTCGCCCGCATTCTATCATTTTTCAGTACTCACACTTATTCGACGCATTTCCCGTACTCGCCCTGACAGTTTTTCCATACTCGCACGGATTCTGCCTTTTTCTGATACTCGCTCGGATTATATCATTTTTCAGTACTCACACTTATTCGACGCATTTCCAGTACTCCCCCGGACAGTTTTTCCATACTCGCACGGATTCTGTCTTTTTTCGGTACTTGCCCGGATGATATCATTTTTCGATGCTCACACTTATTCGACGCTTTTTCGGCACTCGCCCCGACAGTTTTTCGATACTCACACGGATTCTGCCATATTTCGGTACTCGCCCGCATTCTATCATTTTTCAGTACTCACACTTATTCGACGCATTTTCAGTACTCGCCCGGACAGTTTTTCCATACACGCACGGATTCTGCCTTTTTCCGATACTCGCTCGGATTATATCATTTTTCTGTACTCACACTTATTCGACGCATTTCCAGTACTCACCCGGACAGTTTTTCCATACTCGCACGGATTCTGTCTTTTTTCGGTACTTGCCCGGATGATATCATTTTTCCATCCTCACACTTATTCGACGCTTTTTCGGTACTCGCCCCGACAGTTTTTCGATACTCACACGGATTCTGCCATTTTTCGGTACTCGCCCGCATTCTATTATTTTTCAGTACTCACACTTATTCGACGCATTTCTAGTACTCGCCCTGACAGTTTTTCCATACTCGCACGGATTCTGCCTTTTTCCGATACTCGCTCGGATTATATCATTTTTCTGTACTCACACTTATTCGACTCTTTTCGGGTACTCGCCCGGACAGTTTTTCCGTACTCGCACGGATTCTGTCTTTTTTCGGTACTTGCCCGGATGATATTATTTTTCGATCCTCACACTTATTTGACGCTTTTTCGGTACTCGCCCCGACAGTTTTTTGATACTGACACGGATTCTGCATTTTTTCGGTACTCGCCCGAATTCAATGATTTTTCAGACTCACACTTATTCGACGCATTTCCGGTACTCGCCCAGACAGTTTTTCCATACTCGCATGGATTCTGTCTTTTTTCGGTACTTGCCCGGATGATATCATTTTTCGATCCTCACACTTATTCGACGCTTTTTCGGTACTCGCCCCGACAGTTTTTCGATACTCACACGGATTCTGCCATTTTTCGGTACTCGCCCGCATTCTATCATTTTTCAGTACTCACACTTATTCGACGCATTTCCAGTACTCGCCCTGACAGTTTTTCCATACTCGCACGGATTCTGCCTTTTTCCGATACTCGCTCGGATTATATCATTTTTCTGTACTCACACTTATTCGACTCTTTTCGGATACTCGCCCGGACAGTTTTTCCGTACTCGCACGGATTCTGTCTTTTTTCGGTACTTGCCCGGATGATATCATTTTTCGATCCTCACACTTATTCGACGCTTTTTCGGTACTCGCCCCGACAGTTTTTCGATACTCACACGGATTCTGCCATTTTTCGGTACTCGCCCGCATTCTATTATTTTTCAGTACTCACACTTATTCGACGCATTTCCAGTACTCGCCCTGACAGTTTTTCCATACTCGCACGGATTCTGCCTTTTTCCGATACTCGCTCAGATTATATCATTTTTCTGTACTGACACTTATTCGACTCTTTTCGGGTACTCGCCCGGACAGTTTTTCCGTACTGGCACGGATTCTGTCTTTTTTCGGTACTTGCCCGGATGATATCATTTTTCGATGCTCACACTTATTCGACGCTTTTTCGGCACTCGCCCCGACAGTTTTTCGATACTCACACGGATTCTGCCATATTTCGGTACTCGCCCGCATTCTATCATTTTTCAGTACTCACACTTATTCGACGCATTTTCAGTACTCGCCCGGACAGTTTTTCCATACACGCACGGATTCTGCCTTTTTCCGATACTCGCTCGGATTATATCATTTTTCTGTACTCACACTTATTCGACGCATTTCCAGTACTCACCCGGACAGTTTTTCCGTACTCGCACGGATTCTGTCTTTTTTCGGTACTTGCCCGGATGATATCATTTTTCGATGCTCACACTTATTCGACGCTTTTTCGGCACTCGCCCCGACAGTTTTTCGATACTCACACGGATTCTGCCATATTTCGGTACTCGCCCGCATTCTATCATTTTTCAATACTCACACTTATTCGACGCATTTTCAGTACTCGCCCGGACAGTTTTTCCATACACGCACGGATTCTGCCTTTTTCCGATACTCGCTCGGATTATATCATTTTTCTGTACTCACACTTATTCGACGCATTTCCAGTACTCACCCGGACAGTTTTTCCATACACGCACGGATTCTGCCTTTTTCCGATACTCGCTCGGATTATATCATTTTTCTGTACTCACACTTATTCGACGCATTTCCAGTACTCACCCGGACAGTTTTTCCATACTCGCACGGATTCTGTCTTTTTTCGGTACTTGCCCGGATGATATCATTTTTCCATCCTCACACTTATTCGACGCTTTTTCGGTACTCGCCCCGACAGTTTTTCGATACTCACACGGATTCTGCCATTTTTCGGTACTCGCCCGCATTCTATTATTTTTCAGTACTCACACTTATTCGACGCATTTCTAGTACTCGCCCTGACAGTTTTTCCATACTCGCACGGATTCTGCCTTTTTCCGATACTCGCTCGGATTATATCATTTTTCTGTACTCACACTTATTCGACTCTTTTCGGGTACTCGCCCGGACAGTTTTTCCGTACTCGCACGGATTCTGTCTTTTTTCGGTACTTGCCCGGATGATATTATTTTTCGATCCTCACACTTATTTGACGCTTTTTCGGTACTCGCCCCGACAGTTTTTTGATACTGACACGGATTCTGCATTTTTTCGGTACTCGCCCGAATTCAATGATTTTTCAGACTCACACTTATTCGACGCATTTCCGGTACTCGCCCAGACAGTTTTTCCATACTCGCATGGATTCTGTCTTTTTTCGGTACTTGCCCGGATGATATCATTTTTCGATCCTCACACTTATTCGACGCTTTTTCGGTACTCGCCCCGACAGTTTTTCGATACTCACACGGATTCTGCCATTTTTCGGTACTCGCCCGCATTCTATCATTTTTCAGTACTCACACTTATTCGACGCATTTCCAGTACTCGCCCTGACAGTTTTTCCATACTCGCACGGATTCTGCCTTTTTCCGATACTCGCTCGGATTATATCATTTTTCTGTACTCACACTTATTCGACTCTTTTCGGATACTCGCCCGGACAGTTTTTCCGTACTCGCACGGATTCTGTCTTTTTTCGGTACTTGCCCGGATGATATCATTTTTCGATCCTCACACTTATTCGACGCTTTTTCGGTACTCGCCCCGACAGTTTTTCGATACTCACACGGATTCTGCCATTTTTCGGTACTCGCCCGCATTCTATTATTTTTCAGTACTCACACTTATTCGACGCATTTCCAGTACTCGCCCTGACAGTTTTTCCATACTCGCACGGATTCTGCCTTTTTCCGATACTCGCTCAGATTATATCATTTTTCTGTACTGACACTTATTCGACTCTTTTCGGGTACTCGCCCGGACAGTTTTTCCGTACTGGCACGGATTCTGTCTTTTTTCGGTACTTGCCCGGATGATATCATTTTTCGATGCTCACACTTATTCGACGCTTTTTCGGCACTCGCCCCGACAGTTTTTCGATACTCACACGGATTCTGCCATATTTCGGT
Organism: Vitis vinifera; assembly: GCF_030704535.1. NCBI lineage: Eukaryota > Viridiplantae > Streptophyta > Magnoliopsida > Vitales > Vitaceae > Vitis > Vitis vinifera. The sequence continues at coordinate 16,363,301 of NC_081823.1, read as the reverse complement.
ACTCGCCCGCATTCTATCATTTTTCAGTACTCACACTTATTCGACGCATTTTCAGTACTCGCCCGGACAGTTTTTCCATACACGCACGGATTCTGCCTTTTTCCGATACTCGCTCGGATTATATCATTTTTCTGTACTCACACTTATTCGACGCATTTCCAGTACTCACCCGGACAGTTTTTCCGTACTCGCACGGATTCTGTCTTTTTTCGGTACTTGCCCGGATGATATCATTTTTCGATGCTCACACTTATTCGACGCTTTTTCGGCACTCGCCCCGACAGTTTTTCGATACTCACACGGATTCTGCCATATTTCGGTACTCGCCCGCATTCTATCATTTTTCAATACTCACACTTATTCGACGCATTTTCAGTACTCGCCCGGACAGTTTTTCCATACACGCACGGATTCTGCCTTTTTCCGATACTCGCTCGGATTATATCATTTTTCTGTACTCACACTTATTCGACGCATTTCCAGTACTCACCCGGACAGTTTTTCCATACTCGCACGGATTCTGTCTTTTTTCGGTACTTGCCCGGATGATATCATTTTTCGATCCTCACACTTATTCGACGCTTTTTCGGTACTCGCCCCGACAGTTTTTCGATACTCACACGGATTCTGCCATTTTTCGGTACTCGCCCGCATTCTATCATTTTTCAGTACTCACACTTATTCGACGCATTTCCAGTACTCGCCCTGACAGTTTTTCCATACTCGCACGGATTCTGCCTTTTTCCGATACTCGCTCGGATTATATCATTTTTCTGTACTCACACTTATTCGACTCTTTTCGGATACTCGCCCGGACAGTTTTTCCGTACTCGCACGGATTCTGTCTTTTTTCGGTACTCGCCCGCATTCTATTATTTTTCAGTACTCACACTTATTCGACGCATTTCCAGTACTCGCCCTGACAGTTTTTCCATACTCGCACGGATTCTGCCTTTTTCCGATACTCGCTCAGATTATATCATTTTTCTGTACTGACACTTATTCGACTCTTTTCGGGTACTCGCCCGGACAGTTTTTCCGTACTGGCACGGATTCTGTCTTTTTTCGGTACTTGCCCGGATGATATCATTTTTCGATGCTCACACTTATTCGACGCTTTTTCGGCACTCGCCCCGACAGTTTTTCGATACTCACACGGATTCTGCCATATTTCGGTACTCGCCCGCATTCTATCATTTTTCAGTACTCACACTTATTCGACGCATTTTCAGTACTCGCCCGGACAGTTTTTCCATACACGCACGGATTCTGCCTTTTTCCGATACTCGCTCGGATTATATCATTTTTCTGTACTCACACTTATTCGACGCATTTCCAGTACTCACCCGGACAGTTTTTCCGTACTCGCACGGATTCTGTCTTTTTTCGGTACTTGCCCGGATGATATCATTTTTCGATGCTCACACTTATTCGACGCTTTTTCGGCACTCGCCCCGACAGTTTTTCGATACTCACACGGATTCTGCCATATTTCGGTACTCGCCCGCATTCTATCATTTTTCAATACTCACACTTATTCGACGCATTTTCAGTACTCGCCCGGACAGTTTTTCCATACACGCACGGATTCTGCCTTTTTCCGATACTCGCTCGGATTATATCATTTTTCTGTACTCACACTTATTCGACGCATTTCCAGTACTCACCCGGACAGTTTTTCCATACTCGCACGGATTCTGTCTTTTTTCGGTACTTGCCCGGATGATATCATTTTTCGATCCTCACACTTATTCGACGCTTTTTCGGTACTCGCCCCGACAGTTTTTCGATACTCACACGGATTCTGCCATTTTTCGGTACTCGCCCGCATTCTATCATTTTTCAGTACTCACACTTATTCGACGCATTTCCAGTACTCGCCCTGACAGTTTTTCCATACTCGCACGGATTCTGCCTTTTTCCGATACTCGCTCGGATTATATCATTTTTCTGTACTCACACTTATTCGACTCTTTTCGGATACTCGCCCGGACAGTTTTTCCGTACTCGCACGGATTCTGTCTTTTTTCGGTACTTGCCCGGATGATATCATTTTTCGATCCTCACACTTATTCGACGCTTTTTCGGTACTCGCCCCGACAGTTTTTCGATACTCACACGCATTCTGCCATTTTTCGGTACTCGCCCGCATTCTATCATTTTTCAGTACTCACACTTATCCGACGCATTTCCAGTACTCGCCCTGACAGTTTTTCCATACTCGCACGGATTCTGCCTTTTTCCGATACTCGCTCGGATTATATCATTTTTCTGTACTCACACTTATTCGACGCATTTCCAGTACTCACCCGGACAGTTTTTCCGTACTCGCACGGATTCTGTCTTTTTTCGGTACTTGCCCGGATGATATCATTTTTCGATCCTCACACTTATTCGACGCTTTTTCGGTACTCGCGCCGACAGTTTTTCGATACTCACACGGATTCTGCCATTTTTCGGTACTCGCCCGCATTCTATCATTTTTCAGTACTCACACTTATTCGACGCATTTCCCGTACTCGCCCTGACAGTTTTTCCATACTCGCACGGATTCTGCCTTTTTCTGATACTCGCTCGGATTATATCATTTTTCAGTACTCACACTTATTCGACGCATTTCCAGTACTCCCCCGGACAGTTTTTCCATACTCGCACGAATTCTGTCTTTTTTCGGTACTTGCCCGGATGATATCATTTTTCGATGCTCACACTTATTCGACGCTTTTTCGGCACTCGCCCCGACAGTTTTTCGATACTCACACGGATTCTGCCACATTTCGGTACTCGCCCGCATTCTATCATTTTTCAGTACTCACACTTATTCGACGCATTTTCAGTACTCGCCCGGACAGTTTTTCCATACACGCACGGATTCTGCCTTTTTCCGATACTCGCTCGGATTATATCATTTTTCTGTACTCACACTTATTCGACGCATTTCCAGTACTCACCCGGACAGTTTTTCCATACTCGCACGGATTCTGTCTTTTTTCGGTACTTGCCCGGATGATATCATTTTTCCATCCTCACACTTATTCGACGCTTTTTCGGTACTCGCCCCGACAGTTTTTCGATACTCACACGGATTCTGCCATTTTTCGGTACACGCCCGCATTCTATTATTTTTCAGTACTCACACTTATTCGACGCATTTCTAGTACTCGCCCTGACAGTTTTTCCATACTCGCACGGATTCTGCCTTTTTCCGATACTCGCTCGGATTATATCATTTTTCTGTACTCACACTTATTCGACTCTTTTCGGGTACTCGCCCGGACAGTTTTTCCGTACTCGCACGGATTCTGTCTTTTTTCGGTACTTGCCCGGATGATATTATTTTTCGATCCTCACACTTATTTGACGCTTTTTCGGTACTCGCCCCGACAGTTTTTTGATACTGACACGGATTCTGCATTTTTTCGGTACTCGCCCGAATTCAATGATTTTTCAGACTCACACTTATTCGACGCATTTCCGGTACTCGCCCAGACAGTTTTTCCATACTCGCATGGATTCTGTCTTTTTTCGGTACTTGCCCGGATGATATCATTTTTCGATCCTCACACTTATTCGACGCTTTTTCGGTACTCGCCCCGACAGTTTTTCGATACTCACACGGATTCTTCCATTTTTCGGTACTCGCCCGCATTCTATCATTTTTCAGTACTCACACTTATTCGACGCATTTCCAGTACTCGCCCTGACAGTTTTTCCATACTCGCACGGATTCTGCCTTTTTCCGATACTCGCTCGGATTATATCATTTTTCTGTACTCACACTTATTCGACTCTTTTCGGATACTCGCCCGGACAGTTTTTCCGTACTCGCACGGATTCTTTCTTTTTTCGGTACTTGCCCGGATGATATCATTTTTCGATCCTCACACTTATTCGACGCTTTTTCGGTACTCGCCCCGACAGTTTTTCGATACTCACACGGATTCTGCCATTTTTCGGTACTCGCCCGCATTCTATCATTTTTCAGTACTCACACTTATTCGACGCATTTCCAGTACTCGCCCTGACAGTTTTTCCATACTCGCACGGATTCTGCCTTTTTCCGATACTCGCTCGGATTTTATCATTTTTCAGTACTCACACTTATTCGACGCATTTCCCGTACTCACCCGGACAGTTTTTCTATACTTGCACGGATTCTGTCTTTTTTCGGTACTTGCCCGGATGATATCATTTTTCCATCCTCACACTTATTCGACGCTTTTTCGGTACTCGCCCCGACAGTTTTTCGATACTCACACGGATTCTGCCATTTTTCGGTACTCGCCCGCATTCTATTATTTTTCAGTACTCACACTTATTCGACGCATTTCCAGTACTCGCCCTGACAGTTTTTCCCTACTCGCACGGATTCTGCCTTTTTCCGATACTCGCTCGGATTATATCATTTTTCTGTACTCACACTTATTCGACTCTTTTGGGGTACTCGCCCGGACAGTTTTTCCGTACTCGCACGGATTCTGTCTTTTTTCGGTACTTGCCCGGATGATATCATTTTTCGATCCTCACACTTATTCGACGCTTTTTCGGTACTCGCGCCGACAGTTTTTCGATACTCACACGGATTCTGCCATTTTCGGTACTCGCCCGCATTCTATTATTTTTCAGTACTCACACTTATTCGACGCATTTCCAGTACTCGCCCTGACAGTTTTTCCATACTCGCACGGATTCTGCCTTTTTCCGATACTCGCTCGGATTATATCATTTTTCTGTACTCACACTTATTCGACTCTTTTCGGGTACTCGCCCGGACAGTTTTTCCGTACTCGCACGGATTCTGTCTTTTTTCGGTACTTGCCCGGATGATATCATTTTTCGATCCTCACACTTATTCGACGCTTTTTCGGTACTCGCCCCGACAGTTTTTCGATACTCACACGCATTCTGCCATTTTTCGGTACTCGCCCGCATTCTATCATTTTTCAGTACTCACACTTATCCGACGCATTTCCAGTACTCGCCCTGACAGTTTTTCCATACTCGCACGGATTCTGCCTTTTTCCGATACTCGCTCGGATTATATCATTTTTCTGTACTCACACTTATTCGACGCATTTCCAGTACTCACCCGGACAGTTTTTCCGTACTCGCACGGATTCTGTCTTTTTTCGGTACTTGCCCGGATGATATCATTTTTCGATCCTCACACTTATTCGACGCTTTTTCGGTACTCGCGCCGACAGTTTTTCGATACTCACACGGATTCTGCCATTTTTCGGTACTCGCCCGCATTCTGTCATTTTTCAGTACTCACACTTATTCGACGCATTTCCCGTACTCGCCCTGACAGTTTTTCCATACTCGCACGGATTCTGCCTTTTTCCGATACTCGCTCGGATTATATCATTTTTCAGTACTCACACTTATTCGACGCATTTCCAGTACTCCCCCGGACAGTTTTTCCATACTCGCACGGATTCTGTCTTTTTTCGGTACTTGCCCGGATGATATCATTTTTCGATGCTCACACTTATTCGACGCTTTTTCGGTACTCGCCCCGACAGTTTTTCGATACTCACACGGATTCTGCCATATTTCGGTACTCGCCCGCATTCTATCATTTTTCAGTACTCACACTTATTCGACGCATTTTCAGTACTCGCCCGGACAGTTTTTCCATACACGCACGGATTCTGCCTTTTTCCGATACTCGCTCGGATTATATCATTTTTCTGTACTCACACTTATTCGACGCATTTCCAGTACTCACCCGGACAGTTTTTCCATACTCGCACGGATTCTGTCTTTTTTCGGTACTTGCCCGGATGATATCATTTTTCGATCCTCACACTTATTCGACGCTTTTTCGGTACTCGCGCCGACAGTTTTTCGATACTCACACGGATTCTGCCATTTTTCGGTACTCGCCCGCATTCTGTCATTTTTCAGTACTCACACTTATTCGACGCATTTCCCGTACTCGCCCTGACAGTTTTTCCATACTCGCACGGATTCTGCCTTTTTCCGATACTCGCTCGGATTATATCATTTTTCAGTACTCACACTTATTCGACGCATTTCCAGTACTCCCCCGGACAGTTTTTCCATACTCGCACGGATTCTGTCTTTTTTCGGTACTTGCCCGGATGATATCATTTTTCGATGCTCACACTTATTCGACGCTTTTTCGGTACTCGCCCCGACAGTTTTTCGATACTCACACGGATTCTGCCATATTTCGGTACTCGCCCGCATTCTATCATTTTTCAGTACTCACACTTATTCGACGCATTTTCAGTACTCGCCCGGACAGTTTTTCCATACACGCACGGATTCTGCCTTTTTCCGATACTCGCTCGGATTATATCATTTTTCTGTACTCACACTTATTCGACGCATTTCCAGTACTCACCCGGACAGTTTTTCCATACTCGCACGGATTCTGTCTTTTTTCGGTACTTGCCCGGATGATATCATTTTTCGATCCTCACACTTATTCGACGCTTTTTCGGTACTCGCCCCGACAGTTTTTCGATACTCACACGCATTCTGCCATTTTTCGGTACTCGCCCGCATTCTATCATTTTTCAGTACTCACACTTATCCGACGCATTTCCAGTACTCGCCCTGACAGTTTTTCCATACACGCACGGATTCTGCCTTTTTCCGATACTCGCTCGGATTATATCATTTTTCTGTACTCACACTTATTCGACGCATTTCCAGTACTCACCCGGACAGTTTTTCCGTACTCGCACGGATTCTGCCTTTTTCCGATACTCGCTCGGATTATATCATTTTTCAGTACTCACACTTATTCGACGCATTTCCAGTACTCCCCCGGACAGTTTTTCCATACTCGCACGGATTCTGTCTTTTTTCGGTACTTGCCCGGATGATATCATTTTTCGATGCTCACACTTATTCGACGCTTTTTCGGTACTCGCCCCGACAGTTTTTCGATACTCACACGGATTCTGCCATATTTCGGTACTCGCCCGCATTCTATCATTTTTCAGTACTCACACTTATTCGACGCATTTTCAGTACTCGCCCGGACTGTTTTTCCATACACGCACGGATTCTGCCTTTTTCCGATACTCGCTCGGATTATATCATTTTTCTGTACTCACACTTATTCGACGCATTTCCAGTACTCACCCGGACAGTTTTTCCATACTCGCACGGATTCTGTCTTTTTTCGGTACTTGCCCGGATGATATCATTTTTCGATCCTCACACTTATTCGACGCTTTTTCGGTACTCGCCCCGACAGTTTTTCGATACTCACACGCATTCTGCCATTTTTCGGTACTCGCCCGCATTCTATCATTTTTCAGTACTCACACTTATCCGACGCATTTCCAGTACTCGCCCTGACAGTTTTTCCATACACGCACGGATTCTGCCTTTTTCCGATACTCGCTCGGATTATATCATTTTTCTGTACTCACACTTATTCGACGCATTTCCAGTACTCGCCCTGACAGTTTTTCCATACTCGCACGGATTCTGCCTTTTTCCGATACTCGCTCGGATTATATCATTTTTCAGTACTCACACTTATTCGACGCATTTCCCGTACTCACCCGGACAGTTTTTCTATACTTGCACGGATTCTGTCTTTTTTCGGTACTTGCCCGGATGATATCATTTTTCCATCCTCACACTGATTCGACGCTTTTTCGGTACTCGCCCCGACAGTTTTTCGATACTCACACGGATTCTGCCATTTTTCGGTACTCGCCCGCATTCTATTATTTTTCAGTACTCACACTTATTCGACGCATTTCCAGTACTCGCCCTGACAGTTTTTCCCTACTCGCACGGATTCTGCCTTTTTCCGATACTCGCTCGGATTATATCATTTTTCTGTACTCACACTTATTCGACTCTTTTGGGGTACTCGCCCGGACAGTTTTTCCGTACTCGCACGGATTCTGTCTTTTTTCGGTACTTGCCCGGATGATATCATTTTTCGATCCTCACACTTATTCGACGCTTTTTCGGTACTCGCGCCGACAGTTTTTCGATACTCACACGGATTCTGCCATTTTCGGTACTCGCCCGCATTCTATTATTTTTCAGTACTCACACTTATTCGACGCATTTCCAGTACTCGCCCTGACAGTTTTTCCATACTCGCACGGATTCTGCCTTTTTCCGATACTCGCTCGGATTATATCATTTTTCTGTACTCACACTTATTCGACTCTTTTCGGGTACTCGCCCGGACAGTTTTTCCGTACTCGCACGGATTCTGTCTTTTTTCGGTACTTGCCCGGATGATATCATTTTTCGATCCTCACACTTATTCGACGCTTTTTCGGTACTCGCCCCGACAGTTTTTCGATACTCACACGCATTCTGCCATTTTTCGGTACTCGCCCGCATTCTATCATTTTTCAGTACTCACACTTATCCGACGCATTTCCAGTACTCGCCCTGACAGTTTTTCCATACTCGCACGGATTCTGCCTTTTTCCGATACTCGCTCGGATTATATCATTTTTCTGTACTCACACTTATTCGACGCATTTCCAGTACTCACCCGGACAGTTTTTCCGTACTCGCACGGATTCTGTCTTTTTTCGGTACTTGCCCGGATGATATCATTTTTCGATCCTCACACTTATTCGACGCTTTTTCGGTACTCGCGCCGACAGTTTTTCGATACTCACACGGATTCTGCCATTTTTCGGTACTCGCCCGCATTCTATCATTTTTCAGTACTCACACTTATTCGACGCATTTCCCGTACTCGCCCTGACAGTTTTTCCATACTCGCACGGATTCTGCCTTTTTCCGATACTCGCTCGGATTATATCATTTTTCAGTACTCACACTTATTCGACGCATTTCCAGTACTCCCCCGGACAGTTTTTCCATACTCGCACGGATTCTGTCTTTTTTCGGTACTTGCCCGGATGATATCATTTTTCGATGCTCACACTTATTCGACGCTTTTTCGGTACTCGCCCCGACAGTTTTTCGATACTCACACGGATTCTGCCATATTTCGGTACTCGCCCGCATTCTATCATTTTTCAGTACTCACACTTATTCGACGCATTTTCAGTACTCGCCCGGACAGTTTTTCCATACACGCACGGATTCTGCCTTTTTCCGATACTCGCTCGGATTATATCATTTTTCTGTACTCACACTTATTCGACGCATTTCCAGTACTCACCCGGACAGTTTTTCCATACTCGCACGGATTCTGTCTTTTTTCGGTACTTGCCCGGATGATATCATTTTTCGATCCTCACACTTATTCGACGCTTTTTCGGTACTCGCCCCGACAGTTTTTCGATACTCACACGCATTCTGCCATTTTTCGGTACTCGCCCGCATTCTATCATTTTTCAGTACTCACACTTATCCGACGCATTTCCAGTACTCGCCCTGACAGTTTTTCCATACACGCACGGATTCTGCCTTTTTCCGATACTCGCTCGGATTATATCATTTTTCTGTACTCACACTTATTCGACGCATTTCCAGTACTCACCCGGACAGTTTTTCCGTACTCGCACGGATTCTGTCTTTTTTCGGTACTTGCCCGGATGATATCATTTTTCGATCCTCACACTTATTCGACGCTTTTTCGGTACTCGCCCCGACAGTTTTTCGATACTCACACGCATTCTGCCATTTTTCGGTACTCGCCCGCATTCTATCATTTTTCAGTACTCACACTTATCCGACGCATTTCCAGTACTCGCCCTGACAGTTTTTCCATACTCGCACGGATTCTGCCTTTTTCCGATACTCGCTCGGATTATATCATTTTTCTGTACTCACACTTATTCGACGCATTTCCAGTACTCACCCGGACAGTTTTTCCGTGCTCGCACGGATTCTGTCTTTTTTCGGTACTTGCCCGGATGATATCATTTTTCGATCCTCACACTTATTCGACGCTTTTTCGGTACTCGCGCCGACAGTTTTTCGATACTCACACGGATTCTGCTATTTTTCGGTACTCGCCCGCATTCTATCATTTTTCAGTACTCACACTTATTCGACGCATTTCCCGTACTCGCCCTGACAGTTTTTCCATACTCGCACGGATTCTGCCTTTTTCCGATACTCGCTCGGATTATATCATTTTTCAGTACTCACACTTATTCGACGCATTTCCAGTACTCCCCCGGACAGTTTTTCCATACTCGCACGGATTCTGTCTTTTTTCGGTACTTGCCCGGATGATATCATTTTTCGATGCTCACACTTATTCGACGCTTTTTCGGCACTCGCCCCGACAGTTTTTCGATACTCACACGGATTCTGCCATATTTCGGTACTCGCCCGCATTCTATCATTTTTCAGTACTCACACTTATTCGACGCATTTTCAGTACTCGCCCGGACAGTTTTTCCATACACGCACGGATTCTGCCTTTTTCCGATACTCGCTCGGATTATATCATTTTTCTGTACTCACACTTATTCGACGCATTTCCAGTACTCAACCGGACAGTTTTTCCATACTCGCACGGATTCTGTCTTTTTTCGGTACTTGCCCGGATGATATCATTTTTCCATCCTCACACTTATTCGACGCTTTTTCGGTACTCGCCCCGACAGTTTTTCGATACTCACACGGATTCTGCCATTTTTCGGTACTCGCCCGCATTCTATCATTTTTCAGTACTCACACTTATCCGACGCATTTCCAGTACTCGCCCTGACAGTTTTTCCATACTCGCACGGATTCTGCCTTTTTCCGATACTCGCTCGGATTATATCATTTTTCTGTACTCACACTTATTCGACGCATTTCCAGTACTCACCCGGACAGTTTTTCCGTACTCGCACGGATTCTGTCTTTTTTCGGTACTTGCCCGGATGATATCATTTTTCGATCCTCACACTTATTCGACGCTTTTTCGGTACTCGCCCCGACAGTTTTTCGATACTCACACGCATTCTGCCATTTTTCGGTACTCGCCCGCATTCTATCATTTTTCAGTACTCACACTTATCCGACGCATTTCCAGTACTCGCCCTGACAGTTTTTCCATACTCGCACGGATTCTGCCTTTTTCCGATACTCGCTCGGATTATATCATTTTTCAGTACTCACACTTATTCGACGCATTTCCAGTACTCCCCCGGACAGTTTTTCCATACTCGCACGGATTCTGTCTTTTTTCGGTACTTGCCCGGATGATATCATTTTTCGATCCTCACACTTATTCGACGCTTTTTCGGCACTCGCCCCGACAGTTTTTCGATACTCACACGGATTCTGCCATATTTCGGTACTCGCCCGCATTCTATCATTTTTCAGTACTCACACTTATTCGACGCATTTTCAGTACTCGCCCGGACAGTTTTTCCATACACGCAGGGATTCTGCCTTTTTCCGATACTCGCTCGGATTATATCATTTTTCTGTACTCACACTTATTCGACGCATTTCCAGTACTCACCCGGACAGTTTTTCCATACTCGCACGGATTCTGTCTTTTTTCGGTACTTGCCCGGATGATATCATTTTTCGATCCTCACACTTATTCGACGCTTTTTCGGTACTCGCCCCGACAGTTTTTCGATACTCACACGCATTCTGCCATTTTTCGGTACTCGCCCGCATTCTATCATTTTTCAGTACTCACACTTATCCGACGCATTTCCAGTACTCGCCCTGACAGTTTTTCCATACTCGCACGGATTCTGCCTTTTTCCGATACTCGCTCGGATTATATCATTTTTCTGTACTCACACTTATTCGACGCATTTCCAGTACTCACCCGGACAGTTTTTCCGTACTCGCACGGATTCTGTCTTTTTTCGGTACTTGCCCGGATGATATCATTTTTCGATCCTCACACTTATTCGACGCTTTTTCGGTACTCGCGCCGACAGTTTTTCGATACTCACACGGATTCTGCCATTTTTCGGTACTCGCCCGCATTCTATCATTTTTCAGTACTCACACTTATTCGACGCATTTCCCGTACTCGCCCTGACAGTTTTTCCATACTCGCACGGATTCTGCCTTTTTCCGATACTCGCTCGGATTATATCATTTTTCAGTACTCACACTTATTCGACGCATTTCCAGTACTCCCCCGGACAGTTTTTCCATACTCGCACGGATTCTGTCTTTTTTCGGTACTTGCCCGGATGATATCATTTTTCGATGCTCACACTTATTCGACGCTTTTTCGGTACTCGCCCCGACAGTTTTTCGATACTCACACGGATTCTGCCATATTTCGGTACTCGCCCGCATTCTATCATTTTTCAGTACTCACACTTATTCGACGCATTTTCAGTACTCGCCCGGACAGTTTTTCCATACACGCACGGATTCTGCCTTTTTCCGATACTCGCTCGGATTATATCATTTTTCTGTACTCACACTTATTCGACGCATTTCCAGTACTCACCCGGACAGTTTTTCCATACTCGCACGGATTCTGTCTTTTTTCGGTACTTGCCCGGATGATATCATTTTTCGATCCTCACACTTATTCGACGCTTTTTCGGTACTCGCCCCGACAGTTTTTCGATACTCACACGCATTCTGCCATTTTTCGGTACTCGCCCGCATTCTATCATTTTTCAGTACTCACACTTATCCGACGCATTTCCAGTACTCGCCCTGACAGTTTTTCCATACACGCACGGATTCTGCCTTTTTCCGATACTCGCTCGGATTATATCATTTTTCTGTACTCACACTTATTCGACGCATTTCCAGTACTCGCCCTGACAGTTTTTCCATACTCGCACGGATTCTGCCTTTTTCCGATACTCGCTCGGATTATATCATTTTTCAGTACTCACACTTATTCGACGCATTTCCCGTACTCACCCGGACAGTTTTTCTATACTTGCACGGATTCTGTCTTTTTTCGGTACTTGCCCGGATGATATCATTTTTCCATCCTCACACTGATTCGACGCTTTTTCGGTACTCGCCCCGACAGTTTTTCGATACTCACACGGATTCTGCCATTTTTCGGTACTCGCCCGCATTCTATTATTTTTCAGTACTCACACTTATTCGACGCATTTCCAGTACTCGCCCTGACAGTTTTTCCCTACTCGCACGGATTCTGCCTTTTTCCGATACTCGCTCGGATTATATCATTTTTCTGTACTCACACTTATTCGACTCTTTTGGGGTACTCGCCCGGACAGTTTTTCCGTACTCGCACGGATTCTGTCTTTTTTCGGTACTTGCCCGGATGATATCATTTTTCGATCCTCACACTTATTCGACGCTTTTTCGGTACTCGCGCCGACAGTTTTTCGATACTCACACGGATTCTGCCATTTTCGGTACTCGCCCGCATTCTATTATTTTTCAGTACTCACACTTATTCGACGCATTTCCAGTACTCGCCCTGACAGTTTTTCCATACTCGCACGGATTCTGCCTTTTTCCGATACTCGCTCGGATTATATCATTTTTCTGTACTCACACTTATTCGACTCTTTTCGGGTACTCGCCCGGACAGTTTTTCCGTACTCGCACGGATTCTGTCTTTTTTCGGTACTTGCCCGGATGATATCATTTTTCGATCCTCACACTTATTCGACGCTTTTTCGGTACTCGCCCCGACAGTTTTTCGATACTCACACGCATTCTGCCATTTTTCGGTACTCGCCCGCATTCTATCATTTTTCAGTACTCACACTTATCCGACGCATTTCCAGTACTCGCCCTGACAGTTTTTCCATACTCGCACGGATTCTGCCTTTTTCCGATACTCGCTCGGATTATATCATTTTTCTGTACTCACACTTATTCGACGCATTTCCAGTACTCACCCGGACAGTTTTTCCGTACTCGCACGGATTCTGTCTTTTTTCGGTACTTGCCCGGATGATATCATTTTTCGATCCTCACACTTATTCGACGCTTTTTCGGTACTCGCGCCGACAGTTTTTCGATACTCACACGGATTCTGCCATTTTTCGGTACTCGCCCGCATTCTATCATTTTTCAGTACTCACACTTATTCGACGCATTTCCCGTACTCGCCCTGACAGTTTTTCCATACTCGCACGGATTCTGCCTTTTTCCGATACTCGCTCGGATTATATCATTTTTCAGTACTCACACTTATTCGACGCATTTCCAGTACTCCCCCGGACAATTTTTCCATACTCGCACGGATTCTGTCTTTTTTCGGTACTTGCCCGGATGATATCATTTTTCGATGCTCACACTTATTCGACGCTTTTTCGGTACTCGCCCCGACAGTTTTTCGATACTCACACGGATTCTGCCATATTTCGGTACTCGCCCGCATTCTATCATTTTTCAGTACTCACACTTATTCGACGCATTTTCAGTACTCGCCCGGACAGTTTTTCCATACACGCACGGATTCTGCCTTTTTCCGATACTCGCTCGGATTATATCATTTTTCTGTACTCACACTTATTCGACGCATTTCCAGTACTCACCCGGACAGTTTTTCCATACTCGCACGGATTCTGTCTTTTTTCGGTACTTGCCCGGATGATATCATTTTTCGATCCTCACACTTATTCGACGCTTTTTCGGTACTCGCCCCGACAGTTTTTCGATACTCACACGCATTCTGCCATTTTTCGGTACTCGCCCGCATTCTATCATTTTTCAGTACTCACACTTATCCGACGCATTTCCAGTACTCGCCCTGACAGTTTTTCCATACACGCACGGATTCTGCCTTTTTCCGATACTCGCTCGGATTATATCATTTTTCTGTACTCACACTTATTCGACGCATTTCCAGTACTCACCCGGACAGTTTTTCCGTACTCGCACGGATTCTGTCTTTTTTCGGTACTTGCCCGGATGATATCATTTTTCGATCCTCACACTTATTCGACGCTTTTTCGGTACTCGCGCCGACAGTTTTTCGATACTCACACGGATTCTGCCATTTTTCGGTACTCGCCCGCATTCTATCATTTTTCAGTACTCACACTTATTCGACGCATTTCCAGTACTCGCCCTGACAGTTTTTCCATACTCGCACGGATTCTGCCTTTTTCCGATACTCGCTCGGATTATATCATTTTTCTGTACTCACACTTATTCGACGCATTTCCAGTACTCACCCGGACAGTTTTTCCGTACTCGCACGGATTCTGTCTTTTTTCGGTACTTGCCCGGATGATATCATTTTTCGATCCTCACACTTATTCGACGCTTTTTCGGTACTCGCGCCGACAGTTTTTCGATACTCACACGGATTCTGCCATTTTTCGGTACTCGCCCGCATTCTATCATTTTTCAGTACTCACACTTATTCGACGCATTTCCAGTACTCGCCCTGACAGTTTTTCCATACTCGCACGGATTCTGCCTTTTTCCGATACTCGCTCGGATTATATCATTTTTCTGTACTCACACTTATTCGACTCTTTTCGGATACTCGCCCGGACAGTTTTTCCGTACTCGCACGGATTCTGTCTTTTTTCGGTACTTGCCCGGATGATATCATTTTTCGATCCTCACACTTATTCGACGCTTTTTCGGTACTCGCCCCGACAGTTTTTCGATACTCACACGGATTCTGCCATTTTTCGGTACTCGCCCGCATTCTATCATTTTTCAGTACTCACACTTATTCGACGCATTTCCAGTACTCGCCCTGACAGTTTTTCCATACTCGCACGGATTCTGCCTTTTTCCGATACTCGCTCGGATTATATCATTTTTCAGTACTCACACTTATTCGACGCATTTCCCGTACTCACCCGGACAGTTTTTCTATACTTGCACGGATTCTGTCTTTTTTCGGTACTTGCCCGGATGATATCATTTTTCCATCCTCACACTTATTCGACGCTTTTTCGGTACTCGCCCCGACAGTTTTTCGATACTCACACGGATTCTGCCATTTTTCGGTACTCGCCCGCATTCTATTATTTTTCAGTACTCACACTTATTCGACGCATTTCCAGTACTCGCCCTGATAGTTTTTCCCTACTCGCACGGATTCTGCCTTTTTCCGATACTCGCTCGGATTATATCATTTTTCTGTACTCACACTTATTCGACTCTTTTGGGGTACTCGCCCGGACAGTTTTTCCGTACTCGCACGGATTCTGTCTTTTTTCGGTACTTGCCCGGATGATATCATTTTTCGATCCTCACACTTATTCGACGCTTTTTCGGTACTCGCGCCGACAGTTTTTCGATACTCACACGGATTCTGCCATTTTCGGTACTCGCCCGCATTCTATTATTTTTCAGTACTCACACTTATTCGACGCATTTCCAGTACTCGCCCTGACAGTTTTTCCATACTCGCACGGATTCTGCCTTTTTCCGATACTCGCTCGGATTATATCATTTTTCTGTACTCACACTTATTCGACTCTTTTCGGGTACTCGCCCGGACAGTTTTTCCGTACTCGCACGGATTCTGTCTTTTTTCGGTACTTGCCCGGATGATATCATTTTTCGATCCTCACACTTATTCGACGCTTTTTCGGTACTCGCCCCGACAGTTTTTCGATACTCACACGCATTCTGCCATTTTTCGGTACTCGCCCGCATTCTATCATTTTTCAGTACTCACACTTATCCGACGCATTTCCAGTACTCGCCCTGACAGTTTTTCCATACTCGCACGGATTCTGCCTTTTTCCGATACTCGCTCGGATTATATCATTTTTCTGTACTCACACTTATTCGACGCATTTCCAGTACTCACCCGGACAGTTTTTCCGTACTCGCACGGATTCTGTCTTTTTTCGGTACTTGCCCGGATGATATCATTTTTCGATCCTCACACTTATTCGACGCTTTTTCGGTACTCGCGCCGACAGTTTTTCGATACTCACACGGATTCTGCCATTTTCGGTACTCGCCCGCATTCTATTATTTTTCAGTACTCACACTTATTCGACGCATTTCCAGTACTCGCCCGGACAGTTTTTCCATACACGCACGGATTCTGCCTTTTTCCGATACTCGCTCGGATTATATCATTTTTCAGTACTCACACTTATTCGACGCATTTTCAGTACTCGCCCGGACAGTTTTTCCATACACGCACGGATTCTGCCTTTTTCCGATACTCGCTCGGATTATATCATTTTTCTGTACTCACACTTATTCGACTCTTTTCGGGTACTCGCCCGGACAGTTTTTCCGTACTCGCACGGATTCTGTCTTTTTTCGGTACTTGCCCGGATGATATCATTTTTCGATCCTCACACTTATTCGACGCTTTTTCGGTACTCGCCCCGACAGTTTTTCGATACTCACACGCATTCTGCCATTTTTCGGTACTCGCCCGCATTCTATCATTTTTCAGTACTCACACTTATCCGACGCATTTCCAGTACTCGCCCTGACAGTTTTTCCATACTCGCACGGATTCTGCCTTTTTCCGATACTCGCTCGGATTATATCATTTTTCTGTACTCACACTTATTCGACGCATTTCCAGTACTCACCCGGACAGTTTTTCCGTACTCGCACGGATTCTGTCTTTTTTCGGTACTTGCCCGGGTGATATCATTTTTCGATCCTCACACTTATTCGACGCTTTTTCGGTACTCGCGCCGACAGTTTTTCGATACTCACACGGATTCTGCCATTTTTCGGTACTCGCCCGCATTCTATCATTTTTCAGTACTCACACTTATTCGACGCATTTCCCGTACTCGCCCTGACAGTTTTTCCATACTCGCACGGATTCTGCCTTTTTCCGATACTCGCTCGGATTATATCATTTTTCAGTACTCACACTTATTCGACGCATTTCCAGTACTCCCCCGGACAGTTTTTCCATACTCGCACGGATTCTGTCTTTTTTCGGTACTTGCCCGGATGATATCATTTTTCGATGCTCACACTTATTCGACGCTTTTTCGGCACTCGCCCCGACAGTTTTTCGATACTCACACGGATTCTGCCATATTTCGGTACTCGCCCGCATTCTATCATTTTTCAGTACTCACACTTATTCGACGCATTTTCAGTACTCGCCCGGACAGTTTTTCCATACACGCACGGATTCTGCCTTTTTCCAATACTCGCTCGGATTATATCATTTTTCTGTACTCACACTTATTCGACGCATTTCCAGTACTCACCCGGACAGTTTTTCCATACTCGCACGGATTCTGTCTTTTTTCGGTACTTGCCCGGATGATATCATTTTTCCATCCTCACACTTATTCGACGCTTTTTCGGTACTCGCCCCGACAGTTTTTCGAT
This sequence comes from Vitis vinifera, assembly GCF_030704535.1. Taxonomy (NCBI): domain Eukaryota; kingdom Viridiplantae; phylum Streptophyta; class Magnoliopsida; order Vitales; family Vitaceae; genus Vitis; species Vitis vinifera. The sequence continues at coordinate 16,345,145 of NC_081823.1, read as the reverse complement.
ACTCACACGGATTCTGCCATTTTTCGGTACTCGCCCGCATTCTATTATTTTTCAGTACTCACACTTATTCGACGCATTTCTAGTACTCGCCCTGACAGTTTTTCCATACTCGCACGGATTCTGCCTTTTTCCGATACTCGCTCGGATTATATCATTTTTCTGTACTCACACTTATTCGACTCTTTTCGGGTACTCGCCCGGACAGTTTTTCCGTACTCGCACGGATTCTGTCTTTTTTCGGTACTTGCCCGGATGATATTATTTTTCGATCCTCACACTTATTTGACGCTTTTTCGGTACTCGCCCCGACAGTTTTTTGATACTGACACGGATTCTGCATTTTTTCGGTACTCGCCCGAATTCAATGATTTTTCAGACTCACACTTATTCGACGCATTTCCGGTACTCGCCCAGACAGTTTTTCCATACTCGCATGGATTCTGTCTTTTTTCGGTACTTGCCCGGATGATATCATTTTTCGATCCTCACACTTATTCGACGCTTTTTCGGTACTCGCCCCGACAGTTTTTCGATACTCACACGGATTCTGCCATTTTTCGGTACTCGCCCGCATTCTATCATTTTTCAGTACTCACACTTATTCGACGCATTTCCAGTACTCGCCCTGACAGTTTTTCCATACTCGCACGGATTCTGCCTTTTTCCGATACTCGCTCGGATTATATCATTTTTCTGTACTCACACTTATTCGACTCTTTTCGGATACTCGCCCGGACAGTTTTTCCGTACTCGCACGGATTCTGTCTTTTTTCGGTACTTGCCCGGATGATATCATTTTTCGATCCTCACACTTATTCGACGCTTTTTCGGTACTCGCCCCGACAGTTTTTCGATACTCACACGGATTCTGCCATTTTTCGGTACTCGCCCGCATTCTATCATTTTTCAGTACTCACACTTATTCGACGCATTTCCAGTACTCGCCCTGACAGTTTTTCCATACTCGCACGGATTCTGCCTTTTTCCGATACTCGCTCGGATTATATCATTTTTCAGTACTCACACTTATTCGACGCATTTCCCGTACTCACCCGGACAGTTTTTCTATACTCGCACGGATTCTGTCTTTTTTCGGTACTTGCCCGGATGATATCATTTTTCGATCCTCACACTTATTCGACGCTTTTTCGGTACTCGCCCCGACAGTTTTTCGATACTCACACGGATTCTGCCATTTTTCGGTACTCGCCCGCATTCTATTATTTTTCAGTACTCACACTTATTCGACGCATTTCCAGTACTCGCCCTGACAGTTTTTCCATACTCGCACGAATTCTGCCTTTTTCCGATACTCGCTCGGATTATATCATTTTTCTGTACTCACACTTATTCGACTCTTTTCGGGTACTCGCCCGGACAGTTTTTCCGTACTCGCACGGATTCTGCCTTTTTACGATACTCGCTCGGATTATATCATTTTTCTGTACTCACACTTATTCGACTCTTTTGGGGTACTCGCCCGGACAGTTTTTCCGTACTCGCACGGATTCTGTCTTTTTTCGGTACTTGCCCGGATGATATCATTTTTCGATCCTCACACTTATTCGACGCTTTTTCGGTACTCGCGCCGACAGTTTTTCGATACTCACACGGATTCTGCCATTTTCGGTACTCGCCCGCATTCTATTATTTTTCAGTACTCACACTTATTCGACGCATTTCTAGTACTCGCCCTGACAGTTTTTCCATACTCGCACGGATTCTGCCTTTTTCTGATACTCGCTCGGATTATATCATTTTTCTGTACTCACACTTATTCGACTCTTTTCGGGTACTCGCCCGGACAGTTTTTCCGTACTCGCACGGATTCTGTCTTTTTTCGGTACTTGCCTGGATGATATTATTTTTCGATCCTCACACTTATTTGACGCTTTTTCGGTACTCGCCCCGACAGTTTTTTGATACTGACACGGATTCTGCCTTTTTTCGGTACTCGCCCGAATTCAATGATTTTTCAGACTCACACTTATTCGACGCATTTCCGGTACTCGCCCAGACAGTTTTTCCATACTCGCATGGATTCTGTCTTTTTTCGGTACTTGCCCTGATGATATCATTTTTCGATCCTCACACTTATTCGACGCTTTTTCGGTACTCGCCCCGACAGTTTTTCGATACTCACACGGATTCTGCCATTTTTCGGTACTCGCCCGCATTCTATCATTTTTCAGTACTCACACTTATTCGACGCATTTCCAGTACTCGCCCTGACAGTTTTTCCATACTCGCACGGATTCTGCCTTTTTCCGATACTCGCTCGGATTATATCATTTTTCTGTACTCACACTTATTCGACTCTTTTCGGATACTCGCCCGGACAGTTTTTCCGTACTCGCACGGATTCTGTCTTTTTTCGGTACTTGCCCGGATGATATCATTTTTCGATCCTCACACTTATTCGACGCTTTTTCGGTACTCGCCCCGACAGTTTTTCGATACTCACACGGATTCTGCCATTTTTCGGTACTCGCCCGCATTCTATCATTTTTCAGTACTCACACTTATTCGACGCATTTCCAGTACTCGACCTGACAGTTTTTCCATACTCGCACGGATTCTGCCTTTTTCCGATACTCGCTCGGGTTATATCATTTTTCAGTACTCACACTTATTCGACGCATTTCCCGTACTCACCCGGACAGTTTTTCTATACTCGCACGGATTCTGTCTTTTTTCGGTACTTGCCCGGATGATATCATTTTTCGATCCTCACACTTATTCGACGCTTTTTCGGTACTCGCCCCGACAGTTTTTCGATACTCACACGGATTCTGCCATTTTTCGGTACTCGCCCGCATTCTATTATTTTTCAGTACTCACACTTATTCGACGCATTTCCAGTACTCGCCCTGACAGTTTTTCCATACTCGCACGAATTCTGCCTTTTTCCGATACTCGCTCGGATTATATCATTTTTCTGTACTCACACTTATTCGACTCTTTTCGGGTACTCGCCCGGACAGTTTTTCCGTACTCGCACGGATTCTGCCTTTTTACGATACTCGCTCGGATTATATCATTTTTCTGTACTCACACTTATTCGACTCTTTTGGGGTACTCGCCCGGACAGTTTTTCCGTACTCGCACGGATTCTGTCTTTTTTCGGTACTTGCCCGGATGATATCATTTTTCGATCCTCACACTTATTCGACGCTTTTTCGGTACTCGCGCCGACAGTTTTTCGATACTCACACGGATTCTGCCATTTTCGGTACTCGCCCGCATTCTATTATTTTTCAGTACTCACACTTATTCGACGCATTTCTAGTACTCGCCCTGACAGTTTTTCCATACTCGCACGGATTCTGCCTTTTTCCGATACTCGCTCGGATTATATCATTTTTCTGTACTCACACTTATTCGACTCTTTTCGGGTACTCGCCCGGACAGTTTTTCCGTACTCGCACGGATTCTGTCTTTTTTCGGTACTTGCCTGGATGATATTATTTTTCGATCCTCACACTTATTTGACGCTTTTTCGGTACTCGCCCCGACAGTTTTTTGATACTGACACGGATTCTGCCTTTTTTCGGTACTCGCCCGAATTCAATGATTTTTCAGACTCACACTTATTCGACGCATTTCCGGTACTCGCCCAGACAGTTTTTCCATACTCGCATGGATTCTGTCTTTTTTCGGTACTTGCCCGGATGATATCATTTTTCGATCCTCACACTTATTCGACGCTTTTTCGGTACTCGCCCCGACAGTTTTTCGATACTCACACGGATTCTGCCATTTTTCGGTACTCGCCCGCATTCTATCATTTTTCAGTACTCACACTTATTCGACGCATTTCCAGTACTCGCCCTGACAGTTTTTCCATACTCGCACGGATTCTGCCTTTTTCCGATACTCGCTCGGGTTATATCATTTTTCAGTACTCACACTTATTCGACGCATTTCCCGTACTCACCCGGACAGTTTTTCTATACTCGCACGGATTCTGTCTTTTTTCGGTACTTGCCCGGATGATATCATTTTTCGATCCTCACACTTATTCGACGCTTTTTCGGTACTCGCCCCGACAGTTTTTCGATACTCACACGGATTCTGCCATTTTTCGGTACTCGCCCGCATTCTATTATTTTTCAGTACTCACACTTATTCGACGCATTTCCAGTACTCGCCCTGACAGTTTTTCCATACTCGCACGGATTCTGCCTTTTTCCGATACTCGCTCGGATTATATCATTTTTCTGTACTCACACTTATTCGACTCTTTTCGGGTAGTCGCCCGGACAGTTTTTCCGTACTCGCACAGATTCTGTCTTTTTTCGGTACTTGCCCGGATGATATCATTTTTCGATCCTCACACTTATTCGACGCTTTTTCGGTACTCGCCCCGACAGTTTTTCGATACTCACACGGATTCTGCCATTTTTCGGTACTCGCCCGCATTCTATCATTTTTCAGTACTCACACTTATTCGACGCATTTCCAGTACTCGCCCTGACAGTTTTTCCATACTCGCCCGCATTCTATTATTTTTCAGTACTCACACTTATTCGACGCATTTCCAGTACTCGCCCTGACAGTTTTTCCATACTCGCACGGATTCTGTCTTTTTTCGGTACTTGCCCGGATGATATCATTTTTCGATCCTCACACTTATTCGACGCTTTTTCGGTACTCGCCCCGACAGTTTTTCGATACTCACACGGATTCTGCCATTTTCGGTACTCGCCCGCATTCTATTATTTTTCAGTACTCACACTTATTCGACGCATTTCTAGTACTCGCCCTGACAGTTTTTCCATACTCGCACGGATTCTGCCTTTTTCCGATACTCGCTCGGATTATATCATTTTTCTGTACTCACACTTATTCGACTCTTTTCGGGTACTCGCCCGGACAGTTTTTCCGTACTCGCACGGATTCTGCCTTTTTACGATACTCGCTCGGATTATATCATTTTTCTGTACTCACACTTATTCGACTCTTTTCGGATACTCGCCCGGACAGTTTTTCCGTACTCGCACGGATTCTGTCTTTTTTCGGTACTTGCCCGGATGATATCATTTTTCGATCCTCACACTTATTCGACGCTTTTTCGGTACTCGCCCCGACAGTTTTTCGATACTCACACGGATTCTGCCATATTTCGGTACTCGCCCGCATTCTATCATTTTTCAGTACTCACACTTATTCGACGCATTTTCAGTACTCGCCCGGACAGTTTTTCCATACACGCACGGATTCTGCCTTTTTCCGATACTCGCTCGGATTATATCATTTTTCTGTACTCACACTTATTCGACGCATTTCCAATACTCACCCGGACAGTTTTTCCATACTCGCACGGATTCTGTCTTTTTTCGGTACTTGCCCGGATGATATCATTTTTCGATCCTCACACTTATTCGACGCTTTTTCGGTACTCGCCCCGACAGTTTTTCGATACTCACACGGATTCTGCCATTTTTCGGTACTCGCCCGCATTCTATTATTTTTCAGTACTCACACTTATTCGACGCATTTCTAGTACTCGCCCTGACAGTTTTTCCATACTCGCACGGATTCTGCCTTTTTCCGATACTCGCTCGGATTATATCATTTTTCTGTACTCACACTTATTCGACTCTTTTCGGGTACTCGCCCGGACAGTTTTTCCGTACTCGCACGGATTCTGTCTTTTTTCGGTACTTGCCCGGATGATATTATTTTTCGATCCTCACACTTATTTGACGCTTTTTCGGTACTCGCCCCGACAGTTTTTTGATACTGACACGGATTCTGCATTTTTTCGGTACTCGCCCGAATTCAATGATTTTTCAGACTCACACTTATTCGACGCATTTCCGGTACTCGCCCAGACAGTTTTTCCATACTCGCATGGATTCTGTCTTTTTTCGGTACTTGCCCGGATGATATCATTTTTCGATCCTCACACTTATTCGACGCTTTTTCGGTACTCGCCCCGACAGTTTTTCGATACTCACACGGATTCTGCCATTTTTCGGTACTCGCCCGCATTCTATCATTTTTCAGTACTCACACTTATTCGACGCATTTCCAGTACTCGCCCTGACAGTTTTTCCATACTCGCCCGCATTCTATTATTTTTCAGTACTCACACTTATTCGACGCATTTCCAGTACTCGCCCTGACAGTTTTTCCATACTCGCACGGATTCTGTCTTTTTTCGGTACTTGCCCGGATGATATCATTTTTCGATCCTCACACTTATTCGACGCTTTTTCGGTACTCGCCCCGACAGTTTTTCGATACTCACACGGATTCTGCCATTTTCGGTACTCGCCCGCATTCTATTATTTTTCAGTACTCACACTTATTCGACGCATTTCTAGTACTCGCCCTGACAGTTTTTCCATACTCGCACGGATTCTGCCTTTTTCCGATACTCGCTCGGATTATATCATTTTTCTGTACTCACACTTATTCGACTCTTTTCGGGTACTCGCCCGGACAGTTTTTCCGTACTCGCACGGATTCTGTCTTTTTTCGGTACTTGCCTGGATGATATTATTTTTCGATCCTCACACTTATTTGACGCTTTTTCGGTACTCGCCCCGACAGTTTTTTGATACTGACACGGATTCTGCCTTTTTTCGGTACTCGCCCGAATTCAATGATTTTTCAGACTCACACTTATTCGACGCATTTCCGGTACTCGCCCAGACAGTTTTTCCATACTCGCATGGATTCTGTCTTTTTTCGGTACTTGCCCGGATGATATCATTTTTCGATCCTCACACTTATTCGACGCTTTTTCGGTACTCGCCCCGACAGTTTTTCGATACTCACACGCATTCTGCCATTTTTCGGTACTCGCCCGCATTCTATCATTTTTCAGTACTCACACTTATCCGACGCATTTCCAGTACTCGCCCTGACAGTTTTTCCATACTCGCACGGATTCTGCCTTTTTCCGATACTCGCTCGGATTATATCATTTTTCTGTACTCACACTTATTCGACGCATTTCCAGTACTCACCCGGACAGTTTTTCCGTACTCGCACGGATTCTGTCTTTTTTCGGTACTTGCCCGGATGATATCATTTTTCGATCCTCACACTTATTCGACGCTTTTTCGGTACTCGCGCCGACAGTTTTTCGATACTCACACGGATTCTGCCATTTTTCGGTACTCGCCCGCATTCTATTATTTTTCAGTACTCACACTTATTCGACGCATTTCCAGTACTCGCCCTGACAGTTTTTCCATACTCGCACGGATTCTGCCTTTTTCCGATACTCGCTCGGATTATATCATTTTTCTGTACTCACACTTATTCGACTCTTTTCGGGTACTCGCCCGGACAGTTTTTCCGTACTCGCACGGATTCTGTCTTTTTTCGGTACTTGCCCGGATGATATTATTTTTCGATCCTCACACTTATTTGACGCTTTTTCGGTACTCGCCCCGACAGTTTTTTGATACTGACACGGATTCTGCATTTTTTCGGTACTCGCCCGAATTCAATGATTTTTCAGACTCACACTTATTCGACGCATTTCCGGTACTCGCCCAGACAGTTTTTCCATACTCGCATGGATTCTGTCTTTTTTCGGTACTTGCCCGGATGATATCATTTTTCGATCCTCACACTTATTCGACGCTTTTTCGGTACTCGCCCCGACAGTTTTTCGATACTCACACGGATTCTGCCATTTTTCGGTACTCGCCCGCATTCTATCATTTTTCAGTACTCACACTTATTCGACGCATTTCCAGTACTCGCCCTGACAGTTTTTCCATACTCGCCCGCATTCTATTATTTTTCAGTACTCACACTTATTCGACGCATTTCCAGTACTCGCCCTGACAGTTTTTCCATACTCGCACGGATTCTGTCTTTTTTCGGTACTTGCCCGGATGATATCATTTTTCGATCCTCACACTTATTCGACGCTTTTTCGGTACTCGCCCCGACAGTTTTTCGATACTCACACGGATTCTGCCATTTTCGGTACTCGCCCGCATTCTATTATTTTTCAGTACTCACACTTATTCGACGCATTTCTAGTACTCGCCCTGACAGTTTTTCCATACTCGCACGGATTCTGCCTTTTTCCGATACTCGCTCGGATTATATCATTTTTCTGTACTCACACTTATTCGACTCTTTTCGGGTACTCGCCCGGACAGTTTTTCCGTACTCGCACGGATTCTGTCTTTTTTCGGTACTTGCCTGGATGATATTATTTTTCGATCCTCACACTTATTTGACGCTTTTTCGGTACTCGCCCCGACAGTTTTTTGATACTGACACGGATTCTGCCTTTTTTCGGTACTCGCCCGAATTCAATGATTTTTCAGACTCACACTTATTCGACGCATTTCCGGTACTCGCCCAGACAGTTTTTCCATACTCGCATGGATTCTGTCTTTTTTCGGTACTTGCCCGGATGATATCATTTTTCGATCCTCACACTTATTCGACGCTTTTTCGGTACTCGCCCCGACAGTTTTTCGATACTCACACGCATTCTGCCATTTTTCGGTACTCGCCCGCATTCTATCATTTTTCAGTACTCACACTTATCCGACGCATTTCCAGTACTCGCCCTGACAGTTTTTCCATACTCGCACGGATTCTGCCTTTTTCCGATACTCGCTCGGATTATATCATTTTTCTGTACTCACACTTATTCGACGCATTTCCAGTACTCACCCGGACAGTTTTTCCGTACTCGCACGGATTCTGTCTTTTTTCGGTACTTGCCCGGATGATATCATTTTTCGATCCTCACACTTATTCGACGCTTTTTCGGTACTCGCGCCGACAGTTTTTCGATACTCACACGGATTCTGCCATTTTTCGGTACTCGCCCGCATTCTATCATTTTTCAGTACTCACACTTATTCGACGCATTTCCCGTACTCGCCCTGACAGTTTTTCCATACTCGCACGGATTCTGCCTTTTTCCGATACTCGCTCGGATTATATCATTTTTCAGTACTCACACTTATTCGACGCATTTCCAGTACTCCCCCGGACAGTTTTTCCATACTCGCACGGATACTGTCTTTTTTCGGTACTTGCCCGGATGATATCATTTTTCGATGCTCACACTTATTCGACGCTTTTTCGGCACTCGCCCCGACAGTTTTTCGATACTCACACGGATTCTGCCATATTTCGGTACTCGCCCGCATTCTATCATTTTTCAGTACTCACACTTATTCGACGCATTTTCAGTACTCGCCCGGACAGTTTTTCCATACACGCACGGATTCTGCCTTTTTCCGATACTCGCTCGGATTATATCATTTTTCTGTACTCACACTTATTCGACGCATTTCCAATACTCACCCGGACAGTTTTTCCATACTCGCACGGATTCTGTCTTTTTTCGGTACTTGCCCGGATGATATCATTTTTCGATCCTCACACTTATTCGACGCTTTTTCGGTACTCGCGCCGACAGTTTTTCGATACTCACACGGATTCTGCCATTTTTCGGTACTCGCCCGCATTCTATCATTTTTCAGTACTCACACTTATTCGACGCATTTCCAGTACTCGCCCTGACAGTTTTTCCATACTCGCACGGATTCTGCCTTTTTCCGATACTCGCTCGGATTATATCATTTTTCTGTACTCACACTTATTCGACTCTTTTCGGATACTCGCCCGGACAGTTTTTCCGTACTCGCACGGATTCTGTCTTTTTTCGGTACTTGCCCGGATGATATCATTTTTCGATCCTCACACTTATTCGACGCTTTTTCGGTACTCGCCCCGACAGTTTTTCGATACTCACACGGATTCTGCCATTTTTCGGTACTCGCCCGCATTCTATCATTTTTCAGTACTCACACTTATTCGACGCATTTCCAGTACTCGCCCTGACAGTTTTTCCATACTCGCACGGATTCTGCCTTTTTCCGATACTCGCTCGGGTTATATCATTTTTCAGTACTCACACTTATTCGACGCATTTCCCGTACTCACCCGGACAGTTTTTCTATACTCGCACGGATTCTGTCTTTTTTCGGTACTTGCCCGGATGATATCATTTTTCGATCCTCACACTTATTCGACGCTTTTTCGGTACTCGCCCCGACAGTTTTTCGATACTCACACGGATTCTGCCATTTTTCGGTACTCGCCCGCATTCTATTATTTTTCAGTACTCACACTTATTCGACGCATTTCCAGTACTCGCCCTGACAGTTTTTCCATACTCGCACGGATTCTGCCTTTTTCCGATACTCGCTCGGATTATATCATTTTTCTGTACTCACACTTATTCGACTCTTTTCGGATACTCGCCCGGACAGTTTTTCCGTACTCGCACGGATTCTGTCTTTTTTCGGTACTTGCCCGGATGATATCATTTTTCGATCCTCACACTTATTCGACGCTTTTTCGGTACTCGCCCCGACAGTTTTTCGATACTCACACGGATTCTGCCATTTTTCGGTACTCGCCCGCATTCTATCATTTTTCAGTACTCACACTTATTCGACGCATTTCCAGTACTCGCCCTGACAGTTTTTCCATACTCGCACGGATTCTGCCTTTTTCCGATACTCGCTCAGATTATATCATTTTTCTGTACTGACACTTATTCGACTCTTTTCGGGTACTCGCCCGGACAGTTTTTCCGTACTCGCACGGATTCTGTCTTTTTTCGGTACTTGCCCGGATGATATCATTTTTCTATCCTCACACTTATTCGACGTTTTTTCGGTACTCGCCCCGACAGTTTTTCGATACTCACACGGATTCTGCCATTTTTCGGTACTCGCCCTAATTCTATTATTTTTCAGTACTCACACTTATTCGACGCATTTCCAGTACTCGCCCTGATAGTTTTTCCATACTCGCACGGATTCTGCCTTTTTACGATACTCGCTCGGATTATATCATTTTTCTGTACTCACACTTATTCGACTCTTTTCGGGTACTCGCCCGGACAGTTTTTCCGTACTCGCACGGATTCTGTCTTTTTTCGGTACTTGCCCGGATGATATCATTTTTCGATCCTCACACTTATTCGACGCTCTTTCGGTACTCGCCCCGACAGTTTTTCGATACTCACACGCATTCTGCCATTTTTCGGTACTCGCCCGCATTCTATCATTTTTCAGTACTCACACTTATTCGACGCATTTCCAGTACTCGCCCTGACAATTTTTCCATACTCGCCCGCATTCTATTATTTTTCAGTACTCACACTTTTTCGACGCATTTCCAGTACTCGCCCTGACAGTTTTTCCATACTCGCACGGATTCTGCCTTTTTCCGATACTCGCTCGGATTATATCATTTTTCTGTACTCACACTTATTCGACTCTTTTCGGATACTCGCCCGGACAGTTTTTCCGTACTCGCACGGATTCTGTCTTTTTTCGGTACTTGCCCGGATGATATCATTTTTCGATCCTCACACTTATTCGACGCTTTTCCAGTACTCGCCCCGACAGTTTTTCGATACTCACACGGATTCTGCCATTTTTCGGTACTCGCCCGCATTCTATTATTTTTCAGTACTCACACTTATTCGACGCATTTCCAGTACTCGCCCTGATAGTTTTTCCATACTCGCACGGATTCTGCCTTTTTACGATACTCGCTCGGATTATATCATTTTTATGTACTCACACTTATTCGACTCTTTTGGGGTACTCGCCCGGACAGTTTTTCCGTACTCGCACGGATTCTGTCTTTTTTCGGTACTTGCCCGGATGATATCATTTTTCGATCCTCACACTTATTCGACGCTTTTTCGGTACTCGCCCCGACAGTTTTTCGATACTCACACGCATTCTGCCATTTTTCGGTACTCGCCCGCATTCTATTATTTTTCAGTACTCACACTTATTCGACGCATTTCCAGTACTCGCCCTGACAGTTTTTCCATACTCGCACGGATTCTGCCTTTTTCCGATACTCGCTCGGATTATATCATTTTTCTGTACTCACACTTATTCGACTCTTTTCGGGTACTCGCCCGGACAGTTTTTCCGTAATCGCACGGATTCTGTCTTTTTTCGGCACTTGCCCGGATGATATCATTTTTCGATCCTCACACTTATTCGACGCTTTTTCGGTACTCGCCCCGACAGTTTTTCGATACTCACACGCATTCTGCCATTTTTCGGTACTCGCCCGCATTCTATTATTTTTCAGTACTCACACTTATTCGACGCATTTCCCGTACTCACCCGGACAGTTTTTCTATACTCGCACGGATTCTGTCTTTTTTCGGTACTTGCCCGGATGATATCATTTTTCGATCCTCACACTTATTCGACGCTTTTTCGGTACTCGCGCCGACAGTTTTTAGATACTCACACGGATTCTTCCATTTTTCGGTACTCGCCCGCATTCTATCATTTTTCAGTACTCACACTTATTCGACGCATTTCCAGTACTCGCCCTGACAGTTTTTCCATACTCGCCCGCATTCTATTATTTTTCAGTACTCACACTTATTCGACGCATTTCCAGTACTCGCCCTGACAGTTTTTCCATACTCGCACGGATTCAGCCTTTTTCCGATACTCGCTCAGATTATATCATTTTTCTGTACTTACACTTATTCGACTCTTTTCGGGTACTCGCCCGGACAGTTTTTCCGTACTCGCACGGATTCTGTCTTTTTTCGGTACTTGCCCGGATGATATCATTTTTCTGTACTCACACTTATTCGACTCTTTTCGGGTACTCGCCCGGACAGTTTTTCCGTACTCGCACGGATTCTGTCTTTTTTCGGTACTTGCCCGGATGATATCATTTTTCGATCCTCACACTTATTCGACGCTTTTTCGGTACTCGCCCCGACAGTTTTTCGATACTCACACGCATTCTGCCATTTTTCGGTACTCGCCCGCATTCTATCATTTTTCAGTACTCACACTTATTCGACGCATTTCCAGTACTCGCCCTGACAGTTTTTCCATACTCGCACGGATTCTGCCTTTTTCCGATACTCGCTCGGATTATATCATTTTTCTGTACTCACACTTATTCGACGCATTTCCAGTACTCACCCGGACAGTTTTTCCATACTCGCACGGATTCTGTCTTTTTTCGGTACTTGCCCGGATGATATAATTTTTCGATCCTCACACTTATTCGACGCTTTTTCGGTACTCGCCCCGACAGTTTTTCGATACTCACACGCATTCTGCCATTTTTCGGTACTCGCCCGCATTCTATTATTTTTCAGTACTCACACTTATTCGACGCATTTCCAGTACTCGCCCTGACAGTTTTTCCATACTCGCACGGATTCTGCCTTTTTCCGATACTCGCTCGGATTATATCATTTTTCTGTACTCACACTTATTCGACTCTTTTGGGGTACTCGCCCGGACAGTTTTTCCGTACACGCACGGATTCTGTCTTTTTTCGGTACTTGCCCGGATGATATCATTTTTCGATCCTCACACTTATTCGACGCTTTTTCGGTACTCGCCCCGACAGTTTTTCGATACTCACACGCATTCTGCCATTTTTCGGTACTCGCCCGCATTCTATCATTTTTCAGTACTCACACTTATTCGACGCATTTCCAGTACTCGCCCTGACAGTTTTTCCATACTCGCACGGATTCTGCCTTTTTCCGATACTCGCTCGGATTATATCATTTTTCTGTACTCACACTTATTCGACGCATTTCCAGTACTCCCCCGGACAGTTTTTCCATACTCGCACGGATTCTGTCTTTTTTCGGTACTTGCCCGGATGATATAATTTTTCGATCCTCACACTTATTCGACGCTTTTTCGGTACTCGCCCCGACAGTTTTTCGATACTCACACGCATTCTGCCATTTTTCGGTACTCGCCCGCATTCTATTATTTTTCAGTACTCACACTTATTCGACGCATTTCCAGTACTCGCCCTGACAGTTTTTCCATACTCGCACGGATTCTGCCTTTTTCCGATACTCGCTCGGATTATATCATTTTTCTGTACTCACACTTATTCGACTCTTTTCGGGTACTCGCCCGGACAGTTTTTCCGTACTCGCACGGATTCTGTCTTTTTTCGGTACTTGCCCGGATGATATCATTTTTCGATCCTCACACTTATTCGACGCTTTTTCGGTACTCGCCCCGACAGTTTTTCGATACTCACACGGATTCTTCCATTTTTCGGTACTCGCCCGCATTCTATCATTTTTCAGTACTCACACTTATTCGACGCATTTTCAGTACTCGCCCGGACAGTTTTTCCATACTCGCACGGATTCTGTCTTTTTTTGGTACTTGCCCGAATGATATCATTTTTCTGTACTCACACTTATTCGACTCTTTTCGGGTACTCGCCCGGACAGTTTTTCCGTACTCGCACGTATTCTGTCTTTTTTCGGTACTTGCCCGGATGATATCATTTTTCGATCCTCACACTTATTCGACGCTTTTTCGGTACTCGCCCCGACAGTTTTTCGATACTCACACGCATTCTGCCATTTTTCGGTACTCGCCCGCATTCTATCATTTTTCAGTACTGACACTTATTCGACGCATTTCTAGTACTCGCCCTGACAGTTTTTCCATACTCGCACGGATTCTGCCTTTTTCCGATACTCGCTCGGATTATATCATTTTTCTGTACTCACACTTATTCGACTCTTTTCGGGTACTCGCCCGGACAGTTTTTCCGTACTCGCACGGATTCTGTCTTTTTTCGGTACTTGCCCGGATGATATCATTTTTCGATCCTCACACTTATTCGACGCTTTTTCGGTACTCGCGCCGACAGTTTTTCGATACTCACACGGATTCTTCCATTTTTCGGTAGTCGCCCGCATTCTATCATTTTTCAGTACTCACACTTATTTGACGCATTTTCAGTACTCGCCCGGACAGTTTTTCCATACTCGCACGGATTCTGTCTTTTTTTGGTACTTGCCCGAATGATATCATTTTTCGATCCTCACACTTATTCGACGCTTTTTCGGTACTCGCCCCACAGTTTTTCGATACTCACACGGATTCTTCCATTTTTCGGTACTCGCCCGCATTCTATCATTTTTCAGTACTCACACTTATTCGACGCATTTCCAGTACTCGCCCTGACAGTTTTTCCATGCTCGCCCGCATTCTATTATTTTTCAATACTCACACTTATTCGACGCATTTCCAGTACTCGCCCTGACAGTTTTTCCATACTCGCACGAATTCTTTCTTTTTTCGGTACTTGCCCGGATGATATCATTTTTCGATCCTCACACTTATTCGACGCTTTTTCGGTACTCGCCCCGACAGTTTTTCGATACTCACACGCATTCTGCCATTTTTCGGTACTCGCCCGCATTCTATTATTTTTCAGTACTCACACTTATTCGACGCATTTCCAGTACTCGCCGTGACAGTTTTTCCATACTCGCACGGATTCTGCCTTTTTCCGATACTCGCTCGGATTATATCATTTTTCTGTACTCACACTTATTCGACTCTTTTCGGGTACTCGCCCGGACAGTTTTTCCGTAATCGCACGGATTCTGTCTTTTTTCGGCACTTGCCCGGATGATATCATTTTTCGATCCTCACACTTATTCGACGCTTTTTCGGTACTCGCCCCGACAGTTTTTCGATACTCACACGCATTCTGCCATTTTTCGGTACTCGCCCGCATTCTATTATTTTTCAGTACTCACACTTATTCGACGCATTTCCAGTACTCGCCCTGACAGTTTTTCCATACTCGCACGGATTCTGCCTTTTTCCGATACTCGCTCGGATTATATCATTTTTCTGTACTCACACTTATTCGACTCTTTTCGGGTACTCGCCCGGACAGTTTTTCCGTACTCGCACGGATTCTGTCTTTTTTCGGTACTTGCCCGGATGATATCATTTTTCGATCCTCACACTTATTCGACGCTTTTTCGGTACTCGCCCCGACAGTTTTTCGATACTCACACGGATTCTTCCATTTTTCGGTACTCGCCCGCATTCTATCATTTTTCAGTACTCACACTTATTCGACGCATTTTCAGTACTCGCCCGGACAGTTTTTCCATACTCGCACGGATTCTGTCTTTTTTTGGTACTTGCCCGAATGATATCATTTTTCTGTACTCACACTTATTCGACTCTTTTCGGGTACTCGCCCGGACAGTTTTTCCGTACTCGCACGGATTCTGTCTTTTTTCGGTACTTGCCCGGATGATATCATTTTTCGATCCTCACACTTATTCGACGCTTTTTCGGTACTCGCCCCGACAGTTTTTCGATACTCACACGCATTCTGCCATTTTTCGGTACTCGCCCGCATTCTATCATTTTTCAGTACTCACACTTATTCGACGCATTTCAAATACTCGCCCTGACAGTTTTTCCATACTCGCACGGATTCTGGCTTTTCCCGATACTCGCTCGGATTATATCATTTTTCAGTACTCACACTTATTCGACGCATTTCCAGTACTCACCCGGACAGTTTTTCCATACTCGCACGGATTCTGTCTTTTTTCGGTACTTGCCCGGATGATATCATTTTTCGATCCTCACACTTATTCGACGCTTTTTCGGTACTCGCCCCGACAGTTTTTCGATACTCACACGCATTCTGCCATTTTTCGGTACTCGCCCGCATTCTATTATTTTTCAGTACTCACACTTATTCGACGCATTTCCAGTACTCGCCCTGACAGTTTTTCCATACTCGCACGGATTCTGCCTTTTTCCGATACTCGCTCGGATTATATCATTTTTCTGTACTCACACTTATTCGACTCTTTTCGGGTACTCGCCCGGACAGTTTTTCCGTACTCGCACGGATTCTGTCTTTTTTCGGTACTTGCCCGGATGATATCATTTTTCGATCCTCACACTTATTCGACGCTTTTTCGGTACTCGCCCCGACAGTTTTTCGATACTCACACGCATTCTGCCATTTTTCGGTACTCGTCCGCATTCTATCATTTTTCAGTACTCATACTTATTCGACGCATTTCCAGTACTCGCCCTGACAGTTTTTCCATACTCGCACGGATTCTGCCTTTTTCCGATACTCGCTCGGATTATATCATTTTTCTGTACTCACACTTAATCGACTCTTTTCGGGTACTCGCCCGGACAGTTTTTCCGTACTCGCACGGATTCTGTCTTTTTTCGGTACTTGCCCGGATGATATCATTTTTCGATCCTCACACTTATTCGACTCTTTTTCGGTACTCGCCCCGACAGTTTTTCGATACTCACACGGATTCTTCCATTTTTCGGTACTCGCCCGCATTCTATCATTTTTCAGTACTCACACTTATTCGACGCATTTTCAGTACTCGCTCGGACAGTTTTTCCATACTCGCACGGATTCTGTCTTTTTTTGGTACTTGCCCGAATGATATCATTTTTCTGTACTCACACTTATTCGACTCTTTTCGGGTACTCGCCCGGACAGTTTTTCCGTACTCGCACGGATTCTGTCTTTTTTCGGTACTTGCCCGGATGATATCATTTTTCGATCCTCACACTTATTCGACGCTTTTTCGGTACTCGCCCCGACAGTTTTTCGATACTCACACGGATTCTTCCATTTTTCGGTACTCGCCCGCATTCTATCATTTTTCAGTACTCACACTTATTCGACGCATTTTCCGTACTCGCCCGGACAGTTTTTCCATACTCGCACGGATTCTGTCTTTTTTTGGTACTTGCCCGAATGATATCATTTTTCTGTACTCACACTTATTCGACTCTTTTCGGGTACTCGCCCGGACAGTTTTTCCGTACTCGCACGGATTCTGTCTTTTTTCGGTACTTGCCCGGATGATATCATTTTTCGATCCTCACACTTATTCGACGCTTTTTCGGTACTCGCCCCGACAGTTTTTCGATACTCACACGCATTCTGCCATTTTTCGGTACTCGCCCGCATTCTATCATTTTTCAGTACTCACACTTATTCGACGCATTTCCAGTACTCGCCCTGACAGTTTTTCCATACTCGCACGGATTCTGCCTTTTCCCGATACTCGCTCGGATTATATCATTTTTCAGTACTCACACTTATTCGACGCATTTCCAGTACTCACCCGGACAGTTTTTCCATACTCGCACGGATTCTGTCTTTTTTCGGTACTTGCCCGGATGATATCATTTTTCGATCCTCACACTTATTCGACGCTTTTTCGGTACTCGCCCCGACAGTTTTTCGATACTCACACGCATTCTGCCATTTTTCGGTACTCGCCCGCATTCTATTATTTTTCAGTACTCACACTTATTCGACGCATTTCCAGTACTCGCCCTGACAGTTTTTCCATACTCGCACGGATTCTGCCTTTTTCCGATACTCGCTCGGATTATATCATTTTTCTGTACTCACACTTATTCGACTCTTTTCGGGTACTCGCCCGGACAGTTTTTCCGTACTCGCACGGATTCTGTCTTTTTTCGGTACTTGCCCGGATGATATCATTTTTCGATCCTCACACTTATTCGACGCTTTTTCGGTACTCGCCCCGACAGTTTTTCGATACTCACACGCATTCTGCCATTTTTCGGTACTCGCCCGCATTCTATCATTTTTCAGTACTCATACTTATTCGACGCATTTCCAGTACTCGCCCTGACAGTTTTTCCATACTCGCACGGATTCTGCCTTTTTCCGATACTCGCTCGGATTATATCATTTTTCTGTACTCACACTTATTCGACTCTTTTCGGGTACTCGCCCGGACAGTTTTTCCGTACTCGCACGGATTCTGTCTTTTTTCGGTACTTGCCCGGATGATATCATTTTTCGATCCTCACACTTATTCGACGCTTTTTCGGTACTCGCCCCGACAGTTTTTCGATACTCACACGGATTCTTCCATTTTTCGGTACTCGCCCGCATTCTATCATTTTTCAGTACTCACACTTATTCGACGCATTTTCAGTACTCGCCCGGACAGTTTTTCCATACTCGCACGGATTCTGTCTTTTTTTGGTACTTGCCCGAATGATATCATTTTTCTGTACTCACACTTATTCGACTCTTTTCGGGTACTCGCCCGGACAGTTTTTCCGTACTCGCACGGATTCTGTCTTTTTTCGGTACTTGCCCGGATGATATCATTTTTCGATCCTCACACTTATTCGACGCTTTTTCGGTACTCGCCCCGACAGTTTTTCGATACTCACACGGATTCTTCCATTTTTCGGTACTCGCCCGCATTCTATCATTTTTGAGTACTCACACTTATTCGACGCATTTTCCGTACTCGCCCGGACAGTTTTTCCATACTCGCACGGATTCTGTCTTTTTTTGGTACTTGCCCGAATGATATCATTTTTCTGTACTCACACTTATTCGACTCTTTTCGGGTACTCGCCCGGACAGTTTTTCCGTACTCGCACGGATTCTGTCTTTTTTCGGTACTTGCCCGGATGATATCATTTTTCGATCCTCACACTTATTCGACGCTTTTTCGGTACTCGCCCCGACAGTTTTTCGATACTCACACGCATTCTGCCATTTTTCGGTACTCGCCCGCATTCTATCATTTTTCAGTACTCACACTTATTCGACGCATTTCCAGTACTCGCCCTGACAGTTTTTCCATACTCGCACGGATTCTGCCTTTTCCCGATACTCGCTCGGATTATATCATTTTTCAGTACTCACACTTATTCGACGCATTTCCAGTACTCACCCGGACAGTTTTTCCATACTCGCACGGATTCTGTCTTTTTTCGGTACTTGCCCGGATGATATCATTTTTCGATCCTCACACTTATTCGACGCTTTTTCGGTACTCGCCCCGACAGTTTTTCGATACTCACACGCATTCTGCCATTTTTCGGTACTCGCCCGCATTCTATTATTTTTCAGTACTCACACTTATTCGACGCATTTCCAGTACTCGCCCTGACAGTTTTTCCATACTCGCACGGATTCTGCCTTTTTCCGATACTCGCTCGGATTATATCATTTTTCTGTACTCACACTTATTCGACTCTTTTCGGGTACTCGCCCGGACAGTTTTTCCGTACTCGCACGGATTCTGTCTTTTTTCGGTACTTGCCCGGATGATATCATTTTTCGATCCTCACACTTATTCGACGCTTTTTCGGTACTCGCCCCGACAGTTTTTCGATACTCACACGCATTCTGCCATTTTTCGGTACTCGCCCGCATTCTATCATTTTTCAGTACTCATACTTATTCGACGCATTTCCAGTACTCGCCCTGACAGTTTTTCCATACTCGCACGGATTCTGCCTTTTTCCGATACTCGCTCGGATTATATCATTTTTCTGTACTCACACTTATTCGACTCTTTTCGGGTACTCGCCCGGACAGTTTTTCCGTACTCGCACGGATTCTGTCTTTTTTCGGTACTTGCCCGGATGATATCATTTTTCGATCCTCACACTTATTCGACGCTTTTTCGGTACTCGCCCCGACAGTTTTTCGATACTCACACGGATTCTTCCATTTTTCGGTACTCGCCCGCATTCTATCATTTTTCAGTACTCACACTTATTCGACGCATTTTCAGTACTCGCCCGGACAGTTTTTCCATACTCGCACGGATTCTGTCTTTTTTTGGTACTTGCCCGAATGATATCATTTTTCTGTACTCACACTTATTCGACTCTTTTCGGGTACTCGCCCGGACAGTTTTTCCGTACTCGCACGGATTCTGTCTTTTTTCGGTACTTGCCCGGATGATATCATTTTTCGATCCTCACACTTATTCGACGCTTTTTCGGTACTCGCCCCGACAGTTTTTCGATACTCACACGGATTCTTCCATTTTTCGGTACTCGCCCGCATTCTATCATTTTTAAGTACTCACACTTATTCGATGCATTTTCCGTACTCGCCCGGACAGTTTTTCCATACTCGCACGGATTCTGTCTTTTTTTGGTACTTGCCCGAATGATATCATTTTTCTGTACTCACACTTATTCGACTCTTTTCGGGTACTCGCCCGGACAGTTTTTCCGTACTCGCACGGATTCTGTCTTTTTTCGGTACTTGCCCGGATGATATCATTTTTCGATCCTCACACTTATTCGACGCTTTTTCGGTACGCGCGCCGACAGTTTTTCGATACTCACACGCATTCTGCCATTTTTCGGTACTCGCCCGCATTCTATCATTTTTCAGTACTCACACTTATTCGACGCATTTGCAGTACTCGCCCTGACAGTTTTTCCATACTCGCACGGATTCTGCCTTTTTCCGATACTCGCTCGGATTATATCATTTTTCTGTACTCACACTTATTCGACTCTTTTCGGGTACTCGCCCGGACAGTTTTTCCGTACTCGCACGGATTCTGTCTTTTTTCGGTACTTGCCCGGATGATATCATTTTTCGATCCTCACACTTATTCGACGCTTTTTCGGTACTCGCCCCGACAGTTTTTCGATACTCACACGGATTCTTCCATTTTTCGGTACTCGCCCGCATTCTATCATTTTTCAGTACTCACACTTATTCGACGCATTTTCCGTACTCGCCCGGACAGTTTTTCCATACTCGCACGGATTCTGTCTTTTTTTGGTACTTGCCCGAATGATATCATTTTTCTGTACTCACACTTATTCGACTCTTTTCGGGTACTCGCCCGGACAGTTTTTCCGTACTCGCACGGATTCTGTCTTTTTTCGGTACTTGCCCGGATGATATCATTTTTCGATCCTCACACTTATTCGACGCTTTTTCGGTACTCGCCCCGACAGTTTTTCGATACTCACACGCATTCTGCCATTTTTCGGTACTCGCCCGCATTCTATCATTTTTCAGTACTCACACTTATTCGACGCATTTCCAGTACTCGCCCTGACAGTTTTTCCATACTCGCACGGATTCTGCCTTTTCCCGATACTCGCTCGGATTATATCATTTGTCAGTACTCACACTTATTCGACGCATTTCCAGTACTCACCCGGACAGTTTTTCCATACTCGCACGGATTCTGTCTTTTTTCGGTACTTGCCCGGATGATATCATTTTTCGATCCTCACACTTATTCGACGCTTTTTCGGTACTCGCCCCGACAGTTTTTCGATACTCACACGGATTCTTCCATTTTTCGGTACTCGCCCGCATTCTATCATTTTTCAGTACTCACACTTATTCGACGCATTTTCAGTACTCGCCCGGACAGTTTTTCCATACTCGCACGGATTCTGTCTTTTTTTGGTACTTGCCCGAATGATATCATTTTTCTGTACTCACACTTATTCGACTCTTTTCGGGTACTCGCCCGGACAGTTTTTCCGTACTCGCACGGATTCTGTCTTTTTTCGGTACTTGCCCGAATGATATCATTTTTCGATCCTCACACTTATTCGACGCTTTTTCGGTACTCGCCCCGACAGTTTTTCGATACTCACACGCATTCTGCCATTTTTCGGTACTCGCCCGCATTCTATCATTTTTCAGTACTCACACTTATTCGACGCATTTCCAGTACTCGCCCTGACAGTTTTTCCATACTCGCACGGATTCTGCCTTTTCCCGATACTCGCTCGGATTATATCATTTTTCAGTACTCACACTTATTCGACGCATTTCCAGTACTCACCCGGACAGTTTTTCCATACTCGCACGGATTCTGTCTTTTTTCGGTACTTGCCCGGATGATATCATTTTTCGATCCTCACACTTATTCGACGCTTTTTCGGTACTCGCCCCGACAGTTTTTCGATACTCACACGCA
This sequence comes from Vitis vinifera, assembly GCF_030704535.1. Lineage (NCBI taxonomy): Eukaryota > Viridiplantae > Streptophyta > Magnoliopsida > Vitales > Vitaceae > Vitis > Vitis vinifera. The sequence continues at coordinate 16,322,524 of NC_081823.1, read as the reverse complement.
TTCTGCCATTTTTCGGTACTCGCCCGCATTCTATTATTTTTCAGTACTCACACTTATTCGACGCATTTCCAGTACTCGCCCTGACAGTTTTTCCATACTCGCACGGATTCTGCCTTTTTCCGAAACTCGCTCGGATTATATCATTTTTCTGTACTCACACTTATTCGACTCTTTTCGGGTACTCGCCCGGACAGTTTTTCCGTACTCGCACGGATTCTGTCTTTTTTCGGTACTTGCCCGGATGATATCATTTTTCGATCCTCACACTTATTCGACGCTTTTTCGGTACTCGCCCCGACAGTTTTTCGATACTCACACGCATTCTGCCATTTTTCGGTACTCGCCCGCATTCTATCATTTTTCAGTACTCATACTTATTCGACGCATTTCCAGTACTCGCCCTGACAGTTTTTCCATACTCGCACGGATTCTGCCTTTTTCCGATACTCGCTCGGATTATATCATTTTTCTGTACTCACACTTATTCGACTCTTTTCGGGTACTCGCCCGGACAGTTTTTCCGTACTCGCACGGATTCTGTCTTTTTTCGGTACTTGCCCGGATGATATCATTTTTCGATCCTCACACTTATTCGACGCTTTTTCGGTACTCGCCCCGACAGTTTTTCGATACTCACACGGATTCTTCCATTTTTCGGTACTCGCCCGCATTCTATCATTTTTCAGTACTCACACTTATTCGACGCATTTTCAGTACTCGCCCGGACAGTTTTTCCATACTCGCACGGATTCTGTCTTTTTTTGGTACTTGCCCGAATGATATCATTTTTCTGTACTCACACTTATTCGACTCTTTTCGGGTACTCGCCCGGACAGTTTTTCCGTACTCGCACGGATTCTGTCTTTTTTCGGTACTTGCCCGGATGATATCATTTTTCGATCCTCACACTTATTCGACGCTTTTTCGGTACTCGCCCCGACAGTTTTTCGATACTCACACGGATTCTTCCATTTTTCGGTACTCGCCCGCATTCTATCATTTTTCAGTACTCACACTTATTCGACGCATTTTCAGTACTCGCCCGGACAGTTTTTCCATACTTGCACGGATTCTGTCTTTTTTTGGTACTTGCCCGAATGATATCATTTTTCTGTACTCACACTTATTCGACTCTTTTCGGGTACTCGCCCGGACAGTTTTTCCGTACTCGCACGGATTCTGTCTTTTTTCGGTACTTGCCCGGATGATATCATTTTTCGATCCTCACACTTATTCGACGCTTTTTCGGTACTCGCCCCGACAGTTTTTCGATACTCACACGGATTCTTCCATTTTTCGGTACTCGCCCGCATTCTATCATTTTTCAGTACTCACACTTATTCGACGCATTTTCAGTACTCGCCCGGACAGTTTTTCCATACTTGCACGGATTCTGTCTTTTTTTGGTACTTGCCCGAATGATATCATTTTTCTGTACTCACACTTATTCGACTCTTTTCGGGTACTCGCCCGGACAGTTTTTCCGTACTCGCACGGATTCTGTCTTTTTTCGGTACTTGCCCGGATGATATCATTTTTCGATCCTCACACTTATTCGACGCTTTTTCGGTACGCGCGCCGACAGTTTTTCGATACTCACACGCATTCTGCCATTTTTCGGTACTCGCCCGCATTCTATCATTTTTCAGTACTCACACTTATTCGACGCATTTGCAGTACTCGCCCTGACAGTTTTTCCATACTCGCACGGATTCTGCCTTTTTCCGATACTCGCTCGGATTATATCATTTTTCTGTACTCACACTTATTCGACTCTTTTCGGGTACTCGCCCGGACAGTTTTTCCGTACTCGCACGGATTCTGTCTTTTTTCGGTACTTGCCCGGATGATATCATTTTTCGATCCTCACACTTATTCGACGCTTTTTCGGTACTCGCGCCGACAGTTTTTCGATACTCACACGGATTCTTCCATTTTTCGGTACTCGCCCGCATTCTATCATTTTTCAGTACTCACACTTATTCGACGCATTTTCAGTACTCGCCCGGACAGTTTTTCCATACTCGCACGGATTCTGTCTTTTTTTGGTACTTGCCCGAATGATATCATTTTTCGATCCTCACACTTATTCGACGCTTTTTCGGTACTCGCCCCACAGTTTTTCGATACTCACACGGATTCTTCCATTTTTCGGTACTCGCCCGCATTCTATCATTTTTCAGTACTCACACTTATTCGACGCATTTCCAGTACTCGCCTTGACAGTTTTTCCATACTCGCACGGATTCTGCCTTTTTCCGATACTCGCTCGGATTATATCATTTTTCAGTACTCACACTTATTCGACGCATTTCCAGTACTCACCCGGACAGTTTTTCCATACTCGCACGGATTCTGTCTTTTTTCGGTACTTGCCCGGATGATATCATTTTTCGATCCTCACACTTATTCGACGCTTTTTCGGTACTCGCCCCGACAGTTTTTCGATACTCACACGGATTCTGCCATTTTTCGGTACTCGCCCGCATTCTATTATTTTTCAGTACTCACACTTATTCGACGCATTTCCAGTACTCGCCCTGACAATTTTTCCATACTCGCACGGATTCTGCCTTTTTCCGATACTCGCTCGGATTATATCATTTTTCTGTACTCACACTTATTCGACTCTTTTCGGGTACTCGCCCGGACAGTTTTTCCGTACTCGCACGGATTCTGTCTTTTTTCGGTACTTGCCCGGATGATATCATTTTTCTATCCTCACACTTATTCGACGTTTTTTCGGTACTCGCCCCGACAGTTTTTCGATACTCACACGGATTCTGCCATTTTTCGGTACTCGCCCGCATTCTATTATTTTTCAGTACTCACACTTATTCGACGCATTTCCAGTACTCGCCCTGACAGTTTTTCCATACTCGCACGGATTCTACCTTTTTACGATACTCGCTCGGATTATATCATTTTTCTGTACTCACACTTATTCGACTCTTTTCGGGTACTCGCCCGGACAGTTTTTCCGTACTCGCACGGATTCTGTCTTTTTTCGGCACTTGCCCGGATGATATCATTTTTCGATCCTCACACTTATTCGACGCTTTTTCGGTACTCGCCCCGACAGTTTTTCGATACTCACACGCATTCTGCCATTTTTCGGTACTCGCCCGCATTCTATTATTTTTCAGTACTCACACTTATTCGACGCATTTCCAGTACTCGCCCTGACAGTTTTTCCATACTCGCACGGATTCTGCCTTTTTCCGATACTCGCTCGGATTATATCATTTTTCTGTACTCACACTTATTCGACTCTTTTCGGGTACTCGCCCGGACAGTTTTTCCGTACTCGCACGGATTCTGTCTTTTTTCGGTACTTGCCCGGATGATATCATTTTTCGATCCTCACACTTATTCGACGCTTTTTCGGTACTCGCCCCGACAGTTTTTCGATACTCACACGGATTCTTCCATTTTTCGGTACTCGCCCGCATTCTATCATTTTTCAGTACTCACACTTATTCGACGCATTTTCAGTACTCGCCCGGACAGTTTTTCCATACTCGCACGGATTCTGTCTTTTTTTGGTACTTGCCCGAATGATATCATTTTTCTGTACTCACACTTATTCGACTCTTTTCGGGTACTCGCCCGGACAGTTTTTCCGTACTCGCACGGATTCTGTCTTTTTTCGGTACTTGCCCGGATGATATCATTTTTCGATCCTCACACTTATTCGACGCTTTTTCGGTACTCGCCCCGACAGTTTTTCGATACTCACACGCATTCTGCCATTTTTCGGTACTCGCCCGCATTCTATCATTTTTCAGTACTCACACTTATTCGACGCATTTCCAGTACTCGCCCTGACAGTTTTTCCATACTCGCACGGATTCTGCCTTTTCCCGATACTCGCTCGGATTATATCATTTTTCAGTACTCACACTTATTCGACGCATTTCCAGTACTCACCCGGACAGTTTTTCCCTACTCGCACGGATTCTGTCTTTTTTCGGTACTTGCCCGGATGATATCATTTTTCGATCCTCACACTTATTCGACGCTTTTTCGGTACTCGCCCCGACAGTTTTTCGATACTCACACGCATTCTGCCATTTTTCGGTACTCGCCCGCATTCTATTATTTTTCAGTACTCACACTTATTCGACGCATTTCCAGTACTCGCCCTGACAGTTTTTCCATACTCGCACGGATTCTGCCTTTTTCCGATACTCGCTCGGATTATATCATTTTTCTGTACTCACACTTATTCGACTCTTTTCGGGTACTCGCCCGGACAGTTTTTCCGTACTCGCACGGATTCTGTCTTTTTTCGGCACTTGCCCGGATGATATCATTTTTCGATCCTCACACTTATTCGACGCTTTTTCGGTACTCGCCCCGACAGTTTTTCGATACTCACACGCATTCTGCCATTTTTCGGTACTCGCCCGCATTCTATCATTTTTCAGTACTCACACTTATTCGACGCATTTCCAGTACTCGCCCTGACAGTTTTTCCATACTCGCACGGATTCTGCCTTTTTCCGATACTCGCTCGGATTATATCATTTTTCTGTACTCACACTTATTCGACTCTTTTCGGGTACTCGCCCGGACAGTTTTTCCGTACTCGCACGGATTCTGTCTTTTTTCAGTACTTCCCCGGATGATATCATTTTTCGATCCTCACACTTATTCGACGCTTTTTCGGTACTCGCGCCGACAGTTTTTCGATACTCAGACGGATTCTTCCATTTTTCGGTACTCGCCCGCATTCTATCATTTTTCAGTACTCACACTTATTCGACGCATTTTCAGTACTCGCCCGGACAGTTTTTCCATACACGCACGGATTCTGTCTTTTTTTGGTACTTGCCCGAATGATATCATTTTTCGATCCTCACACTTATTCGACGCTTTTTCGGTACTCGCCCCACAGTTTTTCGATACTCACACGGATTCTTCCATTTTTCGGTACTCGCCCGCATTCTATCATTTTTCAGTACTCACACTTATTCGACGCATTTCCAGTACTCGCCTTGACAGTTTTTCCATACTCGCACGGATTCTGCCTTTTTCCGATACTCGCTCGGATTATATCATTTTTCAGTACTCACACTTATTCGACGCATTTCCAGTACTCACCCGGACAGTTTTTCCATACTCGCACGGATTCTGTCTTTTTTCGGTACTTGCCCGGATGATATCATTTTTCGATCCTCACACTTATTCGACGCTTTTTCGGTACTCGCCCCGACAGTTTTTCGATACTCACACGGATTCTGCCATTTTTCGGTACTCGCCCGCATTCTATTATTTTTCAGTACTCACACTTATTCGACGCATTTCCAGTACTCGCCCTGACAATTTTTCCATACTCGCACGGATTCTGCCTTTTTCCGATACTCGCTCGGATTATATCATTTTTCTGTACTCACACTTATTCGACTCTTTTTGGGTACTCGCCCGGACAGTTTTTCCGTACTCGCACGGATTCTGTCTTTTTTCGGTACTTGCCCGGATGATATCATTTTTCTATCCTCACACTTATTCGACGTTTTTTCGGTACTCGCCCCGACAGTTTTTCGATACTCACACGGATTCTGCCATTTTTCGGTACTCGCCCGCATTCTATTATTTTTCAGTACTCACACTTATTCGACGCATTTCCAGTACTCGCCCTGACAGTTTTTCCATACTCGCACGGATTCTACCTTTTTACGATACTCGCTCGGATTATATCATTTGTCCGTACTCACACTTATTCGACTCTTTTCGGGTACTCGCCCGGACAGTTTTTCCGTACTCGCACGGATTCTGTCTTTTTTCGGCACTTGCCCGGATGATATCATTTTTCGATCCTCACACTTATTCGACGCTTTTTCGGTACTCGCCCCGACAGTTTTTCGATACTCACACGGATTCTGCCATTTTTCGGTACTCGCCCGCATTCTATTATTTTTCAGTACTCACACTTATTCGACGCATTTCCAGTACTCGCCCTGACAGTTTTTCCATACTCGCACGGATTCTACCTTTTTACGATACTCGCTCGGATTATATCATTTGTCTGTACTCACACTTATTCGACTCTTTTCGGGTACTCGCCCGGACAGTTTTTCCGTACTCGCACGGATTCTGTCTTTTTTCAGTACTTGCCCGGATGATATCATTTTTCGATCCTCACACTTATTCGACGCTTTTTCGGTACTCGCGCCGACAGTTTTTCGATACTCAGACGGATTCTTCCATTTTTCGGTACTCGCCCGCATTCTATCATTTTTCAGTACTCACACTTATTCGACGCATTTTCAGTACTCGCCCGGACAGTTTTTCCATACATGCACGGATTCTGTCTTTTTTTTGTACTTGCCCGAATGATATCATTTTTCGATCCTCACACTTATTCGACGCTTTTTCGGTACTCGCCCCACAGTTTTTCGATACTCACACGGATTCTTCCATTTTTCGGTACTCGCCCGCATTCTATCATTTTTCAGTACTCACACTTATTCGACGCATTTCCAGTACTCGCCTTGACAGTTTTTCCATACTCGCACGGATTCTGCCTTTTTCCGATACTCGCTCGGATTATATCATTTTTCAGTACTCACACTTATTCGACGCATTTCCAGTACTCACCCGGACAGTTTTTCCATACTCGCACGGATTCTGTCTTTTTTCGGTACTTGCCCGGATGATATCATTTTTCGATCCTCACACTTATTCGACGCTTTTTCGGTACTCGCCCCGACAGTTTTTCGATACTCACACGGATTCTGCCATTTTTCGGTACTCGCCCGCATTCTATTATTTTTCAGTACTCACACTTATTCGACGCATTTCCAGTACTCGCCCTGACAATTTTTCCATACTCGCACGGATTCTGCCTTTTTCCGATACTCGCTCGGATTATATCATTTTTCTGTACTCACACTTATTCGACTCTTTTTGGGTACTCGCCCGGACAGTTTTTCCGTACTCGCACGGATTCTGTCTTTTTTCGGTACTTGCCCGGATGATATCATTTTTCTATCCTCACACTTATTCGACGTTTTTTCGGTACTCGCCCCGACAGTTTTTCGATACTCACACGGATTCTGCCATTTTTCGGTACTCGCCCGCATTCTATTATTTTTCAGTACTCACACTTATTCGACGCATTTCCAGTACTCGCCCTGACAGTTTTTCCATACTCGCACGGATTCTACCTTTTTACGATACTCGCTCGGATTATATCATTTGTCTGTACTCACACTTATTCGACTCTTTTCGGGTACTCGCCCGGACAGTTTTTCCGTACTCGCACGGATTCTGTCTTTTTTCGGCACTTGCCCGGATGATATCATTTTTCGATCCTCACACTTATTCGACGCTTTTTCGGTACTCGCCCCGACAGTTTTTCGATACTCACACGGATTCTGCCATTTTTCGGTACTCGCCCGCATTCTATTATTTTTCAGTACTCACACTTATTCGACGCATTTCCAGTACTCGCCCTGACAGTTTTTCCATACTCGCACGGATTCTACCTTTTTACGATACTCGCTCGGATTATATCATTTGTCTGTACTCACACTTATTCGACTCTTTTCGGGTACTCGCCCGGACAGTTTTTCCGTACTCGCACGGATTCTGTCTTTTTTCAGTACTTGCCCGGATGATATCATTTTTCGATCCTCACACTTATTCGACGCTTTTTCGGTACTCGCGCCGACAGTTTTTCGATACTCAGACGGATTCTTCCATTTTTCGGTACTCGCCCGCATTCTATCATTTTTCAGTACTCACACTTATTCGACGCATTTTCAGTACTCGCCCGGACAGTTTTTCCATACACGCACGGATTCTGTCTTTTTTTGGTACTTGCCCGAATGATATCATTTTTCGATCCTCACACTTATTCGACGCTTTTTCGGTACTCGCCCCACAGTTTTTCGATACTCACACGGATTCTTCCATTTTTCGGTACTCGCCCGCATTCTATCATTTTTCAGTACTCACACTTATTCGACGCATTTCCAGTACTCGCCTTGACAGTTTTTCCATACTCGCACGGATTCTGCCTTTTTCCGATACTCGCTCGGATTATATCATTTTTCAGTACTCACACTTATTCGACGCATTTCCAGTACTCACCCGGACAGTTTTTCCATACTCGCACGGATTCTGTCTTTTTTCGGTACTTGCCCGGATGATATCATTTTTCGATCCTCACACTTATTCGACGCTTTTTCGGTACTCGCCCCGACAGTTTTTCGATACTCACACGGATTCTGCCATTTTTCGGTACTCGCCCGCATTCTATTATTTTTCAGTACTCACACTTATTCGACGCATTTCCAGTACTCGCCCTGACAGTTTTTCCATACTCGCACGGATTCTGCCTTTTTCCGATACTCGCTCGGATTATATCATTTTTCTGTACTCACACTTATTCGACTCTTTTCGGGTACTCGCCCGGACAGTTTTTCCGTACTCGCACGGATTCTGTCTTTTTTCGGCACTTGCCCGGATGATATCATTTTTCGATCCTCACACTTATTCGACGCTTTTTCGGTACTCGCGCCGACAGTTTTTCGATACTCACACGCATTCTGCCATTTTTCGGTACTCGCCCGCATTCTATTATTTTTCAGTACTCACACTTATTCGACGCATTTCCAGTACTCGCCCTGACAGTTTTTCCATACTCGCACGGATTCTGTCTTTTTTTGGTACTTGCCCGAATGATATCATTTTTCGATCCTCACACTTATTCGACGCTTTTTCGGTACTCGCCCCGACAGTTTTTCGATACTCACACGGATTCTTCCATTTTTCGGTACTCGCCCGCATTCTATCATTTTTCAGTACTCACACTTATTCGACGCATTTCCAGTACTCGCCTTGACAGTTTTTCCATACTCGCACGGATTCTGCCTTTTTCCGATACTCGCTCGGATTATATCATTTTTCAGTACTCACACTTATTCGACGCATTTCCAGTACTCACCCGGACAGTTTTTCCATACTCGCACGGATTCTGTCTTTTTTCGGTACTTGCCCGGATGATATCATTTTTCGATCCTCACACTTATTCGACGCTTTTTCGGTACTCGCGCCGACAGTTTTTCGATACTCACACGTATTCTTCCATTTTTCGGTACTCGCCCGCATTCTATCATTTTTCAGTACTCACACTTATTCGACGCATTTTCAGTACTCGCCCGGACAGTTTTTCCATACTCGCACGGATTCTGTCTTTTTTTGGTACTTGCCCGAATGATATCATTTTTCGATCCTCACACTTATTCGACGCTTTTTCGGTACTCGCCCCGACAGTTTTTCGATACTCACACGGATTCTTCCATTTTTCGGTACTCGCCCGCATTCTATCATTTTTCAGTACTCACACTTATTCGACGCATTTCCAGTACTCGCCTTGACAGTTTTTCCATACTCGCACGGATTCTGCCTTTTTCCGATACTCGCTCGGATTATATCATTTTTCAGTACTCACACTTATTCGACGCATTTCCAGTACTCACCCGGACAGTTTTTCCATACTCGCACGGATTCTGTCTTTTTTCGGTACTTGCCCGGATGATATCATTTTTCGATCCTCACACTTATTCGACGCTTTTTCGGTACTCGCCCCGACAGTTTTTCGATACTCACACGGATTCTGCCATTTTTCGGTACTCGCCCGCATTCTATTATTTTTCAGTACTCACACTTATTCGACGCATTTCCAGTACTCGCCCTGACAGTTTTTCCATACTCGCACGGATTCTGCCTTTTTCCGATACTCGCTCGGATTATATCATTTTTCTGTACTCACACTTATTCGACTCTTTTCGGGTACTCGCCCGGACAGTTTTTCCGTACTCGCACGGATTCTGTCTTTTTTCGGTACTTGCCCGGATGATATCATTTTTCGATCCTCACACTTATTCGACGCTTTTTCGGTACTCGCACCGACAGTTTTTCGATACTCACACGGATTCTTCCATTTTTCGGTACTCGCCCGCATTCTATCATTTTTCAGTACTCACACTTATTCGACGCATTTTCAGTACTCGCCCGGACAGTTTTTCCATACTCGCACGGATTCTACCTTTTTACGATACTCGCTCGGATTATATCATTTTTCTGTACTCACACTTATTCGACTCTTTTCGGGTACTCGCCCGGACAGTTTTTCCGTACTCGCACGGATTCTGTCTTTTTTCGGTACTTGCCCGGATGATATCATTTTTCTATCCTCACACTTATTCGACGTTTTTTCGGTACTCGCCCCGACAGTTTTTGGATACTCACACGGATTCTGCCATTTTTCGGTACTCGCCCGCATTCTATTATTTTTCAGTACTCACACTTATTCGACGCATTTCCAGTACTCGCCCTGACAGTTTTTCCATACTCGCACGGATTCTACCTTTTTACGATACTCGCTCGGATTATATCATTTTTCTGTACTCACACTTATTCGACTCTTTTCGGGTACTCGCCCGGACAGTTTTTCCGTACTCGCACGGATTCTGTCTTTTTTCGGCACTTGCCCGGATGATATCATTTTTCGATCCTCACACTTATTCGACGCTTTTTCGGTACTCGCCCCGACAGTTTTTCGATACTCACACGGATTCTTCCATTTTTCGGTACTCGCCCGCATTCTATCATTTTTCAGTACTCACACTTATTCGACGCATTTTCAGTACTCGCCCGGACAGTTTTTCCATACTCGTACGGATTCTGTCTTTTTTTGGTACTTGCCCGAATGATATCATTTTTCTGTACTCACACTTATTCGACTCTTTTCGGGTACTCGCCCGGACAGTTTTTCCGTACTCGCACGGATTCTGTCTTTTTTCGGTACTTGCCCGGATGATATCATTTTTCGATCCTCACACTTATTCGACGCTTTTTCGGTACTCGCCCCGACAGTTTTTCGATACTCACACGCATTCTGCCATTTTTCGGTACTCGCCCGCATTCTATCATTTTTCAGTACTCACACTTATTCGACGCATTTCCAGTACTCGCCCTGACAGTTTTTCCATACTCGCACGGATTCTGCCTTTTCCCGATACTCGCTCGGATTATATCATTTTTCAGTACTCACACTTATTCGACGCATTTCCAGTACTCACCCGGACAGTTTTTCCATACTCGCACGGATTCTGTCTTTTTTCGGTACTTGCCCGGATGATATCATTTTTCGATCCTCACACTTATTCGACGCTTTTTCGGTACTCGCCCCGACAGTTTTTCGATACTCACACGCATTCTGCCATTTTTCGGTACTCGCCCGCATTCTATTATTTTTCAGTACTCACACTTATTCGACGCATTTCCAGTACTCGCCCTGACAGTTTTTCCATACTCGCACGGATTCTGCCTTTTTCCGATACTCGCTCGGATTATATCATTTTTCTGTACTCACACTTATTCGACTCTTTTCGGGTACTCGCCCGGACAGTTTTTCCGTACTCGCACGGATTCTGTCTTTTTTCGGCACTTGCCCGGATGATATCATTTTTCGATCCTCACACTTATTCGACGTTTTTTCGGTACTCGCCCCGACAGTTTTTCGATACTCACACGCATTCTGCCATTTTTCGGTACTCGCCCGCATTCTATCATTTTTCAGTACTCACACTTATTCGACGCATTTCCAGTACTCGCCCTGACAGTTTTTCCATACTCGCACGGATTCTGCCTTTTTCCGATACTCGCTCGGATTATATCATTTTTCTGTACTCACACTTATTCGACTCTTTTCGGGTACTCGCCCGGACAGTTTTTCCGTACTCGCACGGATTCTGTCTTTTTTCGGTACTTGCCCGGATGATATCATTTTTCGATCCTCACACTTATTCGACGCTTTTTCGGTACTCGCACCGACAGTTTTTCGATACTCACACGGATTCTTCCATTTTTCGGTACTCGCCCGCATTCTATCATTTTTCAGTACTCACACTTATTCGACGCATTTTCAGTACTCGCCCGGACAGTTTTTCCATACACGCACGGATTCTGTCTTTTTTTGGTACTTGCCCGAATGATATCATTTTTCGATCCTCACACTTATTCGACGCTTTTTCGGTACTCGCCCCACAGTTTTTCGATACTCACACGGATTCTTCCATTTTTCGGTACTCGCCCGCATTCTATCATTTTTCAGTACTCACACTTATTCGACGCATTTCCAGTACTCGCCTTGACAGTTTTTCCATACTCGCACGGATTCTGCCTTTTTCCGATACTCGCTCGGATTATATCATTTTTCAGTACTCACACTTATTCGACGCATTTCCAGTACTCACCCGGACAGTTTTTCCATACTCGCACGGATTCTGTCTTTTTTCGGTACTTGCCCGGATGATATCATTTTTCGATCCTCACACTTATTCGACGCTTTTTCGGTACTCGCCCCGACAGTTTTTCGATACTCACACGGATTCTGCCATTTTTCGGTACTCGCCCGCATTCTATTATTTTTCAGTACTCACACTTATTCGACGCATTTCCAGTACTCGCCCTGACAATTTTTCCATACTCGCACGGATTCTGCCTTTTTCCGATACTCGCTCGGATTATATCATTTGTCTGTACTCACACTTATTCGACTCTTTTCGGGTACTCGCCCGGACAGTTTTTCCGTACTCGCACGGATTCTGTCTTTTTTCGGCACTTGCCCGGATGATATCATTTTTCGATCCTCACACTTATTCGACGCTTTTTCGGTACTCGCCCCGACAGTTTTTCGATACTCACACGCATTCTGCCATTTTTCGGTACTCGCCCGCATTCTATTATTTTTCAGTACTCACACTTATTCGACGCATTTCCAGTACTCGCCCTGACAGTTTTTCCATACTCGCACGGATTCTGCCTTTTTCCGATACTCGCTCGGATTATATCATTTTTCTGTACTCACACTTATTCGACGCATTTCCAGTACTCACTCGGACAGTTTTTCCATACTCGCACGGATTCTGTCTTTTTTCGGTACTTGCCCGGATGATATCATTTTTCGATCCTCACACTTATTCGACGCTTTTTCGGTACTCGCGCCGACAGTTTTTCGATACTCACACGTATTCTTCCATTTTTCGGTACACGCCCGCATTCTATCATTTTTCAGTACTCACACTTATTCGACGCATTTTCAGTACTCGCCCGGACAGTTTTTCCATACTCGCACGGATTCTGTCTTTTTTTGGTACTTGCCCGAATGATATCATTTTTCGATCCTCACACTTATTCGACGCTTTTTCGGTACTCGCCCCGACAGTTTTTCGATACTCACACGGATTCTTCCATTTTTCGGTACTCGCCCGCATTCTATCATTTTTCAGTACTCACACTTATTCGACGCATTTTCAGTACTCGCCCGGACAGTTTTTCCATACTCGTACGGATTCTGTCTTTTTTTGGTACTTGCCCGAATGATATCATTTTTCTGTACTCACACTTATTCGACTCTTTTCGGGTACTCGCCCGTACAGTTTTTCCGTACTCGCACGGATTCTGTCTTTTTTCGGTACTTGCCCGGATGATATCATTTTTCGATCCTCACACTTATTCGACGCTTTTTCGGTACTCGCCCCGACAGTTTTTCGATACTCACACGCATTCTGCCATTTTTCGGTACTCGCCCGCATTCTATTATTTTTCAGTACTCACACTTATTCGACGCATTTCCAGTACTCGCCCTGACAGTTTTTCCATACTCGCACGGATTCTGCCTTTTTCCGATACTCGCTCGGATTATATCATTTTTCTGTACTCACACTTATTCGACGCATTTCCAGTACTCACTCGGACAGTTTTTCCATACTCGCACGGATTCTGTCTTTTTTCGGTACTTGCCCGGATGATATCATTTTTCGATCCTCACACTTATTCGACGCTTTTTCGGTACTCGCGCCGACAGTTTTTCGATACTCACACGTATTCTTCCATTTTTCGGTACTCGCCCGCATTCTATCATTTTTCAGTACTCACACTTATTCGACGCATTTTCAGTACTCGCCCGGACAGTTTTTCCATACTCGCACGGATTCTGTCTTTTTTTGGTACTTGCCCGAATGATATCATTTTTCGATCCTCACACTTATTCGACGCTTTTTCGGTACTCGCCCCGACAGTTTTTCGATACTCACACGGATTCTTCCATTTTTCGGTACTCGCCCGCATTCTATCATTTTTCAGTACTCACACTTATTCGACGCATTTTCAGTACTCGCCCGGACAGTTTTTCCATACTCGTACGGATTCTGTCTTTTTTTGGTACTTGCCCGAATGATATCATTTTTCTGTACTCACACTTATTCGACTCTTTTCGGGTACTCGCCCGTACAGTTTTTCCGTACTCGCACGGATTCTGTCTTTTTTCGGTACTTGCCCGGATGATATCATTTTTCGATCCTCACACTTATTCGACGCTTTTTCGGTACTCGCCCCGACAGTTTTTCGATACTCACACGCATTCTGCCATTTTTCGGTACTCGCCCGCATTCTATCATTTTTCAGTACTCACACTTATTCGACGCATTTCCAGTACTCGCCCTGACAGTTTTTCCATACTCGCACGGATTCTGCCTTTTCCCGATACTCGCTCGGATTATATCATTTTTCAGTACTCACACTTATTCGACGCATTTCCAGTACTCACCCGGACAGTTTTTCCATACTCGCACGGATTCTGTCTTTTTTCGGTACTTGCCCGGATGATATCATTTTTCGATCCTCACACTTATTCGACGCTTTTTCGGTACTCGCCCCGACAGTTTTTCGATACTCACACGCATTCTGCCATTTTTCGGTACTCGCCCGCATTCTATTATTTTTCAGTACTCACACTTATTCGACGCATTTCCAGTACTCGCCCTGACAGTTTTTCCATACTCGCACGGATTCTGCCTTTTTCCGATACTCGCTCGGATTATATCATTTTTCTGTACTCACACTTATTCGACTCTTTTCGGGTACTCGCCCGGACAGTTTTTCCGTACTCGCACGGATTCTGTCTTTTTTCGGCACTTGCCCGGATGATATCATTTTTCGATCCTCACACTTATTCGACGCTTTTTCGGTACTCGCGCCGACAGTTTTTCGATACTCACACGGATTCTGCCATTTTTCGGTACTCGCCCGCATTCTATTATTTTTCAGTACTCACACTTATTCGACGCATTTCCAGTACTCGCCCTGACAGTTTTTCCATACTCGCACGGATTCTGCCTTTTTCCGATACTCGCTCGGATTATATCATTTTTCTGTACTCACACTTATTCGACTCTTTTCGGGTACTCGCCCGGACAGTTTTTCGGTACTCGCACGGATTCTGTCTTTTTTCGGTACTTGCCCGGATGATATCATTTTTCGATCCTCACACTTATTCGACGCTTTTTCGGTACTCGCCCCGACAGTTTTTCGATACTCACACGCATTCTGTCATTTTTCGGTACTCGCCCGCATTCTATTATTTTTCAGTACTCACACTTATTCGACGCATTTCCAGTACTCGCCCTGACAGTTTTTCCATACTCGCACGGATTCTGTCTTTTTTTGGTACTTGCCCGAATGATATCATTTTTCGATCCTCACACTTATTCGACGCTTTTTCGGTACTCGCCCCGACAGTTTTTCGATACTCACACGCATTCTGCCATTTTTCGGTACTCGCCCGCATTCTATTATTTTTCAGTACTCACACTTATTCGACGCATTTCCAGTACTCGCCCTGACAGTTTTTCCATACTCGCACGGATTCTGCCTTTTTCCGATACTCGCTCGGATTATATCATTTTTCTGTACTCACACTTATTCGACTCTTTTCGGGTACTCGCCCGAACAGTTTTTCCGTACTCGCACGGATTCTGTCTTTTTTCGGCACTTGCCCGGATGATATCATTTTTCGATCCTCACACTTATTCGACGCTTTTTCGGTACTCGCGCCGACAGTTTTTCGATACTCACACGGATTCTGCCATTTTTCGGTACTCGCCCGCATTCTATTATTTTTCAGTACTCACTTATTCGACGCATTTCCAGTACTCGCCCTGACAGTTTTTCCATACTCGCACGGATTCTGCCTTTTTCCGATACTCGCTCGGATTATATCATTTTTCTGTACTCACACTTATTCGACTCTTTTCGGGTACTCGCCCGGACAGTTTTTCGGTACTCGCACGGATTCTGTCTTTTTTCGGTACTTGCCCGGATGATATCATTTTTCGATCCTCACACTTATTCGACGCTTTTTCGGTACTCGCCCCGACAGTTTTTCGATACTCACACGCATTCTGCCATTTTTCGGTACTCGCCCGCATTCTATTATTTTTCAGTACTCACACTTATTCGACGCATTTCCAGTACTCGCCCTGACAGTTTTTCCATACTCGCACGGATTCTGTCTTTTTTTGGTACTTGCCCGAATGATATCATTTTTCGATCCTCACACTTATTCGACGCTTTTTCGGTACTCGCCCCGACAGTTTTTCGATACTCACACGGATTCTTCCATTTTTCGGTACTCGCCCGCATTCTATCATTTTTCAGTACTCACACTTATTCGACGCATTTCCAGTACTCGCCTTGACAGTTTTTCCATACTCGCACGGATTCTGCCTTTTTCCGATACTCGCTCGGATTATATCATTTTTCAGTAATCACACTTATTCGACGCATTCCCAGTACTCACCCGGTCAGTTTTTCCATACTCGCACGGATTCTGTCTTTTTTCGGTACTTGCCCGGATGATATCATTTTTCGATCCTCACACTTATTCGACGCTTTTTCGGTACTCGCCCCGACAGTTTTTCGATACTCACACGGATTCTGCCATTTTTCGGTACTCGCCCGCATTCTATTATTTTTCAGTACTCACACTTATTCGACGCATTTCCAGTACTCGCCCTGACAGTTTTTCCATACTCGCACGAATTCTGCCTTTTTCCGATACTCGCTCGGATTATATCATTTTTCTGTACTCACACTTATTCGACTCTTTTCGGGTACTCGCCCGGACAGTTTTTCCGTACTCGCACGGATTCTGTCTTTTTTCGGTACTTGCCCGGATGATATCATTTTTCTATCCTCACACTTATTCGGCGTTTTTTCGGTACTCGCCCCGACAGTTTTTCGATACTCACACGGATTCTGCCATTTTTCGGTACTCGCCCGCATTCTATTATTTTTCAGTACTCACACTTATTCGACGCATTTCCAGTACTCGCCCTGACAGTTTTTCCATACTCGCACGGATTCTGCCTTTTTCCGATACTCGCTCGGATTATATCATTTTTCTGTACTCACACTTATTCGACTCTTTTCGGGTACTCGCCCGGACAGTTTTTCAGTACTCGCACGGATTCTGTCTTTTTTCGGTACTTGCCCGGATGATATCATTTTTCGATCCTCACACTTATTCGACGCTTTTTCGGTACTCGCGCCGACAGTTTTTCGATACTCACACGGATTCTGCCATTTTTCGGTACTCGCCCGCATTCTATTATTTTTCAGTACTCACACTTATTCGACGCATTTCCAGTACTCGCCCTGACAGTTTTTCCATACTCGCACGGATTCTGCCTTTTTCCGATACTCGCTCGGATTATATCATTTTTCTGTACTCACACTTATTCGACTCTTTTCGGGTACTCGCCCGGACAGTTTTTCGGTACTCGCACGGATTCTGTCTTTTTTCGGTACTTGCCCGGATGATATCATTTTTCGATCCTCACACTTATTCGACGCTTTTTCGGTACTCGCCCCGACAGTTTTTCGATACTCACACGGATTCTGCCATTTTTCGGTACTCGCCCGCATTCTATTATTTTTCAGTACTCACACTTATTCGACTCATTTCCAGTACTCGCCCTGACAGTTTTTCCATACTCGCACGAATTCTGCCTTTTTCCGATACTCGCTCGGATTATATCATTTTTCTGAACTCACACTTATTCGACTCTTTTCGGGTACTCGCCCGGACAGTTTTTCCGTACTCGCACGGATTCTGTCTTTTTTCGGTACTTGCCCAGATGATATCATTTTTCTATCCTCACACTTATTCGACGTTTTTTCGGTACTCGCCCCGACAGTTTTTCGATACTCACACGGATTCTGCCATTTTTCGGTACTCGCCCGCATTCTATTATTTTTCAGTACTCACACTTATTCGACGCATTTCCAGTACTCGCCCTGACAGTTTTTCCATACTCGCACGGATTCTGCCTTTTTCCGATACTCGCTCGGATTATATCATTTTTCTGTACTCACACTTATTCGACTCTTTTCGGGTACTCGCCCGGACAGTTTTTCGGTACTCGCACGGATTCTGTCTTTTTTCGGTACTTGCCCGGATGATATCATTTTTCGATCCTCACACTTATTCGACGCTTTTTCGGTACTCGCGCCGACAGTTTTTCGATACTCACACGGATTCTGCCATTTTTCGGTACTCGCCCGCATTCTATTATTTTTCAGTACTCACACTTATTCGACGCATTTCCAGTACTCGCCCTGACAGTTTTTCCATACTCGCACGGATTCTGCCTTTTTCCGATACTCGCTCGGATTATATCATTTTTCTGTACTCACACTTATTCGACTCTTTTCGGGTACTCGCCCGGACAGTTTTTCGGTACTCGCACGGATTCTGTCTTTTTTCGGTACTTGCCCGGATGATATCATTTTTCGATCCTCACACTTATTCGACGCTTTTTCGGTACTCGCCCCGACAGTTTTTCGATACTCACACGCATTCTGCCATTTTTCGGTACTCGCCCGCATTCTATTATTTTTCAGTACTCACACTTATTCGACGCATTTCCAGTACTCGCCCTGACAGTTTTTCCATACTCGCACGGATTCTGTCTTTTTTTGGTACTTGCCCGAATGATATCATTTTTCGATCCTCACACTTATTCGACGCTTTTTCGGTACTCGCCCCGACAGTTTTTCGATACTCACACGGATTCTTCCATTTTTCGGTACTCGCCCGCATTCTATCATTTTTCAATACTCACACTTATTCGACGCATTTCCAGTACTCGCCTTGACAGTTTTTCCATACTCGCACGGATTCTGCCTTTTTCCGATACTCGCTCGGATTATATCATTTTTCTGTACTCACACTTATTCGACTCTTTTCGGGTACTCGCCCGGACAGTTTTTCGGTACTCGCACGGATTCTGTCTTTTTTCGGTTCTTGCCCGGATGATATCATTTTTCGATCCTCACACTTATTCGACGCTTTTTCGGTACTCGCCCCGACAGTTTTTCGATACTCACACGGATTCTGCCATTTTTCGGTACTCGCCCGCATTCTATTATTTTTCAGTACTCACACTTATTCGACGCATTTCCAGTACTCGCCCTGACAGTTTTTCCATACTCGCACGGATTCTGCCTTTTTCCGATACTCGCTCGGATTATATCATTTTTCTGTACTCACACTTATTCGACTCTTTTCGGGTACTCGCCCGGACAGTTTTTCAGTACTCGCACGGATTCTGTCTTTTTTCGGTACTTGCCCGGATGATATCATTTTTCGATCCTCACACTTATTCGACGCTTTTTCGGTACTCGCGCCGACAGTTTTTCGATACTCACACGGATTCTGCCATTTTTCGGTACTCGCCCGCATTCTATTATTTTTCAGTACTCACACTTATTCGACGCATTTCCAGTACTCGCCCTGACAGTTTTTCCATACTCGCACGGATTCTGCCTTTTTCCGATACTCGCTCGGATTATATCATTTTTCTGTACTCACACTTATTCGACTCTTTTCGGGTACTCGCCCGGACAGTTTTTCGGTACTCGCACGGATTCTGTCTTTTTTCGGTACTTGCCCGGATGATATCATTTTTCGATCCTCACACTTATTCGACGCTTTTTCGGTACTCGCCCCGACAGTTTTTCGATACTCACACGGATTCTGCCATTTTTCGGTACTCGCCCGCATTCTATTATTTTTCAGTACTCACACTTATTCGACTCATTTCCAGTACTCGCCCTGACAGTTTTTCCATACTCGCACGAATTCTGCCTTTTTCCGATACTCGCTCGGATTCTATCATTTTTCTGTACTCACACTTATTCGACTCTTTTCGGGTACTCGCCCGGACAGTTTTTCCGTACTCGCACGGATTCTGTCTTTTTTCGGTACTTGCCCGGATGATATCATTTTTCTATCCTCACACTTATTCGACGTTTTTTCGGTACTCGCCCCGACAGTTTTTCGATACTCACACGGATTCTGCCATTTTCGGTACTCGCCCGCATTCTATTATTTTTCAGTACTCACACTTATTCGACGCATTTCCAGTACTCGCCCTGACAGTTTTTCCATACTCGCACGGATTCTGCCTTTTTCCGATACTCGCTCGGATTATATCATTTTTCTGTACTCACACTTATTCGACTCTTTTCGGGTACTCGCCCGGACAGTTTTTCAGTACTCGCACGGATTCTGTCTTTTTTCGGTACTTGCCCGGATGATATCATTTTTCGATCCTCACACTTATTCGACGCTTTTTCGGTACTCGCGCCGACAGTTTTTCGATACTCACACGGATTCTGCCATTTTTCGGTACTCGCCCGCATTCTATTATTTTTCAGTACTCACACTTATTCGACGCATTTCCAGTACTCGCCCTGACAGTTTTTCCATACTCGCACGGATTCTGCCTTTTTCCGATACTCGCTCGGATTATATCATTTTTCTGTACTCACACTTATTCGACTCTTTTCGGGTACTCGCCCGGACAGTTTTTCGGTACTCGCACGGATTCTGTCTTTTTTCGGTACTTGCCCGGATGATATCATTTTTCGATCCTCACACTTATTCGACGCTTTTTCGGTACTCGCCCCGACAGTTTTTCGATACTCACACGCATTCTGCCATTTTTCGGTACTCGCCCGCATTCTATTATTTTTCAGTACTCACACTTATTCGACGCATTTCCAGTACTCGCCCTGACAGTTTTTCCATACTCGCACGGATTCTGTCTTTTGTTGGTACTTGCCCGAATGATATCATTTTTCGATCCTCACACTTATTCGACGCTTTTTCGGTACTCGCCCCGACAGTTTTTCGATACTCACACGGATTCTTCCATTTTTCGGTACTCGCCCGCATTCTATCATTTTTCAGTACTCACACTTATTCGACGCATTTCCAGTACTCGCCTTGACAGTTTTTCCATACTCGCACGGATTCTGCCTTTTTCCGATACTCGCTCGGATTATATCATTTTTCAGTACTCACACTTATTCGACGCATTCCCAGTACTCACCCGGACAGTTTTTCCATACTCGCACGGATTCTGTCTTTTTTCGGTACTTGCCCGGATGATATCATTTTTCGATCCTCACACTTATTCGACGCTTTTTCGGTACTCGCCCCGACAGTTTTTCGATACTCACACGGATTCTGCCATTTTTCGGTACTCGCCCGCATTCTATTATTTTTCAGTACTCACACTTATTCGACGCATTTCCAGTACTCGCCCTGACAGTTTTTCCATACTCGCACGAATTCTGCCTTTTTCCGATACTCGCTCGGATTATATCATTTTTCTGTACTCACACTTATTCGACTCTTTTCGGGTACTCGCCCGGACAGTTTTTCCGTACTCGCACGGATTCTGTCTTTTTTCGGTACTTGCCCGGATGATATCATTTTTCTATCCTCACACTTATTCGACGTTTTTTCGGTACTCGCCCCGACAGTTTTTCGATACTCACACGGATTCTGCCATTTTTCGGTACTCGCCCGCATTCTATTATTTTTCAGTACTCACACTTATTCGACGCATTTCCAGTACTCGCCCTGACAGTTTTTCCATACTCGCACGGATTCTGCCTTTTTACGATACTCGCTCGGATTATATCATTTTTCTGTACTCACACTTATTCGACTCTTTTCGGGTACTCGCTCGGACAGTTTTTCTGTACTCGCACGGATTCTGTCTTTTTTCGGTACTTGCCCGGATGATATCATTTTTCGATCCTCACACTTATTCGACGCTTTTTCGGTACTCGCCCCGACAATTTTTCGATACTCACACGCATTCTGCCATTTTTCGGTACTCGCCCGCATTCTATCATTTTTCAGTACTCACACTTATTCGACGCATTTTCAGTACTCGCCCGGACAGTTTTTCCATACTCGTACGGATTCTGTCTTTTTTTGGTACTTGCCCGAATGATATCATTTTTCTGTACTCACACTTATTCGACTCTTTTCGGGTACTCGCCCGTACAGTTTTTCCGTACTCGCACGGATTCTGTCTTTTTTCGGTACTTGCCCGGATGATATCATTTTTCGATCCTCACACTTATTCGACGCTTTTTCGGTACTCGCCCCGACAGTTTTTCGATACTCACACGCATTCTGCCATTTTTCGGTACTCGCCCGCATTCTATTATTTTTCAGTACTCACACTTATTCGACGCATTTCCAGTACTCGCCCTGACAGTTTTTCCATACTCGCACGGATTCTGCCTTTTTCCGATACTCGCTCGGATTATATCATTTTTCTGTACTCACACTTATTCGACGCATTTCCAGTACTCACTCGGACAGTTTTTCCATACTCGCACGGATTCTGTCTTTTTTCGGTACTTGCCCGGATGATATCATTTTTCGATCCTCACACTTATTCGACGCTTTTTCGGTACTCGCGCCGACAGTTTTTCGATACTCACACGTATTCTTCCATTTTTCGGTACTCGCCCGCATTCTATCATTTTTCAGTACTCACACTTATTCGACGCATTTTCAGTACTCGCCCGGACAGTTTTTCCATACTCGCACGGATTCTGTCTTTTTTTGGTACTTGCCCGAATGATATCATTTTTCGATCCTCACACTTATTGGACGCTTTTTCGGTACTCGCCCCGACAGTTTTTCGATACTCACACGGATTCTTCCATTTTTCGGTACTCGCCCGCATTCTATCATTTTTCAGTACTCACACTTATTCGACGCATTTTCAGTACTCGCCCGGACAGTTTTTCCATACTCGTACGGATTCTGTCTTTTTTTGGTACTTGCCCGAATGATATCATTTTTCTGTACTCACACTTATTCGACTCTTTTCGGGTACTCGCCCGTACAGTTTTTCCGTACTCGCACGGATTCTGTCTTTTTTCGGTACTTGCCCGGATGATATCATTTTTCGATCCTCACACTTATTCGACGCTTTTTCGGTACTCGCCCCGACAGTTTTTCGATACTCACACGCATTCTGCCATTTTTCGGTACTCGCCCGCATTCTATCATTTTTCAGTACTCACACTTATTCGACGCATTTCCAGTACTCGCCCTGACAGTTTTTCCATACTCGCACGGATTCTGCCTTTTCCCGATACTCGCTCGGATTATATCATTTTTCAGTACTCACACTTATTCGACGCATTTCCAGTACTCACCCGGACAGTTTTTCCATACTCGCACGGATTCTGTCTTTTTTCGGTACTTGCCCGGATGATATCATTTTTCGATCCTCACACTTATTCGACGCTTTTTCGGTACTCGCCCCGACAGTTTTTCGATACTCACACGCATTCTGCCATTTTTCGGTACTCGCCCGCATTCTATTATTTTTCAGTACTCACACTTATTCGACGCATTTCCAGTACTCGCCCTGACAGTTTTTCCATACTCGCACGGATTCTGCCTTTTTCCGATACTCGCTCGGATTATATCATTTTTCTGTACTCACACTTATTCGACTCTTTTCGGGTACTCGCCCGGACAGTTTTTCCGTACTCGCACGGATTCTGTCTTTTTTCGGCACTTGCCCGGATGATATCATTTTTCGATCCTCACACTTATTCGACGCTTTTTCGGTACTCGCGCCGACAGTTTTTCGATACTCACACGGATTCTGCCATTTTTCGGTACTCGCCCGCATTCTATTATTTTTCAGTACTCACACTTATTCGACGCATTTCCAGTACTCGCCCTGACAGTTTTTCCATACTCGCACGGATTCTGCCTTTTTCCGATACTCGCTCGGATTATATCATTTTTCTGTACTCACACTTATTCGACTCTTTTCGGGTACTCGCCCGGACAGTTTTTCGGTACTCGCACGGATTCTGTCTTTTTTCGGTACTTGCCCGGATGATATCATTTTTCGATCCTCACACTTATTCGACGCTTTTTCGGTACTCGCCCCGACAGTTTTTCGATACTCACACGCATTCTGTCATTTTTCGGTACTCGCCCGCATTCTATTATTTTTCAGTACTCACACTTATTCGACGCATTTCCAGTACTCGCCCTGACAGTTTTTCCATACTCGCACGGATTCTGTCTTTTTTTGGTACTTGCCCGAATGATATCATTTTTCGATCCTCACACTTATTCGACGCTTTTTCGGTACTCGCCCCGACAGTTTTTCGATACTCACACGCATTCTGCCATTTTTCGGTACTCGCCCGCATTCTATTATTTTTCAGTACTCACACTTATTCGACGCATTTCCAGTACTCGCCCTGACAGTTTTTCCATACTCGCACGGATTCTGCCTTTTTCCGATACTCGCTCGGATTATATCATTTTTCTGTACTCACACTTATTCGACTCTTTTCGGGTACTCGCCCGAACAGTTTTTCCGTACTCGCACGGATTCTGTCTTTTTTCGGCACTTGCCCGGATGATATCATTTTTCGATCCTCACACTTATTCGACGCTTTTTCGGTACTCGCGCCGACAGTTTTTCGATACTCACACGGATTCTGCCATTTTTCGGTACTCGCCCGCATTCTATTATTTTTCAGTACTCACTTATTCGACGCATTTCCAGTACTCGCCCTGACAGTTTTTCCATACTCGCACGGATTCTGCCTTTTTCCGATACTCGCTCGGATTATATCATTTTTCTGTACTCACACTTATTCGACTCTTTTCGGGTACTCGCCCGGACAGTTTTTCGGTACTCGCACGGATTCTGTCTTTTTTCGGTACTTGCCCGGATGATATCATTTTTCGATCCTCACACTTATTCGACGCTTTTTCGGTACTCGCCCCGACAGTTTTTCGATACTCACACGCATTCTGCCATTTTTCGGTACTCGCCCGCATTCTATTATTTTTCAGTACTCACACTTATTCGACGCATTTCCAGTACTCGCCCTGACAGTTTTTCCATACTCGCACGGATTCTGTCTTTTTTTGGTACTTGCCCGAATGATATCATTTTTCGATCCTCACACTTATTCGACGCTTTTTCGGTACTCGCCCCGACAGTTTTTCGATACTCACACGGATTCTTCCATTTTTCGGTACTCGCCCGCATTCTATCATTTTTCAGTACTCACACTTATTCGACGCATTTCCAGTACTCGCCTTGACAGTTTTTCCATACTCGCACGGATTCTGCCTTTTTCCGATACTCGCTCGGATTATATCATTTTTCAGTAATCACACTTATTCGACGCATTCCCAGTACTCACCCGGTCAGTTTTTCCATACTCGCACGGATTCTGTCTTTTTTCGGTACTTGCCCGGATGATATCATTTTTCGATCCTCACACTTATTCGACGCTTTTTCGGTACTCGCCCCGACAGTTTTTCGATACTCACACGGATTCTGCCATTTTTCGGTACTCGCCCGCATTCTATTATTTTTCAGTACTCACACTTATTCGACGCATTTCCAGTACTCGCCCTGACAGTTTTTCCATACTCGCACGAATTCTGCCTTTTTCCGATACTCGCTCGGATTATATCATTTTTCTGTACTCACACTTATTCGACTCTTTTCGGGTACTCGCCCGGACAGTTTTTCCGTACTCGCACGGATTCTGTCTTTTTTCGGTACTTGCCCGGATGATATCATTTTTCTATCCTCACACTTATTCGGCGTTTTTTCGGTACTCGCCCCGACAGTTTTTCGATACTCACACGGATTCTGCCATTTTTCGGTACTCGCCCGCATTCTATTATTTTTCAGTACTCACACTTATTCGACGCATTTCCAGTACTCGCCCTGACAGTTTTTCCATACTCGCACGGATTCTGCCTTTTTCCGATACTCGCTCGGATTATATCATTTTTCTGTACTCACACTTATTCGACTCTTTTCGGGTACTCGCCCGGACAGTTTTTCAGTACTCGCACGGATTCTGTCTTTTTTCGGTACTTGCCCGGATGATATCATTTTTCGATCCTCACACTTATTCGACGCTTTTTCGGTACTCGCGCCGACAGTTTTTCGATACTCACACGGATTCTGCCATTTTTCGGTACTCGCCCGCATTCTATTATTTTTCAGTACTCACACTTATTCGACGCATTTCCAGTACTCGCCCTGACAGTTTTTCCATACTCGCACGGATTCTGCCTTTTTCCGATACTCGCTCGGATTATATCATTTTTCTGTACTCACACTTATTCGACTCTTTTCGGGTACTCGCCCGGACAGTTTTTCGGTACTCGCACGGATTCTGTCTTTTTTCGGTACTTGCCCGGATGATATCATTTTTCGATCCTCACACTTATTCGACGCTTTTTCGGTACTCGCCCCGACAGTTTTTCGATACTCACACGGATTCTGCCATTTTTCGGTACTCGCCCGCATTCTATTATTTTTCAGTACTCACACTTATTCGACTCATTTCCAGTACTCGCCCTGACAGTTTTTCCATACTCGCACGAATTCTGCCTTTTTCCGATACTCGCTCGGATTATATCATTTTTCTGAACTCACACTTATTCGACTCTTTTCGGGTACTCGCCCGGACAGTTTTTCCGTACTCGCACGGATTCTGTCTTTTTTCGGTACTTGCCCGGATGATATCATTTTTCTATCCTCACACTTATTCGACGTTTTTTCGGTACTCGCCCCGACAGTTTTTCGATACTCACACGGATTCTGCCATTTTTCGGTACTCGCCCGCATTCTATTATTTTTCAGTACTCACACTTATTCGACGCATTTCCAGTACTCGCCCTGACAGTTTTTCCATACTCGCACGGATTCTGCCTTTTTCCGATACTCGCTCGGATTATATCATTTTTCTGTACTCACACTTATTCGACTCTTTTCGGGTACTCGCCCGGACAGTTTTTCGGTACTCGCACGGATTCTGTCTTTTTTCGGTACTTGCCCGGATGATATCATTTTTCGATCCTCACACTTATTCGACGCTTTTTCGGTACTCGCGCCGACAGTTTTTCGATACTCACACGGATTCTGCCATTTTTCGGTACTCGCCCGCATTCTATTATTTTTCAGTACTCACACTTATTCGACGCATTTCCAGTACTCGCCCTGACAGTTTTTCCATACTCGCACGGATTCTGCCTTTTTCCGATACTCGCTCGGATTATATCATTTTTCTGTACTCACACTTATTCGACTCTTTTCGGGTACTCGCCCGGACAGTTTTTCGGTACTCGCACGGATTCTGTCTTTTTTCGGTACTTGCCCGGATGATATCATTTTTCGATCCTCACACTTATTCGACGCTTTTTCGGTACTCGCCCCGACAGTTTTTCGATACTCACACGCATTCTGCCATTTTTCGGTACTCGCCCGCATTCTATTATTTTTCAGTACTCACACTTATTCGACGCATTTCCAGTACTCGCCCTGACAGTTTTTCCATACTCGCACGGATTCTGTCTTTTTTTGGTACTTGCCCGAATGATATCATTTTTCGATCCTCACACTTATTCGACGCTTTTTCGGTACTCGCCCCGACAGTTTTTCGATACTCACACGGATTCTTCCATTTTTCGGTACTCGCCCGCATTCTATCATTTTTCAATACTCACACTTATTCGACGCATTTCCAGTACTCGCCTTGACAGTTTTTCCATACTCGCACGGATTCTGCCTTTTTCCGATACTCGCTCGGATTATATCATTTTTCTGTACTCACACTTATTCGACTCTTTTCGGGTACTCGCCCGGACAGTTTTTCGGTACTCGCACGGATTCTGTCTTTTTTCGGTTCTTGCCCGGATGATATCATTTTTCGATCCTCACACTTATTCGACGCTTTTTCGGTACTCGCCCCGACAGTTTTTCGATACTCACACGGATTCTGCCATTTTTCGGTACTCGCCCGCATTCTATTATTTTTCAGTACTCACACTTATTCGACGCATTTCCAGTACTCGCCCTGACAGTTTTTCCATACTCGCACGGATTCTGCCTTTTTCCGATACTCGCTCGGATTATATCATTTTTCTGTACTCACACTTATTCGACTCTTTTCGGGTACTCGCCCGGACAGTTTTTCAGTACTCGCACGGATTCTGTCTTTTTTCGGTACTTGCCCGGATGATATCATTTTTCGATCCTCACACTTATTCGACGCTTTTTCGGTACTCGCGCCGACAGTTTTTCGATACTCACACGGATTCTGCCATTTTTCGGTACTCGCCCGCATTCTATTATTTTTCAGTACTCACACTTATTCGACGCATTTCCAGTACTCGCCCTGACAGTTTTTCCATACTCGCACGGATTCTGCCTTTTTCCGATACTCGCTCGGATTATATCATTTTTCTGTACTCACACTTATTCGACTCTTTTCGGGTACTCGCCCGGACAGTTTTTCGGTACTCGCACGGATTCTGTCTTTTTTCGGTACTTGCCCGGATGATATCATTTTTCGATCCTCACACTTATTCGACGCTTTTTCGGTACTCGCCCCGACAGTTTTTCGATACTCACACGGATTCTGCCATTTTTCGGTACTCGCCCGCATTCTATTATTTTTCAGTACTCACACTTATTCGACTCATTTCCAGTACTCGCCCTGACAGTTTTTCCATACTCGCACGAATTCTGCCTTTTTCCGATACTCGCTCGGATTCTATCATTTTTCTGTACTCACACTTATTCGACTCTTTTCGGGTACTCGCCCGGACAGTTTTTCCGTACTCGCACGGATTCTGTCTTTTTTCGGTACTTGCCCGGATGATATCATTTTTCTATCCTCACACTTATTCGACGTTTTTTCGGTACTCGCCCCGACAGTTTTTCGATACTCACACGGATTCTGCCATTTTCGGTACTCGCCCGCATTCTATTATTTTTCAGTACTCACACTTATTCGACGCATTTCCAGTACTCGCCCTGACAGTTTTTCCATACTCGCACGGATTCTGCCTTTTTCCGATACTCGCTCGGATTATATCATTTTTCTGTACTCACACTTATTCGACTCTTTTCGGGTACTCGCCCGGACAGTTTTTCAGTACTCGCACGGATTCTGTCTTTTTTCGGTACTTGCCCGGATGATATCATTTTTCGATCCTCACACTTATTCGACGCTTTTTCGGTACTCGCGCCGACAGTTTTTCGATACTCACACGGATTCTGCCATTTTTCGGTACTCGCCCGCATTCTATTATTTTTCAGTACTCACACTTATTCGACGCATTTCCAGTACTCGCCCTGACAGTTTTTCCATACTCGCACGGATTCTGCCTTTTTCCGATACTCGCTCGGATTATATCATTTTTCTGTACTCACACTTATTCGACTCTTTTCGGGTACTCGCCCGGACAGTTTTTCGGTACTCGCACGGATTCTGTCTTTTTTCGGTACTTGCCCGGATGATATCATTTTTCGATCCTCACACTTATTCGACGCTTTTTCGGTACTCGCCCCGACAGTTTTTCGATACTCACACGCATTCTGCCATTTTTCGGTACTCGCCCGCATTCTATTATTTTTCAGTACTCACACTTATTCGACGCATTTCCAGTACTCGCCCTGACAGTTTTTCCATACTCGCACGGATTCTGTCTTTTGTTGGTACTTGCCCGAATGATATCATTTTTCGATCCTCACACTTATTCGACGCTTTTTCGGTACTCGCCCCGACAGTTTTTCGATACTCACACGGATTCTTCCATTTTTCGGTACTCGCCCGCATTCTATCATTTTTCAGTACTCACACTTATTCGACGCATTTCCAGTACTCGCCTTGACAGTTTTTCCATACTCGCACGGATTCTGCCTTTTTCCGATACTCGCTCGGATTATATCATTTTTCAGTACTCACACTTATTCGACGCATTCCCAGTACTCACCCGGACAGTTTTTCCATACTCGCACGGATTCTGTCTTTTTTCGGTACTTGCCCGGATGATATCATTTTTCGATCCTCACACTTATTCGACGCTTTTTCGGTACTCGCCCCGACAGTTTTTCGATACTCACACGGATTCTGCCATTTTTCGGTACTCGCCCGCATTCTATTATTTTTCAGTACTCACACTTATTCGACGCATTTCCAGTACTCGCCCTGACAGTTTTTCCATACTCGCACGAATTCTGCCTTTTTCCGATACTCGCTCGGATTATATCATTTTTCTGTACTCACACTTATTCGACTCTTTTCGGGTACTCGCCCGGACAGTTTTTCCGTACTCGCACGGATTCTGTCTTTTTTCGGTACTTGCCCGGATGATATCATTTTTCTATCCTCACACTTATTCGACGTTTTTTCGGTACTCGCCCCGACAGTTTTTCGATACTCACACGGATTCTGCCATTTTTCGGTACTCGCCCGCATTCTATTTTTTTTCAGTACTCACACTTATTCGACGCATTTCCAGTACTCGCCCTGACAGTTTTTCCATACTCGCACGGATTCTGCCTTTTTACGATACTCGCTCGGATTATATCATTTTTCTGTACTCACACTTATTCGACTCTTTTCGGGTACTCGCTCGGACAGTTTTTCTGTACTCGCACGGATTCTGTCTTTTTTCGGTACTTGCCCGGATGATATCATTTTTCGATCCTCACACTTATTCGACGCTTTTTCGGTACTCGCCCCGACAATTTTTCGATACTCACACGCATTCTGCCATTTTTCGGTACTCGCCCGCATTCTATCATTTTTCAGTACTCACACTTATTTGACGCATTTCCAGTACTCGCCCTGACAGTTTTTCCATACTCGCACGGATTCTGCCTTTTTCCGATACTCGCTCGGATTATATCATTTTTCTGTACTCACACTTATTCGACTCTTTTCGAGTACTCGCCCGGACAGTTTTTCCGTACTCGCACGGATTCTGTCTTTTTTCGGTACTTGCCCGAATGATATCATTTTTCGATCCTCACACTTATTCGACGCTTTTTCGGTACTCGCCCCGACAGTTTTTCGATACTCACACGGATTCTGCCAGTTTTCGGTACTCGCCCGCATTCTATTATTTTTCAGTACTCACACTTATTTGACGCATTTCCAGTACTCGCCCTGACAGTTTTTCCATACTCGCACGGATTCTGCCTTTTTCCGATACTCGCTCGGATTATATCATTTTTCTGTACTCACACTTATTCGACTCTTTTCGGGTACTCGCCCGGACAGTTTTTCCGTACTCGCACGGATTCTGTCTTTTTTCGGTACTTGCCCGGATGATATCATTTTTCGATCCTCACACTTATTCGACGCTTTTTCGGTACTCGCGCCGACAGTTTTTCGATACTCACACGGATTCTTCCATTTTTCGGTACTCGCCCGCATTCTATCATTTTTCAGTACTCACCCTTATTCGACGCATTTCCAGTACTCGCCCTGACAGTTTTTCCATACTCGCCCGCATTCTATTATTTTTCAGTACTCACACTTATTCGACGCATTTCCAGTACTCGCCCTGACAGTTTTTCCATACTCGCACGGATTCTGCCTTTTTCCGATACTCGCTCGGATTATATCATTTTTCTGTACTCACACTTATTCGACGCATTTCCAGTACTCACTCGGACAGTTTTTCCATACTCGCACGGATTCTGTCTTTTTTCGGTACTTGCCCGGATGATATCATTTTTCGATCCTCACACTTATTCGACGCTTTTTCGGTACTCGCGCCGACAGTTTTTCGATACTCACACGGATTCTTCCATTTTTCGGTACTCGCCCGCATTCTATCATTTTTCAGTACTCACACTTATTCGACGCATTTTCAGTACTCGCCCGGACAGTTTTTCCATACTCGCACGGATTCTGTCTTTTTTTGGTACTTGCCCGAATGATATCATTTTTCGATCCTCACACTTATTCGACGCTTTTTCGGTACTCGCCCCGACAGTTTTTCGATACTCACACGGATTCTTCCATTTTTCGGTACTCGCCCGCATTCTATCATTTTTCAGTACTCACACTTATTCGACGCATTTCCAGTACTCACCCGGACAGTTTTTCCATACTCGCACGGATTCTGTCTTTTTTCGGTACTTGCCCGGATGATATCATTTTTCGATCCTCACACTTATTCGACGCTTTTTCGGTACTCGCCCCGACAGTTTTTCGATACTCACACGGATTCTGCCATTTTTCGGTACTCGCCCGCATTCTATTATTTTTCAGTACTCACACTTATTCGACGCATTTCCAGTACTCGCCCTGACAGTTTTTCCATACTCGCACGGATTCTGCCTTTTTCCGATACTCGCTCGGATTATATCATTTTTCTGTACTCACACTTATTCGACTCTTTTCGGGTACTCGCCCGGACAGTTTTTCCGTACTCGCACGGATTTTGTCTTTTTTCGGTACTTGCCCGGATGATATCATTTTTCTATCCTCACACTTATTCGACGTTTTTTCGGTACTCGCCCCGACAGTTTTTCGATACTCACACGGATTCTGCCATTTTTCGGTACTCGCCCGCATTCTATTATTTTTCAGTACTCACACTTATTCGACGCATTTCCAGTACTCGCCCTGACAGTTTTTCCATACTCGCACGGATTCTGCCTTTTTACGATACTCGCTCGGATTATATCATTTTTCTGTACTCACACTTATTCGACTCTTTTCGGGTACTCGCCCGGACAGTTTTTCCGTACTCGCACGGATTCTGTCTTTTTTAAGTACTTGCCCGGATGATATCATTTTTCGATCCTCACACTTATTCGACGCTTTTTCGGTACTCGCCCCGACAGTTTTTCGATACTCACACGGATTCTGCCATTTTTCGGTACTCGCCTGGATTCAATGATTTTTCAGACTCACACTTATTCGACGCATTTTCAGTACTCGCCCGGACAGTTTTTCCATACTCGCACGGATTCTGTCTTTTTTTGGTACTTGCCCGAATGATATCATTTTTCGATCCTCACACTTATTCGACGCTTTTTCGGTACTCGCCCCGACAGTTTTTCGATACTCACACGGATTCTGCCATTTTTCGGTACTCGCCCGCATTCTATTATTTTTCAGTACTCACACTTATTCGACGCATTTCCAGTACTCGCCCTGACAGTTTTTCCATACTCGCACGGATTCTGCCTTTTTACGATACTCGCTCGGATTATATCATTTTTCTGTACTCACACTTATTCGACTCTTTTCGGGTACTCGCCCGGACAGTTTTTCCGTACTCGCACGGATTCTGTCTTTTTTAAGTACTTGCCCGGATGATATCATTTTTCGATCCTCACACTTATTCGACGCTTTTTCGGTACTCGCCCCGACAGTTTTTCGATACTCACACGGATTCTGCCATTTTTCGGTACTCGCCTGGATTCAATGATTTTTCAGACTCACACTTATTCGACGCATTTTCAGTACTCGCCCGGACAGTTTTTCCATACTCGCACGGATTCTGTCTTTTTTTGGTACTTGCCCGAATGATATCATTTTTCGATCCTCACACTTATTCGACGCTTTTTCGGTACTCGCCCCGACAGTTTTTCGATACTCACACGGATTCTTCCATTTTTCGGTACTCGCCCGCATTCTATCATTTTTCAGTACTCACACTTATTCGACGCATTTCCAGTACTCGCCCTGACAGTTTTTCCATACTCGCACGGATTCTGCCTTTTTCCGATACTCGCTCGGATTATATCATTTTTCAGTACTCACACTTATTCGACGCATTTCCAGTACTCACCCGGACAGTTTTTCCATACTCGCACGGATTCTGTCTTTTTTCGGTACTTGCCCGGATGATATCATTTTTCGATCCTCACACTTATTCGACGCTTTTTCGGTACTCGCCCCGACAGTTTTTCGATACTCACACGGATTCTTCCATTTTTCGGTACTCGCCCGCATTCTATCATTTTTCAGTACTCACACTTATTCGACGCATTTCCAGTACTCGCCCTGACAGTTTTTCCATACTCGCACGGATTCTGCCTTTTTCCGATACTCGCTCGGATTATATCATTTTTCAGTACTCACACTTATTCGACGCATTTCCAGTACTCACCCGGACAGTTTTTCCATACTCGCACGGATTCTGTCTTTTTTCGGTACTTGCCCGGATGATATCATTTTTCGATCCTCACACTTATTCGACGCTTTTTCGGTACTCGCCCCGACAGTTTTTCGATACTCACACGGATTCTGCCATTTTTCGGTACTCGCCCGCATTCTATTATTTTTCAGTACTCACACTTATTCGACGCATTTCCAGTACTCGCCCTGACAGTTTTTCCATACTCGCACGAATTCTGCCTTTTTCCGATACTCGCTCGGATTATATCATTTTTCTGTACTCACACTTATTCTACTCTTTTCGGGTACTCGCCCGGACAGTTTTTCCGTACTCGCACGGATTCTGTCTTTTTTCGGTACTTGCCCGGATGATATCATTTTTCTATCCTCACACTTATTCGACGTTTTTTCGGTACTCGCCCCGACAGTTTTTCGATACTCACACGGATTCTGCCATTTTTCGGTACTCGCCCGCATTCTATGATTTTTCAGTACTCACACTTATTCGACGCATTTCCAGTACTCGCCCTGACAGTTTTTCCATACTCGCACGGATTCTGCCTTTTTACGATACTCGCTCGGATTATATCATTTTTCTGTACTCACACTTATTCGACTCTTTTCGGGTACTCGCCCGGACAGTTTTTCCGTACTCGCACGGATTCTGTCTTTTTTCGGTACTCGCCCCGACAGTTTTTCGATACTCACACGGATTCTGCCAGTTTTCGGTACTCGCCCGCATTCTATAATTTTTCAGTACTCACACTTATTCGACGCATTTCCAGTACTCGCCCTGACAGTTTTTCCATACTCGCACGGATTCTGCCTTTTTCCGATACTCGCTCGGATTATATCATTTTTCTGTACTCACACTTATTCGACTCTTTTCGGGTACTCGCCCGGACAGTTTTTCCGTACTCGCACGGATTCTGTCTTTTTTCGGTACTTGCCCGGATGATATCATTTTTCGATCCTCACACTTATTCGACGCTTTTTCGGTACTCGCCCCGACAGTTTTTCGATACTCACACGCATTCTCCCATTTTTCGGTACTCGCCCGCATTCTATCATTTTTCAGTACTCACACTTATTCGACGCATTTCCAGTACTCGCCCTGACAGTTTTTCCATACTCGCACGGATTCTGCCTTTTTCCGATACTCGCTCGGATTCTATCATTTTTCAGTACTCACACTTATTCGACGCATTTTCAGTACTCGCCCGGACAGTTTTTCCATAGTCGCACGGATTCTGTCTTTTTTTGGTACTTGCCCGAATGATATCATTTTTCGATCCTCACACTTATTCGACGCTTTTTCGGTACTCGCCCCGACAGTTTTTCGATACTCACACGGATTCTTCCATTTTTCGGTACTCGCCCGCATTCTATCATTTTTCAGTACTCACACTTATTCGACGCATTTTCAGTACTCGCCCGGACAGTTTTTCCATACTCGCACGGATTCTGTCTTTTTTTGGTACTTGCCCGAATGATATCATTTTTCGATCCTCACACTTATTCGACGCTTTTTCGGTACTCGCCCCGACAGTTTTTCGATACTCACACGGATTCTGCCAGTTTTCGGTACTCGCCCGCATTCTATAATTTTTCAGTACTCACACTTATTCGACGCATTTCCAGTACTCGCCCTGACAGTTTTTCCATACTCGCACGGATTCTGCCTTTTTCCGATACTCGCTCGGATTATATCATTTTTCTGTACTCACACTTATTCGACTCTTTTCGGGTACTCGCCCGGACAGTTTTTCCGTACTCGCACGGATTCTGTCTTTTTTCGGTACTTGCCCGGATGATATCATTTTTCTATCCTCACACTTATTCGACGTTTTTTCGGTACTCGCCCCGACAGTTTTTCGATACTCACACGGATTCTGCCATTTTTCGGTACTCGCCCGCATTCTATTATTTTTCAGTACTCACACTTATTCGACGCATTTCCAGTACTCGCCCTGACAGTTTTTCCATACTCGCACGGATTCTGCCTTTTTACGATACTCGCTCGGATTATATCATTTTTCTGTACTCACACTTATTCGACTCTTTTCGGGTACTCGCCCGGACAGTTTTTCCGTACTCGCACGGATTCTGTCTTTTTTCGGTACATGCCCGGATGATATCATTTTTCGATCCTCACACTTATTCGACGCTTTTTCGGTACTCGCCCCGACAGTTTTTCGATACTCACACGGATTCTTCCATTTTTCGGTACTCGCCCGCATTCTATCATTTTTCAGTACTCACACTTATTCGACGCATTTCCAGTACTCGCCCTGACAGTTTTTCCATACTCGCACGGATTCTGCCTTTTTCCGATACTCGCTCGGATTATATCATTTTTCTGTACTCACACTTATTCGACTCTTTTCGGGTACTCGCCCGGACAGTTTTTCCGTACTCGCACGGATTCTGTCTTTTTTCGGTACATGCCCGGATGATATCATTTTTCGATCCTCACACTTATTCGACGCTTTTTCGGTACTCGCCCCGACAGTTTTTCGATACTCACACGCATTCTGCCATTTTTCGGTACTCGCCCGCATTCTATCATTTTTCAGTACTCACACTTATTCGACGCATTTCCAGTACTCGCCCTGACAGTTTTTCCATACTCGCACGGATTCTGCCTTTTTCCGATACTCGCTCGGATTATATCATTTTTCTGTACTCACACTTATTCGACTCTTTTCGAGTACTCGCCCGGACAGTTTTTCCGTACTCGCACGGATTCTGTCTTTTTTCGGTACTTGCCCGGATGATATCATTTTTCTATCCTCACACTTATTCGA
This sequence comes from Vitis vinifera, assembly GCF_030704535.1. NCBI lineage: Eukaryota > Viridiplantae > Streptophyta > Magnoliopsida > Vitales > Vitaceae > Vitis > Vitis vinifera. Next base: position 16,285,538 of record NC_081823.1, on the reverse strand, counting down.
CGTTTTTTCGGTACTCGCCCCGACTGTTTTTCGATACTCACACGGATTCTGCCATTTTTCGGTACTCGCCCGCATTCTATTATTTTTCAGTACTCACACTTATTCGACGCATTTCCAGTACTCGCCCTGACAGTTTTTCCATACTCGCACGAATTCTGCCTTTTTCCGATACTCGCTCGGATTATATCATTTTTCTGTACTCACACTTATTCTACTCTTTTCGGGTACTCGCCCGGACAGTTTTTCCGTACTTGCACGGATTCTGTCTTTTTTCGGTACTTGCCCGGATGATATCATTTTTCTATCCTCACACTTATTCGACGTTTTTTCGGTACTCGCCCCGACAGTTTTTCGATACTCACACGGATTCTGCCATTTTTCGGTACTCGCCCGCATTCTATTATTTTTCAGTACTCACACTTATTCGACGCATTTCCAGTACTCGCCCTGACAGTTTTTCCATACTCGCACGGATTCTGCCTTTTTACGATACTCGCTCGGATTATATCATTTTTCTGTACTCACACTTATTCGACTCTTTTCGGGTACTCGCCCGGACAGTTTTTCCGTACTCGCACGGATTCTGTCTTTTTTCGGTACATGCCCGGATGATATCATTTTTCGATCCTCACACTTATTCGACGCTTTTTCGGTACTCGCCCCGACAGTTTTTCGATACTCACACGGATTCTTCCATTTTTCGGTACTCGCCCGCATTCTATCATTTTTCAGTACTCACACTTATTCGACGCATTTCCAGTACTCGCCCTGACAGTTTTTCCATACTCGCACGGATTCTGCCTTTTTCCGATACTCGCTCGGATTATATCATTTTTCTGTACTCACACTTATTCGACTCTTTTCGGGTACTCGCCCGGACAGTTTTTCCGTACTCGCACGGATTCTGTCTTTTTTCGGTACATGCCCGGATGATATCATTTTTCGATCCTCACACTTATTCGACGCTTTTTCGGTACTCGCCCCGACAGTTTTTCGATACTCACACGCATTCTGCCATTTTTCGGTACTCGCCCGCATTCTATCATTTTTCAGTACTCACACTTATTCGACGCATTTCCAGTACTCGCCCTGACAGTTTTTCCATACTCGCACGGATTCTGCCTTTTTCCGATACTCGCTCGGATTATATCATTTTTCTGTACTCACACTTATTCGACTCTTTTCGAGTACTCGCCCGGACAGTTTTTCCGTACTCGCACGGATTCTGTCTTTTTTCGGTACTTGCCCGGATGATATCATTTTTCGATCCTCACACTTATTCGACGCTTTTTCGGTACTCGCCCCGACAGTTTTTCGATACTCACACGCATTCTCCCATTTTTCGGTACTCGCCCGCATTCTATCATTTTTCAGTACTCACACTTATTCGACGCATTTCCAGTACTCGCCCTGACAGTTTTTCCATACTCGCACGGATTCTGTCTTTTTTTGGTACTTGCCCGAATGATATCATTTTTCGATCCTCACACTTATTCGACGCTTTTTCGGTACTCGCCCCGACAGTTTTTCGATACTCACACGCATTCTCCCATTTTTCGGTACTCGCCCGCATTCTATCATTTTTCAGTACTCACACTTATTCGACGCATTTCCAGTACTCGCCCTGACAGTTTTTCCATACTCGCACGGATTCTGCCTTTTTCCGATACTCGCTCGGATTCTATCATTTTTCAGTACTCACACTTATTCGACGCATTTTCAGTACTCGCCCGGACAGTTTTTCCATACTCGCACGGATTCTGTCTTTTTTTGGTACTTGCCCGAATGATATCATTTTTCGATCCTCACACTTATTCGACGCTTTTTCGGTACTCGCCCCGACAGTTTTTCGATACTCACACGGATTCTTCCATTTTTCGGTACTCGCCCGCATTCTATCATTTTTCAGTACTCACACTTATTCGACGCATTTTCAGTACTCGCCCGGACAGTTTTTCCATACTCGCACGGATTCTGTCTTTTTTTGGTACTTGCCCGAATGATATCATTTTTCGATCCTCACACTTATTCGACGCTTTTTCGGTACTCGCCCCGACAGTTTTTCGATACTCACACGGATTCTGCCAGTTTTCGGTACTCGCCCGCATTCTATAATTTTTCAGTACTCACACTTATTCGACGCATTTCCAGTACTCGCCCTGACAGTTTTTCCATACTCGCACGGATTCTGCCTTTTTCCGATACTCGCTCGGATTATATCATTTTTCAGTACTCACACTTATTCGACTCTTTTCGGGTACTCGCCCGGACAGTTTTTCTGTACTCGCACGGATTCTGTCTTTTTTCGGTACTTGCCCGGATGATATCATTTTTCTATCCTCACACTTATTCGACGCTTTTTCGGTACTCGCCCCGACAGTTTTTCGATACTCACACGCATTCTGCCATTTTTCGGTACTCGCCCGCATTCTATTATTTTTCAGTACTCACACTTATTCGACGCATTTCCAGTACTCGCCCTGACAGTTTTTCCATACTCGCACGAATTCTGCCTTTTTCCGATACTCGCTCGGATTATATCATTTTTCTGTACTCACACTTATTCTACTCTTTTCGGGTACTCGCCCGGACAGTTTTTCCGTACTCGCACGGATTCTGTCTTTTTTCGGTACTTGCCCGGATGATATCATTTTTCTATCCTCACACTTATTCGACGTTTTTTCGGTACTCGCCCCGACAGTTTTTCGATACTCACACGGATTCTGCCATTTTTCGGTACTCGCCCGCATTCTATTATTTTTCAGTACTCACACTTATTCGACGCATTTCCAGTACTCGCCCTGACAGTTTTTCCATACTCGCACGGATTCTGCCTTTTTCCGATACTCGCTCGGATTATATCATTTTTCTGTACTCACACTTATTCGACTCTTTTCGAGTACTCGCCCGGACAGTTTTTCCGTACTCGCACGGATTCTGTCTTTTTTCGGTACTTGCCCGGATGATATCATTTTTCGATCCTCACACTTATTCGACGCTTTTTCGGTACTCGCCCCGACAGTTTTTCGATACTCACACGCATTCTCCCATTTTTCGGTACTCGCCCGCATTCTATCATTTTTCAGTACTCACACTTATTCGACGCATTTCCAGTACTCGCCCTGACAGTTTTTCCATACTCGCACGGATTCTGTCTTTTTTTGGTACTTGCCCGAATGATATCATTTTTCGATCCTCACACTTATTCGACGCTTTTTCGGTACTCGCCCCGACAGTTTTTCGATACTCACACGCATTCTCCCATTTTTCGGTACTCGCCCGCATTCTATCATTTTTCAGTACTCACACTTATTCGACGCATTTCCAGTACTCGCCCTGACAGTTTTTCCATACTCGCACGGATTCTGCCTTTTTCCGATACTCGCTCGGATTCTATCATTTTTCAGTACTCACACTTATTCGACGCATTTTCAGTACTCGCCCGGACAGTTTTTCCATACTCGCACGGATTCTGTCTTTTTTTGGTACTTGCCCGAATGATATCATTTTTCGATCCTCACACTTATTCGACGCTTTTTCGGTACTCGCCCCGACAGTTTTTCGATACTCACACGGATTCTTCCATTTTTCGGTACTCGCCCGCATTCTATCATTTTTCAGTACTCACACTTATTCGACGCATTTTCAGTACTCGCCCGGACAGTTTTTCCATACTCGCACGGATTCTGTCTTTTTTTGGTACTTGCCCGAATGATATCATTTTTCGATCCTCACACTTATTCGACGCTTTTTCGGTACTCGCCCCGACAGTTTTTCGATACTCACACGGATTCTGCCAGTTTTCGGTACTCGCCCGCATTCTATAATTTTTCAGTACTCACACTTATTCGACGCATTTCCAGTACTCGCCCTGACAGTTTTTCCATACTCGCACGGATTCTGCCTTTTTCCGATACTCGCTCGGATTATATCATTTTTCAGTACTCACACTTATTCGACTCTTTTCGGGTACTCGCCCGGACAGTTTTTCTGTACTCGCACGGATTCTGTCTTTTTTCGGTACTTGCCCGGATGATATCATTTTTCTATCCTCACACTTATTCGACGCTTTTTCGGTACTCGCCCCGACAGTTTTTCGATACTCACACGCATTCTGCCATTTTTCGGTACTCGCCCGCATTCTATTATTTTTCAGTACTCACACTTATTCGACGCATTTCCAGTACTCGCCCTGACAGTTTTTCCATACTCGCACGAATTCTGCCTTTTTCCGATACTCGCTCGGATTATATCATTTTTCTGTACTCACACTTATTCTACTCTTTTCGGGTACTCGCCCGGACAGTTTTTCCGTACTCGCACGGATTCTGTCTTTTTTCGGTACTTGCCCGGATGATATCATTTTTCTATCCTCACACTTATTCGACGTTTTTTCGGTACTCGCCCCGACAGTTTTTCGATACTCACACGGATTCTGCCATTTTTCGGTACTCGCCCGCATTCTATTATTTTTCAGTACTCACACTTATTCGACGCATTTCCAGTACTCGCCCTGACAGTTTTTCCATACTCGCACGGATTCTGCCTTTTTACGATACTCGCTCGGATTATATCATTTTTCTGTACTCACACTTATTCGACTCTTTTCGGGTACTCGCCCGGACAGTTTTTCCGTACTCGCACAGATTCTGTCTTTTTTCAGTACATGCCCGGATGATATCATTTTTCGATCCTCACACTTATTCGACGCTTTTTCGGTACTCGCCCCGACAGTTTTTCGATACTCACACCGATTCTTCCATTTTTCGGTACTCGCCCGCATTCTATCATTTTTCAGTACTCACACTTATTCGACGCATTTCCAGTACTCGCCCTGACAGTTTTTCCATACTCGCACGGATTCTGCCTTTTTCCGATACTCGCTCGGATTATATCATTTTTCTGTACTCACACTTATTCGACTCTTTTCGGGTACTCGCCCGGACAGTTTTTCCGTACTCGCACGGATTCTGTCTTTTTTCGGTACATGCCCGGATGATATCATTTTTCGATCCTCACACTTATTCGACGCTTTTTCGGTACTCGCCCCGACAGTTTTTCGATACTCACACGCATTCTGCCATTTTTCGGTACTCGCCCGCATTCTATCATTTTTCAGTACTCACACTTATTCGACGCATTTCCAGTACTCGCCCTGACAGTTTTTCCATACTCGCACGGATTCTGCCTTTTTCCGATACTCGCTCGGATTATATCATTTTTCTGTACTCACACTTATTCGACTCTTTTCGAGTACTCGCCCGGACAGTTTTTCCGTACTCGCACGGATTCTGTCTTTTTTCGGTACTTGCCCGGATGATATCATTTTTCGATCCTCACACTTATTCGACGCTTTTTCGGTACTCGCCCCGACAGTTTTTCGATACTCACACGCATTCTCCCATTTTTCGGTACTCGCCCGCATTCTATCATTTTTCAGTACTCACACTTATTCGACGCATTTCCAGTACTCGCCCTGACAGTTTTTCCATACTCGCACGGATTCTGCCTTTTTCCGATACTCGCTCGGATTATATCATTTTTCTGTACTCACACTTATTCGACTCTTTTCGTGTACTCGCCCGGACAGTTTTTCCGTACTCGCACGGATTCTGTCTTTTTTCGGTACTTGCCCGGATGATATCATTTTTCGATCCTCACACTTATTCGACGCTTTTTCGGTACTCGCCCCGACAGTTTTTCGATACTCACACGGATTCTGCCATTTTTCGGTACTCGCCTGGATTCAATGATTTTTCAGACTCACACTTATTCGACGCATTTTCAGTACTCGCCCGGACAGTTTTTCCATACTCGCACGGATTCTGTCTTTTTTTGGTACTTGCCCGAATGATATCATTTTTCGATCCTCACACTTATTCGACGCTTTTTCGGTACTCGCCCCGACAGTTTTTCGATACTCACACGGATTCTTCCATTTTTCGGTACTCGCCCGCATTCTATCATTTTTCAGTACTCACACTTATTCGACGCATTTCCAGTACTCGCCCTGACAGTTTTTCCATACTCGCACGGATTCTGCCTTTTTCCGATACTCGCTCGGATTATATCATTTTTCAGTACTCACACTTATTCGACGCATTTCCAGTACTCACCCGGACAGTTTTTCCATACTCGCACGGATTCTGTCTTTTTTCGGTACTTGCCCGGATGATATCATTTTTCGATCCTCACACTTATTCGACGCTTTTTCGGTACTCGCCCCGACAGTTTTTCGATACTCACACGGATTCTGCCATTTTTCGGTACTCGCCCGCATTCTATTATTTTTCAGTACTCACACTTATTCGACGCATTTCCAGTACTCGCCCTGACAGTTTTTCCATACTCGCACGGATTCTGCCTTTTTCCGATACTCGCTCGGATTATATCATTTTTCTGTACTCACACTTATTCGACTCTTTTCGAGTACTCGCCCGGACAGTTTTTCCGTACTCGCACGGATTCTGTCTTTTTTCGGTACTTGCCCGGATGATATCATTTTTCGATCCTCACACTTATTCGACGCTTTTTCGGTACTCGCCCCTACAGTTTTTCGATACTCACACGCATTCTCCCATTTTTCGGTACTCGCCCGCATTCTATCATTTTTCAGTACTCACACTTATTCGACGCATTTCCAGTACTCGCCCTGACAGTTTTTCCATACTCGCACGGATTCTGTCTTTTTTTGGTACTTGCCCGAATGATATCATTTTTCGATCCTCACACTTATTCGACGCTTTTTCGGTACTCGCCCCGACAGTTTTTCGATACTCACACGCATTCTCCCATTTTTCGGTACTCGCCCGCATTCTATCATTTTTCAGTACTCACACTTATTCGACGCATTTCCAGTACTCGCCCTGACAGTTTTTCCATACTCGCACGGATTCTGCCTTTTTCCGATACTCGCTCGGATTCTATCATTTTTCAGTACTCACACTTATTCGACGCATTTTCAGTACTCGCCCGGACAGTTTTTCCATACTCGCACGGATTCTGTCTTTTTTTCGTACTTGCCCGAATGATATCATTTTTCGATCCTCACACTTATTCGACGCTTTTTCGGTACTCGCCCCGACAGTTTTTCGATACTCACACGGATTCTTCCATTTTTCGGTACTCGCCCGCATTCTATCATTTTTCAGTACTCACACTTATTCGACGCATTTTCAGTACTCGCCCGGACAGTTTTTCCATACTCGCACGGATTCTGTCTTTTTTTGGTACTTGCCCGAATGATATCATTTTTCGATCCTCACACTTATTCGACGCTTTTTCGGTACTCGCCCCGACAGTTTTTCGATACTCACACGGATTCTGCCAGTTTTCGGTACTCGCCCGCATTCTATAATTTTTCAGTACTCACACTTATTCGACGCATTTCCAGTACTCGCCCTGACAGTTTTTCCATACTCGCACGGATTCTGCCTTTTTCCGATACTCGCTCGGATTATATCATTTTTCTGTACTCACACTTATTCGACTCTTTTCGGGTACTCGCCCGGACAGTTTTTCCGTACTCGCACGGATTCTGTCTTTTTTCGGTACTTGCCCGGATGATATCATTTTTCTATCCTCACACTTATTCGACGTTTTTTCGGTACTCGCCCCGACAGTTTTTCGATACTCACACGGATTCTGCCATTTTTCGGTACTCGCCCGCATTCTATTATTTTTCAGTACTCACACTTATTCGACGCATTTCCAGTACTCGCCCTGACAGTTTTTCCATACTCGCACGAATTCTGCCTTTTTCCGATACTCGCTCGGATTATATCATTTTTCTGTACTCACACTTATTCTACTCTTTTCGGGTACTCGCCCGGACAGTTTTTCCGTACTCGCACGGATTCTGTCTTTTTTCGGTACTTGCCCGGATGATATCATTTTTCTATCCTCACACTTATTCGACGTTTTTTCGGTACTCGCCCCGACAGTTTTTCGATACTCACACGGATTCTGCCATTTTTCGGTACTCGCCCGCATTCTATTATTTTTCAGTACTCACACTTATTCGACGCATTTCCAGTACTCGCCCTGACAGTTTTTCCATACTCGCACGGATTCTGCCTTTTTACGATACTCGCTCGGATTATATCATTTTTCTGTACTCACACTTATTCGACTCTTTTCGGGTACTCGCCCGGACAGTTTTTCCGTACTCGCACGGATTCTGTCTTTTTTCAGTACATGCCCGGATGATATCATTTTTCGATCCTCACACTTATTCGACGCTTTTTCGGTACTCGCCCCGACAGTTTTTCGATACTCACACGGATTCTTCCATTTTTCGGTACTCGCCCGCATTCTATCATTTTTCAGTACTCACACTTATTCGACGCATTTCCAGTACTCGCCCTGACAGTTTTTCCATACTCGCACGGATTCTGCCTTTTTCCGATACTCGCTCGGATTATATCATTTTTCTGTACTCACACTTATTCGACTCTTTTCGTGTACTCGCCCGGACAGTTTTTCCGTACTCGCACGGATTCTGTCTTTTTTCGGTACTTGCCCGGATGATATCATTTTTCGATCCTCACACTTATTCGACGCTTTTTCGGTACTCGCCCCGACAGTTTTTCGATACTCACACGGATTCTGCCATTTTTCGGTACTCGCCTGGATTCAATGATTTTTCAGACTCACACTTATTCGACGCATTTTCAGTACTCGCCCGGACAGTTTTTCCATACTCGCACGGATTCTGTCTTTTTTTGGTACTTGCCCGAATGATATCATTTTTCGATCCTCACACTTATTCGACGCTTTTTCGGTACTCGCCCCGACAGTTTTTCGATACTCACACGGATTCTGCCAGTTTTCGGTACTCGCCCGCATTCTATTATTTTTCAGTACTCACACTTATTTGACGCATTTCCAGTACTCGCCCTGACAGTTTTTCCATACTCGCACGGATTCTGCCTTTTTCCGATACTCGCTCGGATTATATCATTTTTCTGTACTCACACTTATTCGACTCTTTTCGGGTACTCGCCCGGACAGTTTTTCCGTACTCGCACGGATTCTGTCTTTTTTCGGTACTTGCCCGGATGATATCATTTTTCTATCCTCACACTTATTCGACGTTTTTTCGGTACTCGCCCCGACAGTTTTTCGATACTCACACGGATTCTGCCATTTTTCGGTACTCGCCCGCATTCTATTATTTTTCAGTACTCACACTTATTCGACGCATTTCCAGTACTCGCCCTGACAGTTTTTCCATACTCGCACGGATTCTGCCTTTTTACGATACTCGCTCGGATTATATCATTTTTCTGTACTCACACTTATTCGACTCTTTTCGGGTACTCGCCCGGACAGTTTTTCCGTACTCGCACGGATTCTGTCTTTTTTAAGTACTTGCCCGGATGATATCATTTTTCGATCCTCACACTTATTCGACGCTTTTTCGGTACTCGCCCCGACAGTTTTTCGATACTCACACGGATTCTGCCATTTTTCGGTACTCGCCTGGATTCAATGATTTTTCAGACTCACACTTATTCGACGCATTTTCAGTACTCGCCCGGACAGTTTTTCCATACTCGCACGGATTCTGTCTTTTTTTGGTACTTGCCCGAATGATATCATTTTTCGATCCTCACACTTATTCGACGCTTTTTCGGTACTCGCCCCGACAGTTTTTCGATACTCACACGGATTCTTCCATTTTTCGGTACTCGCCCGCATTCTATCATTTTTCAGTACTCACACTTATTCGACGCATTTCCAGTACTCGCCCTGACAGTTTTTCCATACTCGCACGGATTCTGCCTTTTTCCGATACTCGCTCGGATTATATCATTTTTCAGTACTCACACTTATTCGACGCATTTCCAGTACTCACCCGGACAGTTTTTCCATACTCGCACGGATTCTGTCTTTTTTCGGTACTTGCCCGGATGATATCATTTTTCGATCCTCACACTTATTCGACGCTTTTTCGGTACTCGCCCCGACAGTTTTTCGATACTCACACGGATTCTGCCATTTTTCGGTACTCGCCCGCATTCTATTATTTTTCAGTACTCACACTTATTCGACGCATTTCCAGTACTCGCCCTGACAGTTTTTCCATACTCGCACGAATTCTGCCTTTTTCCGATACTCGCTCGGATTATATCATTTTTCTGTACTCACACTTATTCTACTCTTTTCGGGTACTCGCCCGGACAGTTTTTCCGTACTCGCACGGATTCTGTCTTTTTTCGGTACTTGCCCGGATGATATCATTTTTCTATCCTCACACTTATTCGACGTTTTTTCGGTACTCGCCCCGACAGTTTTTCGATACTCACACGGATTCTGCCATTTTTCGGTACTCGCCCGCATTCTATTATTTTTCAGTACTCACACTTATTCGACGCATTTCCAGTACTCGCCCTGACAGTTTTTCCATACTCGCACGGATTCTGCCTTTTTCCGATACTCGCTCAGATTATATCATTTTTCTGTACTCACACTTATTCGACTCTTTTCGGGTACTCGCCCGGACAGTTTTTCCGTACTCGCACGGATTCTGTCTTTTTTCGGTACTTGCCCGGATGATATCATTTTTCTATCCTCACACTTATTCGACGTTTTTTCGGTACTCGCCCCGACAGTTTTTCGATACTCACACGGATTCTGCCATTTTTCGGTACTCGCCCGCATTCTATTATTTTTCAGTACTCACACTTATTCGACGCATTTCCAGTACTCGCCCTGACAGTTTTTCCATACTCGCACGGATTCTGCCTTTTTACGATACTCGCTCGGATTATATCATTTTTCTGTACTCACACTTATTCGACTCTTTTCGGGTACTCGCCCGGAAAGTTTTTCCGTACTCGCACGGATTCTGTCTTTTTTCGGTACATGCCCGGATGATATCATTTTTCGATCCTCACACTTATTCGACGTTTTTTCGGTACTCGCCCCGACAGTTTTTCGATACTCACACGGATTCTTCCATTTTTCGGTACTCGCCCGCATTCTATCATTTTTCAGTACTCACACTTATTCGACGCATTTCCAGTACTCGCCCTGACAGTTTTTCCATACTCGCACGGATTCTGCCTTTTTCCGATACTCGCTCGGATTATATCATTTTTCAGTACTCACACTTATTCGACGCATTTGCAGTACTCACCCGGACAGTTTTTCCATACTCGCACGGATTCTGTCTTTTTTCGGTACTTGCCCGGATGATATCATTTTTCGATCCTCACACTTATTCGACGCTTTTTCGGTACTCGCCCCGACAGTTTTTCGATACTCACACGCATTCTCCCATTTTTCGGTACTCGCCCGCGTTCTATCATTTTTCAGTACTCACACTTATTCGACGCATTTCCAGTACTCGCCCTGACAGTTTTTCCATACTCGCACGGATTCTGCCTTTTTCCGATACTCGCTCGGATTATATCATTTTTCTGTACTCACACTTATTCGACTCTTTTCGAGTACTCGCCCGGACAGTTTTTCCGTACTCGCACGGATTCTGTCTTTTTTCGGTACTTGCCCGGATGATATCATTTTTCGATCCTCACACTTATTCGACGCTTTTTCGGTACTCGCCCCGACAGTTTTTCGATACTCACACGCATTCTCCCATTTTTCGGTACTCGCCCGCATTCTATCATTTTTCAGTACTCACACTTATTCGACGCATTTCCAGTACTCGCCCTGACAGTTTTTCCATACTCGCACGGATTCTGCCTTTTTCCGATACTCGCTCGGATTATATCATTTTTCTGTACTCACACTTATTCGACTCTTTTCGTGTACTCGCCCGGACAGTTTTTCCGTACTCGCACGGATTCTGTCTTTTTTCGGTACTTGCCCGGATGATATCATTTTTCGATCCTCACACTTATTCGACGCTTTTTCGGTACTCGCCCCGACAGGTTTTCGATACTCACACGGATTCTGCCATTTTTCGGTACTCGCCTGGATTCAATGATTTTTAAGACTCACACTTATTCGACGCATTTTCAGTACTCGCCCGGACAGTTTTTCCATACTCGCACGGATTCTGTCTTTTTTTTGTACTTGCCCGAATGATAGCATTTTTCGATCCTCACACTTATTCGACGCTTTTTCGGTACTCGCCCCGACAGTTTTTCGATACTCACACGGATTCTGCCAGTTTTCGGTACTCGCCTGGATTCAATGATTTTTCAGACTCACACTTATTCGACGCATTTTCAGTACTCGCCCGGACAGTTTTTCCATACTCGCACGGATTCTGTCTTTTTTTGGTACTTGCCCGAATGATATCATTTTTCGATCCTCACACTTATTCGACGCTTTTTCGGTACTCGCCCCGACAGTTTTTCGATACTCACACGGATTCTGCCATTTTTCGGTACTCACCCGCATTCTATTATTTTTCAGTACTCACACTTATTCGACGCATTTCCAGTACTCGCCCTGACAGTTTTTCCATACTCGCACGGATTCTGCCTTTTTCCGATACTCGCTCGGATTATATCATTTTTCTGTACTCACACTCATTCGACTCTTTTCGGGTACTCGCCCGGACAGTTTTTCCGTACTCGCACGGATTCTGTCTTTTTTCGGTACTTGCCCGGATGATATCATTTTTCGATCCTCACACTTATTCGACGCTTTTTCAGTACTCGCGCCGACAGTTTTTCGATACTCACATGGATTCTGCCATTTTTCGGTACTCGCCCGCATTCTATCATTTTTCAGTACTCACACTTATTCGACGCATTTCCAGTACTCGCCCTGACAGTTTTTCCATACTCGCACGGATTCTGCCTTTTTCCGATACTCGCTCGGATTATATCATTTTTCAGTACTCACACTTATTCGACGCATTTCCAGTACTCACCCGGACAGTTTTTCCATACCCGCACGGATTCTGTCTTTTTTCTGTACTTGCCCGGATGATATCATTTTTCGATCCTCAGACTTATTCGACGTTTTTTCGGTTCTCGCCCCGACAGTTTTTCGATACTCACACGGATTCTGCCATTTTTCGGTACTCGCCCGCATTCTATCATTTTTCAGTACTCACACTTATTCGACGCATTTCCAGTACTCGCCCTGACAGTTTTTCCATACTCGCACGGATTCTGCCTTTTTCCGATACTCGCTCGGATTATATCATTTTTCAGTACTCACACTTATTCGACGCATTTGCAGTACTCACCCGGACAGTTTTTCCATACTCGCACGGATTCTGTCTTTTTTCGGTACTTGCCCGGATGATATCATTTTTCGATCCTCACACTTATTCGACGCTTTTTCGGTACTCGCCCCGACAGTTTTTCGATACTCACACGCATTCTCCCATTTTTCGGTACTCGCCCGCGTTCTATCATTTTTCAGTACTCACACTTATTCGACGCATTTCCAGTACTCGCCCTGACAGTTTTTCCATACTCGCACGGATTCTGCCTTTTTCCGATACTCGCTCGGATTATATCATTTTTCTGTACTCACACTTATTCGACTCTTTTCGAGTACTCGCCCGGACAGTTTTTCCGTACTCGCACGGATTCTGTCTTTTTTCGGTACTTGCCCGGATGATATCATTTTTCGATCCTCACACTTATTCGACGCTTTTTCGGTACTCGCCCCGACAGTTTTTCGATACTCACACGCATTCTCCCATTTTTCGGTACTCGCCCGCATTCTATCATTTTTCAGTACTCACACTTATTCGACGCATTTCCAGTACTCGCCCTGACAGTTTTTCCATACTCGCACGGATTCTGCCTTTTTCCGATACTCGCTCGGATTATATCATTTTTCTGTACTCACACTTATTCGACTCTTTTCGTGTACTCGCCCGGACAGTTTTTCCGTACTCGCACGGATTCTGTCTTTTTTCGGTACTTGCCCGGATGATATCATTTTTCGATCCTCACACTTATTCGACGCTTTTTCGGTACTCGCCCCGACAGGTTTTCGATACTCACACGGATTCTGCCATTTTTCGGTACTCGCCTGGATTCAATGATTTTTAAGACTCACACTTATTCGACGCATTTTCAGTACTCGCCCGGACAGTTTTTCCATACTCGCACGGATTCTGTCTTTTTTTTGTACTTGCCCGAATGATAGCATTTTTCGATCCTCACACTTATTCGACGCTTTTTCGGTACTCGCCCCGACAGTTTTTCGATACTCACACGGATTCTGCCAGTTTTCGGTACTCGCCTGGATTCAATGATTTTTCAGACTCACACTTATTCGACGCATTTTCAGTACTCGCCCGGACAGTTTTTCCATACTCGCACGGATTCTGTCTTTTTTTGGTACTTGCCCGAATGATATCATTTTTCGATCCTCACACTTATTCGACGCTTTTTCGGTACTCGCCCCGACAGTTTTTCGATACTCACACGGATTCTGCCATTTTTCGGTACTCACCCGCATTCTATTATTTTTCAGTACTCACACTTATTCGACGCATTTCCAGTACTCGCCCTGACAGTTTTTCCATACTCGCACGGATTCTGCCTTTTTCCGATACTCGCTCGGATTATATCATTTTTCTGTACTCACACTCATTCGACTCTTTTCGGGTACTCGCCCGGACAGTTTTTCCGTACTCGCACGGATTCTGTCTTTTTTCGGTACTTGCCCGGATGATATCATTTTTCGATCCTCACACTTATTCGACGCTTTTTCAGTACTCGCGCCGACAGTTTTTCGATACTCACATGGATTCTGCCATTTTTCGGTACTCGCCCGCATTCTATCATTTTTCAGTACTCACACTTATTCGACGCATTTCCAGTACTCGCCCTGACAGTTTTTCCATACTCGCACGGATTCTGCCTTTTTCCGATACTCGCTCGGATTATATCATTTTTCAGTACTCACACTTATTCGACGCATTTCCAGTACTCACCCGGACAGTTTTTCCATACCCGCACGGATTCTGTCTTTTTTCTGTACTTGCCCGGATGATATCATTTTTCGATCCTCAGACTTATTCGACGTTTTTTCGGTTCTCGCCCCGACAGTTTTTCGATACTCACACGGATTCTGCCATTTTTCGGTACTCGCCCGCATTCTATCATTTTTCAGTACTCACACTTATTCGACGCATTTCCAGTACTCGCCCTGACAGTTTTTCCATACTCGCACGGATTCTGCCTTTTTCCGATACTCGCTCGGATTATATCATTTTTCTGTACTCACACTTATTCGACTCTTTTCGGGTACTCGCCCGGACAGTTTTTCCCTACTCGCACGGATTCTATCTTTTTTCGGTACTTGCCCGGATGATATCATTTTTCGATCCTCACACTTATTCGACGTTTTTTCGGTACTCGCCCCGACAGTTTTTCGATACTCACACGGATTCTGCCATTTTTCGGTACTCGCCCGCTTTCTATTATTTTTCAGTACTCACACTTATTCGACGCATTTCCAGTACTCGCCCTGACAGTTTTTCCATACTCGCACGGATTCTGCCTTTTTTCGATACTCGCTCGGATTATATCATTTTTCTGTACTCACACTTATTCGACTCTTTTCGGGTACTCGCCCGGACAGTTTTTCCGTACTCGCACGGATTCTGTCTTTTTTCGGTACTTGCCCGGATGATATCATTTTTCGATCCTCACACTTATTCTACGCTTTTTCGGTACTCGCCCCGACAGTTTTTCGATACTCACACGCATTCTGCCATTTTTCGGTACTCGCCCGCATTCTATCATTTTTCAGTACTCACACTTATTCGACGCATTTCCAGTACTCGCCCTGACAGTTTTTCCATACTCGCACGGATTCTGCCTTTTTTCGATACTCGCTCGGATTATATCATTTTTCTGTACTCACACTTATTCGACTCTTTTCGGGTACTCGCCCGGACAGTTTTTTCGTACTCGCACGGATTCTGTCTTTTTTCGGTACTTGCCCGGATGATATCATTTTTCGATCCTCACACTTATTCGACACTTTTTCGGTACTCGCGCCGACAGTTTTTCGATACTCACACGGATTCTGCCATTTTTCGGTACTCCCCCGCATTCTATTATTTTTCAGTACTCACACTTATTCGACGCATTTCCAGTACTCGCCCTGACAGTTTTTCCATACTCGCACGGATTCTGCCTTTTTCCGATACTCGCTCGGATTATATCATTTTTCTGTACTCACACTCATTCGACTCTTTTCGGGTACTCGCCCGGACAGTTTTTCCGTACTCGCACGGATTCTGTCTTTTTTCGGTACTTGCCCGGATGATATCATTTTTCGATCCTCACACTTATTCGACGCTTTTTCAGTACTCGCGCCGACAGTTTTTCGATACTCACACGGATTCTGCCATTTTTCGGTACTCGCCCGCATTCTATCATTTTTCAGTACTCACACTTATTCGACGCATTTCCAGTACTCGCCCTGACAGTTTTTCCATACTCGCACGAATTCTGCCTTTTTCCGATACTCGCTCGGATTATATCATTTTTCAGTACTCACACATATTCGACGCATTTCCAGTACTCACCCGGACAGTTTTTCCATACCCGCACGGATTCTGTCTTTTTTCTGTACTTGCCCGGATGATATCATTTTTCGATCCTCACACTTATTCGACGTTTTTTCGGTTCTCGCCCCGACAGTTTTTCGATACTCACACGGATTCTGCCATTTTTCGGTACTCGCCCGCATTCTATTATTTTTCAGTACTCACACTTATTCGACGCATTTCCAGTACTCGCCCTGACAGTTTTTCCATACTCGCACGGATTCTGCCTTTTTCCGATACTCGCTCGGATTATATCATTTTTCTGTACTCACACTTATTCGACTCTTTTCGGGTACTCGCCCGGACAGTTTTTCCGTACTCGCACGGATTCTATCTTTTTTCGGTACTTGCCCGGATGATATCATTTTTCGATCCTCACACTTATTCGACGTTTTTTCGGTACTCGCCCCGACAGTTTTTCGATACTCACACGGATTCTGCCATTTTTCGGTACTCGCCCGCTTTCTATTATTTTTCAGTACTCACACTTATTCGACGCATTTCCAGTACTCGCCCTGACAGTTTTTCCATACTCGCACGGATTCTGCCTTTTTTCGATACTCGCTCGGATTATATCATTTTTCTGTACTCACACTTATTCGACGCTTTTCGGGTACTCGCCCGGACAGTTTTTCCGTACTCGCACGGATTCTGTCTTTTTTCGGTACTTGCCCGGATGATATCATTTTTCGATCCTCACACTTATTCAACGCTTTTTCGGTACTCGCCCCGACAGTTTTTCGATACTCACACGCATTCTGCCATTTTTCGGTACTCGCCCGCATTCTATCATTTTTCAGTACTCACACTTATTCGACGCATTTCCAGTACTCGCCCTGACAGTTTTTCCATACACGCACGGATTCTGCCTTTTTCCGATACTCGCTCGGATTATATCATTTTTCTGTACTCACACTTATTCGACGCATTTCCAGTACTCACCCGGACAGTTTTTCCATACTCGCACGGATTCTGTCTTTTTTCGGTATTTGCCCGGATGATATCATTTTTCGATCCTCACACTTATTCGACACTTCTTCGGTACTCGCGCCGACAGTTTTTCGATACTCACACGGATTCTGCCATTTTTCGGTACTCGCCCGCATTCTATTATTTTTCAGTACTCACACTTATTCGACGCATTTCCAGTACTCGCCCGGACAGTTTTTCCATACTTGCACTTATTCGACGCTTTTTCGGTACTCGCCCCGACAGTTTTTCGATACTCACACGGATTCTGCCATTTTTCGGTACTCGCCTGGATTCAATGATTTTGCAGACTCACACTTATTCGACGCATTTTCAGTACTCGCCCGGACAGTTTTTCCATACTCGCATGGATTCTGTCTTTTTTCAGTACTTGCCCGAATGATATCATTTTTCGATCCTCACACTTATTCGACGCTTTTTCGGTACTCGGCCCGACAGTTTTTCGATACTCACACGGATTCTGCCATTTTTCGGTACTCGCCCGCATTCTATTATTTCTCAGTACTCACACTTATTCGACGCATTTCCAGTACTCGCCTTGACAGTTTTTCCATACTCGCACGGATTCTGCCTTTTTCCGATACTCGCTCGGATTATATCATTTTTCTGTACTCACACTTATTCGACTCTTTCCGGGTACTCGCCCAGACAGTTTTTCCATACTCGCACAGATTCTGTCTTTTTTCGGTACTTGCCCGGATGATATCATTTTTCGATCCTCACACTTATTCGACGCTTTTTCAGTACTCGCGCCGACAGTTTTTCGATACTCACACGGATTCTGCCATTTTTCGGTACTCGCCCGCATTCTATCATTTTTCAGTACTCACACTTATTCGACGCATTTCCAGTACTCGCCCTGACAGTTTTTCCATACTCGCACGGATTCTGCCTTTTTCCGATACTCGCTCGGATTATATCATTTTTCAGTACTCACACTTATTCGACGCATTTCCAGTACTCACCCGGACAGTTTTTCCATACCCGCACGGATTCTGTCTTTTTTCTGTACTTGCCCGGATGATATCATTTTTCGATCCTCACACTTATTCGACGCTTTTTCGGTACTCGCCCCGACAGTTTTTCGATACTCACACGGATTCTGCCATTTTTCGGTACTCGCCCGCATTCTATTATTTCTCAGTACTCACACTTATTCGACGCATTTCCAGTACTCGCCTTGACAGTTTTTCCATACTCGCACGGATTCTGCCTTTTTCCGATACTCGCTCGGATTATATCATTTTTCTGTACTCACACTTATTCGACTCTTTCCGGGTACTCGCCCAGACAGTTTTTCCATACTCGCACAGATTCTGTCTTTTTTCGGTACTTGCCCGGATGATATCATTTTTCGATCCTCACACTTATTCGACGCTTTTTCAGTACTCGCGCCGACAGTTTTTCGATACTCACACGGATTCTGCCATTTTTCGGTACTCGCCCGCATTCTATCATTTTTCAGTACTCACACTTATTCGACGCATTTCCAGTACTCGCCCTGACAGTTTTTCCATACTCGCACGGATTCTGCCTTTTTCCGATACTCGCTCGGATTATATCATTTTTCAGTACTCACACTTATTCGACGCATTTCCAGTACTCACCCGGACAGTTTTTCCATACCCGCACGGATTCTGTCTTTTTTCTGTACTTGCCCGGATGATATCATTTTTCGATCCTCACACTTATTCGACGTTTTTTCGGTTCTCGCCCCGACAGTTTTTCGATACTCACACGGATTCTGCCATTTTTCGGTACTCGCCCGCATTCTATTATTTTTCAGTACTCACACTTATTCGACGCATTTCCAGTACTCGCCCTGACAGTTTTTCCATACTCGCACGGATTCTGCCTTTTTCCGATACTCGCCCGCATTCTATCATTTTTCAGTACTCACACTTATTCGACGCATTTCCAGTACTCGCCCAGACAGTTTTTCCATACTCGCACGGATTCTGTCTTTTTTCGGTACTTGCCCGGGTGATATCATTTTTCGATCCTCACACTTTTTCGACGCTTTTTCGGTACTCGCCCCGACAATTTTTCGATACTCACACGGATTCTGCCATTTTTCGGTACTCGCCCGCATTCTATTATTTTTCAGTACTCACACTTATTCGACGCATTTCCAGTACTCGCCCTGACAGTTTTTCCATACTCGCACGGATTCTGCCTTTTTTTGATACTCGCTCGGATTATATCATTTTTCTGTACTCACACTTATTCGACTCTTTTCGGGTACTCGCCCGGACAGTTTTTCCGTACTCGCACGGATTCTGTCTTTTTTCGGTACTTGCCCGGATGATATCATTTTTCGATCCTCACACTTATTCGACGCTTTTTCGGTACTCGCCCCGACAGTTTTTCGATACTCACACGCATTCTGCCATTTTTCGGTACTCGCCCGCATTCTATCATTTTTCAGTACTCACACTTATTCGACGCATTTCCAGTACACGCCATGACAGTTTTTCCATACTCGCACGGATTCTTCCTTTTTCCGATACTCGCTCGGATTATATCATTTTTCTGTACTCACACTTATTCGACTCTTTTCGGGTACTCGCCCGGACAGTTTTTCCGTACTCGCACAGATTCTGTCTTTTTTCGGTACTTGCCCGGATGATATCATTTTTCGATCCTCACACTTATTCGACGCTTTTTCAGTACTCGCGCCGACAGTTTTTCGATACTCACACGGATTCTGCCATTTTTCGGTACTCGCCCGCATTCTATCATTTTTCAGTACTCACACTTATTCGACGCATTTCCAGTACTCGCCCTGACAGTTTTTCCATACTCGCACGGATTCTGCCTTTTTCCGATACTCGCTCGGATTATATCATTTTTCAGTACTCACACTTATTCGACGCATTTCCAGTACTCACCCGGACAGTTTTTCCATACCCGCACGGATTCTGTCTTTTTTCTGTACTTGCCCGGATGATATCATTTTTCGATCCTCACACTTATTCGACGTTTTTTCGGTTCTCGCCCCGACAGTTTTTCGATACTCACACGGATTCAGCCATTTTTCGGTACTCGCCCGCATTCTATTATTTTTCAGTACTCACACTTATTCGACGCATTTCCAGTACTCGCCCTGACAGTTTTTCCATACTCGCACGGATTCTGCCTTTTTCCGATACTCGCTCGGATTATATCATTTTTCTGTACTCGCACTTATTCGACTCTTTTCGGGTACTCGCCCTGACAGTTTTTCCATACTCGCACGGATTCTATCTTTTTTCGGTACTTGCCCGGATGATATCATTTTTCGATCCTCACACTTATTCGACGTTTTTTCGGTACTCGCCCCGACAGTTTTTCCATACTTGCACTTATTCGACGCTTTTTCGGTACTCGCCCCGACAGTTTTTCGATACTCACACGGATTCTGCCATTTTCGGTACTCGCCCGCATTCTATCATTTTTCAGTACTCACACTTATTCGACGCATTTCCAGTACTCGCCCTGACAGTTTTTCCATACTCGCACGGATTCTGCCTTTTTTCGATACTCGCTCGGATTATATCATTTTTCTGTACTCACACTTATTCGACTCTTTTCGGGTACTCGCCCGGACAGTTTTTCCGTACTCGCACGGATTCTGTCTTTTTTCGGTACTTGCCCGGATGATATCATTTTTCGATCCTCACACTTATTCGACGCTTTTTCGGTACTCGCCCCGACAGTTTTTCGATACTCACACGCATTCTGCCATTTTTCGGTACTCGCCCGCATTCTATCATTTTTTAGTACTCACACTTATTCGACGCATTTCCAGTACTCGCCCTGACAGTTTTTCCATACACGCACGGATTCTGCCTTTTTCCGATACTCGCTCGGATTATATCATTTTTCTGTACTCACACTTATTCGACGCATTTCCAGTACTCACCCGGACAGTTTTTCCATACTCGCACGGATTCTGTCTTTTTTCGGTACTTGCCCGGATGATATCATTTTTCGATCCTCACACTTATTCGACACTTCTTCGGTACTCGCGCCGACAGTTTTTCGATACTCACACGGATTCTGCCATTTTTCGGTACTCGCCCGCATTCTATTATTTTTCAGTACTCACACTTATTCGACGCATTTCCAGTACTCGCCCGGACAGTTTTTCCATACTTGCACTTATTCGACGCTTTTTCGGTACTCGCCCCGACAGTTTTTCGATACTCACACGGATTCTGCAATTTTTCGGTACTCGCCTGGATTCAATGATTTTGCAGACTCACACTTATTCGACGCATTTTCAGTACTCGCCCGGACAGTTTTTCCATACTCGCACGGATTCTGTCTTTTTTCAGTACTTGCCCGAATGATATCATTTTTCGATTCTCACAGTTATTCGACGCTTTTTCGGTACTCGCCCCGACAGTTTTTCGATACTCTCACGGATTCTGCCATTTTTCGGTACTCGCCCGCATTCTATTATTTCTCAGTACTCACACTTATTCGACGCATTTCCAGTACTCGCCTTGACAGTTTTTCCATACTCGCACGGATTCTGCCTTTTTCCGATACTCGCTCGGATTATATCATTTTTCTGTACTCACACTTATTCGACTCTTTCCGGGTACTCGCCCAGGCAGTTTTTCCATACTCGCACAGATTCTGTCTTTTTTCGGTACTTGCCCGGATGATATCATTTTTCGATCCTCACACTTATTCGACGTTTTTTGGGTACTCGCCCCGACAGTTTTTCGATACTCACACGGATTCTGCCATTTTTCGTACTCGCCCGCATTCTATTATTTTTCAGTACTCACACTTATTCGACGCATTTCCAGTACTCGCCCTGACAGTTTTTCCATACTCGCACGGATTCTGCCTTTTTCCGATACTCGCTCGGATTATATCATTTTTCTGTACTCACACTTATTCGACTCTTTTCGGGTACTCGCCCGGACAGTTTTTCCATACTCGCACTTATTTGACGCTTTTTCGGTACTCGCCCCGACAGTTTTTCGATTCTCACACGGATTCTGCCATTTTTCGGTACTCGCCCGCATTCTATCATTTTTCAGTACTCACCCTTATTTGACGCATTTCCAGTACTCGCCCTGACAGTTTTTCCATACTCGCACGGATTCTGCCTTTGTCCGATACTCGCTCGGATTATATCATTTTTCTGTACTCACACTTATTCGACTCTTTTCGGGTACTCGCCCGGACAGTTTTTCCGTACTCGCACGGATTCTGTCTTTTTTCGGTACTTGCCCGGATGATATCATTTTTCGATCCTCACACTTATTTGACGTTTTTTCGGTACTCGCCCCGACAGTTTTTTGATACTGACACGGATTCTGCCTTTTTTCGGTACTCGCCCGAATTCAATGATTTTTCAGACTCACACTTATTCGACGCATTTCCAGTACTCGCCCAGACAGTTTTTCCATACTCGCATGGATTCTGTCTTTTTTCGTTACTTGCCCGGATGATATCATTTTTCGATCCTCACACTTATTCGACGCTTTTTCGGTACTCGCCCCGACAGTTTTTCGATACTAACACGGATTCTGCCATTTTTCGGTACTCGCCTGGATTAAATGATTTTGCAGACTCACACTTATTCGACGCATTTTCAGTACTCGCCCGGACAGTTTTTCCATACTCGCACGGATTCTGTCTTTTTTCAGTACTTGCCCGAATGATATCATTTTTCGATCCTCACACTTATTCGACGCTTTTTCGGTACTCGCCCCGACAGTTTTTCGATACTCACACGGATTCTGCCATTTTCGGTACTCGCCCGCATTCTATCATTTTTCAGTACTCACACTTATTCGACGCATTTCCAGTACTCGCCTTGACAGTTTTTCCATACTCGCACGGATTCTGCCTTTTTCCGATACTCGCTCGGATTATATCATTTTTCAGTACTCACACTTATTCGACGCATTTCCAGTACTCACCCGGACAGTTTTTCCATACTCGCACGGATTCTGTCTTTTTTCGGTACTTGCCCGGATGATATCATTTTTCGATCCTCACACTTATTCAACGCTTTTTCGGTACTCGCCCCGACAGTTTTTCGATACTCACACGGATTCTGCCATTTTTCGGTACTCGCCCGGATTCAATGATTTTTCAGATTCACACTTATTCGATGCATTTCCGTACTCGCACGGATTCTGTCTTTTTTCGGTACTTGCCCGGATGATATCATTTTTCGATCCTCACACTTATTCGACGCTTTTTCGGTACTCGCCCCGACAGTTTTTCGATACTCACACGGATTCTGCCATTTTTCGTACTCGCCCGCATTCTATTATTTTTCAGTACTCACACTTATTCGACGCATTTCCAGTACTCGCCCTGACAGTTTTTCCATACTCGCACGGATTCTGCCTTTTTCCGATACTCGCTCGGATTATATCATTTTTCTGTACTCACACTTATTCGACTCTTTTCGGGTACTCGCCCGGACAGTTTTTCCATACTCGCACTTATTTGACGCTTTTTCGGTACTCGCCCCGACAGTTTTTCGATTCTCACACGGATTCTGCCATTTTTCGGTACTCGCCCGCATTCTATCATTTTTCAGTACTCACCCTTATTTGACGCATTTCCAGTACTCGCCCTGACAGTTTTTCCATACTCGCACGGATTCTGCCTTTGTCCGATACTCGCTCGGATTATATCATTTTTCTGTACTCACACTTATTCGACTCTTTTCGGGTACTCGCCCGGACAGTTTTTCCGTACTCGCACGGATTCTGTCTTTTTTCGGTACTTGCCCGGATGATATCATTTTTCGATCCTCACACTTATTTGACGTTTTTTCGGTACTCGCCCCGACAGTTTTTTGATACTGACACGGATTCTGCCTTTTTTCGGTACTCGCCCGAATTCAATGATTTTTCAGACTCACACTTATTCGACGCATTTCCAGTACTCGCCCAGACAGTTTTTCCATACTCGCATGGATTCTGTCTTTTTTCGTTACTTGCCCGGATGATATCATTTTTCGATCCTCACACTTATTCGACGCTTTTTCGGTACTCGCCCAGACAGTTTTTCGATACTAACACGGATTCTGCCATTTTTCGGTACTCGCCTGGATTAAATGATTTTGCAGACTCACACTTATTCGACGCATTTTCAGTACTCGCCCGGACAGTTTTTCCATACTCGCACGGATTCTGTCTTTTTTCAGTACTTGCCCGAATGATATCATTTTTCGATCCTCACACTTATTCGACGCTTTTTCGGTACTCGCCCCGACAGTTTTTCGATACTCACACGGATTCTGCCATTTTCGGTACTCGCCCGCATTCTATCATTTTTCAGTACTCACACTTATTCGACGCATTTCCAGTACTCGCCTTGACAGTTTTTCCATACTCGCACGGATTCTGCCTTTTTCCGATACTCGCTCGGATTATATCATTTTTCAGTACTCACACTTATTCGACGCATTTCCAGTACTCACCCGGACAGTTTTTCCATACTCGCACGGATTCTGTCTTTTTTCGGTACTTGCCCGGATGATATCATTTTTCGATCCTCACACTTATTCAACGCTTTTTCGGTACTCGCCCCGACAGTTTTTCGATACTCACACGGATTCTGCCATTTTTCGGTACTCGCCCGGATTCAATGATTTTTCAGATTCACACTTATTCGATGCATTTCCGTACTCGCACGGATTCTGTCTTTTTTCGGTACTTGCCCGGATGATATCATTTTTCGATCCTCACACTTATTCGACGCTTTTTCGGTACTCGCCCCGACAGTTTTTCGATACTCACACGGATTCTGCCATTTTTCGGTACTCGCCCGCATTCTATTATTTTTCAGTACTCACACTTATTCGACGCATTTCCAGTACACGCCATGACAGTTTTTCCATACTCGCACGGATTCTTCCTTTTTCCGATACTCGCTCGGATTATATCATTTTTCTGTACTCACACTTATTCGAGTCTTTTCGGGTACTCGCCCGGACAGTTTTTCCATACTCGCACGGATTCTGTCTTTTTTCGGTACTTGCCCGGATGATATCATTTTTCGATCCTCACACTTATTCGACGCTTTTTCGGTACTCGCCCTGACAGTTTTTCGATACTCACACGGATTCTGCCATTTTTCGATACTCGCCCGCATTCTATCATTTTTCAGTACTCACACTTATTCGACGCATTTCCAGTACTCGCCCTGACAGTTTTTCCATACTCGCACGGATTCTGCCTTTTTCCGATATTCGCTCGGATTATATCATTTTTCTGTGCTCACACTTATTCGACGCATTTCCAGTACTCGCCCGGATAGTTTTTCCATACTCGCACGGATTCTGTCTTTTTTCGGTACTTGCCCGGATGATATCATTTTTCGATCCTCACACTTATTTGACGCTTTTTCGGTACTCGCCCCGACAGTTTTTCGATTCTCACACGGATTCTGCCATTTTTCGGTACGCGCTTGGATTCAATGATTTTGCAGACTCACACTTATTCGACGCATTTTCAGTACTCGCCCGGACAGTTTTTCCATACTCGCACAGATTCTGTCTTTTTTCAGTACTTGCCCGAATGATATCATTTTTCGATCCTCACACTTATTCGACGCTTTTTCGGTACTCGCCCCGACAGTTTTTCGATACTCACACGGATTCTGCCATTTTTCGGTACTCGCCCGGATTCAATGATTTTTCAGATTCACACTTATTCGATGCATTTCCGTACTCGCACGGATTCTGTCTTTTTTCGGTACTTGCCCGGATGATATCATTTTTCGATCCTCACACTTATTCGACGCTTTTTCGGTACTCGCCCCGACAGTTTTTCGATACTCACACGGATTCTGCCATTTTTCGGTACTCGCCCGCATTCTATTATTTTTCAGTACTCACACTTATTCGACGCATTTCCAGTACACGCCATGACAGTTTTTCCATACTCGCACGGATTCTTCCTTTTTCCGATACTCGCTCGGATTATATCATTTTTCTGTACTCACACTTATTCGAGTCTTTTCGGGTACTCGCCCGGACAGTTTTTCCATACTCGCACGGATTCTGTGTTTTTTCGGTACTTGTCCGGATGATATCATTTTTCGATCCTCACACTTATTCGACGCTTTTTCCGTACTCGCCCTGACAGTTTTTCGATACTCACACGGATTCTGCCATTTTTCGGTACTCGCCCGGATATAATGATTTTTCAGACTCACACTTATTCGACGCATTTCTGGTACTCGCCCGGACAGTTTTTCCATACTCGCACGGATTCTGTCTTTTTTCGGTACTAGCCCGGATGATATCATTTTTCGATCCTCACACTTATTCGACGCTTTTTCGGTACTCGCCCCGACAGTTTTTTGATACTGACACGGATTCTGCCTTTTTTCGGTACTCGCCCGAATTCAATGATTTTTCAGAGTCACACTTATTCAACGCACTTCCGATACTCGCCCGGACAGTTTTTCTATACTCGCACGGATTCTGTCTTTTTTCGGTACTTGCCCGGATGATATCATTTTTCGATCCTCACACTTATTCGACGTTTTTTCGGTTCTCGCCCCGACAGTTTTTCGATACTCACACGGATTCTGCCATTTTTCGGTACTCGCCCGCATTCTATTATTTTTCAGTACTCACACTTATTCGACGCATTTCCAGTACTCGCCCTGACAGTTTTTCCATACTCGCACGGATTCTGCCTTTTTCCGATACTCGCTCGGATTATATCATTTTTCTGTACTCACACTTATTCGACTCTTTTCGGGTACTCGCCCGGACAGTTTTTCCGTACTCGCACGGATTCTATCTTTTTTCGGTACTTGCCCGGATGATATCATTTTTCGATCCTCACACTTATTCGACGTTTTTTCGGTACTCGCCCCGACAGTTTTTCGATACTCACACGGATTCTGCCATTTTTCGGTACTCGCCCGCTTTCTATTATTTTTCAGTACTCACACTTATTCGACGCATTTCCAGTACTCGCCCTGACAGTTTTTCCATACTCGCACGGATTCTGCCTTTTTTCGATACTCGCTCGGATTATATCATTTTTCTGTACTCACACTTATTCGACGCTTTTCGGGTACTCGCCCGGACAGTTTTTCCGTACTCGCACGGATTCTGTCTTTTTTCGGTACTTGCCCGGATGATATCATTTTTCGATCCTCACACTTATTCAACGCTTTTTCGGTACTCGCCCCGACAGTTTTTCGATACTCACACGCATTCTGCCATTTTTCGGTACTCGCCCGCATTCTATCATTTTTCAGTACTCACACTTATTCGACGCATTTCCAGTACTCGCCCTGACAGTTTTTCCATACACGCACGGATTCTGCCTTTTTCCGATACTCGCTCGGATTATATCATTTTTCTGTACTCACACTTATTCGACGCATTTCCAGTACTCACCCGGACAGTTTTTCCATACTCGCACGGATTCTGTCTTTTTTCGGTATTTGCCCGGATGATATCATTTTTCGATCCTCACACTTATTCGACACTTCTTCGGTACTCGCGCCGACAGTTTTTCGATACTCACACGGATTCTGCCATTTTTCGGTACTCGCCCGCATTCTATTATTTTTCAGTACTCACACTTATTCGACGCATTTCCAGTACTCGCCCGGACAGTTTTTCCATACTTGCACTTATTCGACGCTTTTTCGGTACTCGCCCCGACAGTTTTTCGATACTCACACGGATTCTGCCATTTTTCGGTACTCGCCTGGATTCAATGATTTTGCAGACTCACACTTATTCGACGCATTTTCAGTACTCGCCCGGACAGTTTTTCCATACTCGCATGGATTCTGTCTTTTTTCAGTACTTGCCCGAATGATATCATTTTTCGATCCTCACACTTATTCGACGCTTTTTCGGTACTCGGCCCGACAGTTTTTCGATACTCACACGGATTCTGCCATTTTTCGGTACTCGCCCGCATTCTATTATTTCTCAGTACTCACACTTATTCGACGCATTTCCAGTACTCGCCTTGACAGTTTTTCCATACTCGCACGGATTCTGCCTTTTTCCGATACTCGCTCGGATTATATCATTTTTCTGTACTCACACTTATTCGACTCTTTCCGGGTACTCGCCCAGACAGTTTTTCCATACTCGCACAGATTCTGTCTTTTTTCGGTACTTGCCCGGATGATATCATTTTTCGATCCTCACACTTATTCGACGCTTTTTCAGTACTCGCGCCGACAGTTTTTCGATACTCACACGGATTCTGCCATTTTTCGGTACTCGCCCGCATTCTATCATTTTTCAGTACTCACACTTATTCGACGCATTTCCAGTACACGCCATGACAGTTTTTCCATACTCGCACGGATTCTTCCTTTTTCCGATACTCGCTCGGATTATATCATTTTTCTGTACTCACACTTATTCGAGTCTTTTCGGGTACTCGCCCGGACAGTTTTTCCATACTCGCACGGATTCTGTCTTTTTTCGGTACTTGCCCGGATGATATCATTTTTCGATCCTCACACTTATTCGACGCTTTTTCGGTACTCGCCCTGACAGTTTTTCGATACTCACACGGATTCTGCCATTTTTCGATACTCGCCCGCATTCTATCATTTTTCAGTACTCACACTTATTCGACGCATTTCCAGTACTCGCCCTGACAGTTTTTCCATACTCGCACGGATTCTGCCTTTTTCCGATATTCGCTCGGATTATATCATTTTTCTGTGCTCACACTTATTCGACGCATTTCCAGTACTCGCCCGGATAGTTTTTCCATACTCGCCCGGATAGTTTTTCCATACTCGCACGGATTCTGTCTTTTTTCGGTACTTGCCCGGATGATATCATTTTTCGATCCTCACACTTATTTGACGCTTTTTCGGTACTCGCCCCGACAGTTTTTCGATTCTCACACGGATTCTGCCATTTTTCGGTACGCGCTTGGATTCAATGATTTTGCAGACTCACACTTATTCGACGCATTTTCAGTACTCGCCCGGACAGTTTTTCCATACTCGCACAGATTCTGTCTTTTTTCAGTACTTGCCCGAATGATATCATTTTTCGATCCTCACACTTATTCGACGCTTTTTCGGTACTCGCCCCGACAGTTTTTCGATACTCACACGGATTCTGCCATTTTTCGGTACTCGCCCGGATTCAATGATTTTTCAGATTCACACTTATTCGATGCATTTCCGTACTCGCACAGATTCTGTCTTTTTTCGGTACTTGCCCGGATGATATCATTTTTCGATCCTCACACTTATTCGACGCTTTTTCGGTACTCGCCCCGACAGTTTTTCGATACTCACACGGATTCTGCCATTTTTCGGTACTCGCCCGCATTCTATTATTTTTCAGTACTCACACTTATTCGACGCATTTCCAGTACACGCCATGACAGTTTTTCCATACTCGCACGGATTCTTCCTTTTTCCGATACTCGCTCGGATTATATCATTTTTCTGTACTCACACTTATTCGAGTCTTTTCGGGTACTCGCCCGGACAGTTTTTCCATACTCGCACGGATTCTGTGTTTTTTCGGTACTTGTCCGGATGATATCATTTTTCGATCCTCACACTTATTCGACGCTTTTTCCGTACTCGCCCTGACAGTTTTTCGATACTCACACGGATTCTGCCATTTTTCGGTACTCGCCCGGATATAATGATTTTTCAGACTCACACTTATTCGACGCATTTCTGGTACTCGCCCGGACAGTTTTTCCATACTCGCACGGATTCTGTCTTTTTTCGGTACTAGCCCGGATGATATCATTTTTCGATCCTCACACTTATTCGACGCTTTTTCGGTACTCGCCCCGACAGTTTTTTGATACTGACACGGATTCTGCCTTTTTTCGGTACTCGCCCGAATTCAATGATTTTTCAGAGTCACACTTATTCAACGCACTTCCGATACTCGCCCGGACAGTTTTTCTATACTCGCACGGATTCTGTCTTTTTTCGGTACTTGCCCGGATGATATCATTTTTCGATCCTCACACTTATTCGACGTTTTTTCGGTTCTCGCCCCGACAGTTTTTCGATACTCACACGGATTCTGCCATTTTTCGGTACTCGCCCGCATTCTATTATTTTTCAGTACTCACACTTATTCGACGCATTTCCAGTACTCGCCCTGACAGTTTTTCCATACTCGCACGGATTCTGCCTTTTTCCGATACTCGCTCGGATTATATCATTTTTCTGTACTCACACTTATTCGACTCTTTTCGGGTACTCGCCCGGACAGTTTTTCCGTACTCGCACGGATTCTATCTTTTTTCGGTACTTGCCCGGATGATATCATTTTTCGATCCTCACACTTATTCGACGTTTTTTCGGTACTCGCCCCGACAGTTTTTCGATACTCACACGGATTCTGCCATTTTTCGGTACTCGCCCGCTTTCTATTATTTTTCAGTACTCACACTTATTCGACGCATTTCCAGTACTCGCCCTGACAGTTTTTCCATACTCGCACGGATTCTGCCTTTTTTCGATACTCGCTCGGATTATATCATTTTTCTGTACTCACACTTATTCGACGCTTTTCGGGTACTCGCCCGGACAGTTTTTCCGTACTCGCACGGATTCTGTCTTTTTTCGGTACTTGCCCGGATGATATCATTTTTCGATCCTCACACTTATTCAACGCTTTTTCGGTACTCGCCCCGACAGTTTTTCGATACTCACACGCATTCTGCCATTTTTCGGTACTCGCCCGCATTCTATCATTTTTCAGTACTCACACTTATTCGACGCATTTCCAGTACTCGCCCTGACAGTTTTTCCATACACGCACGGATTCTGCCTTTTTCCGATACTCGCTCGGATTATATCATTTTTCTGTACTCACACTTATTCGACGCATTTCCAGTACTCACCCGGACAGTTTTTCCATACTCGCACGGATTCTGTCTTTTTTCGGTATTTGCCCGGATGATATCATTTTTCGATCCTCACACTTATTCGACACTTCTTCGGTACTCGCGCCGACAGTTTTTCGATACTCACACGGATTCTGCCATTTTTCGGTACTCGCCCGCATTCTATTATTTTTCAGTACTCACACTTATTCGACGCATTTCCAGTACTCGCCCGGACAGTTTTTCCATACTTGCACTTATTCGACGCTTTTTCGGTACTCGCCCCGACAGTTTTTCGATACTCACACGGATTCTGCCATTTTTCGGTACTCGCCTGGATTCAATGATTTTGCAGACTCACACTTATTCGACGCATTTTCAGTACTCGCCCGGACAGTTTTTCCATACTCGCATGGATTCTGTCTTTTTTCAGTACTTGCCCGAATGATATCATTTTTCGATCCTCACACTTATTCGACGCTTTTTCGGTACTCGGCCCGACAGTTTTTCGATACTCACACGGATTCTGCCATTTTTCGGTACTCGCCCGCATTCTATTATTTCTCAGTACTCACACTTATTCGACGCATTTCCAGTACTCGCCTTGACAGTTTTTCCATACTCGCACGGATTCTGCCTTTTTCCGATACTCGCTCGGATTATATCATTTTTCTGTACTCACACTTATTCGACTCTTTCCGGGTACTCGCCCAGACAGTTTTTCCATACTCGCACAGATTCTGTCTTTTTTCGGTACTTGCCCGGATGATATCATTTTTCGATCCTCACACTTATTCGACGCTTTTTCAGTACTCGCGCCGACAGTTTTTCGATACTCACACGGATTCTGCCATTTTTCGGTACTCGCCCGCATTCTATCATTTTTCAGTACTCACACTTATTCGACGCATTTCCAGTACTCGCCCTGACAGTTTTTCCATACTCGCACGGATTCTGCCTTTTTCCGATACTCGCTCGGATTATATCATTTTTCAGTACTCACACTTATTCGACGCATTTCCAGTACTCACCCGGACAGTTTTTCCATACCCGCACGGATTCTGTCTTTTTTCTGTACTTGCCCGGATGATATCATTTTTCGATCCTCACACTTATTCGACGCTTTTTCGGTACTCGCCCCGACAGTTTTTCGATACTCACACGGATTCTGCCATTTTTCGGTACTCGCCCGCATTCTATTATTTCTCAGTACTCACACTTATTCGACGCATTTCCAGTACTCGCCTTGACAGTTTTTCCATACTCGCACGGATTCTGCCTTTTTCCGATACTCGCTCGGATTATATCATTTTTCTGTACTCACACTTATTCGACTCTTTCCGGGTACTCGCCCCGACAGTTTTTCCATACTCGCACGGATTCTGTCTTTTTTCGGTACTTGCCCGGATGATATCATTTTTCGATCCTCACACTTATTCGACGCTTTTTCAGTACTCGCGCCGACAGTTTTTCGATACTCACACGGATTCTGCCATTTTTCGGTACTCGCCCGCATTCTATCATTTTTCAGTACTCACACTTATTCGACGCATTTCCAGTACTCGCCCTGACAGTTTTTCCATACTCGCACGGATTCTGCCTTTTTCCGATACTCGCTCGGATTATATCATTTTTCAGTACTCACACTTATTCGACGCATTTCCAGTACTCACCCGGACAGTTTTTCCATACCCGCACGGATTCTGTCTTTTTTCTGTACTTGCCCGGATGATATCATTTTTCGATCCTCACACTTATTCGACGTTTTTTCGGTTCTCGCCCCGACAGTTTTTCGATACTCACACGGATTCTGCCATTTTTCGGTACTCGCCCGCATTCTATTATTTTTCAGTACTCACACTTATTCGACGCATTTCCAGTACTCGCCCTGACAGTTTTTCCATACTCGCACGGATTCTGCCTTTTTCCGATACTCGCTCGGATTATATCATTTTTCTGTACTCACACTTATTCGACTCTTTTCGGGTACTCGCCCGGACAGTTTTTCCGTACTCGCACGGATTCTATCTTTTTTCGGTACTTGCCCGGATGATATCATTTTTCGATCCTCACACTTATTCGACGTTTTTTCGGTACTCGCCCCGACAGTTTTTCGATACTCACACGGATTCTGCCATTTTTCGGTACTCGCCCGCTTTCTATTATTTTTCAGTACTCACACTTATTCGACGCATTTCCAGTACTCGCCCTGACAGTTTTTCCATACTCGCACGGATTCTGCCTTTTTTCGATACTCGCTCGGATTATATCATTTTTCTGTACTCACACTTATTCGACGCTTTTCGGGTACTCGCCCGGACAGTTTTTCCGTACTCGCACGGATTCTGTCTTTTTTCGGTACTTGCCCGGATGATATCATTTTTCGATCCTCACACTTATTCAACGCTTTTTCGGTACTCGCCCCGACAGTTTTTCGATACTCACACGCATTCTGCCATTTTTCGGTACTCGCCCGCATTCTATCATTTTTCAGTACTCACACTTATTCGACGCATTTCCAGTACTCGCCCTGACAGTTTTTCCATACACGCACGGATTCTGCCTTTTTCCGATACTCGCTCGGATTATATCATTTTTCTGTACTCACACTTATTCGACGCATTTCCAGTACTCACCCGGACAGTTTTTCCATACTCGCACGGATTCTGTCTTTTTTCGGTATTTGCCCGGATGATATCATTTTTCGATCCTCACACTTATTCGACACTTCTTCGGTACTCGCGCCGACAGTTTTTCGATACTCACACGGATTCTGCCATTTTTCGGTACTCGCCCGCATTCTATTATTTTTCAGTACTCACACTTATTCGACGCATTTCCAGTACTCGCCCGGACAGTTTTTCCATACTTGCACTTATTCGACGCTTTTTCGGTACTCGCCCCGACAGTTTTTCGATACTCACACGGATTCTGCCATTTTTCGGTACTCGCCTGGATTCAATGATTTTGCAGACTCACACTTATTCGACGCATTTTCAGTACTCGCCCGGACAGTTTTTCCATACTCGCATGGATTCTGTCTTTTTTCAGTACTTGCCCGAATGATATCATTTTTCGATCCTCACACTTATTCGACGCTTTTTCGGTACTCGGCCCGACAGTTTTTCGATACTCACACGGATTCTGCCATTTTTCGGTACTCGCCCGCATTCTATTATTTCTCAGTACTCACACTTATTCGACGCATTTCCAGTACTCGCCTTGACAGTTTTTCCATACTCGCACGGATTCTGCCTTTTTCCGATACTCGCTCGGATTATATCATTTTTCTGTACTCACACTTATTCGACTCTTTCCGGGTACTCGCCCAGACAGTTTTTCCATACTCGCACAGATTCTGTCTTTTTTCGGTACTTGCCCGGATGATATCATTTTTCGATCCTCACACTTATTCGACGCTTTTTCAGTACTCGCGCCGACAGTTTTTCGATACTCACACGGATTCTGCCATTTTTCGGTACTCGCCCGCATTCTATCATTTTTCAGTACTCACACTTATTCGACGCATTTCCAGTACTCGCCCTGACAGTTTTTCCATACTCGCACGGATTCTGCCTTTTTCCGATACTCGCTCGGATTATATCATTTTTCAGTACTCACACTTATTCGACGCATTTCCAGTACTCACCCGGACAGTTTTTCCATACCCGCACGGATTCTGTCTTTTTTCTGTACTTGCCCGGATGATATCATTTTTCGATCCTCACACTTATTCGACGCTTTTTCGGTACTCGCCCCGACAGTTTTTCGATACTCACACGGATTCTGCCATTTTTCGGTACTCGCCCGCATTCTATTATTTCTCAGTACTCACACTTATTCGACGCATTTCCAGTACTCGCCTTGACAGTTTTTCCATACTCGCACGGATTCTGCCTTTTTCCGATACTCGCTCGGATTATATCATTTTTCTGTACTCACACTTATTCGACTCTTTCCGGGTACTCGCCCCGACAGTTTTTCCATACTCGCACGGATTCTGTCTTTTTTCGGTACTTGCCCGGATGATATCATTTTTCGATCCTCACACTTATTCGACGCTTTTTCAGTACTCGCGCCGACAGTTTTTCGATACTCACACGGATTCTGCCATTTTTCGGTACTCGCCCGCATTCTATCATTTTTCAGTACTCACACTTATTCGACGCATTTCCAGTACTCGCCCTGACAGTTTTTCCATACTCGCACGGATTCTGCCTTTTTCCGATACTCGCTCGGATTATATCATTTTTCAGTACTCACACTTATTCGACGCATTTCCAGTACTCACCCGGACAGTTTTTCCATACCCGCACGGATTCTGTCTTTTTTCTGTACTTGCCCGGATGATATCATTTTTCGATCCTCACACTTATTCGACGTTTTTTCGGTTCTCGCCCCGACAGTTTTTCGATACTCACACGGATTCTGCCATTTTTCGGTACTCGCCCGCATTCTATTATTTTTCAGTACTCACACTTATTCGACGCATTTCCAGTACTCGCCCTGACAGTTTTTCCATACTCGCACGGATTCTGCCTTTTTCCGATACTCGCTCGGATTATATCATTTTTCTGTACTCACACTTATTCGACTCTTTTCGGGTACTCGCCCGGACAGTTTTTCCGTACTCGCACGGATTCTATCTTTTTTCGGTACTTGCCCGGATGATATCATTTTTCGATCCTCACACTTATTCGACGTTTTTTCGGTACTCGCCCCGACAGTTTTTCGATACTCACACGGATTCTGCCATTTTTCGGTACTCGCCCGCTTTCTATTATTTTTCAGTACTCACACTTATTCGACGCATTTCCAGTACTCGCCCTGACAGTTTTTCCATACTCGCACGGATTCTGCCTTTTTTCGATACTCGCTCGGATTATATCATTTTTCTGTACTCACACTTATTCGACGCTTTTCGGGTACTCGCCCGGACAGTTTTTCCGTACTCGCACGGATTCTGTCTTTTTTCGGTACTTGCCCGGATGATATCATTTTTCGATCCTCACACTTATTCAACGCTTTTTCGGTACTCGCCCCGACAGTTTTTCGATACTCACACGCATTCTGCCATTTTTCGGTACTCGCCCGCATTCTATCATTTTTCAGTACTCACACTTATTCGACGCATTTCCAGTACTCGCCCTGACAGTTTTTCCATACACGCACGGATTCTGCCTTTTTCCGATACTCGCTCGGATTATATCATTTTTCTGTACTCACACTTATTCGACGCATTTCCAGTACTCACCCGGACAGTTTTTCCATACTCGCACGGATTCTGTCTTTTTTCGGTATTTGCCCGGATGATATCATTTTTCGATCCTCACACTTATTCGACACTTCTTCGGTACTCGCGCCGACAGTTTTTCGATACTCACACGGATTCTGCCATTTTTCGGTACTCGCCCGCATTCTATTATTTTTCAGTACTCACACTTATTCGACGCATTTCCAGTACTCGCCCGGACAGTTTTTCCATACTTGCACTTATTCGACGCTTTTTCGGTACTCGCCCCGACAGTTTTTCGATACTCACACGGATTCTGCCATTTTTCGGTACTCGCCTGGATTCAATGATTTTGCAGACTCACACTTATTCGACGCATTTTCAGTACTCGCCCGGACAGTTTTTCCATACTCGCATGGATTCTGTCTTTTTTCAGTACTTGCCCGAATGATATCATTTTTCGATCCTCACACTTATTCGACGTTTTTTCGGTTCTCGCCCCGACAGTTTTTCGATACTCACACGGATTCTGCCATTTTTCGGTACTCGCCCGCATTCTATTATTTTTCAGTACTCACACTTATTCGACGCATTTCCAGTACTCGCCCTGACAGTTTTTCCATACTCGCACGGATTCTGCCTTTTTCCGATACTCGCTCGGATTATATCATTTTTCTGTACTCACACTTATTCGACTCTTTTCGGGTACTCGCCCGGACAGTTTTTCCATACTCGCACGGATTCTGTCTTTTTTCGGTACTTGCCCGGGTGATATCATTTTTCGATCCTCACACTTTTTCGACGCTTTTTCGGTACTCGCCCCGACAATTTTTCGATACTCACACGGATTCTGCCATTTTTCGGTACTCGCCCGCATTCTATTATTTTTCAGTACTCACACTTATTCGACGCATTTCCAGTACTCGCCCTGACAGTTTTTCCATACTCGCACGGATTCTGCCTTTTTTTGATACTCGCTCGGATTATATCATTTTTCTGTACTCACACTTATTCGACTCTTTTCGGGTACTCGCCCGGACAGTTTTTCCGTACTCGCACGGATTCTGTCTTTTTTCGGTACTTGCCCGGATGATATCATTTTTCGATCCTCACACTTAATCGACGCTTTTTCGGTACTCGCCCCGACAGTTTTTCGATACTCACACGCATTCTGCCATTTTTCGGTACTCGCCCGCATTCTATCATTTTTCAGTACTCACACTTATTCGACGCATTTCCAGTACACGCCATGACAGTTTTTCCATACTCGCACGGATTCTTCCTTTTTCCGATACTCGCTCGGATTATATCATTTTTCTGTACTCACACTTATTCGACTCTTTTCGGGTACTCGCCCGGACAGTTTTTCCGTACTCGCACAGATTCTGTCTTTTTTCGGTACTTGCCCGGATGATATCATTTTTCGATCCTCACACTTATTCGACGCTTTTTCAGTACTCGCGCCGACAGTTTTTCGATACTCACACGGATTCTGCCATTTTTCGGTACTCGCCCGCATTCTATCATTTTTCAGTACTCACACTTATTCGACGCATTTCCAGTACTCGCCCTGACAGTTTTTCCATACTCGCACGGATTCTGCCTTTTTCCGATACTCGCTCGGATTATATCATTTTTCAGTACTCACACTTATTCGACGCATTTCGAGTACTCACCCGGACAGTTTTTCCATACCCGCACGGATTCTGTCTTTTTTCTGTACTTGCCCGGATGATATCATTTTTCGATCCTCACACTTATTCGACGTTTTTTCGGTTCTCGCCCCGACAGTTTTTCGATACTCACACGGATTCAGCCATTTTTCGGTACTCGCCCGCATTCTATTATTTTTCAGTACTCACACTTATTCGACGCATTTCCAGTACTCGCCCTGACAGTTTTTCCATACTCGCACGGATTCTGCCTTTTTCCGATACTCGCTCGGATTATATCATTTTTCTGTACTCACACTTATTCGACTCTTTTCGGGTACTCGCCCGGACAGTTTTTCCGTACTCGCACGGATTCTATCTTTTTTCGGTACTTGCCCGGATGATATCATTTTTCGATCCTCACACTTATTCGACGCTTTTTCAGTACTCGCGCCGACAGTTTTTCGATACTCACACGGATTCTGCCATTTTTCGGTACTCGCCCGCATTCTATCATTTTTCAGTACTCACACTTATTCGACGCATTTCCAGTACTCGCCCTGACAGTTTTTCCATACTCGCACGGATTCTGCCTTTTTCCGATACTCGCTCGGATTATATCATTTTTCAGTACTCACACTTATTCGACGCATTTCCAGTACTCACCCGGACAGTTTTTCCATACCCGCACGGATTCTGTCTTTTTTCTGTACTTGCCCGGATGATATCATTTTTCGATCCTCACACTTATTCGACGTTTTTTCGGTTCTCGCCCCGACAGTTTTTCGATACTCACACGGATTCTGCCATTTTTCGGTACTCGCCCGCATTCTATTATTTTTCAGTACTCACACTTATTCGACGCATTTCCAGTACTCGCCCTGACAGTTTTTCCATACTCGCACGGATTCTGCCTTTTTCCGATACTCGCCCGCATTCTATCATTTTTCAGTACTCACACTTATTCGACGCATTTCCAGTACTCGCCCAGACAGTTTTTCCATACTCGCACGGATTCTGTCTTTTTTCGGTACTTGCCCGGGTGATATCATTTTTCGATCCTCACACTTTTTCGACGCTTTTTCGGTACTCGCCCCGACAATTTTTCGATACTCACACGGATTCTGCCATTTTTCGGTACTCGCCCGCATTCTATTATTTTTCAGTACTCACACTTATTCGACGCATTTCCAGTACTCGCCCTGACAGTTTTTCCATACTCGCACGGATTCTGCCTTTTTTTGATACTCGCTCGGATTATATCATTTTTCTGTACTCACACTTATTCGACTCTTTTCGGGTACTCGCCCGGACAGTTTTTCCGTACTCGCACGGATTCTGTCTTTTTTCGGTACTTGCCCGGATGATGTCATTTTTCGATCCTCACACTTATTCGACGCTTTTTCGGTACTCGCCCCGACAGTTTTTCGATACTCACACGCATTCTGCCATTTTTCGGTACTCGCCCGCATTCTATCATTTTTCAGTACTCACACTTATTCGACGCATTTCCAGTACACGCCATGACAGTTTTTCCATACTCGCACGGATTCTTCCTTTTTCCGATACTCGCTCGGATTATATCATTTTTCTGTACTCACACTTATTCGACTCTTTTCGGGTACTCGCCCGGACAGTTTTTCCGTACTCGCACAGATTCTGTCTTTTTTCGGTACTTGCCCGGATGATATCATTTTTCGATCCTCACACTTATTCGACGCTTTTTCAGTACTCGCGCCGACAGTTTTTCGATACTCACACGGATTCTGCCATTTTTCGGTACTCGCCCGCATTCTATCATTTTTCAGTACTCACACTTATTCGACGCATTTCCAGTACTCGCCCTGACAGTTTTTCCATACTCGCACGGATTCTGCCTTTTTCCGATACTCGCTCGGATTATATCATTTTTCAGTACTCACACTTATTCGACGCATTTCGAGTACTCACCCGGACAGTTTTTCCATACCCGCACGGATTCTGTCTTTTTTCTGTACTTGCCCGGATGATATCATTTTTCGATCCTCACACTTATTCGACGTTTTTTCGGTTCTCGCCCCGACAGTTTTTCGATACTCACACGGATTCAGCCATTTTTCGGTACTCGCCCGCATTCTATTATTTTTCAGTACTCACACTTATTCGACGCATTTCCAGTACTCGCCCTGACAGTTTTTCCATACTCGCACGGATTCTGCCTTTTTCCGATACTCGCTCGGATTATATCATTTTTCTGTACTCGCACTTATTCGACTCTTTTCGGGTACTCGCCCTGACAGTTTTTCCATACTCGCACGGATTCTATCTTTTTTCGGTACTTGCCCGGATGATATCATTTTTCGATCCTCACACTTATTCGACGTTTTTTCGGTACTCGCCCCGACAGTTTTTCCATACTTGCACTTATTCGACGCTTTTTCGGTACTCGCCCCGACAGTTTTTCGATACTCACACGGATTCTGCCATTTTCGGTACTCGCCCGCATTCTATCATTTTTCAGTACTCACACTTATTCGACGCATTTCCAGTACTCGCCCTGACAGTTTTTCCATACTCGCACGGATTCTGCCTTTTTTCGATACTCGCTCGGATTATATCATTTTTCTGTACTCACACTTATTCGACTCTTTTCGGGTACTCGCCCGGACAGTTTTTCCGTACTCGCACGGATTCTGTCTTTTTTCGGTACTTGCCCGGATGATATCATTTTTCGATCCTCACACTTATTCGACGCTTTTTCGGTACTCGCCCCGACAGTTTTTCGATACTCACACGCATTCTGCCATTTTTCGGTACTCGCCCGCATTCTATCATTTTTTAGTACTCACACTTATTCGACGCATTTCCAGTACTCGCCCTGACAGTTTTTCCATACACGCACGGATTCTGCCTTTTTCCGATACTCGCTCGGATTATATCATTTTTCTGTACTCACACTTATTCGACGCATTTCCAGTACTCACCCGGACAGTTTTTCCATACTCGCACGGATTCTGTCTTTTTTCGGTACTTGCCCGGATGATATCATTTTTCGATCCTCACACTTATTCGACACTTCTTCGGTACTCGCGCCGACAGTTTTTCGATACTCACACGGATTCTGCCATTTTTCGGTACTCGCACGCATTCTATTATTTTTCAGTACTCACACTTATTCGACGCATTTCCAGTACTCGCCCGGACAGTTTTTCCATACTTGCACTTATTCGACGCTTTTTCGGTACTCGCCCCGACAGTTTTTCGATACTCACACGGATTCTGCAATTTTTCGGTACTCGCCTGGATTCAATGATTTTGCAGACTCACACTTATTCGACGCATTTTCAGTACTCGCCCGGACAGTTTTTCCATACTCGCACGGATTCTGTCTTTTTTCAGTACTTGCCCGAATGATATCATTTTTCGATTCTCACAGTTATTCGACGCTTTTTCGGTACTCGCCCCGACAGTTTTTCGATACTCTCACGGATTCTGCCATTTTTCGGTACTCGCCCGCATTCTATTATTTCTCAGTACTCACACTTATTCGACGCATTTCCAGTACTCGCCTTGACAGTTTTTCCATACTCGCACGGATTCTGCCTTTTTCCGATACTCGCTCGGATTATATCATTTTTCTGTACTCACACTTATTCGACTCTTTCCGGGTACTCGCCCAGGCAGTTTTTCCATACTCGCACAGATTCTGTCTTTTTTCGGTACTTGCCCGGATGATA
The DNA here is from genome assembly GCF_030704535.1 of Vitis vinifera. Taxonomy (NCBI): domain Eukaryota; kingdom Viridiplantae; phylum Streptophyta; class Magnoliopsida; order Vitales; family Vitaceae; genus Vitis; species Vitis vinifera. The sequence goes on along the minus strand of NC_081823.1, from coordinate 16,243,596 downwards.
TCATTTTTCGATCCTCACACTTATTCGACGTTTTTTGGGTACTCGCCCCGACAGTTTTTCGATACTCACACGGATTCTGCCATTTTTCGTACTCGCCCGCATTCTATTATTTTTCAGTACTCACACTTATTCGACGCATTTCCAGTACTCGCCCTGACAGTTTTTCCATACTCGCACGGATTCTGCCTTTTTCCGATACTCGCTCGGATTATATCATTTTTCTGTACTCACACTTATTCGACTCTTTTCGGGTACTCGCCCGGACAGTTTTTCCATACTCGCACTTATTTGACGCTTTTTCGGTACTCGCCCCGACAGTTTTTCGATTCTCACACGGATTCTGCCATTTTTCGGTACTCGCCCGCATTCTATCATTTTTCAGTACTCACCCTTATTTGACGCATTTCCAGTACTCGCCCTGACAGTTTTTCCATACTCGCACAGATTCTGTCTTTTTTCGGTACTTGCCCGGATGATATCATTTTTCGATCCTCACACTTATTCGACGCTTTTTCAGTACTCGCGCCGACAGTTTTTCGATACTCACACGGATTCTGCCATTTTTCGGTACTCGCCCGCATTCTATCATTTTTCAGTACTCACACTTATTCGACGCATTTCCAGTACTCGCCCTGACAGTTTTTCCATACTCGCACGGATTCTGCCTTTTTCCGATACTCGCTCGGATTATATCATTTTTCAGTACTCACACTTATTCGACGCATTTCGAGTACTCACCCGGACAGTTTTTCCATACCCGCACGGATTCTGTCTTTTTTCTGTACTTGCCCGGATGATATCATTTTTCGATCCTCACACTTATTCGACGTTTTTTCGGTTCTCGCCCCGACAGTTTTTCGATACTCACACGGATTCAGCCATTTTTCGGTACTCGCCCGCATTCTATTATTTTTCAGTACTCACACTTATTCGACGCATTTCCAGTACTCGCCCTGACAGTTTTTCCATACTCGCACGGATTCTGCCTTTTTCCGATACTCGCTCGGATTATATCATTTTTCTGTACTCGCACTTATTCGACTCTTTTCGGGTACTCGCCCTGACAGTTTTTCCATACTCGCACGGATTCTATCTTTTTTCGGTACTTGCCCGGATGATATCATTTTTCGATCCTCACACTTATTCGACGTTTTTTCGGTACTCGCCCCGACAGTTTTTCCATACTTGCACTTATTCGACGCTTTTTCGGTACTCGCCCCGACAGTTTTTCGATACTCACACGGATTCTGCCATTTTCGGTACTCGCCCGCATTCTATCATTTTTCAGTACTCACACTTATTCGACGCATTTCCAGTACTCGCCCTGACAGTTTTTCCATACTCGCACGGATTCTGCCTTTTTTCGATACTCGCTCGGATTATATCATTTTTCTGTACTCACACTTATTCGACTCTTTTCGGGTACTCGCCCGGACAGTTTTTCCGTACTCGCACGGATTCTGTCTTTTTTCGGTACTTGCCCGGATGATATCATTTTTCGATCCTCACACTTATTCGACGCTTTTTCGGTACTCGCCCCGACAGTTTTTCGATACTCACACGCATTCTGCCATTTTTCGGTACTCGCCCGCATTCTATCATTTTTTAGTACTCACACTTATTCGACGCATTTCCAGTACTCGCCCTGACAGTTTTTCCATACACGCACGGATTCTGCCTTTTTCCGATACTCGCTCGGATTATATCATTTTTCTGTACTCACACTTATTCGACGCATTTCCAGTACTCACCCGGACAGTTTTTCCATACTCGCACGGATTCTGTCTTTTTTCGGTACTTGCCCGGATGATATCATTTTTCGATCCTCACACTTATTCGACACTTCTTCGGTACTCGCGCCGACAGTTTTTCGATACTCACACGGATTCTGCCATTTTTCGGTACTCGCACGCATTCTATTATTTTTCAGTACTCACACTTATTCGACGCATTTCCAGTACTCGCCCGGACAGTTTTTCCATACTTGCACTTATTCGACGCTTTTTCGGTACTCGCCCCGACAGTTTTTCGATACTCACACGGATTCTGCAATTTTTCGGTACTCGCCTGGATTCAATGATTTTGCAGACTCACACTTATTCGACGCATTTTCAGTACTCGCCCGGACAGTTTTTCCATACTCGCACGGATTCTGTCTTTTTTCAGTACTTGCCCGAATGATATCATTTTTCGATTCTCACAGTTATTCGACGCTTTTTCGGTACTCGCCCCGACAGTTTTTCGATACTCTCACGGATTCTGCCATTTTTCGGTACTCGCCCGCATTCTATTATTTCTCAGTACTCACACTTATTCGACGCATTTCCAGTACTCGCCTTGACAGTTTTTCCATACTCGCACGGATTCTGCCTTTTTCCGATACTCGCTCGGATTATATCATTTTTCTGTACTCACACTTATTCGACTCTTTCCGGGTACTCGCCCAGGCAGTTTTTCCATACTCGCACAGATTCTGTCTTTTTTCGGTACTTGCCCGGATGATATCATTTTTCGATCCTCACACTTATTCGACGTTTTTTGGGTACTCGCCCCGACAGTTTTTCGATACTCACACGGATTCTGCCATTTTTCGTACTCGCCCGCATTCTATTATTTTTCAGTACTCACACTTATTCGACGCATTTCCAGTACTCGCCCTGACAGTTTTTCCATACTCGCACGGATTCTGCCTTTTTCCGATACTCGCTCGGATTATATCATTTTTCTGTACTCACACTTATTCGACTCTTTTCGGGTACTCGCCCGGACAGTTTTTCCATACTCGCACTTATTTGACGCTTTTTCGGTACTCGCCCCGACAGTTTTTCGATTCTCACACGGATTCTGCCATTTTTCGGTACTCGCCCGCATTCTATCATTTTTCAGTACTCACCCTTATTTGACGCATTTCCAGTACTCGCCCTGACAGTTTTTCCATACTCGCACGGATTCTGCCTTTGTCCGATACTCGCTCGGATTATATCATTTTTCTGTACTCACACTTATTCGACTCTTTTCGGGTACTCGCCCGGACAGTTTTTCCGTACTCGCACGGATTCTGTCTTTTTTCGGTACTTGCCCGGATGATATCATTTTTCGATCCTCACACTTATTTGACGTTTTTTCGGTACTCGCCCCGACAGTTTTTTGATACTGACACGGATTCTGCCTTTTTTCGGTACTCGCCCGAATTCAATGATTTTTCAGACTCACACTTATTCGACGCATTTCCAGTACTCGCCCAGACAGTTTTTCCATACTCGCATGGATTCTGTCTTTTTTCGTTACTTGCCCGGATGATATCATTTTTCGATCCTCACACTTATTCGACGCTTTTTCGGTACTCGCCCCGACAGTTTTTCGATACTCACACGGATTCTGCCATTTTTCGGTACTCGCCTGGATTAAATGATTTTGCAGACTCACACTTATTCGACGCATTTTCAGTACTCGCCCGGACAGTTTTTCCATACTCGCACGGATTCTGTCTTTTTTCAGTACTTGCCCGAATGATATCATTTTTCGATCCTCACACTTATTCGACGCTTTTTCGGTACTCGCCCCGACAGTTTTTCGATACTCACACGGATTCTGCCATTTTCGGTACTCGCCCGCATTCTATCATTTTTCAGTACTCACACTTATTCGACGCATTTCCAGTACTCGCCTTGACAGTTTTTCCATACTCGCACGGATTCTGCCTTTTTCCGATACTCGCTCGGATTATATCATTTTTCAGTACTCACACTTATTCGACGCATTTCCAGTACTCACCCGGACAGTTTTTCCATACTCGCACGGATTCTGTCTTTTTTCGGTACTTGCCCGGATGATATCATTTTTCGATCCTCACACTTATTCAACGCTTTTTCGGTACTCGCCCCGACAGTTTTTCGATACTCACACGGATTCTGCCATTTTTCGGTACTCGCCCGGATTCAATGATTTTTCAGATTCACACTTATTCGATGCATTTCCGTACTCGCACGGATTCTGTCTTTTTTCGGTACTTGCCCGGATGATATCATTTTTCGATCCTCACACTTATTCGACGCTTTTTCGGTACTCGCCCCGACAGTTTTTCGATACTCACACGGATTCTGCCATTTTTCGGTACTCGCCCGCATTCTATTATTTTTCAGTACTCACACTTATTCGACGCATTTCCAGTACACGCCATGACAGTTTTTCCATACTCGCACGGATTCTTCCTTTTTCCGATACTCGCTCGGATTATATCATTTTTCTGTACTCACACTTATTCGAGTCTTTTCGGGTACTCGCCCGGACAGTTTTTCCATACTCGCACGGATTCTGTCTTTTTTCGGTACTTGCCCGGATGATATCATTTTTCGATCCTCACACTTATTCGACGCTTTTTCGGTACTCGCCCTGACAGTTTTTCGATACTCACACGGATTCTGCCATTTTTCGATACTCGCCCGCATTCTATCATTTTTCAGTACTCACACTTATTCGACGCATTTCCAGTACTCGCCCTGACAGTTTTTCCATACTCGCACGGATTCTGCCTTTTTCCGATATTCGCTCGGATTATATCATTTTTCTGTGCTCACACTTATTCGACGCATTTCCAGTACTCGCCCGGATAGTTTTTCCATACTCGCACGGATTCTGTCTTTTTTCGGTACTTGCCCGGATGATATCATTTTTCGATCCTCACACTTATTTGACGCTTTTTCGGTACTCGCCCCGACAGTTTTTCGATTCTCACACGGATTCTGCCATTTTTCGGTACGCGCTTGGATTCAATGATTTTGCAGACTCACACTTATTCGACGCATTTTCAGTACTCGCCCGGACAGTTTTTCCATACTCGCACAGATTCTGTCTTTTTTCAGTACTTGCCCGAATGATATCATTTTTCGATCCTCACACTTATTCGACGCTTTTTCGGTACTCGCCCCGACAGTTTTTCGATACTCACACGGATTCTGCCATTTTTCGGTACTCGCCCGGATTCAATGATTTTTCAGATTCACACTTATTCGATGCATTTCCGTACTCGCACGGATTCTGTCTTTTTTCGGTACTTGCCCGGATGATATCATTTTTCGATCCTCACACTTATTCGACGCTTTTTCGGTACTCGCCCCGACAGTTTTTCGATACTCACACGGATTCTGCCATTTTTCGGTACTCGCCCGCATTCTATTATTTTTCAGTACTCACACTTATTCGACGCATTTCCAGTACACGCCATGACAGTTTTTCCATACTCGCACGGATTCTTCCTTTTTCCGATACTCGCTCGGATTATATCATTTTTCTGTACTCACACTTATTCGAGTCTTTTCGGGTACTCGCCCGGACAGTTTTTCCATACTCGCACGGATTCTGTGTTTTTTCGGTACTTGCCCGGATGATATCATTTTTCGATCCTCACACTTATTCGACGCTTTTTCCGTACTCGCCCTGACAGTTTTTCGATACTCACACGGATTCTGCCATTTTTCGGTACTCGCCCGGATATAATGATTTTTCAGACTCACACTTATTCGACGCATTTCTGGTACTCGCCCGGACAGTTTTTCCATACTCGCACGGATTCTGTCTTTTTTCGGTACTAGCCCGGATGATATCATTTTTCGATCCTCACACTTATTCGACGCTTTTTCGGTACTCGCCCCGACAGTTTTTTGATACTGACACGGATTCTGCCTTTTTTCGGTACTCGCCCGAATTCAATGATTTTTCAGAGTCACACTTATTCAACGCACTTCCGATACTCGCCCGGACAGTTTTTCTATACTCGCACGGATTCTGTCTTTTTTCGGTACTTGCCCGGATGATATCATTTTTCGATCCTCACACTTATCCGACGCTTTTTCGGTACTCGCCCCGACAGTTTTTCGATACTCACACGGATTCTGCCATTTTTCGGTACTCGCCCGGATTCAATGATTTTTCAGACTCACACTTATTCGACGCATTTCCGGTACTCGCCCGGACAGTTTTTCCATACTCGCACGGATTCTGTCTTTTTTCGATACTTGCCCGGATGATATCATTTTTCGATCCTCACACTTATTCGACGCTTTTTCGGTACTCGCCCCGACAGTTTTTCGATACTCACACGGATTCTGCCATTTTTCGGTATTCGCCCGGATTCAATGATTTTTCAGATTCACACTTAGTCGATGCATTTCCGGTACTCGCCCGGACATTTTTTCCATACTCGCACGGATTCTGTCTTTTTTCGGTACTTGCCCGGATGATATCATTTTTCGATCCTCACAATTATTCGACGCTTTTTCGGTACTCGCCCCGACAGTTTTTCAATACTCACACAGATTCTGCCATTTTTCGGTACTCGCCCGCATTCTATCATTTTTCAGTACTCACACTTATTCGACGCATTTCCAGTACTCTCCCTGACAGTTTTTCCATACACGCACGGATTCTGCCTTTTTCCGATACTCGCTCGGATTATATCATTTTTCTGTACTCACACTTATTCGACGCATTTCCAGTACTCACCCGGACAGTTTTTCCATACTCGCACGGATTCTGTCTTTTTTCGGTATTTGCCCGGATGATATCATTTTTCGATCCTCACACTTATTCGACACTTCTTCGGTACTCGCGCCGACAGTTTTTCGATACTCACACGGATTCTGCCATTTTTCGGTACTCGCCCGCATTCTATCATTTTTCAGTACTCACACTTATTGGACGCATTTCCAGTACTCGCCCTGACAGTTTTTCCATACTCGCACGGATTCTTCCTTTTTCCGATACTCGCTCGGATTATATCATTTTTCTGTACTCACACTTATTCGACTCTTTTCGGGTACTCGCCCGGACAGTTTTTCCATACTCGCACGGATTCTGTCTTTTTTCGGTACTTGCCCGGATGATATCATTTTTCGATTCTCACAGTTATTCGACGCTTTTTCGGTACTCGCCCCGACAGTTTTTCGATACTCTCACGGATTCTGCCATTTTTCGGTACTCGCCCGCATTCTATTATTTTTCAGTACTCACACTTATTCGACGCATTTCCAGTACACGCCATGACAGTTTTTCCATACTCGCACGGATTCTTCCTTTTTCCGATACTCGCTCGGATTATATCATTTTTCTGTACTCACACTTATTCGAGTCTTTTCGGGTACTCGCCCGGACAGTTTTTCCATACTCGCACGGATTCTGTCTTTTTTCGGTACTTGCCCGGATGATATCATTTTTCGATCCTCACACTTATTCGACGCTTTTTCGGTACTCGCCCTGACAGTTTTTCGATACTCACACGGATTCTGCCATTTTTCGATACTCGCCCGCATTCTATCATTTTTCAGTACTCACACTTATTCGACGCATTTCCAGTACTCGCCCTGACAGTTTTTCCATACTCGCACGGATTCTGCCTTTTTCCGATATTCGCTCGGATTATATCATTTTTCTGTGCTCACACTTATTCGACGCATTTCCAGTACTCGCCCGGATAGTTTTTCCATACTCGCACGGATTCTGTCTTTTTTCGGTACTTGCCCGGATGATATCATTTTTCGATCCTCACACTTATTTGACGCTTTTTCGGTACTCGCCCCGACAGTTTTTCGATTCTCACACGGATTCTGCCATTTTTCGGTACGCGCTTGGATTCAATGATTTTGCAGACTCACACTTATTCGACGCATTTTCAGTACTCGCCCGGACAGTTTTTCCATACTCGCACAGATTCTGTCTTTTTTCAGTACTTGCCCGAATGATATCATTTTTCGATCCTCACACTTATTCGACGCTTTTTCGGTACTCGCCCCGACAGTTTTTCGATACTCACACGGATTCTGCCATTTTTCGGTACTCGCCCGGATTCAATGATTTTTCAGATTCACACTTATTCGATGCATTTCCGTACTCGCACGGATTCTGTCTTTTTTCGGTACTTGCCCGGATGATATCATTTTTCGATCCTCACACTTATTCGACGCTTTTTCGGTACTCGCCCCGACAGTTTTTCGATACTCACACGGATTCTGCCATTTTTCGGTACTCGCCCGCATTCTATTATTTTTCAGTACTCACACTTATTCGACGCATTTCCAGTACACGCCATGACAGTTTTTCCATACTCGCACGGATTCTGCCTTTTTCCGATACTCGCTCGGATTATATCATTTTTCTGTACTCACACTTATTCGAGTCTTTTCGGGTACTCGCCCGGACAGTTTTTCCATACTCGCACGGATTCTGTCTTTTTTCGGTACTTGCCCGGATGATATCATTTTTCGATCCTCACACTTATTCGACGCTTTTTCGGTACTCGCCCTGACAGTTTTTCGATACTCACACGGATTCTGCCATTTTTCGGTACTCGCCCGCATTCTATCATTTTTCAGTACTCACACTTATTCGACGCATTTCCAGTACTCGCCCTGACAGTTTTTCCATACACGCACGGATTCTGCCTTTTTCCGATACTCGCTCGGATTATATCATTTTTCTGTACTCACACTTATTCGAGTCTTTTCGGGTACTCGCCCGGACAGTTTTTCCATACTCGCACGGATTCTGTCTTTTTTCGGTACTTGCCCGGATGATATCATTTTTCGATCCTCACACTTTTTCGACGCTTTTTCGGTACTCGCCCCGACAGTTTTTCGATACTCACACGGATTCTGCCATTTTTCGGTACTCGCCCGCATTCTATCATTTTTCAGTACTCACACTTATTGGACGCATTTCCAGTACTCGCCCTGACAGTTTTTCCATACTCGCACGGATTCTTCCTTTTTCCGATACTCGCTCGGATTATATCATTTTTCTGTACTCACACTTATTCGACTCTTTTCGGGTACTCGCCCGGACAGTTTTTCCATACTCGCACGGATTCTGTCTTTTTTCGGTACTTGCCCGGATGATATCATTTTTCGATTCTCACAGTTATTCGACGCTTTTTCGGTACTCGCCCCGACAGTTTTTCGATACTCTCACGGATTCTGCCATTTTTCGGTACTCGCCCGCATTCTATTATTTTTCAGTACTCACACTTATTCGACGCATTTCCAGTACACGCCATGACAGTTTTTCCATACTCGCACGGATTCTTCCTTTTTCCGATACTCGCTCGGATTATATCATTTTTCTGTACTCACACTTATTCGAGTCTTTTCGGGTACTCGCCCGGACAGTTTTTCCATACTCGCACGGATTCTGTCTTTTTTCGGTACTTGCCCGGATGATATCATTTTTCGATCCTCACACTTATTCGACGCTTTTTCGGTACTCGCCCTGACAGTTTTTCGATACTCACACGGATTCTGCCATTTTTCGATACTCGCCCGCATTCTATCATTTTTCAGTACTCACACTTATTCGACGCATTTCCAGTACTCGCCCTGACAGTTTTTCCATACTCGCACGGATTCTGCCTTTTTCCGATATTCGCTCGGATTATATCATTTTTCTGTGCTCACACTTATTCGACGCATTTCCAGTACTCGCCCGGATAGTTTTTCCATACTCGCACGGATTCTGTCTTTTTTCGGTACTTGCCCGGATGATATCATTTTTCGATCCTCACACTTATTTGACGCTTTTTCGGTACTCGCCCCGACAGTTTTTCGATACTCACACGGATTCTGCCATTTTTCGGTACTCGCCCGGATTCAATGATTTTTCAGATTCACACTTATTCGATGCATTTCCGTACTCGCACGGATTCTGTCTTTTTTCGGTACTTGCCCGGATGATATCATTTTTCGATCCTCACACTTATTCGACGCTTTTTCGGTACTCGCCCCGACAGTTTTTCGATACTCACACGGATTCTGCCATTTTTCGGTACTCGCCCGCATTCTATTATTTTTCAGTACTCACACTTATTCGACGCATTTCCAGTACACGCCATGACAGTTTTTCCATACTCGCACGGATTCTGCCTTTTTCCGATACTCGCTCGGATTATATCATTTTTCTGTACTCACACTTATTCGAGTCTTTTCGGGTACTCGCCCGGACAGTTTTTCCATACTCGCACGGATTCTGTCTTTTTTCGGTACTTGCCCGGATGATATCATTTTTCGATCCTCACACTTATTCGACGCTTTTTCGGTACTCGCCCTGACAGTTTTTCGATACTCACACGGATTCTGCCATTTTTCGGTACTCGCCCGCATTCTATCATTTTTCAGTACTCACACTTATTCGACGCATTTCCAGTACTCGCCCTGACAGTTTTTCCATACACGCACGGATTCTGCCTTTTTCCGATACTCGCTCGGATTATATCATTTTTCTGTACTCACACTTATTCGAGTCTTTTCGGGTACTCGCCCGGACAGTTTTTCCATACTCGCACGGATTCTGTCTTTTTTCGGTACTTGCCCGGATGATATCATTTTTCGATCCTCACACTTTTTCGACGCTTTTTCGGTACTCGCCCCGACAGTTTTTCGATACTCACACGGATTCTGCCATTTTTCGGTACTCGCCCGCATTCTATCATTTTTCAGTACTCACACTTATTGGACGCATTTCCAGTACTCGCCCTGACAGTTTTTCCATACTCGCACGGATTCTTCCTTTTTCCGATACTCGCTCGGATTATATCATTTTTCTGTACTCACACTTATTCGACTCTTTTCGGGTACTCGCCCGGACAGTTTTTCCATACTCGCACGGATTCTGTCTTTTTTCGGTACTTGCCCGGATGATATCATTTTTCGATTCTCACAGTTATTCGACGCTTTTTCGGTACTCGCCCCGACAGTTTTTCGATACTCTCACGGATTCTGCCATTTTTCGGTACTCGCCCGCATTCTATTATTTTTCAGTACTCACACTTATTCGACGCATTTCCAGTACACGCCATGACAGTTTTTCCATACTCGCACGGATTCTTCCTTTTTCCGATACTCGCTCGGATTATATCATTTTTCTGTACTCACACTTATTCGAGTCTTTTCGGGTACTCGCCCGGACAGTTTTTCCATACTCGCACGGATTCTGTCTTTTTTCGGTACTTGCCCGGATGATATCATTTTTCGATCCTCACACTTATTCGACGCTTTTTCGGTACTCGCCCTGACAGTTTTTCGATACTCACACGGATTCTGCCATTTTTCGATACTCGCCCGCATTCTATCATTTTTCAGTACTCACACTTATTCGACGCATTTCCAGTACTCGCCCTGACAGTTTTTCCATACTCGCACGGATTCTGCCTTTTTCCGATATTCGCTCGGATTATATCATTTTTCTGTGCTCACACTTATTCGACGCATTTCCAGTACTCGCCCGGATAGTTTTTCCATACTCGCACGGATTCTGTCTTTTTTCGGTACTTGCCCGGATGATATCATTTTTCGATCCTCACACTTATTTGACGCTTTTTCGGTACTCGCCCCGACAGTTTTTCGATTCTCACACGGATTCTGCCATTTTTCGGTACGCGCTTGGATTCAATGATTTTGCAGACTCACACTTATTCGACGCATTTTCAGTACTCGCCCGGACAGTTTTTCCATACTCGCACAGATTCTGTCTTTTTTCAGTACTTGCCCGAATGATATCATTTTTCGATCCTCACACTTATTCGACGCTTTTTCGGTACTCGCCCCGACAGTTTTTCGATACTCACACGGATTCTGCCATTTTTCGGTACTCGCCCGGATTCAATGATTTTTCAGATTCACACTTATTCGATGCATTTCCGTACTCGCACGGATTCTGTCTTTTTTCGGTACTTGCCCGGATGATATCATTTTTCGATCCTCACACTTATTCGACGCTTTTTCGGTACTCGCCCCGACAGTTTTTCGATACTCACACGGATTCTGCCATTTTTCGGTACTCGCCCGCATTCTATTATTTTTCAGTACTCACACTTATTCGACGCATTTCCAGTACACGCCATGACAGTTTTTCCATACTCGCACGGATTCTTCCTTTTTCCGATACTCGCTCGGATTATATCATTTTTCTGTACTCACACTTATTCGAGTCTTTTCGGGTACTCGCCCGGACAGTTTTTCCATACTCTCACGGATTCTGTGTTTTTTCGGTACTTGCCCGGATGATATCATTTTTCGATCCTCACACTTATTCGACGCTTTTTCCGTACTCGCCCTGACAGTTTTTCGATACTCACACGGATTCTGCCATTTTTCGGTACTCGCCCGGATATAATGATTTTTCAGACTCACACTTATTCGACGCATTTCTGGTACTCGCCCGGACAGTTTTTCCATACTCGCACGGATTCTGTCTTTTTTCGGTACTAGCCCGGATGATATCATTTTTCGATCCTCACACTTATTCGACGCTTTTTCGGTACTCGCCCCGACAGTTTTTTGATACTGACACGGATTCTGCCTTTTTTCGGTACTCGCCCGAATTCAATGATTTTTCAGAGTCACACTTATTCAACGCACTTCCGATACTCGCCCGGACAGTTTTTCTATACTCGCACGGATTCTGTCTTTTTTCGGTACTTGCCCGGATGATATCATTTTTCGATCCTCACACTTATCCGACGCTTTTTCGGTACTCGCCCCGACAGTTTTTCGATACTCACACGGATTCTGCCATTTTTCGGTACTCGCCCGGATTCAATGATTTTTCAGACTCACACTTATTCGACGCATTTCCGGTACTCGCCCGGACAGTTTTTCCATACTCGCACGGATTCTGTCTTTTTTCGATACTTGCCCGGATGATATCATTTTTCGATCCTCACACTTATTCGACGCTTTTTCGGTACTCGCCCCGACAGTTTTTCGATACTCACACGGATTCTGCCATTTTTCGGTATTCGCCCGGATTCAATGATTTTTCAGATTCACACTTAGTCGATGCATTTCCGGTACTCGCCCGGACATTTTTTCCATACTCGCACGGATTCTGTCTTTTTTCGGTACTTGCCCGGATGATATCATTTTTCGATCCTCACAATTATTCGACGCTTTTTCGGTACTCGCCCCGACAGTTTTTCAATACTCACACAGATTCTGCCATTTTTCGGTACTCGCCCGCATTCTATCATTTTTCAGTACTCACACTTATTCGACGCATTTCCAGTACTCGCCCTGACAGTTATTCCATACTCGCACGGATTCTGCCTTTTTCCGATACTCGCTCGGATTATATCATTTTTCTGTACTCACACTTATTCGACGCATTTCCAGTACTCGCCTGGACAGTTTTTCCATACTCGCACGGATTCTGTCTTTTTTCGGTACTTGCTCGGATGATATCATTTTTCGATCCTCACACTTATTCGACGCTTTTTCGGTACTCGCTCCGACAGTTTTTCGATACTCACACTGATTCTGCCATTTTTCGGTACTCGCCCGGATTCAATGATTGTTCAGACTCGCACTTATTCGACGCATTTTCGGTACTCGCCCGGACAGTTTTTCCAAACTCGCATGGATTCTGTCTTTTTTCCGTACTTGCCAGGATGATACCATTTTTCGATCCTCACACTTATTCGACTCTTTTTCGGTACTCGCCCCGACAGTTTTTCGATACTCACACGGATTCTGCCATTTTTCGGTACTCGCCCGGATTCAATGATTATTCAGACTCGCACTTATTCGACGCATTTCCGGTACTCGCCCGGACAGTTTTTCCAAACTCGCATCGATTCTGTCTTTTTTCGGTACTTGCCCGGATGATATTATTTTTCGATCCTCACACTTATTCGACGCTTTTTCGGTACTCGCCCCGACAGTTTTTCGACACTCACACGGATTCTGCCATTTTTCGGTACTCGCCCGCATTCTATCATTTTTCAGTACTCACACTTATTCGACGCATTTCCAGTACTCGCCCTGACAGTTTTTCCATACTCGCACGGATTCTGCCTTTTTCCGATACTCGCTCGGATTATATAATTTTTCTGTACTCACACTTATTCGACTCTTTTCGGGTACTCGCCCGGACAGTTTTTCCATACTCGCACGGATTCTGTCTTTTTTAGGTACTTGCCCGGATTATATCATTTTTCGATCCTCACACTTATTCGACGCTTTTTCGGTACTCGCTCCGACAGTTTTTCGATACTCACACGGATTCTGCCATTTTTCGGTACTCGCCCGGATTCAATGATTTTTCAGACTCACACTTATTCAACGCTTTTCCGGTACTCGCCCGGACAGTTTTTCCATACTCGCACGGATTCTGTCTTTTTTCGGTACTTGCCAGGATGATATCATTTTTCGATCCTCACACTTATTCGACGCTTTTTCGGTACTCGCCCCGATAGTTTTTCGATACTCACACGGATTCTGCCATTTTTCGGTACCCGCCCGGATTCAATGATTTTTCAGACTCACACTTATTCGACGCATTTCTGGTACTCGCCCGGACAGTTTTTCCATACTCGCACGGATTCTGTCTTTTTTCGGTACTTACCCGGATGATATTATTTTTCGATCCTCACACTTATTCGACGCTTTTTCGGTACTCGCCCCGACAGTTTTTCGATACTCACACGGATTCTGCCATTTTTCGGTACTCGCCCGCATTCTATCATTTTTCAGTACTCACACTTATTGGACGCATTTCCAGTACTCGCCCTGACAGTTTTTCCATACTCGCACGGATTCTGCCTTTTTCCGATACTCGCTCGGATTATATAATTTTTCTGTACTCACACTTATTCGACTCTTTTCGGGTACTCGCCCGGACAGTTTTTCCATACTCGCACGGATTCTGTCTTTTTTCAGTACTTGCCAGGATGATATCATTTTTCGATCCTCACGATATTCGACGCTTTTTCCGTACTCGCCCTGACAGTTTTTCGATACTCACACGGATTCTGCCATTTTTCGGTACTCGCCCGGATTCAATGATTTTTCAGACTCACACTTATTCGACGCATTTCTGGTACTCGCCCGGACTGTTTTTCCATACTCGCACGGATTCTGTCTTTTTTCGGTACTTACCCGGATGATATTATTTTTCGATCCTCACACTTATTCGACGCTTTTTCGGTACTCGCCCCGACAGTCTTTCGATACTCACACGGATTCTGCCATTTTTCGGTACTCGCCCGCATTCCATCATTTTTCAGTACTCACACTTATTGGACGCATTTCCAGTACTCGCCCTGACAGTTTTTCCATACTCGCACGGATTCTGCCTTTTTCCGATACTCGCTCGGATTATATCATTTTTCTGTACTCACACTTATTCGACTCTTTTCGGGTACTCGCCCGGACAGTGTTTCCATACTCGCACGGATTCTGTCTTTTTTCGGTACTTGCCCGGATGATATCATTTTTCGATCCTCACACTTATTCGACGCTTTTTCGGTACTCGCCCCGAGAGTTTTTCGATACTCACACGGATTCTGCCATTTTTCGGTACCCGCCCGGATTCAATGATTTTTCAGCACTCACACTTATTCGACCCATTTTCGGTATTCACCCGGACAGTTTTTTCATACTCGCACGGATTCTGTCTTTTTTCAGTACTTGCCAGGATGATATCATTTTTCGATCCTCACGATATTCGACGCTTTTTCCGTACTCGCCCTGACAGTTTTTCGATACTCACACGGATTCTGCCATTTTTCGGTACTCGCCCGGATTCAATGATTTTTCAGACTCACACTTATTCGACGCATTTCTGGTACTCGCCCGGACAGTTTTTCCATACTCGCACGGATTCCGTCTTTTTTCGGTACTAGCCCGGATGATATCATTTTTCGATCCTCACACTTATTCGACGCTTTTTCGGTACTCGCCCCGACAGTTTTTCGATACTCACACGGATTCTGCCATTTTTCGGTACCCGCCCGGATTCAATGATTTTTCAGCACTCACACTTATTCGACCCATTTTCGGTATTCGCCCGGACAGTTTTTCCATACTCGCACGGATTCTGTCTTTTTTCCGTACTTGCCAGGATGATATCATTTTTCGATACTCCCACTTATTCGACGCTTTTTCCGTACTCGCCCTGACAGTTTTTCGATACTCACACGGATTCTGCCATTTTTCGGTACTCGCCCGGATTCAATGATTTTTCAGACTCACACTTATTCGACGCATTTCTGGTACTCGCCCGGACAGTTTTTCCATACTCGCACGGATTCTGTCTTTTTTCGGTACTTGCCCGGATGATATTATTTTTCGATCCTCACACTTATTCGACGCTTTTTCGGTACTCGCCCCGACAGTTTTTCGATACTCACACGGATTCTGCCATTTTTCGGTACTCGCCCGCATTCTATCATTTTTCAGTACTCACACTTATTGGACGCATTTCCAGTACTCGCCCTGACAGTTTTTCCATACTCGCACGGATTCTTCCTTTTTCCGATACTCGCTCGGATTATATCATTTTTCTGTACTCACACTTATTCGACTCTTTTCGGGTACTCGCCCGGACAGTTTTTCCATACTCGCACGGATTCTGTCTTTTTTCGGTACTTGCCCGGATGATATCATTTTTCGATCCTCACACTTATTCGACGCTTTTTCGGTACTTGCCCCGACAGTTTTTCGATACTCACACGGATTCTGCCATTTTTCGGTACCCGCCCGGATTCAATGATTTTTCAGCACTCACACTTATTCGACCCATTTTCGGTATTCGCCCGGACAGTTTTTCCATACTCGCACGGATTCTGTCTTTTTTCAGTACTTGCCAGGATGATATCATTTTTCGATCCTCACACTTATTCGACGCTTTTTCCGTACTCGCCCTGACAGTTTTTCGATACTCACACGGATTCTGCCATTTTTCGGTACTCGCCCGGATTCAATGATTTTTCAGACTCACACTTATTCGACGCATTTCTGGTACTCGCCCGGACAGTTTTTCCATACTCGCACGGATTCCGTCTTTTTTCGGTACTAGCCCGGATGATATCATTTTTCGATCCTCACACTTATTCGACGCTTTTTCGGTACTCGCCCCGACAGTTTTTCGATACTCACACGGATTCTGCCATTTTTCGGTACCCTCCCGGATTCAATGATTTTTCAGCACTCACACTTATTCGACCCATTTTCGGTATTCGCCCGGACAGTTTTTCCATACTCGCACGGATTCTGTCTTTTTTCGGTACTTGCCAGGATGATATCATTTTTCGATCCTCACACTTATTCGACGCTTTTTCCGTACTCGCCCTGACAGTTTTTCGATACTCACACGGATTCTGCCATTTTTCGGTACTCGCCCGGATTCAATGATTTTTCAGACTCACACTTATTCGACGCATTTCTGGTACTCGCCCGGACAGTTTTTCCATACTCGCACGGATTCTGTCTTTTTTCGGTACTTGCCCGGATGATATTATTTTTCGATCCTCACACTTATTCGACGCTTTTTCGGTACTCGCCCCGACAGTTTTTCGACACTCACACGGATTCTGCCATTTTTCGGTACTCGCCCGCATTCTATCATTTTTCAGTACTCACACTTATTCGACGCATTTCCAGTACTCGCCCTGACAGTTTTTCCATACTCGCACGGATTCTGCCTTTTTCCGATACTCGCTCGGATTATATAATTTTTCTGTACTCACACTTATTCGACTCTTTTCGGGTACTCGCCCGGACAGTTTTTCCATACTCGCACGGATTCTGTCTTTTTTCGGTACTTGCCCGGATTATATCATTTTTCGATCCTCACACTTATTCGACGCTTTTTCGGTACTCGCTCCGACAGTTTTTCGATACTCACACGGATTCTGCCATTTTTCGGTACTCGCCCGGATTCAATGATTTTTCAGACTCACACTTATTCAACGCATTTCCGGTACTCGCCCGGACAGTTTTTCCATACTCGCACGGATTCTGTCTTTTTTCGGTACCTGCCCGGATGATATCATTTTTCGATCCTCACACTTATTCGACGCTTTTTCGGTACTCGCCATGACAGTTTTTCGATACTCACACGGATTCTGCCATTTTTCGGTACTCGCCCGGATTCAATGATTATTCAGACTCCCACTTATTCGACGCATTTCCGGTACTCGCCCGGACAGTTTTTCCATACTCGCATGGATTCTGCCTTTTTTCCGTACTTGCCAGGATGATATCATTTTTCGATCCTCACACTTATTCGACGCTTTTTCGGTACTCGCCCCCACAGTTTTTCGATACTCACACGGAATCTGCCATTTTTCGGTACTCGCCCGCATTCTATCATTTTTCAGTACTCACACTTATTTGACGCATTTCCAGTACTCGCCCTGACAGTTTTTCCATACTCGCACGGATTCTGCCTTTTTCCGATACTCGCTCGGATTATATAATTTTTCTGTACTCACACTTATTCGACTCTTTTCGGGTACTCGCCTGGACAGTTTTTCCATACTCGCACGGATTCTGTCTTTTTTCGGTACTTGCCCGGATTATATCATTTTTCGATCCTCACACTTATTCGACGCTTTTTCGGTACTCGCTCCGACAGTTTTTCGATACTCACACGGATTCTGCCATTTTTCGGTACTCGCCCGGATTCAATGATTTTTCAGACTCACACTTATTCAACGCATTTCCGGTACTCGCCCAGACAGTTTTTCCATACTCGCACGGATTCTGTCTTTTTTCGGTACTAGCCCGGATGATATCATTTTTCGATCCTCACACTTATTCGACGCTTTTTCGGTACTCGCCCCGACAGTTTTTCGATACTCACACGGATTCTGCCATTTTTCGGTACTCGCCCGCATTCTATCATTTTTCAGTACTCACACTTATTTGACGCATTTCCAGTACTCGCCCTGACAGTTTTTCCATACTCGCAGGGATTCTGCCTTTTTCCGATACTCGCTCGGATTATATCATTTTTCTGTACTCACACTTATTCGACTCTTTTCGGGTACTCGCCCCGACAGTTTTTCGATACTCACACGGATTCTGCCATTTTTCGGTACTCGCCCGCATTCTATCATTTTTCAGTACTCACACTTATTTGACGCATTTCCAGTACTCGCCCTGACAGTTTTTCAATACTCGCACGGATTCTGCCTTTTTCCAATACTCGCTCGGATTATATCATTTTTCTGTACTCACACATATTCGACTCTTTTCGGGTACTCGCCCTGACAGTTTTTCCATACTCGCACGGATTCTGTCTTTTTTGGGTACTTGCCCGGATGATATCATTTTTCGATCCTCACACTTATTCGACGCTTTTTCGTTACTCGCCCCGACAGTTTTTCGATACTCACACGGATTCCTCCATTTTTCGGTACCCGCCCGGATTCAATGATTTTTCAGCACTCACACTTATTCGACCCATTTTCGGTATTCGCCCGGACAGTTTTTCCATACTCGCACGGATTCTGTCTTTTTTCAGTACTTGCCAGGATGATATCATTTTTCGATCCTCACACTTATTCGACGCTTTTTCCGTACTCGCCTTGACAGTTTTTCGATACTCACACGGATTCTGCCATTTTTTGGTACTCGCCCGCATTCTATCATTTTTCGGTACTCACACTTATTCCACGCATTTCCAGTACTCGCCCTGACAGTTTTTCCTTACTCGTACGGATTCTGCATTTTCCGATACTCGCTCGGATTATATCATTTTTCTGTACTGACATTATTCCACTCTTTTCGGGTTCTCGCCCGGACAGTTTTTCCATACTCGCACGGATTCTGTCTTTTTTCGGTACTTTGCCGGATGATATCATTTTTCGATCCTCACACTTTTTCGACGCTTTTTCGGTACTCGCCCCGACAGTTTTTCGATACTCACACGGATTCTGCCATTTTTCGATACTCGCCCGCATTCTATTATTTTTCAGTACTCACACTTATTCGACGCATTTCCAGTACTCGCCCTGACAGTTTTGCCATACTCGCACGGATTCTGCCTTTTTCCGATACTCGCTCGGATTATATCATTTTTCTGTACTCACACTTATTCGACTCTTTTCGGGTACTCGCCCGGATAGTTTTTCCATACTCGCACGGATTCTGTCTTTTTTCGGTACTTGCCCGGATGATATCATTTTTCGATCCTCACACTTATTCGACGCTTTTTCCGTACTCGCCCCGACAATTTTTCGATACTCACACGGATTCTGCCATTTTTCGGTACTCGCCCGGATTCAATGATTTTTCACACTCACACTTATTCGACGCATTTCCGGTACTCGCCCGGACAGTTTTTCCATACTCGCACGGATTCTGTCTTTTTTCCGTACTTGCCAGGATTATATCATTTTTCGATCCTCTGACTTATTCGACGCTTTTTCGGTACTCGCCCCGACAGTTTTTCGATACTCACACGGATTCTGCCATTTTTCGGTACTCCCCCGCATTCTATCATTTTTCAGTACTCACACTTATTCGACGCATTTCCAGTACTCGCCCTGACAGTTTTTCCATACTCGTACGGATTCTGCCTTTTTCCGATACTCGCTCGGATTATATCATTTTTCTGTACTCACACTTATTCGACTCTTTTCGGGTACTCGCCCGGACAGTTTTTCCGTACTCGCACGGATTCTGTCTTTTTTCGGTACTTGCCCGGATGATATCATTTTTCGATCCTCACACTTATTCGACGCTTTTTCGGTACTCGCCCCGACAGTTTTTCGATACTCACACGGATTCTGCCATTTTTCGGTACCCGCCCGGATTCAATGATTTTTCAGCACTCACACTTATTCGACGCATTTTCGGTACTCACCCGGACAGTTTTTCCATACTCGCACGGATTCTGTCTATTTTCCGTACTTGCCAGGATGATATCATTTTTCGATCCTCACACTTATTCGACGCTTTTTCGGTACTCGCCCCGACAGTTTTTCGACACTCACACGGATTCTGCCATTTTTCGGTACTCGCCCGTATTCTATCATTTTTCACTACTCACACTTATTCGACGCATTTCCAGTACTCGCCCTGACAGGTTTTCCATACTCGCACGGATTCTGCCTTTTTCCGATACTCGCTCGGATTATATCATTTTTCTGTACTCACACTTATTCGACTCTTTTCGGGTACTCGCCCGGACAGTTTTTCCATACTCGCACGGATTCTGTCTTTTTTCCGTACTTGCCAGGATGATATCATTTTTCGATCCTCAGACTTATTCGACGCTTTTTCGGTACTCGCCCCGACAGTTTTTCGATACTCACAGGGATTCTGCCATTTTTCGGTACTCGCCCGCATTCTATCATTTTTCAGTACTCACACTTATTCGACGCATTTCCAGTACTCGCCCTGACAGTTTTTCCATACTCGCTCGGATTCTGCCTTTTTCCGATACTCGCTCGGATTATATCATTTTTCTGTACTCACACTTATTCGACGCATTTCCCGTACTCCCCCGGACAGTTTTTCCATACTCGCACGGATTCTGTCTTTTTTCAGTACTTGCCCGGATGATATCATTTTTCGATCCTCATACTTATTCGACGCTTTTTCGGTACTCGCCCCGACTGATTTTCGATACTCACACGGATTCTGCCATTTTTCGGTACCCGCCCGGATTCAATGATTTTTCAGCACTCACACTTATTCGACCCATTTTCGGTATTCGCCCGGACAGTTTTTCCATACTCGCACGGATTCTATCTTTTTTCAGTACTTGCCAGGATGATATCTTTTTTCGATCCTCACGCTTATTCGACGCTTTTTCCGTACTCGCCCTGATAGTTTTTCGATACTCACACGGATTCTGCCATTTTTTGGTACTCGCCCGCATTTTATCATTTTTCAGTACTCACACTTATTCCACGCATTTCCAGTACTCGCCCTGACAGTTTTTCCTTACTCGTACGGATTCTGCATTTTCCGTTACTCGCTCGGATTATATCATTTTTCTGTACTCACACTTATTCGACTCTTTTCGGGTACTCGCCCGGACAGTTTTTCCATACTCGCACGGATTCTGTCTTTTTTCGGTACTTGCCCGGATGATATCATTTTTCGATCCTCACACTTTTTCGACGCTTTTTCGGTACTCGCCCCGACAGTTTTTCGATACTCACACGGATTCTCCCATTTTTCGGTACTCGCCCGCATTCTATCATTTTTCAGTACTCACACTTATTGGACGCATTTCCAGTACTCGCCCTGACAGTTTTTCCATACTCGCACAGATTCTGCCATTTTTCGGTACTCGCCCGCATTCTATCATTTTTCAGTACTCACACTTATTCGACGCATTTCCAGTACTCGCCCTGACAGTTTTTCAATACTCGCACGGATTCTGCCTTTTTCCAATACTCGCTCGGATTATATCATTTTTCTGTACTCACACATATTCGACTCTTTTCGGGTACTCGCCTGGACAGTTTTTCCATACTCTCACGGATTCTGTCTTTTTTCGGTACTTGCCCGGATGATATCATTTTTCGATCCTCACACTTATTCGACGCTTTTTCGGTACTCGGCCCGACAGTTTTTCGATACTCAGACGAATTCTGCCATTTTTCGGTACTCGCCCGCATTCTATCATTTTTCAGTACTCACACTTATTGGACGCATTTCCAGTACTCGCCCTGAAAGTTTTTCCATACTCGCACGGATTCTGCCTTTTTCCGATACTCGCTCGGATTATATCATTTTTCTGTACTCACACTTATTCGACTCTTTTCGGGTACTCGCCCGGACAGTTTTTCCATACTCGCACGGATTCTGTCTTTTTTCGCTACTTGCCCGGATGATATCATTTTTCGATCCTCACACTTATTCGACGCTTTTTCCGTACTCGCCCCGACAGTTTTTCGATACTCACACGGATTCTGCCATTTTTCGGTACTCGCCCGGATTCAATGATTTTGCAGACTCACACTTATTCGACGCATTTCCGGTACTCGCCCGGACAGTTTTTCCATACTAGCACGGATTCTGTCTTTTTTTCGTACTTGCCAGGATGATATCATTTTTCGATCCTCAGACTTATTCGACGCTTTTTCGGTACTCGCCCCGACAGTTTTTCGATACTCACACGGATTCTGCCATTTTTCGGTACTCGCCCGCATTCTATCATTTTTCAGTACTCACACTTATTCGACGCATTTCCAGTACTCGCCCTGATAGTTTTTCCATACTCGCTCGGATTCTGCCTTTTTCCGATACTCGCTCGGATTATATCATTTTTCTGTACTCACACTTATTCGACGCATTTCCAGTACTCCCCCGGACAGTTTTTCCATACTCGCACGGATTCTGTCTTTTTTCGGTACTTGCCCGCATTCTATCATTTTTCAGTACTCACACTTATTCGACGCATTTCCAGTACTCGCCCTGACAGTTTTTCAATACTCGCACGGATTCTTCCTTTTTCCAATACTCGCTCGGATTATATCATTTTTCTGTACTCACACATATTCGACTCTTTTCGGGTACTCGCCCGGACAGTTTTTCCATACTCGCACGGATTCTATCTTTTTTCAGTACTTGCCAGGATGATATCTTTTTTCGATCCTCACACTTATTCGACGCTTTTTCCGTACTCACCCTGACAGTTTTTCGATACTCACACGGATTCTGCCATTTTTTGGTACTCGCCCGCATTTTATCATTTTTCAGTACTCACACTTATTCCACGCATTTCCAGTACTCGCCCTGACAGTTTTTCCTTACTCGCACGGATTCTGCCTTTTTCCGATACTCGCTCGGATTATATCATTTTTCTGTACTCACACTTATTCGACTCTTTTCGGGTACTCGCCCAAACAGTTTTTCCATACTCGCACGGATTCTGTCTTTTTTCGGTACTTGCCCGGATGATATCATTTTTCGATCCTCACACTTATTCGACGCTTTTTCCGTACTCGCCCCGACAGTTTTTCGATACTCACACGGATTCTGCCATTTTTCGGTACTCGCCCAGATTCAATGATTTTGCAGACTCACACTTATTCGACGCATTTCCGGTACTCGCCCGGACAGTTTTTCCATACTCGCACGGATTCTGTCTTTTTTCCGTACTTGCCAGGATGATATCATTTTTCGATCCTCACACTTTTTCGACGCTTTTTCGGTACTCGCCCCGACAGTTTTTCGATACTCACACGGATTCTGCCATTTTTCGGTACTCGCCCGCATTCTATTATTTTTCAGTACTCACACTTATTCGACGCATTTCCAGTACTCGCCCTGACAGTTTTTCCATACTCGCTCGGATTCTGCCTTTTTCCGATACTCGCTCGGATTATATCATTTTTCTGTACTAACACTTATTCGACTCTTTTCGGGTACTCGCCCAAACAGTTTTTCCATACTCGCACGGATTCTGTCTTTTTTCGGTACTTGCCCGGATGATATCATTTTTCGATCCTCACACTTATTCGACGCTTTTTCGGTACTCGCCCCGACAGATTTTCGATACTCACACGGATTCTGCCATTTTTCGGTACCCGCCCGGATTCAATGATTTTTCAGCACTCACACTTATTCGACCCATTTTCGGTATTCGCCCGGACAGTTTTTCCATACTCGCACGGATTCTATCTTTTTTCAGTACTTGCCAGGATGATATCTTTTTTCGATCCTCACACTTATTCGACGCTTTTTCCGTACACGCCCTGACAGTTTTTCGATACTCACACGGATTCTGCCATTTTTTGGTACTCGCCCGCATTTTATCATTTTTCAGTACTCACACTTATTCCACGCATTTCCAGTACTCGCCCTGACAGTTTTTCCTTACTCGTACGGATTCTGCATTTTCCGTTACTCGCTCGGATTATATCATTTTTCTGTACTCACACTTATTCGACTCTTTTCGGGTACTCGCCCGGACAGTTTTTCCATACTCGCACGGATTCTGTCTTTTTTCGGTACTTGCCCGGATGATATCATTTTTCGATCCTCACACTTTTTCGACGCTTTTTCGGTACTCGCCCCGACAGTTTTTCGATACTCACACGGATTCTGCCATTTTTCGGTACTCGCCCGCATTCTATCATTTTTCAGTACTCACACTTATTCGACGCATTTCCAGTACTCGCCCTGACAGTTTTTCCATACTCGCACGGATTCTGCCATTTTTCGGTACTCGCCCGCATTCTATCATTTTTCAGTACTCACACTTATTCGACGCATTTCCAGTACTCGCCCTGACAGTTTTTCAATACTCGCACGGATTCTTCCTTTTTCCAATACTCGCTCGGATTATATCATTTTTCTGTACTCACACATATTCGACTCTTTTCGGGTACTCGCCCGGACAGTTTTTCCATACTCTCACGGATTCTGTCTTTTTTCGGTACTTGCCCGGATGATATCATTTTTCGATCCTCACACTTATTCGACGCTTTTTCGGTACTCGCCCCGACAGTTTTTCGATACTCACACGGATTCTGCCATTTTTCGGTACTCGCCCGGATTCAATGATTATTCAGACTCACACTTATTCGACGCATTTCCGGTACTCGCCCGGACAGTTTTTCCATACTCGCATGGATTCTGCCTTTTTTCCGTACTTGCCAGGATGATATCATTTTTCGATCCTCACACTTATTCGACGCTTTTTCGGTACTCGCCTCGACAGTTTTTCGATACTCACACGGATTCTGCCATTTTTCGGTACTCGCCCGCATTCTATCATTTTTCAATACTCACACTTATTCGACGCATTTCCAGTACTCGCCCTGACAGTTTTTCCATACTCGCACGGATTCTGCCTTTTTCCGATACTCGCTCGGATTATATCATTTTTCTGTACTCACACTTATTCGACTCTTTTCGGGTACTCGCCCGAACAGTTTTTCCATACTCGCACGGATTCTGTCTTTTTTCGGTACTTTGCCGGATGATATCATTTTTCGATCCTCACACTTTTTCGACGCTTTTTCGGTACTCGCCCCGACAGTTTTTCGATACTCACACGGATTCTGCCATTTTTCGATACTCGCCCGCATTCTATTATTTTTCAGTACTCACACTTATTCGACGCATTTCCAGTACTCGCCCTGACAGTTTTTCCATACTCGCACGGATTCTGCCTTTTTCCGATACTCGCTCGGATTATATCATTTTTCTGTACTCACACTTATTCGACGCATTTCCAGTACTCCCCCGGACAGTTTTTCCATACTCGCACGGATTCTGTCTTTTTTCGGTACTTGCCCGCATTCTATCATTTTTCAGTACTCACACTTATTCGACGCATTTCCAGTACTCGCCCTGACAGTTTTTCAATACTCGCACGGATTCTTCCTTTTTCCAATACTCGCTCGGATTATATCATTTTTCTGTACTCACACATATTCGACTCTTTTCGGGTACTCGCCCGGACAGTTTTTCCATACTCGCACGGATTCTGTCTTTTTTCGGTACTTGCCCGGATGATATCATTTTTCGATCCTCACACTTATTCGACGCTTTTTCGGTACTCGCCCCGACAGTTTTTCGATACTTACACGGATTCTGCCATTTTTCGGTACTCGCCCGCATTCTATCATTTTTCAATACTCACACTTATTCGACGCATTTCCAGTACTCGCCTTGACAGTTTTTCCATACTCGCACGGATTCTGCCTTTTTCCGATACTCGCTCGGATTATATCATTTTTCTGTACTCACACTTATTCGACTCTTTTCGGGTACTCGCCCGGACAGTTTTTCCATACTCGCACGGATTCTGTCTTTTTTCGCTACTTGCCCGGATGATATCATTTTTCGATCCTCACACTTATTCGACGCTTTTTCCGTACTCGCCCCGACAGTTTTTCGATACTCACACGGATTCTGCCATTTTTCGGTACTCGCCCGGATTCAATGATTTTGCAGACTCACACTTATTCGACGCATTTCCGGTACTCGCCCGGACAGTTTTTCCATACTAGCACGGATTCTGTCTTTTTTTCGTACTTGCCAGGATGATATCATTTTTCGATCCTCAGACTTATTCGACGCTTTTTCGGTACTCGCCCCGACAGTTTTTCGATACTCACACGGATTCTGCCATTTTTCGGTACTCGCCCGCATTCTATCATTTTTCAATACTCACACTTATTCGACGCATTTCCAGTACTCGCCTTGACAGTTTTTCCATACTCGCACGGATTCTGCCTTTTTCCGATACTCGCTCGGATTATATCATTTTTCTGTACTCACACTTATTCGACTCTTTTCGGGTACTCGCCCGGACAGTTTTTCCATACTCGCACGGATTCTGTCTTTTTTCGCTACTTGCCCGGATGATATCATTTTTCGATCCTCACACTTATTCGACGCTTTTTCCGTACTCGCCCCGACAGTTTTTCGATACTCACACGGATTCTGCCATTTTTCGGTACTCGCCCGGATTCAATGATTTTGCAGACTCACACTTATTCGACGCATTTCCGGTACTCGCCCGGACAGTTTTTCCATACTAGCACGGATTCTGTCTTTTTTTCGTACTTGCCAGGATGATATCATTTTTCGATCCTCAGACTTATTCGACGCTTTTTCGGTACTCGCCCCGACAGTTTTTCGATACTCACACGGATTCTGCCATTTTTCGGTACTCGCCCGCATTCTATCATTTTTCAGTACTCACACTTATTCGACGCATTTCCAGTACTCGCCCTGATAGTTTTTCCATACTCGCTCGGATTCTGCCTTTTTCCGATACCCGCTCGGATTATATCATTTTTCTGTACTCACACTTATTCGACGCATTTCCAGTACTCCCCCGGACAGTTTTTCCATACTCGCACGGATTCTGTCTTTTTTCGGTACTTGCCCGCATTCTATCATTTTTCAGTACTCACACTTATTCGACGCATTTCCAGTACTCGCCCTGACAGTTTTTCAATACTCGCACGGATTCTTCCTTTTTCCAATACTCGCTCGGATTATATCATTTTTCTGTACTCACACATATTCGACTCTTTTCGGGTACTCGCCCGGACAGTTTTTCCATACTCGCACGGATTCTATCTTTTTTCAGTACTTGCCAGGATGATATCTTTTTTCGATCCTCACACTTATTCGACGCTTTTTCCGTACTCACCCTGACAGTTTTTCGATACTCACACGGATTCTGCCATTTTTCGGTACTCGCCCGCATTCTATCATTTTTTAGTACTCACACTTATTCGACGCATTTCCAGTACTCGCCCTGACAGTTTTTCCATACTCGCACGGATTCTGCCTTTTTCCGATACTCGCTCGGATTATATCATTTTTCTGTACTCACACTTATTCGACTCTTTTCGGGTACTCGCCCGGACAGTTTTTCGATACTCACACGGATTCTGCCATTTTTCGGTACTCGCCCGCATTCTATCATTTTTCAGTACTCACACTTATTGGACGCATTTCTAGTACTCGCCCTGACAGTTTTTCCATACTCGCACAGATTCTGCCATTTTTCGGTACTCGCCCGCATTCTATCATTTTTCAGTACTCACACTTATTCGACGCATTTCCAGTACTCGCCCTGACAGTTTTTCAATACTCGCACGGATTCTGCCTTTTTCCAATACTCGCTCGGATTATATCATTTTTCTGTACTCACACATATTCGACTCTTTTCGTGTACTCGCCCGGACAGTTTTTCCATACTCTCACGGATTCTGTCTTTTTTCGGTACTTGCCCGGATGATATCATTTTTCGATCCTCACACTTATTCGACGCTTTTTCGGTACTCGCCCCGACAGTTTTTCGATACTCACACGAATTCTGCCATTTTGTCGGTACTCGCCCGGATTCAATGATTATTCAGACTCACACTTATTCGACGCATTTCCGGTACTCGCCCGGACAGTTTTTCCATACTCGCATGGATTCTGCCTTTTTTCCGTACTTGCCAGGATGATATCATTTTTCGATCCTCACACTTATTCGACGCTTTTTCGGTACTCGCCCCGACAGTTTTTCGATACTCACACGGATTCTGCCATTTTTCGGTACTCGCCCGCATTCTATCATTTTTAAATACTCACACTTATTCGACGCATTTCCAGTACTCGCCCTGACAGTTTTTCCATACTCGCACGGATTCTGCCTTTTTCCGATACTCGCTCGGATTATATCATTTTTCTGTACTCACACTTATTCGACTCTTTTCGGGTACTCGCCCAAACAGTTTTTCCATACTCGCACGGATTCTGTCTTTTTTCGTTACTTGCCCGGATGATATCATTTTTCGATCCTCACACTTATTCGACGCTTTTTCCGTACTCGCCCCGACAGTTTTTCGATACTCACACGGATTCTGCCATTTTTCGGTACTCGTCCGGATTCAATGATTTTGCAGACTCACACTTATTCGACGCATTTCCGGTACTCGCCCCGACAGTTTTTCCATACTCGCACGGATTCTGTCTTTTTTCCGTACTTGCCAGGATGATATCATTTTTCGATCCTCACACTTTTTCGACGCTTTTTCGGTACTCGCCCCGACAGTTTTTCGATACTCACACGGATTCTGCCATTTTTCGGTACTCGCCCGCATTCTATTATTTTTCAGTACTCACACTTATTCGACGCATTTCCAGTACTCGCCCTGACAGTTTTTCCATACTCGCTCGGATTCTGCCTTTTTCCGATACTCGCTCGGA
Organism: Vitis vinifera; assembly: GCF_030704535.1. Lineage (NCBI taxonomy): Eukaryota > Viridiplantae > Streptophyta > Magnoliopsida > Vitales > Vitaceae > Vitis > Vitis vinifera. The sequence continues at coordinate 16,214,140 of NC_081823.1, read as the reverse complement.
TTATATCATTTTTCTGTACTCACACTTATTCGACTCTTTTCGGGTACTCGCCCAAACAGTTTTTCCATACTCGCACGGATTCTGTCTTTTTTCGGTACTTGCCCGGATGATATCATTTTTCGATCCTCACACTTATTCGACGCTTTTTCGGTACTCGCCCCGACAGATTTTCGATACTCACACGGATTCTGCCATTTTTCGGTACCCGCCCGGATTCAATGATTTTTCAGCACTCACACTTATTCGACCCATTTTCGGTATTCGCCCGGACAGTTTTTCCACACTCGCACGGATTCTATCTTTTTTCAGTACTTGCCCGGATGATATCTTTTTTCGATCCTCACACTTATTCGACGCTTTTTCCGTACACGCCCTGACAGTTTTTCGATACTCACACGGATTCTGCCATTTTTTGGTACTCGCCCGCATTTTATCATTTTTCAGTACTCACACTTATTCCACGCATTTCCAGTACTCGCCCTGACAGTTTTTCCTTACTCGTACGGATTCTGCATTTTCCGTTACTCGCTCGGATTATATCATTTTTCTGTACTCACACTTATTCGACTCTTTTCGGGTACTCGCCCGGACAGTTTTTCCATACTCTCACGGATTCTGTCTTTTTTCGGTACTTGCCCGGATGATATCATTTTTCGATCCTCACACTTATTCGACGCTTTTTCGGTACTCGCCCCGACAGTTTTTCGATACTCACACGAATTCTGCCATTTTGTCGGTACTCGCCCGGATTCAATGATTATTCAGACTCACACTTATTCGACGCATTTCCGGTACTCGCCCGGACAGTTTTTCCATACTCGCATGGATTCTGCCTTTTTTCCGTACTTGCCAGGATGATATCATTTTTCGATCCTCACACTTATTCGACGCTTTTTCGGTACTCGCCTCGACAGTTTTTCGATACTCACACGGATTCTGCCATTTTTCGGTACTCGCCCGCATTCTATCATTTTTCAATACTCACACTTATTCGACGCATTTCCAGTACTCGCCCTGACAGTTTTTCCATACTCGCACGGATTCTGCCTTTTTCCGATACTCGCTCGGATTATATCATTTTTCTGTACTCACACTTATTCGACTCTTTTCGGGTACTCGCCCGAACAGTTTTTCCATACTCGCACGGATTCTGTCTTTTTTCGGTACTTGCCCGGATGATATCATTTTTCGATCCTCACACTTATTCGACGCTTTTTCCGTACTCGCCCCGACAGTTTTTCGATACTCACACGGATTCTGCCATTTTTCGGTACTCGCCCGGATTCAATGATTTTGCAGACTCACACTTATTCGACGCATTTCCGGTACTCGCCCGGACAGTTTTTCCATACTAGCACGGATTCTGTCTTTTTTTCGTACTTGCCAGGATGATATCATTTTTCGATCCTCAGACTTATTCGACGCTTTTTCGGTACTCGCTCCGACAGTTTTTCGATACTCACACGGATTCTGCCATTTTTCGGTACTCGCCCGCATTCTATCATTTTTCAGTACTCACACTTATTCGACGCATTTCCAGTACTCGCCCTGACAGTTTTTCCATACTCGCTCGGATTCTGCCTTTTTCCGATACTCGCTCGGATTATATCATTTTTCTGTACTCACACTTATTCGACGCATTTCCAGTACTCCCCCGGACAGTTTTTCCATACTCGCACGGATTCTGTCTTTTTTCGGTACTTGCCCGCATTCTATCATTTTTCAGTACTCACACTTATTCGACGCATTTCCAGTACTCGCCCTGACAGTTTTTCAATACTCGCACGGATTCTTCCTTTTTCCAATACTCGCTCGGATTATATCATTTTTCTGTACTCACACATATTCGACTCTTTTCGGGTACTCGCCCGGACAGTTTTTCCATACTCGCACGGATTCTATCTTTTTTCAGTACTTGCCAGGATGATATCTTTTTTCGATCCTCACACTTATTCGACGCTTTTTCCGTACTCACCCTGACAGTTTTTCGATACTCACACGGATTCTGCCATTTTATGGTACTCGCCCGCATTTTATCATATTTCAGTACTCACACTTATTCCACGCATTTCCAGTACTCGCCCTGACAGTTTTTCCTTACTCGTACGGATTCTGCATTTTCCGTTACTCGCTCGGATTATATCATTTTTCTGTACTCACACTTATTCGACTCTTTTCGGGTACTCGCCCGGACAGTTTTTCCATACTCGCACGGATTCTGTCTTTTTTCGGTACTTGCCCGGATGATATCATTTTTCGATCCTCACACTTTTTCGACACTTTTTCGGTACTCGCCCCGACAGTTTTTCGATACTCACACGGATTCTGCCATTTTTCGGTACTCGCCCGCATTCTATCATTTTTTAGTACTCACACTTATTCGACGCATTTCCAGTACTCGCCCTGACAGTTTTTCCATACTCGCACGGATTCTGCCTTTTTCCGATACTCGCTCGGATTATATCATTTTTCTGTACTCACACTTATTCGACTCTTTTCGGGTACTCGCCCGGACAGTTTTTCGATACTCACACGGATTCTTCCATTTTTCGGTACTCGCCCGCATTCTATCATTTTTCAGTACTCACACTTATTGGACGCATTTCTAGTACTCGCCCTGACAGTTTTTCCATACTCGCACAGATTCTGCCATTTTTCGGTACTCGCCCGCATTCTATCATTTTTCAGTACTCACACTTATTCGACGCATTTCCAGTACTCGCCCTGACAGTTTTTCAATACTCGCACGGATTCTGCCTTTTTCCAATACTCGCTCGGATTATATCATTTTTCTGTACTCACACATATTCGACTCTTTTCGTGTACTCGCCCGGACAGTTTTTCCATACTCTCACGGATTCTGTCTTTTTTCGGTACTTGCCCGGATGATATCATTTTTCGATCCTCACACTTATTCGACGCTTTTTCGGTACTCGCCCCGACAGTTTTTCGATACTCACACGAATTCTGCCATTTTGTCGGTACTCGCCCGGATTCAATGATTATTCAGACTCACACTTATTCGACGCATTTCCGGTACTCGCCCGGACAGTTTTTCCATACTCGCATGGATTCTGCCTTTTTTCCGTACTTGCCAGGATGATATCATTTTTCGATCCTCACACTTATTCGACGCTTTTTCGGTACTCGCCCCGACAGTTTTTCGATACTCACACGGATTCTGCCATTTTTCGGTACTCGCCCGCATTCTATAATTTTTAAATACTCACACTTATTCGACGCATTTCCAGTACTCGCCCTGACAGTTTTTCCATACTCGCACGGATTCTGCCTTTTTCCGATACTCGCTCGGATTATATCATTTTTCTGTACTCACACTTATTCGACTCTTTTCGGGTACTCGCCCAAACAGTTTTTCCATACTCGCACGGATTCTGTCTTTTTTCGGTACTTGCCCGGATGATATCATTTTTCGATCCTCACACTTATTCGACGCTTTTTCCGTACTCGCCCCGACAGTTTTTCGATACTCACACGGATTCTGCCATTTTTCGGTACTCGCCCGGATTCAATGATTTTGCAGACTCACACTTATTCGACGCATTTCCGGTACTCGCCCCGACAGTTTTTCCATACTCGCACGGATTCTGTCTTTTTTCCGTACTTGCCAGGATGATATCATTTTTCGATCCTCACACTTTTTCGACGCTTTTTCGGTACTCGCCCCGACAGTTTTTCGATACTCACACGGATTCTGCCATTTTTCGGTACTCGCCCGCATTCTATTATTTTTCAGTACTCACACTTATTCGACGCATTTCCAGTACTCGCCCTGACAGTTTTTCCATACTCGCTCGGATTCTGCCTTTTTCCGATACTCGCTCGGATTATATCATTTTTCTGTACTCACACTTATTCGACTCTTTTCGGGTACTCGCCCAAACAGTTTTTCCATACTCGCACGGATTCTGTCTTTTTTCGGTACTTGCCCGGATGATATCATTTTTCGATCCTCACACTTATTCGACGCTTTTTCGGTACTCGCCCCGACAGATTTTCGATACTCACACGGATTCTGCCATTTTTCGGTACCCGCCCGGATTCAATGATTTTTCAGCACTCACACTTATTCGACCCATTTTCGGTATTCGCCCGGATAGTTTTTCCACACTCGCACGGATTCTATCTTTTTTCAGTACTTGCCCGGATGATATCTTTTTTCGATCCTCACACTTATTCGACGCTTTTTCCGTACACGCCCTGACAGTTTTTCGATACTCACACGGATTCTGCCATTTTTTGGTACTCGCCCGCATTTTATCATTTTTCAGTACTCACACTTATTCCACGCATTTCCAGTACTCGCCCTGACAGTTTTTCCTTACTCGTACGGATTCTGCATTTTCCGTTACTCGCTCGGATTATATCATTTTTCTGTACTCACACTTATTCGACTCTTTTCGGGTACTCGCCCGGACAGTTTTTCCATACTCTCACGGATTCTGTCTTTTTTCGGTACTTGCCCGGATGATATCATTTTTCGATCCTCACACTTATTCGACGCTTTTTCGGTACTCGCCCCGACAGTTTTTCGATACTCACACGAATTCTGCCATTTTGTCGGTACTCGCCCGGATTCAATGATTATTCAGACTCACACTTATTCGACGCATTTCCGGTACTCGCCCGGACAGTTTTTCCACACTCGCATGGATTCTGCCTTTTTTCCGTACTTGCCAGGATGATATCATTTTTCGATCCTCACACTTATTCGACGCTTTTTCGGTACTCGCCTCGACAGTTTTTCGATACTCACACGGATTCTGCCATTTTTCGGTACTCGCCCGCATTCTATCATTTTTCAATACTCACACTTATTCGACGCATTTCCAGTACTCGCCCTGACAGTTTTTCCATACTCGCACGGATTCTGCCTTTTTCCGATACTCGCTCGGATTATATCATTTTTCTGTACTCACACTTATTCGACTCTTTTCGGGTACTCGCCCGAACAGTTTTTCCATACTCGCACGGATTCTGTCTTTTTTCGGTACTTGCCCGGATGATATCATTTTTCGATCCTCACACTTATTCGACGCTTTTTCCGTACTCGCCCCGACAGTTTTTCCATACTCACACGGATTCTGCCATTTTTCGGTACTCGCCCGGATTCAATGATTTTGCAGACTCACACTTATTCGACGCATTTCCGGTACTCGCCCGGACAGTTTTTCCATACTAGCACGGATTCTGTCTTTTTTTCGTACTTGCCAGGATGATATCATTTTTCGATCCTCAGACTTATTCGACGCTTTTTCGGTACTCGCCCCGACAGTTTTTCGATACTCACACGGATTCTGCCATTTTTCGGTACTCGCCCGCATTCTATCATTTTTCAGTACTCACACTTATTCGACGCATTTCCAGTACTCGCCCTGACAGTTTTTCCATACTCGCTCGGATTCTGCCTTTTTCCGATACTCGCTCGGATTATATCATTTTTCTGTACTCACACTTATTCGACGCATTTCCAGTACTCCCCCGGACAGTTTTTCCATACTCGCACGGATTCTGTCTTTTTTCGGTACTTGCCCGCATTCTATCATTTTTCAGTACTCACACTTATTCGACGCATTTCCAGTACTCGCCCTGACAGTTTTTCAATACTCGCACGGATTCTTCCTTTTTCCAATACTCGCTCGGATTATATCATTTTTCTGTACTCACACATATTCGACTCTTTTCGGGTACTCGCCCGGACAGTTTTTCCATACTCGCACGGATTCTATCTTTTTTCAGTACTTGCCAGGATGATATCTTTTTTCGATCCTCACACTTATTCGACGCTTTTTCCGTACTCACCCTGACAGTTTTTCGATACTCACACGGATTCTGCCATTTTTTGGTACTCGCCCGCATTTTATCATTTTTCAGTACTCACACTTATTCCACGCATTTCCAGTACTCGCCCTGACAGTTTTTCCTTACTCGTACGGATTCTGCATTTTCCGTTACTCGCTCGGATTATATCATTTTTCTGTACTCACACTTATTCGACTCTTTTCGGGTACTCGCCCGGACAGTTTTTCCATACTCGCACGGATTCTGTCTTTTTTCGGTACTTGCCCGGATGATATCATTTTTCGATCCTCACACTTTTTCGACACTTTTTCGGTACTCGCCCCGACAGTTTTTCGATACTCACACGGATTCTGCCATTTTTCGGTACTCGCCCGCATTCTATCATTTTTTATTACTCACACTTATTCGACGCATTTCCAGTACTCGCCCTGACAGTTTTTCCATACTCGCACGGATTCTGCCTTTTTCCGATACTCGCTCGGATTATATCATTTTTCTGTACTCACACTTATTCGACTCTTTTCGGGTACTCGCCCGGACAGTTTTTCGATACTCACACGGATTCTGCCATTTTTCGGTACTCGCCCGCATTCTATCATTTTTCAGTACTCACACTTATTGGACGCATTTCTAGTACTCGCCCTGACAGTTTTTCCATACTCGCACAGATTCTGCCATTTTTCGGTACTCGCCCGCATTCTATCATTTTTCAGTACTCACACTTATTCGACGCATTTCCAGTACTCGCCCTGACAGTTTTTCAATACTCGCACGGATTCTGCCTTTTTCCAATACTCGCTCGGATTATATCATTTTTCTGTACTCACACATATTCGACTCTTTTCGTGTACTCGCCCGGACAGTTTTTCCATACTCTCACGGATTCTGTCTTTTTTCGGTACTTGCCCGGATGATATCATTTTTCGATCCTCACACTTATTCGACGCTTTTTCGGTACTCGCCCCGACAGTTTTTCGATACTCACACGAATTCTGCCATTTTGTCGGTACTCGCCCGGATTCAATGATTATTCAGACTCACACTTATTCGACGCATTTCCGGTACTCGCCCGGACAGTTTTTCCATACTCGCATGGATTCTGCCTTTTTTCCGTACTTGCCAGGATGATATCATTTTTCGATCCTCACACTTATTCGACGCTTTTTCGGTACTCGCCCCGACAGTTTTTCGATACTCACACGGATTCTGCCATTTTTCGGTACTCGCCCGGATTCAATGATTTTGCAGACTCACACTTATTCGACGCATTTCCGGTACTCGCCCCGACAGTTTTTCCATACTCGCACGGATTCTGTCTTTTTTCCGTACTTGCCAGGATGATATCATTTTTCGATCCTCACACTTTTTTGACGCTTTTTCGGTACTCGCCCCGACAGTTTTTCGATACTCACACGGATTCTGCCATTTTTCGGTACTCGCCCGCATTCTATCATTTTTCAGTACTCACACTTATTCGACGCATTTCCAGTACTCGCCCTGACAGTTTTTCCATACTCGCACGGATTCTGCCATTTTTCGGTACTCGCCCGCATTCTATCATTTTTCAGTACTCACACTTATTCGACGCATTTCCAGTACTCGCCCTGACAGTTTTTCAATACTCGCACGGATTCTTCCTTTTTCCAATACTCGCTCGGATTATATCATTTTTCTGTACTCACACATATTCGACTCTTTTCGGGTACTCGCCCGGACAGTTTTTCCATACTCTCACGGATTCTGTCTTTTTTCGGTACTTGCCCGGATGATATCATTTTTCGATCCTCAAACTTATTCGTCGCTTTTTCGGTACTCGCCCCGACAGTTTTTCGATACTCACACGGATTCTGCCATTTTTCGGTACTCGCCCGGATTCAATGATTATTCAGACTCACACTTATTCGACGCATTTCCGGTACTCGCCCGGACAGTTTTTCCATACTCGCATGGATTCTGCCTTTTTTCCGTACTTGCCAGGATGATATCATTTTTCGATCCTCACACTTATTCGACGCTTTTTCGGTACTCGCCTCGACAGTTTTTCGATACTCACGCGGATTCTGCCATTTTTCGGTACTCGCCCGCATTCTATCATTTTTCAATACTCACACTTATTCGACGCATTTCCAGTACTCGCCCTGACAGTTTTTCCATACTCGCACGGATTCTGCCTTTTTCCGATACTCGCTCGGATTATATCATTTTTCTGTACTCACACTTATTCGACTCTTTTCGGGTACTCGCCCGAACAGTTTTTCCATACTCGCACGGATTCTGTCTTTTTTCGGTACTTGCCCGGATGATATCATTTTTCGATCCTCACACTTATTCGACGCTTTTTCCATACTCGCCCCGACAGTTTTTCGATACTCACACGGATTCTGCCATTTTTCGGTACTCGCCCGGATTCAATGATTTTGCAGACTCACACTTATTCGACGCATTTCCGGTACTCGCCCGGACAGTTTTTCCATACTAGCACGGATTCTGTCTTTTTTTCGTACTTGCCAGGATGATATCATTTTTCGATCCTCAGACTTATTCGACTCTTTTTCGGTACTCGCCCCGACAGTTTTTCGATACTCACACAGATTCTGCCATTTTTCGGTACTCGCCCGCATTCTATCATTTTTCAGTACTCACACTTATTCGACGCATTTCCAGTACTCGCCCTGACAGTTTTTCCATACTCGCTCGGATTCTGCCTTTTTCCGATACTCGCTCGGATTATATCATTTTTCTGTACTCACACTTATTCGACGCATTTCCAGTACTCCCCCGGACAGTTTTTCCATACTCGCACGGATTCTGTCTTTTTTCGGTACTTGCCCGCATTCTATCATTTTTCAGTACTCACACTTATTCGACGCATTTCCAGTACTCGCCTTGACAGTTTTTCAATACTCGCACGGATTCTTCCTTTTTCCAATACTCGCTCGGATTATATCATTTTTCTGTACTCACACATATTCGACTCTTTTCGGGTACTCGCCCGGACAGTTTTTCCATACTCGCACGGATTCTATCTTTTTTCAGTACTTGCCAGGATGATATCTTTTTTCGATCCTCACACTTATTCGACGCTTTTTCCGTACTCAACCTGACAGTTTTTCGATACTCACACGGATTCTGCCATTTTTTGGTACTCGCCCGCATTTTATCATTTTTCAGTACTCACACTTATTCCACGCATTTCCAGTACTCGCCCTGACAGTTTTTCCTTACTCGTACGGATTCTGCATTTTCCGTTACTCGCTCGGATTATATCATTTTTCTGTACTCACACTTATTCGACTCTTTTCGGGTACTCGCCCGGACAGTTTTTCCATACTCGCACGGATTCTGTCTTTTTTCGGTACTTGCCCGGATGATATCATTTTTCGATCCTCACACTTTTTCGACGCTTTTTCGGTACTCGCCCCGACAGTTTTTCGATACTCACACGGATTCTGCCATTTTTCGGTACTCGCCCGCATTCTATCATTTTTCAGTACTCACACTTATTCGACGCATTTCCAGTACTCGCCCTGACAGTTTTTCCATACTCGCACGGATTCTGCCATTTTTCGGTACTCGCCCGCATTCTATCATTTTTCAGTACTCACACTTATTCGACGCATTTCTAGTACTCGCCCTGACAGTTTTTCAATACTCGCACGGATTCTGCCTTTTTCCAATACTCGCTCGGATTATATCATTTTTCTGTACTCACACATATTCGACTCTTTTCGGGTACTCGCCCGGACAGTTTTTCCATACTCTCACGGATTCTGTCTTTTTTCGGTACTTGCCCGGATGATATCATTTTTCGATCCTCACACTTATTCGACGCTTTTTCGGTACTCGCCCCGACAGTTTTTCGATACTCACACGGATTCTGCCATTTTTCGCTACCCGCCCGGATTCAATGATTTTTCAGCACTCACACTTATTCGACGCATTTCCGGTACTCGCCCGGACAGTTTTTCCATACTAGCACGGATTCTGTCTTTTTTTCGTACTTGCCAGGATGATATCATTTTTCGATCCTCAGACTTATTCGACGCTTTTTCGGTACTCGCCCCGACAGTTTTTCGATACTCACACGGATTCTGCCATTTTTCGGTACTCGCCCGCATTCTATCATTTTTCAGTACTCACACTTATTCGACGCATTTCCAGTACTCGCCCAGACAGATTTTCCATACTCGCTCGGATTCTGCCTTTTTCCGATACTCGCTCGGATTATATCATTTTTCTGTACTCACACTTATTCGACGCATTTCCAGTACTCCCCCGGACAGTTTTTCCATACTCGCACGGATTCTGTCTTTTTTCGGTACTTGCCCGCATTCTATCATTTTTCAGTACTCACACTTATTCGACGCATTTCCAGTACTCGCCCTGACAGTTTTTCAATACTCGCACGGATTCTTCCTTTTTCCAATACTCGCTCGGATTATATCATTTTTCTGTACTCACACATATTCGACTCTTTTCGGGTACTCGCCCGGACAGTTTTTCCATACTCGCACGGATTCTATCTTTTTTCAGTACTTGCCAGGATGATATCTTTTTTCGATCCTCACACTTATTCGACGCTTTTTCCGTACTCAACCTGACAGTTTTTCGATACTCACACGGATTCTGCCATTTTTTGGTACTCGCCCGCATTTTATCATTTTTCAGTACTCACACTTATTCCACGCATTTCCAGTACTCGCCCTGACAGTTTTTCCTTACTCGTACGGATTCTGCATTTTCCGTTACTCGCTCGGATTATATCATTTTTCTGTACTCACACTTATTCGACTCTTTTCGGGTACTCGCCCGGACAGTTTTTCCATACTCGCACGGATTCTGTCTTTTTTCGGTACTTGCCCGGATGATATCATTTTTCGATCCTCACACTTTTTCGACGCTTTTTCGGTACTCGCCCCGACAGTTTTTCGATACTCACACGGATTCTGCCATTTTTCGGTACTCGCCCGCATTCTATCATTTTTCAGTACTCACACTTATTCGACGCATTTCCAGTACTCGCCCTGACAGTTTTTCCATACTCGCACGGATTCTGCCATTTTTCGGTACTCGCCCGCATTCTATCATTTTTCAGTACTCACACTTATTCGACGCATTTCCAGTACTCGCCCTGACAGTTTTTCAATACTCGCACGGATTCTGCCTTTTTCCAATACTCGCTCGGATTATATCATTTTTCTGTACTCACACATATTCGACTCTTTTCGGGTACTCGCCCGGACAGTTTTTCCATACTCTCACGGATTCTGTCTTTTTTCGGTACTTGCCCGGATGATATCATTTTTCGATCCTCACACTTATTCGACGCTTTTTCGGTACTCGCCCCGACAGTTTTTCGATACTCACACGGATTCTGCCATTTTTCGCTACCCGCCCGGATTCAATGATTTTTCAGCACTCACACTTATTCGACGCATTTTCGGTACTCGCCCGGACAGTTTCTCCATACTCGCACGGATTCTGTCTTTTTTCGGTACTTGCCCGGATGATATCATTTTTCGATCCTCACACTTATTCGACGCTTTTTCGGTACTCGCCCCGACAGTTTTTCGATACTCACACGGATTCTGCCATTTTTCGCTACCCGCCCGGATTCAATGATTTTTCAGCACTCACACTTATTCGACGCATTTCCGGTACTCGCCCGGACAGTTTTTCCATACTAGCACGGATTCTGTCTTTTTTTCGTACTTGCCAGGATGATATCATTTTTCGATCCTCAGACTTATTCGACGCTTTTTCGGTACTCGCCCCGACAGTTTTTCGATACTCACACGGATTCTGCCATTTTTCGGTACTCGCCCGCATTCTATCATTTTTCAGTACTCACACTTATTTGACGCATTTCCAGTACTCGCCCTGACAGTTTTTCCATACTTGCACGGATTCTGCCTTTTTCCGATACTCGCTCGGATTATATCATTTTTTCTGTACTCACACTTATTCGACTCTTTTCGGGTACTTGCCCGAACAGTTTTTTGCATACTCGCACGGATTCTGTCTTTTTTCGGTACTTGCCCGGATGATGTCATTTTTCGATCCTCACACTTATTCGACGCTTTTTCCGTACTCGCCCCCACAGGTTTTCGATACTCACACGGATTCTGGCATTTTTCGGTACTCGCCCGCATTCTATCATTTTTCAGTACTCAGACTTATTCGACGCATTTCCAGTACTCGCCCGGACAGCTTTTCCATACTCGCACGGATTCTGTCTTTTTTCGGTACTTGCCCGGATGATATCATTTTTCGATCCTCACACTTATTCGACGCTTTTTCGGTACTCGCCCCGACAGTTTTTCGATACTCACACGGATTCTGCCATTTTTCGGTACTCGCCCGCATTCTATCATTTTTCAGTACTTACACTTATTCGACCCTTTTCCGGTACTCGCCCGGACAGTTTTTTAATGCTCGCACGGATTCTACCTTTTTCCGATACTCGCTCGGATTATATCATTTTTCGGTACTCACACTTATTCGACTCTTCTCGGGTACTCACCTGGGAAGTTTTTCGATATTCGCACAGATTCTTCCTTTTTTCGGTACTTGCCTGGATTCTATAATTTTTCAGTACTCACACTTATTCGACCCTTTTCCGGTACTCGCCCGGACAGTTTTTCGATGCTCGCACGGATTATTCCTTTTTCCGATACTCAGTCGGATTATAACATTTTTCGGTACTCACACTTATTCGACCCTTTTCTGGTACTTGCCTGGATAGTTTTTCGACGCTCGCACGGATTCTGCCTTTTTCCGATACCCTCTCGGATTATATCATTTTTCGGTACTCACACTTATTCGACTCTTTTCGGGTACTCGCCTGGACAGATTTTCTACATTCGCTTTGATTCTGCCATTTTCTGGTACTCTCCCGGATTCTATAATTTTTCAGTACTCACACTTATTCGACCCTTTTCCGGTACTCGCCCGGACAGTTTTTCGATACTCGCACAGAATCTGCCTTTTTCCAATACTCGCTCGGATTATATCATTTTTTGGTGCTCACACTTATTCGACTCTTATCGTGTACTCGCTCGGACAGTTTTTCGATACTCGCCCGGATTCTATCATTTTTCGGTTCTCACACTGATTCGAATCTTTTCCTGTGCTGGGCCGAACAGTTTTTCGGTACTCGCACGGATTCTATCATTTTTCAGTACTCACAATAATTCAACCCTTTTGTGTACTCGCCTGTACAATTTTTCGATACACGCAAGGATTCTACGTTTTCTCGGTACTCGCCTAGATTCTATCATTTTTTGGTATTCACACTTATTCGACCCTTTTCCAGTACTCGCCTGGAGAGTTTTTCTAGTCTCACACGGATTCTAGCTTTTTCCGATAGTAGCTTAGAGTATATCATTTTTCGGTACTCACACTTATTCGACTCTTTTCGGGTACTCGCCCGGACAGTTTTTCCACATTCACACGGATTCTGCCTTTTTTCGATACTAGCCTGGATTCTATCATTTTTCAGTACTCACACTTATGCTACCCTTTTCCGGTACTCACCCGGACAGTTTTTCGATACTCGCACGAATTCTTTCTTTTTCCGATACTCGCTCGGATTATATCATTTTTCGGTGCTCACAGTGATTCGACCCTTATCGTGTACTCGCTCGGACAGTTTTTCGATATTCGCACGGATTCTGCTTTTTTTTCGGTACTCGTCGGGATTCTATCATTTTTCAGTACTCACTCTTGTTCGACCATTTTCAGTTACTCGCCCGGACTGTTTTTCGAGACTCGCGCGGGTTCTGCCTTTTTCCGTTACTTGCTTGGATTATATCATTTTTCGGTACTCACGCTGATTCGACTCTTTTCTGGTACTCGCCCGGATAGTTTTTCGATACTCGCACGGATTCTATCATTTTTCGGTTCTCACACTGATTCGAATCTTTTCCGGTGCTGGGCCGAACAGTTTTTCGGTACTCGCACGGATTCTATCATTTTTCGGTACTCACAATTATTCAACCCTTTTGTGTACTCGCCTGGACAGTTTTTCGATACACGCAAGGATTCTACGTTTTCTCGGTACTTGCCTGGATTCTATCATTTTTCAGTACTCACACTTATTCGACCCTTTTCCGATACTCGCCCGGACAGTTTTTCGATGCTCACACGGATTCTAGCTTTTTCCGATACTAGCTCGGAGTATATCATTTTTCCGTACTCACACTTATTCGACTCTTTTCGGGTACTCGCCCGGACAGTTTTTCCACATTCACACCGATTCTGCCTTTTTTCGATACTAGCCCGGATTCTATCATTTTTCAGTACTCACACTTATTCGACCCTTTTCCGGTACTCACCCGGACAGTTTTTCGATACTCGCACGAATTCTTTCTTTTTCCGATACTCGCTCGGATGATATCATTTTTCGGTGCTTAAAGTTATTCGACTCTTATCGTGTACTCGCTCGGACAGCTTTTCGATATTCGCACGAATTCTGACTTTTTTCGGTACTCGCCCGGATTCTATCATTTTTCGGTTCTGACACTGATTCGAATATTTTCCGGTGCTGGCCTGGACGGTTTTTCAGTACTCGCACGAATTCTATCATTTTTCGATACTCACACTAATTCAACCCATTTGTGTACTCGCCTGGACAGTTTTTCGATACATGCAAGGATTCTACGTTTTCTCGGTACTCGCCTGGATTCTATCATTTTTCGGTACTCACACTTATTCGACCCTTTTCCAGTACTCGCCCGGACAGTTTTTTGATACTCGCACGGATTCTGCCTTTTTCCGATACTCACTCGGATTATATCATTTTTCGGTACTCACACTGATTCGACCCTTTTCTGGTAGTTGCCCAGACAGTTTTTCTGGTACTCGCACGGATTCTACATTTTCCCGGTACTCGCCCGGATTCTATAATTTTCGGTATTCACATTAATTCGACTCTTTTCTGGTACTCGCCCGTACAGTTTTTCGATACTCGCACGGATTCTTCCTTTTTTCGGTACTAGCCCAGATTCTATCATTTTTCAGTACTCACATTGATTCGACCCTTCTCCGGTACTGGCCCGTACAGTTTTTCGTTACTTGTCCGGATTCTTTCATTTTTCGGTACTCACATTAATTCAACCATTTTCCAGTACTCGCCTGGACAGTTTTTCGATACTCGCACGATTTCGGCCTTTTTCCGATACTCGCTCGGATTATATCATTTTTCGGTACTCACACTTATTCAACTCTTTTCTGGTACTCGCCCGGACAGTTTTTCGATATTCGCACGGATTTTGCCTTTTTCCTGTACTCGCCCGAAGTGTATCATTTTTCGGTTCTCACACTGATTCGACTCTTTTCTGGTACTCACCATGACAGTTTTTCGATACTCGCACGGATTGTGCCTTTTTTCGGTACTCGCCCGGATTCTATCATATTTCGGTACTCACACTGATTCGACCCCTTTTCAATACTCGCACGAACAGTTTTTCGAAACTCACACGGATTGTGCATTTTTCCAGTACTCGCCAGGATTCTATCATTTTTCAGTACTCACACTTATTCGACCATTTTCTGGTACTCCTCCGGGCAGTTTTTCGATACTCGCATGATTTCGGCCGTTTTCCGATACTCGCTCGGATTATATCATTTTTCGGTATTCACACTGATTCGACTCTTTTCTGGTACTCGCCCGGACAGTTTTTCGATACCCACACGGATTCTGACTTTTTCCGATACTCGCTCGGATTATATCATTTTTCGGTACTCACACTAATTCGACTCTTTTCTAGTACTCACCCGGATTCTATCATTTTTCGGTTCTCACACTGATTCGAATCTTTTCCGATGTTGGCCTGGACAGTTTTTCGGTAGTCGCACGGATTCTGTCATTTTTCGGTAGTGACACTGATTCGACTTTTTTCTGGTACTCACCCAGACAATTTTTCGATACTCGCACGGATTCTGTCTTTTTTCGATACTCGCCCGGATTCTATCATTTTTCAGTACTCACACTAATTCAACCCTTTTCCAATACTCGCCTGGACAATTGTTCGATACACAGAAGGATTCTACGTTTTCTCGGTACTCGCCTGGATTCTATCATTTTTCGATACTCACACTTATTCGACCCTTTTTCGGTACTCGCCCGGACAGTTT
Source organism: Vitis vinifera (assembly GCF_030704535.1). Taxonomy (NCBI): domain Eukaryota; kingdom Viridiplantae; phylum Streptophyta; class Magnoliopsida; order Vitales; family Vitaceae; genus Vitis; species Vitis vinifera. The sequence continues at coordinate 16,198,180 of NC_081823.1, read as the reverse complement.
TTCGATACTCGCACGAATTCTGCCTTTTTCTGATACTCGCTCGGATTATATCATTTTTTGGTACTCACACTTATTCAACTCTTTTCTGGGACTCGCCTGGACAGTTTTTCGATGCTCGCACGGATTATGCCTTTTTCTGATACGCGCTCGGATTATATCATTTTTCGGTACTCACACTGATTTGACTCTTTTCTGGTACTCACCATGACAGTTTTTCGATACTCGCACGGATTGTGACTTTTTTCGGTACTCGCCCGAATTCTATCATATTTCGGTACTCACACTGATTCGACCCTTTTTCGGTACTCGCCCGAACAGTTTTTCGAAACTCACACGGATTGTGCATTTTTCCAGTACTCGCTGGGATTCTATCATTTTTCGGTACTCACACTTATTCGACCATTTTCCGGTACTCGTCCGGGCAGTTTTTCGATACTCGCACGAATTTTGCCTTTTTCCGATACTCGCTTAGATTATATAATTTTTCGGTACTCACTCTAATTCAATCCTTTCTCGGTACTCGCCGAATAGTTTTTCGAAACTTGCACGGATTCTGCCTTTTTCTGGTACTCGCCCAGATTCTATCATTTTTCAGTTCTCACACTAATTCCACATTTTTTCGGTACTCACCAGGACAGTTTTTCGATACTTGTACGGATTCTGCCTTTTTCCTGTACTCGCCCGGATTCTATCATTTTTCGATACTCACACTGATTCGATTCTTTTTCGGTACTCGCCCGGACAGTTTTTCGATGCTCGCAAGGATTCTGTCTTTTTCCGGTACTTGCCCGGATTCTATCATTTTTCGGTACTCACACTGATTCGACCCTTTTCCGGTAATCGCCCGAACAGTTTTTTGATACCCGCACGGATTTTGCCTTTTTCGGGTACTCGCCCGGAATCTATCATTTTTCAGTTCTCACACTAATTCGACATTTTTTCCGTACTCGCTCGGACAATTTTTCAATACTCGCCTGGATTCTACCATTTTTCGGTACTCACACTGATTCTACCCTTTTCCGGTACTCGCCATGCAGTTTTTACAGTACTCGCATGAATTCTACCTTTTCCCAGTACTCGCCCGGATTCTACCATTTTTCGGTACTGACACTTATTCTACCCTTTTCCGGTACTCGCACGGACAATTTTTCGATACTCCCACGGATTCTTCATTTTCTAGGTACTCGCTCGGATTCTATCATTTTTTGGTACTCACACAGATTTTACCTTTTTCCAGTTCTCGCCCGAACTATTTTTCGATACTCACACGGATTCTACCTTTTCCCGCTACTCGCCCGGATTGTAGAATTTTTGGGTACTCACAAGGATTATACCCTTTTCCGGTTATCGCCTGGACAGTTTTTCGGTACTCCCACGGATTCTGCCTTTTTTCGGTACTCGCCCGGATTCTACCATTTTTCGGTACTCAGACTGATTCTACCATTTTTCGATACTCGCTCGGAGAGTTTTTCGATACTCGCACAGATTCTACCTTTTCCCGGTACTCGCCCGAATTCTACTATTTTTCAGAACTCACACGGATTCTACCCTTTTCCGGTACTCGACCAAAAAGTTTTTTGATACTCCCACAGCTTCTACCTTTTCTTGGTACTCGCCCGGATTCTAGCATTTTCGGTACTCACACTGATTCGACCCTTTTCCGTTACTCGCCCAGACAGTTTTTTGGTACTCGCACGAATTCTACCTTTTCCCGGTACTCGCCCAGATTCTACCATTTTTCGGTACTCACATTGATTCTTCCCTTTTCCGGTAATCGCCCGGACACTTTTTACAGTACTCGCACGGATTCTAACTTTTCCTGGTAGTCGCCCGGATTCTACTATTTTTCGGTACTCACACTGATTCTACCCTATTCCAATACTCGCCCGGACAGTTTTTACGGTACTCGCACGGATTCTACCTTTTCTCGGTACTCGCCCAGATTCTACGATTTTCTGGTACTCACACTGATTCTACCCTATTCCAGTACTCGCACGAACAGTTTTTCGGTACTCACACGGATTCTATCTTTTTCGGGTACTCGCCCAGATTCTACCAATTTCGGTACTCACACTAACTCTACCCTTTTTCCGGTATTCGCCCGGATTCTACCATTTTTCGGTACTCACACTGATTCTACCCTTTTTCGATACTAGCCCGGATAGTTTTTCGGTACTCCCACGGGTTCTACCTTTTCCCAGTACTCGCCTAGATTCTACCATTTTTCAGAACTCACACAGATTCTGAGGACCACTATGACCCATAAGAGTATTGAATCCTCATAATTCAATTTTGAAGTTGATTCAACATCCCATTATAGAGAATCACTTGCACTCTTGTACTCTAAGCCCTACACACCCCATCCTTGATATCTTCCGCACTAGTGAGGGGGTTTCCATTGATGTTCACCTTGGATAAGAGGTTCTTTCTCGCCTTGGCATTGGCCATCTTATGAAAGAATTTGGTATTCTTATCCCCCTCCCTTAGCCATGTCTCCCTGGATTTTTGCCTCTAAAAGGTTTCTTCCATTAAAACACACTTCTTATACTCCTCCAAATCCCCCAAACGAGCCTTTGCTTCCTTAGAGGACAGGGGATTAAGTCTCTCCTTTGAATCCCAGAATTGTATTTGAGAAAGAGCCTTAGCTTTTTTAGCATAAACGTTACCAAAAACTTCCTTTTTCCACTTTCTTAGGTCCCTTTTAAGGGATTTCAGTTTTTCAGCAAGACAGTGACTGGTAGATCCTACAACTGGGTAACCAGTCCACCATGCTCGAACCAGCTCTTTGAACCCATCTGACAGAAGCCACATTTTCTCAAAGCGGAAGGGAGTCTTGCCTTTTTTTATCCCCCCGCCTTCCAAGAGAATGGGACAATGATCAAAGGCTATTTTGGGGATGGTACTTTGAAAGACACCCGAGAAGTGATCTTCCCACTCATTATTGATCAGAAAGCGATCCAATCTAGAAGCAGCTTGTGAATTAAGACTACTAAACCAAGTGAATTGACCATCAGGAGAGGGTAAATCCTTTAGATTCAATTCTTCAATCACCTTAGAGAACCTTCTCACCCTGCAGTTAGATTGTGACCATACCTCCTTTCCCCTGGAAATCTAATGGAATTGAAATCCCCCCCCCCCCCTCCCCCCCAACACACCAAGGCTCATCCCACAGGCCTTTGATAGCGCCTAGTTCTTCCCAAAACTCCTCTTTTGCCCTCAAAATGACTAGTCCGTAGACACTGGTAAATACCTAAATAAAGTCGTCTTCCACATTCCTAAAGCGGCCTGAAATGGAATAAACACCTTGCTCCTGCTCCAAGAGTTCTAGAACCCTATTGTCCTAAAAAAATCACGATGCCTCTTGAGGCACCCCCAGCATCAACTGCCCCCCAATCCGTGAACCTTCCAGTGCCTAAGCTTTTAACCAACTTTAATGACATCTCCGATACCTTTGTTTCTAAACAACAGACTAAATCTACCTTCTAGGCTCTAACTACTGAATTGATCATCCGTCTTTTCTCCCTGTCGTTGAGCCCTCTAACATTCCAAGCAAGAATTTTGATCTTCATCAGTCTATAGAGATCAATTCCCTTTTGCTCTTGCCACTCCTTCTGTTCGCAGGCTCTCCATAGCTAACCGGACAATCCAACCTCTTCAGTTCCCTTTCAGAGCGCGATGCGGATACCACTTTCTTTTTCCTTTTTTTACATAGTGTCCCCCCACCAGTCATCTTTTTCAACTTCTTTAACAACAGAACTATTTTATCTTCGTACCCCTCAACCGGCATTCCCAAATATCTGTTGAAGTCTTTGAAATTGGAGAGTTCTTTGTCGTATGGTTTCTCCTCTTTAGAGGAGGCATTCTCAGGGAAAACCACCTCTGATCCATCTTGCAGAACCATGGAGAGAGGCCCTTTTATGACGTCGGCCCTTACTTTCGGCACACCCGCTTCCCACTCAGGGGAGTCACCCCAGATTTTTAAGCACAGAGATGGCCCTCCACGGCCTTTGCCCAAAGAAGAAGAAAGCGGCACCCGAGAAAGAGTAGAAGAAAAAGATGGCCCTTCCCCCCAAAAAGAACGAGATGGAGGAAGCGTACCTTTTTGGAATTTGAGGACCTCTTCTAAGAGAGCGATGTTGGCAAGGGGCTTCGCGGTCGTCGTTGGAGCCGTTGGAAGAGGTGCGTAGGGATTGTCATGCAAAGGGGCCGTTGGGTAAGACGCACAAAGAGCAGAGACTTGCGAAGGGCCTGTTCGCTGTGGGAAGGAGCCTAGGGCTTCGTGCGAGAAAAGACCCACAGGGAGCTTCTTGCGCAGATTCCACCGGGAAAAGAGAAGGCCCGTTGACGATGAAGGATTCGTCGCTAAGGTATGGAGGTTAGGGCTAGGGCTCCGAGTGAGAATAAGGCGTCTGGGGGAGAGAAGAGTCTCCTCCCCTTTTGAAGGACAAGCCCGATCCACAACCAGTTGGGCCTGACCTTGGGCCTGACCACAAGCAGAGCCCCAAAGCCTCAAAGGCAGGGGCCTCTAACTCAAGGCCCAACCGAGCCCCCATCCCTCTGAGAAGTCCCGCCCCGCTGTGATGTCCATTCCAAACAGAAGCTGCCGTTAAACCTGTCAGATAGGGAGCAGCGATCACTTCAGCGTCCTTTCTCTCTTTTGCAGAGGGAAGCGTGTCAAACGATGACACCTGGCCAACCACTTTCCCAGGATGGACTTCAGTAACTCTCAAGAAGGCGCGTGACTCAACCTCACCCTCAACCTTACCCCCACTTCCACTTTCCCTGCAACCCCAAGAAGGCTGCACTTCACTGATCCAAGGGGAAGACTCCCACCATAGCTGGACCGCGAAACAAGTGGAGCCTAATACTAACTATAATGAACTCAGGAAATTCCATCCTCTTATTGCGACGAGGATTTTGGCCCATTGCAAGTTCCGTCGTTCCTTCGTATCCTCATCAATACTCACAAAACGGCCACAGGCATCCCCTATACTTTTAAAAAAACTCATCCCCAAAGATGCAGAGGAAGCCCTAAAATTCTTACCCACACTTCTCGGTTCTTCCTATCCTCTGAGAGGCAACCAACAGAAGGATTTCACCAGTCCTAGAGAATACATTTACCTTTAAACCACTTGACCCCTGAGTGTAGCACCCGCTCAACTTCAACGTCATCTTCAAATTCAAAGAGTATAAACAGCCCTCCTAACAAAGCCAAGCGAATATGTCCTCTCAACATCCAGCTGGACTGTGCCCAAGACTTAGGGAGTCGAGGGAAGGGGGCTAAACGGAACCCCTCCAACTCCCCACCAAGCTCCTCCTCAGAACCTCCTTGTTACTGTCAATCACCTCCTTTTCTGTTTCTAACCAAACAGCATTTCGGAATTCAGAAGAATCAGAAATAACTGTCTTAGGAAGTAGGTCCTTCTTCCCTACACTAGTCTCATTGAGACTCCTCCCTCCTGAGGGAGTGGCTAAGAGCTCGTCATCCCTTTGAGCTAAGGAGAAGCCCAAGCTTCTTAGTTTCCCGGCCAAGAGTTGCCAACCTCCAACCACACCCCTGCCTTCAAGGAAAGCCAATGAGAATTTCTTACCTTTTACATCCTAGACCGAACAAAACAAAAACCTACCTGCTTTGTTTGAGCGCAACTCCAACTAATATCTTCTTCCTCCCTCCATCCAAACTTTTTGAATCACTTCCCCACTTTGAGAAAGCAGCATGTCTCAGCTCCTTCCAAGAGGAAGGAGAAGCCCTTGCTGCTGAAACGAATCCAAGAAGAAAAGTTAGGGCTTCTTTCACAAACTGTTCCCAACACCTTCCCCTTGGCCTCGTCGATTGAGATCTCAAAGGTCTTCGACTCCACTCCAAACCAGCACTTGTCGCCGAGAGAAACCATTGACATCTTTAATTTGGATTTTTTTTTTTGTCCAACTAATTCTTCTTGTTTGTTGCTTTTCCTAAACCAGATTATCTCTCAGTTGGGTTTTAGAGTTTTAGCTCTCTTACCCATCTAGGTCTGTATTGGAGAACTAGGTATAACGTAAATGAATTATGTTTGGGGGTTTTCTTGGAACCTTGAGCGTTTAGGTTTAAATATTTTTTTAGTTTTGGTAAACTGAAGTTCACTATTTAAACCACCTTGAAGTCGATATTTCATCCCATTTGAGTCTGAGATGATATAACCATCTGATCTTCTCTTCAGCCTGTTTCATCGGACTTCAGCTTGCAAGAGATCCAAAATGCTTAGGGAGTTCCAGGTGCACTCTCCTTCGCATGTGCATGCATGGCCACCATAGTGTACGTGTGGCTAGTTCTTGCTTGTCCTCAGCCTTGGTATCCTCAGCATCTAGTAGTCCCTATGGCCAACTTGACAAAGAACAATGAAGATGACTCTGGACGTCCATTTGATGGGTGCAAGGCTGCTAGATTTTGCAATTCTTAGACCATACTTGCAACATCCTGCCATCAGTCATGACCCAAGTAGTGCTACTGTCATACATGTGAACATTGCACCCTCGTTCTTGCCGCAAGAAAATTGAACAAATTCATAAGAAGCAACTTACAGCAACTGTGACATCTAAAGGACTGCGATCAATTCTTGTTGGTTTTAGAGTATGATGCACCTAGTTCCTATGGTTTCTCTCAATCTATTGTGACCCATAAGGCCTTCCAAGGGTTTGAGGACAACCCCCTCATATTACCTTGCTCCATTTATATTTGTTCAGGAAAATTTGCTACTCATCGGACAAGTGATAGTAAAGACACTTGGGAAAGCTAGGATATAACAAGAATGGGCATATTGATCAACATGAATTCGATGTGCGTGGGAAACCTTGTTCAGATGTTATGTTACTTGGATCAGGTCATCATCCCAATTCAGGTTCAGGTCAGAATTATGAACCAACTCAATAGGAGGAGATTTGTGAGCATAGTGATTTTGGTTACTCAGCAGGGGTCATCTAGACCATTCTTCTATACCTATTTTCGGAAAGGAAGCCTTTGGTTCTAGCTCCTGAATGTCATTTAGACAGTAGCATTGAGAAATCTATCGCTTCCTTGATAATGATCTAATTCCATGCAATGTTTCAGAAGCTACTTCAGTATGGAATTTCTCACACTTTGCTAAAATCACTTGCAAGCTAGAATTTTCAGAATCTTTGCCCAAAGCATCTGTTCGAAACTAAGATGTTTGGATGGGAGCTAGATATGAGGTGCAGAATGTTAGGAGCAGGATGCAATCTCAGTGGGGGTTTTGAGCGGCATTAAGAAAAATGATAATGGAATTTGGAACAGCTATGAATATGCGAATGCAGTTTCGAACATAAAAGAACTACGTGGAAGATTCTAGAATGTGCGGTCATAATGCAAATGGAATGAAAGGACCTATCCCTAAATAGCATTTATCGTTTGGAAAAATTGAATGACTTGAGGATCACTTACATGAATGGGGCAAGTTTCACACTTCCTCCAAGTTTGGGTAACCATAATGACATGAGATGTCTGGTTTTGAGAAATCTGAACATGTTTAGAATAATCCCAGATTTTACTTGATGAACGATCAACTTGCTGCCAATTGCAGATGGTGCACCCTAGATTGCATCTTGGGCCCCCACCTATACATGGCCATCTTGGAACACGCCAATTTCATCCTTTTAGCGTCCTAGGTCCACTATCTTGGCATTGGAAGCTCTTCAAATCTTAATCATAATCCACTAAAAATCCAAGTGGATTTCCATGATTCATAGACAAGTTACAGATGCTACCCCTTTCTCACACAATCTCTTCATCCAAAACCTTGTGTGGCATGCACCATTATACATCAAGTGGCCAGTTTAAAATATTAGTAGTTATCAGGGGAGTTTTCTTGTATCTGTTGACATGGCACATGCCCTGCACTCTAATTACATGGATAATCATGACCTCCTGGTTGGATCCAAGAGCACTTATTGAGTTCAAAGTTAGGCAGAGAATGCATTGGACCAAATTGACTGGTTTGAAAAGACAATTGGAGCAATTGCTACTTTTGTTGAGTTCCTTTGTAACCTTGAAGACTATGCATCATCTATTTGGTTTGCCCCTATTTTCTTAGCTGTAGGTTTGGTTTCCTCAGTTCGTATTGGTCTTCCTTTCAAGTTTTATCAATTCCGAGTCTCAAGATCTGCCATCCTTTGATAGTCCAGATGTCCGGAGTATCATGAAATGCATTCGTTGTCATTCCTTCATTGTATGAAAGATGGCGATGGTTAGTGAGAAACTAGAGACGAATCGGCCACCTATACACTGGAATTGCATCAGGCTTTATTTTTCCCTATGAAAATGGTTCTAGGACACAGGCAACAGTACCATAGTCAAACAACAGTTTGCAGAGGAGAGCCAAAAAATGATTTTGAAAGCACTAGTACACAAGTAGATCGCATGGTTTCGATTGGAATTGATACTGATTAAAGACCCAAGATGATTCAGCACCATCTACAACGACATTGCCCTTTTTACCAGGTTCAGAAACATCAGGAAAGCTGAAATGACTACTTTCTCAAACGTTGTCATGCTTCGTGAACTGTTGTAAAAAGCAACTACCTTCTTACAAAAAGCTTGAGTGCCTCTCCAAGAAGTGGCAGTGTAGCATGCTAATATGGTTGTGTCTACATCCATTATCTTAATTCGAAGTTCTGTTGGGATAAGAGATGGCTTACCAATTGGGGAGCAGTGGGCACAGAAACTTAAAGTGGAAGAAAAGCAACTCAGTAATTGAATTTGAGTATATTGATTAATCTGAGAATGCATCTCCAACTAACGGAATAGAGCAACAGTACAAGAGATCTGATCTAAAACTGGATTTTGCTGCTTCACCGCAAGCTTCTGTTGATGATTTGAGTTATGGTTATGAGAAACTAGACCTATCAATAATCTATAGAAGACTCCTCATGTGACCACCAACAATGTTGTCCTAATCACACTCCCGTGTCTTTCTCTAACTTGGGCACCTTGGTGCACATCATCCTCCCCCTAATGTTTCTTTATCTTCTTCTTGTGATATTATACATTTTAAAATTGGATTTCAAAATATTTTTCGTTAAAATGGTTTCAATTTTCTTCAAATTTCATCCTTAGGAGATTTTTTTTTAGAAAATAAAATTCAATTTTTAATAACACTTGCTGCCATATTCCTTCAGCAAGCACCTTTCTCAACTTATTTAATAATTTTCTTGATTTTTCAATAAGCATGAACAAACTTCATGGTTCCAAATAATGGAACTCATTGAACCAATCCATGCAAAATAAATAGGTTTTGGTGGGGACCCAACATTCATGTTATCTCCTTCGATATTGATTCAAGTGAGATGATTGTTTGGCGATTGATTGATTTTTTATTCCTCTTGATGATATACATGAATTTGTTTTATATTTATTGTTGAACTAACCTTGTTTCCCACAATGAATTTATATAAACCTGTGAATTAATATCACTTACCATCTTGGGAAGAAATGTAGACCATCTGTTCACCTTACTTTGATATACATGTCAGTAAATATTAATTAACAGAAAAAATAATAATAATAAAACTAAAGGAGTACTAAGTGAACTTATTTTATATAAGTGTTATATATTGTCAAAATGTTTTCATGTCAAATAGCAAGATTTACATATGATCAATATCTTGTTTTTGACTTATTTTTAAAATTTTCTTTATAGATAATTTTTTCCCTTTTTTGATAACAATTTTTATGAGAAACAAAAAGGTGTTAATATTTTTTTTTCTTCTTTCAGAAATATTCTATTCATATCATACGGGGATTATAGAACTTAAAGAAGGCATTTAATTAGTTGTCTTAAGGGATTTAGATTGATCTCGAAGAATCACATTGGGTTTAGATTCATCTCAAAGAATCACATTCTTCCTTGAAATTCAAGCCAATTCTGTTGTGAAAGTAGGGTGATCTGGAATTGACTTTTGGAGTTTTTATTGTCTATTAACATTTCTTATAAATAATAATTTTAAGTAGTTGATATGGTTTGTTGTTGGCCAATGATAGTTGCCCATATTTTACTAAGAAGACCTTGTCTTTTATATCAAGAAGTCTAACCTGATGGATTTGAGAACATTTGTACTCTTGTGCATTAGGAGAGTGAAGATTCTTTGTTTAATGAAAGAAACTCTACCATCAAAGAACTAGTAGAAAAATTAGCATCCTTTGAAACAAAAGAACCATCATATACTTTCATCAAATAGCAATTTGAAGATGAGGGCAAAGAGGAAAGGTTTTGCCTATGATGCATCTATACCTCAAGATGTAGTAAAACCCATCCCAAAACAAATTGTGAAAGTGGCAAAAGAAGTGCCACAGCTACTGGTTGATTCTAGCAACTTGACTCCCAATAATAAACTATGGTATGAATTGTCAATTATGCAAACCTACCAAATGCAATTAATCTAGCTTAGATTCTTCTTTCCCTAATTTACTGATGTACCATACACATTGCATGGAGTGTGTAGAGCTTAAAAGATGAGTTGATGAGTTGTTTATTGAAGAATATTGAAGAAAGATTAAATCTTTATGTATTATATGAGGGGTTTGGTCATGATTTTCGGATTAACAAATGCACCAAGCACATGTTATATGTGTCATGACACAGGTTTCAATTACCAACATATAGAAATATGACCCCTAGGTTATACTCGAATTGCTTGTCATTTAGGAGCTTTAAAAGCCAAAGGGAAGTCAATGTTTGATTTCCCAAAGAAAACATCGTTATGGTTGGTAGGGAGCATATGGTCATTTTTTTTATATCATCCTATGGACATATTTTTATGCAGGAAAGTTTACTTGATGAGTCGTATCTCTTATTGAGGCATATGTTCCAATTCTTAAGAAGTTTAAGGAGTACTCAGAGCTTCCAAAAGATCTCAACTCCATGGCAATCAAAAGTATTTTGCTCTAATGGATGACAATGGAAAATTGTAGTAATACTTAAATGTTGTGGCAAACAGGGCAATCAATTAGGTGGTTGTAAGGAAAGGAAAGGAAATTATGCTAAGAGTTCATGCACCACCTTCTACCGGTGGGGAGTGGCTATCAATGAGTGTTGCCAATGCATTGATTATTCTTATAGTTGGCATTTTGGGCAGCCAAGAGAAAATTTTGAGTGTAGAAAGTGAATTTGATTTAGGCTACATGTTATACAAGAAAAGTTGGCGATATGAGTCATTCATGAAAAGGAATGAAAGGCGTTTTTGTAATTCTTCTTATTCAAATCATTTGGAGTTCAAGTTTATGGTAGTTGATTATTTGGTTATTTAGAATTCTAGTCTTCTTTCTTAGAAATCTCTTATATATTGCAATAAGTTCTTATACTTTTAAGTTTCTGATTTTTTAAAAGGATGTCTTTCTCTAAGATGATATATTTTTTAAGTTTCTATTTTCTAAAAGCATCTATTTTCTAAAGTTTCTCTATTTTCTCAAAGTTTCTATTTTCCTTTTAATTCAACTATTTAAAAGGCTCAAATGGTACAGAAGAGTGATGACTTCTACAAAGTTACTATGTAGGTTAGGTTTCTTTTCCTATAGTCTGTCTAGTCTTTTAGGTTTTTCTACAAAGTTACTATATAGGTTAGGTTTCTTTTTCTATAGTCTGTCGAGTCTTTTAGGTTATCTAAAGCTTATAAACGAGGCTATGTAATATAACCAAGAGAAAAATGAATAAAATGATGAATCATGTTTACTTTTTTGTTTCTATTTTTTCGTGCAGATTTTGAATTTCTAATGGTAAGGCTTATTATAGGATTTTCCCTACATTACATTTGGATGTGTAGGTGTGGGTATATGTCTAGGTGTTGGATCTTTTGCATCCTAAAATTTTAGAACATAGGAATTTGGCTTAAAAGGATCTCAACTATGGGTGTGGGTACTTGGATACAACATTAATAAAAATAAATAAATTAACACTAAACATAAGCATAGTAATGTAAGTATAAGTTATCTATAATACTACATGATATTAATGCTAATTGTACTTAAAGAACCTAATTTAATGGAATGCTGAGAAAAAATCTTTAAGAAAATATTATGTCACATTATTAGTAAACTTTGATTAGTTTAAAGTATTATATATTTGTAATGATTTTGTCATAAAATTCTTATAATACATTAGATGTTGAGAAAATATAATTCAGATTCAATTTTTTTATTATGGAAAATTTTTGAATTTTTATATCAATTATTATAATTAAGTGATTCGTTCCCAAATGGTGTATCAGCTGATTCATGTCCTCTCAATGGTCCCCGGCAACGGCGCCATTTGATTCGTGCCCAGCTGGTGTACCTTGATTGTTGTCCTCAGACGGGAGTAATCAACAAAATTTATAACCTATTACACCATGTACTAGGATAGCCTCAGCTAGCATAGCATAGTGGCTCTAGGATCATTCACTGGGATGGGTTTTCACTCCACAATTGATATTAATTCAAAGCTGAATTTGTGCCTTTTCATTTCAAGGTTACCTTTAAAAGAAGACATAAAGATGTTTGAAAAGGTTGGTTTTAAGCTAACAAAAATAGTAACTGATTTTAATTACAAAGAAAAGTGTTTCTTGGAGTTTCAGATCACTAGGCTCAGGTTCCTTATACAAAAAGGGAGTTTCGGTCACTTGAATCTTTTCTTCGCGTTAGGGATTTAACATATAGTTTTTTCCCGAATCGGTGTGGTACAGATGCTTCCCCTTAATAGGTTCAAACACTAAATCCCTCTCACTGATGCATCTTGTAATGGCTCGTGCCCCTCACCTAGAATTTTGTCATTCAAGGTGATCCTTAACCTTAGATTACCCGTCAAAAGCTAGCAAGAGATAACTAATGAATGTCTCCTTAGAGTCCAAAAGGTTACCAAGTGTTGGCTATTCTAGAAAATCCTACCTTTGAACCACCTCCCAAAGGCTCGCAAAAGATAAACTAGTGTATCTCAATGGATGGAGACCATTTGCCTTACCAAGTGTTGGCCCAGGTGATTTTAAGGAGTTTTAAGTTATCTAAAAAGATAAAAACCATTAACGGGTCACACTTTCTCTTCATTAAAAGCTAAAACAACAAAACTTCCAATTTTTGCATGTGGAAACTTACCCGGCTTTCTTTACTCCAAGAGACAAAGAGCCTAGCCACTCATCCTCTTAGGAAACATCCTCAAAGTTTGATTTGCTAGAAATAAAAATAACGAGAAAACAAAAATATGAAGGAAAAACAGAGCAAGTGCTCTGTAAAAATATATTTCTTCTATGATCCTCCTCTCGTGGATTACATATATCGGATCTATGATGGATTGATTCATTCTTTACATTGGTTCAAAGATATATATAGAGAAGATATTTTCTAAGAAATATCCCAATAATATCTTTGACTGATTATAAGGAGAAAATAGAAATTTACACAAAATATCTTGAGAAAAATCTAACTAAGTCGGTTGTAAATATCTAAGTTTACACAGGTGGATTTCGCAACTCATTTCGCAACTGTGAAATGGGCTTTGGGCTGCGAAATTTTCGCACAGCTTAATGCAGTTGTCTTCAAATGGCCATAACTTCTTCATTTCAACTCCAATTCGTGCACCGTTTGAAGCGTTGGACTCCTGACTTCGCGAGCTTCGAAACGACATATAGTATGCATCTCCAGGAAGTACTCAAAATGTGTCCAACAATTGCTGTCCTTTTGAATTCTTCATGTTAGATTTCTCTCTTTGCTTTCCCTCTTGCATTCATGATTTGCTTTTGGCAAAGGACTACAAAGCTCCAAAGCTTGGATTCTTCTTGTAAATGAGCTTCCATTTGCTTTGCCATGGATTATATAGAACTCTCCCTCATCTTAGATTGCTTTGGTGATCAAAAAGCTATCAAAAACACCAAAACTTAACATAATTTTGATTAGAAACGATTACAAGGGTCCTTAACATGCCAATTGAGTTAAAAGGTAATAACTACTACTCAAAAGTGTTTAAAAGAGTTAATTACAAGCTATAAAATAGGACTTTTTGAGTAGTAATCATTAAGCTTTAGATTTTTTAAGATAATAATTTTGATATTTATATTTAGATTTTTTATGTTATTAATTATTATATTTATCTTTTTTAAAAGGCAAATGAAACAAATAAATTAATAGTGCTTAGCGAAAAAGCGCACCACAATACATAGGTTTAATTATTATATTTATCTATAAATTTTATATTATATTTATCTTTAAAATCTATCTATTATAATGTTTGTTTAAAAAAGAAAAAAAAAAAAAAAGAAAACCAACGAGTTGGAAATTGATTTAAAAATTCTTTATTTTTTATTACACTTTATTTTATACTATTATTTGATATAATCTAAAATAAAAAGTAGAAAGGAGAGAAAGAGAAAAATAACTACATGTATGCAATGTAAAAATAAAATAAAAAATTAAAGAAGGAGATAAACCAAATCATTAGCCTGATCGTATTTTTTTTATTTTTTTTTTATAGATAAACACACAGAAAATATATTAAGAAAAAGGGTGCTTAAGAGGCAACCCAAAGCATATAGAGAGTATACAAGAGACGCCAAAAGGCAAGAACAAAAAGAAGCAAACACTTATCAACCCTCAACTAGAACCAAACCAATTAAAAAAGTTTATTAAAGGTAAAGGTCCTACATCTAAACAAGACCTAGACCAAGACCAAAGATTACAAACAAACGAATTTTTCATCATTTGAATTGAAAATTCCTCATTAACAAAAGCTATCTTGTTTCTTTCCTTCCAAATCATCTAAAATAAACAAAAAGCGGCTGCCAACTAAGCCTTTCTATGCTTCTTGCCCACAAAGGAATCACGCCAACCTAAGAGTGTCTCTAGCTGAAAGCGGAAGGACCAAATTAACACCAAACAATGTAAACACAAGCTCCCACAAAACCTTCGCCTTAGAGCAATGAATAAGAATGTGATTAATCATCTCCTCTTCAACACAACACAGGAAACATCTGTTAGCTAAGTTCCACCCCCTCCTCTTGAGTTGATCTAGGGTTAGGACCTTCCCCCATGAAGCTTCCCAAGCAAAAAAAAAAACCCACCTTAGTAGGAACACAAGGGCTCCGAATGATGCTCCAAGGAAACGGGACTGCACAACTAGGTTCAAGAGTATTATAAAGGGATTTACCAGAAAAAATCTCATTCTTTGTCTCTTTCCACACCACCTTGTCCTCCAAACCAACAACTAGTCTCTTTCCTTAAAGAGTCGAAAGGAGCCCTCTCCACCGCCTCCACCTCTCAATCATTAAAAGATTTAGAGAAACAGGAATTCCACCCCCTGTCCCCGCCCCCTTTCTCCAAGGAATCCCAACAATCTGCTACCCACGCATCTTTAGAAACTGCTAAGTCAAACAAAGAAGGAAAAGAATCATGAAGGGTATTATTCCCACACCATTTGACCTTCCAAAATCTCACCCTTCTACCATCCCCCACAAAGAAAGTAATATTTTTAAGCCTCAAGGAACCTTCCTTTCTAATTTCCTTCCAAAACCCCACCCCATAGCCCTCCCTTATTTCACAAGTACTCCACCCTCCTCCTTCCTCCCTAAACTTCCTACTAATAACAAGCTTCCACGAGGACTCCCTTTCAACCATATAACGCCAACTCCACTTACATAAAAGGGCCCTATTGAGGATAGAAAGATTTTTAACACTCAATCCACCATTCTTTTTATTTGAACAAACAATTGCCCACTTTACAAGAGGGGGCCTCTTCTCCAAAGCTCCCCACCCCAAAAAAAGTCCCTTTAGATTTGTTCTAGTCTCAATTTAACAACTCTTGGTAACGCAACAAGGACATGAGATAGATTGGCATGCTAACCAAAGTACTCCAAATGAGAGTAATTCTCCCTCCCTTAGAAATGAATTGCCTCTTCCACAAGGCTAGTCTTTTCCGAATCCTCTCCTTTACACCATCCCAAACCACCACCGATTTGTGCGGAGCACCCAAAGGGAGCCCCAAATAAGTGGAAGGAAGAGCTCCCACTTTGCAGCCAAGCTCTAGGGCCAACAACTCTACATTCTCTACTCTTCCCACCGACAAAAAATTTCACTCTTATCCAAATTGATACTTTTCCCTGAAATGGCTTCAAACCACATTAGCAACCAACTTAAAAAAGACATTTGCTCCTAAGAAGCCTCACAAAAAACCAGTGTATCATCAGCGAACAACAAGTGAGTAATTTGGAGACCGTCGCCACCCCTTCCCCTTATCCTATAGCCTGTTAGGAAACCCCCCCCCCCCCCCCCCCTTGCTGCTCTATTAATGAGACAACTTAAAGCCTTCATCCCAATCACAAATAAGTAAGAGGATAGGGGGTCCCCTTACCTTAACCCCTTAGTCTTTGAAAAAAACCCATTGGAGAGCCATTAATCAAAATTGAAAACGTAGCCGTGGATATACACTAACTAATCCAGCCAGCCCATTTCTCCTAAAAACCCATTTTTTGCATCACTATCAATAGAAAATTCCAATGAATATGATCATAAGCTTCTCTAAATCAACCTTACACAACACTTCACTTTCATTCCTTTTCAACAAAGAGTCTATGGCCTCATTAGCAATTAATGCAGCATCGAGAATTTGTCTTCCTTCAACAAAGGCATTTTGGGTTAATGACACCACCTTTCCCATTACCTTCTTTAGCTTATTAGTTAAGACCTTTGCAAGCAGCTTGTACAATCCTCCCACCAAACTGATGGGTCTAAAATCTTTCTAATCATTTGCGTCACCTTTTTTTGGGACTAAAACCAGGAATGTGGTGTTCAAGCTTCTGACGAATCTTCCCCTCTCATAAATGTTTTTGAAGAAACCCATTAACTCATCTTTAACGAAATCCCAACAGAATGCCAGAAAGCGAGGGTGAACTCGTTCGGACTAGGCGTCTTATCCCCATTCAGCTCTGAAAGGGCCAAGTAAACCTCTTCCACAGAGAACACCTCCAAACCGGCTGCCTCCTCAACCCCAATTTTGTCAAACTCCAAACCGTTCAAACTAAGGTGCCAACCATCAGGATCCGATAACAGATTCTGGTAGGCCCTAACCACACCCCTCTTAATTTCTTGTTCTTCTGACAACTAGAGGCCATTAATTTTAATCTTTGTCAAACAATTCCTCTTTCTCTTAGAATTTGCCATCCTATGGAAGAATCTTGTGTTCTTATCTCCTTCCTTCAACCACGTTTCTCTTGATTTTTGTCTCCACGAAATTTCCTTCATAAGTGCCCACTTCTTGAAATCCTCCCTAGCCTCCTTTCTAGCCTTTAACTCCTGCCCGTTTAAAACTCTTAGCCGCTCCTGATCATCCCAAAAGGACACTCTGTCTACAGCCAGCCTCTTGTTCACCCCTACTTTTTCAAACACTTCCTTGTTTCAAATCTTCAAATTGTTTTTTAAAGCCTTTAATTTTTCTATCAGGATAAAGCTATAGGACCCACTAAAGTTGAAACCTTGCCACCAGTCCTTTAGCATCTCCTTAAACCCCTCCTCCTTCAACCACATAATTTCAAATCAAAAAGGAATTGGACCTCTCCTTACTCCACCCCCATCTAACGGAATTGGAAAATGGTCAGACACTGGCCTTGGGAGAATACACTACACCACCCAGCTAAAATGAGTCTTTCAATCCTCCAAAACCAGAAACCGATCCAGTCTTGACCTGGATTGACCATTCAGCCCTCCACTCCACGTAAAGGGCCCCCCTGTAGAGGCAGGTCTTTTAAAGCCGACTCATCAATCACTCCGAAAACCTTCTTCATGGACCTAGACATTCTTCCTTCTCTACTACGCTCACTGCGAAATCTAATCACATTAAAGTCCCCTCAAATGACACCTAACTCTTCCCAAAAAAATTCTCTGTATCTTTTCAAGGTAGGTTCGTAAACCCTCGTAAATGTCCACAAGAAGCCATCATCACAATTTTTAAAGCGACACAAAATTGAGAAAAGACCCACCTCCATGCCTATTAACTCTAAAACTTTGTTATCCTAAATAACTACCACCCCACTAGTTGCTCCCCTTGCATTCACTGCTCCCCAACCTAAAAATAATCCCACTCCAAGACTATGCACTAACCCCCAAGGATATGTCTTGAATTTTAGTCTCCTGAAAATACACCAAATCCACTCTTTGAGACATGATCAAGGCCTTGATTATCTTCCTTTTATTTATGTCATTAGCTCCTCTAACATTCCAAGATAAAATTTTTAACTTCATCTAAGGGTTGAGAGTTTGGCCCCACCTCCTCTAACCACAAAGTTCTCCTTACTCGCACCATTATAATTAATGGACCACTTTAATCTTTTTAGTTGTCGATCAAACTTAGTAGACCTTGTGGTTCCCCTCTTAATACTTTACTCTCTTTTTCTCTTGGTCCTTAGAAGCAAATTCAAAATTTCACATTTAAACCCTTCCGTTGAAAAACCCAAAAACTTGTTGAACCTCGCTAGACAACTGTCGTCCCATCGACAACCTTTCCCCTCCAAATCTTGTAGCAACTCCTCATCCTCACTCCCCACTCCTTCTTCAACTAGAGTCTTCTCCCCTCAGAGGTCATCTCCCCAGATCTGCCATCAGCCAAAATAATACTCAGCAGGTTCGGCTCCTCTCCACCATCCACGGAAGTCAACCCGCCAAAAGACCCCTCCTTCATCACAACCTGACCAAACCCAGAAGAACTAGTAGAAAAAGAGAGCTCTCGACCCCCCAAGGAGAACGAAAGAGTTTCGACGTACCTAGAAGCCTCTACAAATAGATCTCCATCAATCAACGACGCTCTTTCCACCACCTCAAGGGTCTCCAATGACAAAGCAGTCCTTGTCAACCCTACAAGAGGATCCACGTCTCCTCTTTCCTCTCTAGCCTTGCTAAGTGAAAACTAATCTAGAGCCCTAGAAAAAGGGACTGAAGACTCTGGCCCAATTAAATCCCCTCCTCCCATTGTTCCAACAACTTTGGGCTCAAGGTCCACAACCAACTCCCCCTTGCTGCACCTTTTTAAATCGTTTAAAGCAATGGGCCTAAAGACCTGACCCAAACCCACCTGCAGCTCCTTATCTTGTCCTTAGGCCTCCCTAAGGCCCAATCCAAAAGGCCCACAACTAAGACCACTCGTCCCTAAACCAAGTCCGCCCATCTGTTTAAAAAAAAAAATTACTTTTCAACCCCTCTCTCTTGGAAAGGAGAGTTACCTACCCTAAACCTCTCTTCAGTCTCTACAAAAGAGACCTCAACAGGAAGGGTAGTTGGGTTTCCTCTAACTAACGACACATCCTGTACCCCAAGTTGCAAGTTCAATTGCTCCACCTTCTACCTTTGACTCCCAAAGCAAGCAACACGTGAACTTCCCCCTTCTTCTTCTCCTTCCCATGAAACGCCCTCTCCATAGTTTCTTCCCGTCGGCACCACCTATGGGAAATTAGGTGGAGTCTCCCACCACAAATGAAAGGAATAGCACCCCGACCCCACAACAACCTGAGCAGAGTAAAACCCTTACCGCAACTTTCACCAAGATTTGAGCCCACTATAGCTCAGTCAAAGAATCGGTATCTTCATCCATTGCAACAAAGCCTCCACACCCATCGTCGATTCTTTTAAACACCTCATGACTCCACAAGTGAAGCGGGAGCCCCACTACCCTCACCCAGGCCTCATTAGCAAAGGAGTCCTTGCAAAGACACCCCACCTTTGGGTTTCATCTATCCAAAATAAGAAAATTCTCCTTAATACTTTTTTTGCCTCTAACTAGAACTCGCTCAATCTCACTTGGTGTCTCAAATTCAAATAGAAAGAGTCCTCTGCCTAACACAACAACACTCAGATTCCCCTTTAAAAGCCAATATTGATGCGTCCATCTCCTTACGAAATCCAACTTAGGTAATGGAGCTGAATTATTACCCCACCAGCCCACCAGACACTACTTCATCTTATGTAACCTTCCTCGCACTTCTCTTTCCCCCACCTCTAACCAAACTGAATCGCCTATTCTTCCCAATTTTGACTTTACAACATCTGCATAGGACTTTGTCTCCACCTCCTTCTCCCTCCACAAAACCTTCAAGCCCCCCTTCACCCTCAGTGAAACCTCTGGAACTCTAGTTTCCTTTAAGCCTCCTACAGGGACCACTCCAAGACCTCTTAACCTCTCGGCTAGAAGATTCCTACCATCAGACAGCCCCTTCCCTTTTGGAAAGAGAATGCTATTTTTTTTTACTCAAGATCATGGACAAAGCAAAGAATGAACCTTCTTGCCTCATTAAAACATCACTCCAGCCTATACTTCCTTTCCCCCTCTTCCCAACCAAGAACCCAACTTCAGTTATCAATCTCTCTACAATAGACTTCTACTCTTCCAATAAGCATCGCAAACTAACCTCCCCGAATCTAATCCATGAAGAGATACCTCTGCTTCTCTCCCAAATACAACCTTTTAACAAGATCGTATCTAATGCAATATAAGCATATCAAACACTAATCTCATACGTGCACCCATGTGGTATTATGTTGACACTTGACACAAATAGTTTAGTTGAAGTTAACATATCTATATATCATAGGATTTATCTATATTTCTTTTCTTTTTTTTCTTTTGTTTTTTTATAATTTTTTGTTCCCACTGTCACAATCTTAATTCCTTGTTCCCTTCCTTACAACTCTATGGTTATCCTACATCAGGATAGTTGATATGATCTTATTAGGTGTGGCATTGGAAAGAGTGGAGTCTAGTGAAAGTTTGTAAAGAATGACTTGTGTTGTAGTAAATAGAATTCAAGCAACCACTTTAGAGTCATTCTTGGTCGAAGTGGCTATGAATCTACTACATGCAATTGATTCTATGTTTATTCCATGAAGATATTGCCTAATGGCTTCCATTAAATGAAGTGAGAGGACCATTATATGTAATTTTTGTCATTGATTTTAACTAAAATAACCTCATTGTTTCTCAATGATGGTGTAAATATCAAATACCCATTTGAATTTCTTAAATATAAATACAAAGTAGATTAGAGAGAAACAAAACTGATCTTTTGATACAAAAGGAAAAGGCTCTAAGACTAAAGATTGTAATCAGTGACTACGAATTTGATCATGATCTTTTTGATGCTCTATAAACTTAAAATTATCCAAGAATGGAATGGATCCAATACCAGACAACCATTTAATACTTTTAGCAAACAGACCAACAGTGGATATAAGATCACACTCCTGGTTAAGGCCCAACCCAAACAGAATTAGATTAACTCAAGTAAAACCTAGTATTGGGAATATAGGGCAACATATTTACCCATTTATTTGTTTGACAATAGGAGAAGACAGTTTGCTTAATGGCATCTGGGGCTGATTGGTCATCAAAATACCCAAGGTAAAGGGCAATGTTATGACCTGTCATTCTATAAGAATCATTTGAAAGAATCATGTGAATTAAGTTTTTGTATAATGAACCTTAAAATGTAGATCTTACAATTCCTTTGTGAAATTCAGTTTACATTTTGATTATTGGAATTGGTAGTTTGGGAATATTTGCATATATATTTCATCTGAGCTCATATGATTTGAGATCCTATGCACCCTTGTTGGGGGTTCTAAGGCATTGTACCCCAACCCCTAGAGGGTTAAGTTAGAGGCTTTTTAATACTATTGAACTTTAGATCTTTTAGACTGGTTGGTATAGTTTAACCATATTTTATTTGACACAAGGAAAAAAGTAAAGGAATCAAGCCATGACTAAGAAAAAAGAAAAGGTTATATTTGAAAAATTTATGATATCTGTTTTGAGAAAATGAATTTGGTTAATATGTTGTGAATATGATATTCGCTATTTTGATTTCCCTTTCGAACTTTTAGTTGATCTTCCTTGTTTTATTTTCCCTTACTAGGCTACAAGCTCATCCTATTTTCAACCCCTGAGGTGATTATAAGGTGTGTGAGGTGTGGATAAGACGGAATGGAATCTAAATTTAGTCTTGAATTCAACATGGGTGCAGTCAGCTTAGGATTATATCATGTTTTAGAATATATTGAAACCTAGATGCTTGAATATGGCCTTGGTTTTAGAATGTTGACTCATCTCTTAAAGATGTAGTCTTATCCTCATTTAACTTGACA
The DNA here is from genome assembly GCF_030704535.1 of Vitis vinifera. Taxonomy (NCBI): domain Eukaryota; kingdom Viridiplantae; phylum Streptophyta; class Magnoliopsida; order Vitales; family Vitaceae; genus Vitis; species Vitis vinifera. Next base: position 16,176,048 of record NC_081823.1, on the reverse strand, counting down.
AACAACTGCATGGCTCCAAACAAACCCTACATTTGTCAAAAGCCCTCAAATCAAGCTCTAGGATAGTGTTTTAAGGGAGAAGGTCCTATCTTTAATTGGTATACCTTTCCTTCATTTCCTCAAGATTATCTTGAAGCAAAACATTGAAACATGTTTTCTTTTTTTTTCATGGTTGCTATAGTGCTTTAGAAATATTAACAAATTATGTGTTTTGCAGTAAATTAGCTTTCGGGAAGGGAATGTCAAATGAAGAGAAGAAAAAACTAAAGCAGGAATTGAAGTTCCTCAAGATGGAGGATATATCATCCATTCATGGAATCTCTGCCACCTGACTTTGTTACAATATTGCGTACAGACTAAGAAAGGAAAAAGTAGTTCTTTTCTCAAATAGATGTTGACTGAAGAAATTGTTTCACCACTTTTACCCCCTTTGTTATTCTGTTACAGTGGGCTACTGAGGTCTTTATGTAGCAAGTTGGGTGCTCCACAACGAGTGCGGCTGCTAGTCTATGGCAAATATGCATTATATTGCCACTCCCCCAAACTGAATCCTGATTCTAGTAAAACTTAGTAAAACATGCACACAACTCCAGCAAGTTGTCCAAGAAACAATTTTGTTGTTAAGCTTCTGCCAAGTAAATCTTGTTCCTATTGGATTTTCAGATTTTATGGGTATGATCATGTTCTCCAAATTTAAGACAAACTTGAGTTACTTACAATTCTGGTTGCTTCTCGATAATGAATTTACTCATTTCATTGTTTAATTAATGACCATATTGTCAAGAGTAGTGGAATGGTCAGTATTTCTCATGTTTCAGAGGCACTGGAGGTGCTTTCTTGGATGGAAGAGACCGGCCAATTATTCAACAAAATGTTCGGATAATTTGTTGCTGCAACTGACCGTTTCTTGGTGAGGATTTGTTTTATCTTTTTCTACCATAAGCCCTTGAGGAGATAATATTGGCAGTTGCCTCAGAATGTTAGTGTTATATAAAAAAGAGAACGCAAAGGAAGTCGAATGTTCCAAGTAATTGTAATTTGAGGTGTGCGTTCAATTCCTAGTAGTTGTAAGAGATTGCAATGGAAAAGTAACCTAGTGTTGTAATTTGTTGAATCTCAATTCATTGTAACAACCCCAATCATATAAGAGTCTTTGAGTGGAAATTCATCCTATTTATCTGTCCTAAATTCCAACCATGAGAGGTCATATTTTAACCCTAGCCCAGACTGAAAATGAACTCAATTAGCAGTGTCTGACTGCTCTAGATTAATTTTGATAACATTGATTCAAACACAATATGAGGATTCCGACCTCGATCAGTTGGACCAGTTGGTGAGCAGGGGCAACTTGATGATGAGGGATGAGAGAGAGAGAGAGAGAGAGAGAGTAGAGAATGAAGGACTAATGCTAAGCATTAACATAATGCTGCTATAAATGATCCGCGAGTTCCCATCATTTCTCATCAACACCTTTTTCTGTGTTGCCTAAGCTGGTATCTTGGCAGAATTTTTTTACCACATGGTTACTTGGATAAAGGAAAAAAAAAATATTTGCAGTTAGCTTCTTCAACTGTAAATGAATCATATTTTTGAAAATGAAGGTTGAAATTAAAAACATGTTAAAGCCAAGAATTTGGAATTCTTGGCCCATTCTAATGTTTGAGAATTTTAGAAATCATCCTAGAGTAAGAGTGCATTTGACAGTGATTTTAGGAATAGTTTCTAATCTTTTTAACACTTGAAATTTTTTATCTTTCAAGCATAAAAAAACTAGAAACGCTTCCTAAAATAACTACCAAACATATTTTAAGACTTTAATTAAGATAGGTTTTTGAAGTTAAATTCATAATTTTAGAAGAGAATTTCTATATTACAAAGTTTCATTAAACATAGGTAACTTTCGGTGGTAGCTAAAATGTGAATTAGAGGAAGCAACAGTGTATTTATATCAATTTGTTTAATTCACAAAGAAATGGACGTTATAAATTCTAAGAAAGAGGAATGCATTTGGTGGATATGGATGCTTGAGGAAAAGAAGTGTGTGTTCAGAGTTGGAGGATTCCAGGCCTGAGGTTCCTGCCCGATGCAACATTCTAAGGAATTAGATAGATCAAGGTCTTTCAGAGCCACATATGCTAAAATTGCTTGGACATGTAAGAAAGTCTTTAGTGACTTAAAAAAAGTAGGCTTATCTTTTGGATAAGTAAATCAAAAGGGTTATCATTTTTGGTTGATCCATATCAAGGTTTTTTTACATGTGTTCCCAAGCTTAGCTTCCTAGTCATTTTATAGGTAAACCAACTTAATAACTTAAATTTAAGTTATTAAGTAAATTACGTATGCTTAATAAAATAACTTAATGATGTGACTTCAAGGCAAAGGTAACTTCAAGTATTAAGTAAAAACAATTAACTTATTCTTAAGTTAACATCTTCATTTTACTTTTTTTCCCTCATTTATTCTAATTACCTTTAGGATTATTTTTGGTACTTTACAACCTCCACTATTACTCAACCTTCTTTGCTATAATTATAATTTATGAGGTTATATGTCAATTTTATGATTAAGAATAAGATTTAAGTTAATTTTATCAAACAACTTTAATATTTAAAATAAGAATTAAATAATAAGTTTTAAGTCAATAACTTAAATATAATTTAACTTAAAGTCAACTTAAATTATTAAGTAATAAATATTAAGTTTTACAAAACACTTCCTTAGTTTTCCTTGTCACTTCATCCACTCAATAGTTAGAAGATATTCAATAAATCAATTTAATGATTTAATGATTTAAATTTAAATTGATGAATAAATTAAATGTGTTTGATAAAATAATTCAATAACATAACTTAATATAAAAAATAACCTTTTAACTATTAAATCAAAATAATTTACTTATTTTTAATTGCAAATCTCTTTTACCTCATATACTCTCTAAAGGCATTACACAACCATGAATCTTTAACAACTCATATTTTATAATAAATATTTTTTAATTATCTTATACATCTATGATATATGTCTCATAAATAAATATTTTTTTAATTATCTTATACATTTATGATATATGTCTTATAAATAAATTTATTACTAGGATTAGTCAAAATAAATATTAGCTAAAATTGATCAAATGTAGAATGGTGTCCAAATGATAAGAGTCCAATGGAACAAAGAATAAAATTATATTAAACCTAGGACGGTGTCCTAATAATTACAAGCAAAAGGAACAAATAATAAATTTATATATATATATATATGATAAGAGTCCAAAGAAACAAAGAATAAACTTAGATAGAACCTAAGATGTCGTCTCAATGATAAGAGTTTAAAGAAACAATGAACTTAGATTTAACCTAGGATGGTGTCCTAATTATTAGAAACCAAATGAACAAATAATATACAAAGAATATAGCCTAGGATGACATCCCAATGATAAGAGTCCAAAAAGAACAAAGAATGAATTTAGATTGGACGTATGATGGTTTCCCAATGATTAGTAACTTAAGGAACAAAAAATAAACTTAGTTAGAATCTAGGATTGTGTCCCAATGATGAGTTACCAAAGGAATATAGAATAAACTAACATAAAACCTAGGATAGGGTCCCAATAATAAGAGTCCAAAAGAATAAAGAATAAACTTAGATTCAACCTAGGATGGTGTCCTAATGATAAGAAATGAAAGGAACAAATAATCAACTTAGATAGAATTTATGTCACACCCCAGTTTTTTTTTTTTTTTTTTTTCAAACTGAACAATTGATACTCAAATACAATATAAGTGCTCTCAAAGATATGGGGATACAAGAATTTAAATGTTGAGTTCCTGCTTGATTTTGTGCAAAAAGAGAATATGCAAAATCTGTTATAAAGAGTGCATCTTGTATTAAACTTCGTAACTATTTGTTAACAAAATATGTTTTGTTTCACAAAAGAAACTTGTACTACATTAATTTACATATACCAAAATCCCATGGTTCACTACGGGTAGCCCATACTACAAGTGTACCTAACAAATATATATATTACATCATTCCTAAAAAAAGATTTGGTCTTTAATACAAAGGCAAAGCCTCAAAACACCATCAATGCGAGCAAACAACATCCAATCATAGTAAAGCAATGCTCAAGCATTATTTCCCGCATAGGTCTTTTGACCTGCATTTAAAGATGGAAGGGATAGGGTGAGTTCACAACTCAGTAGGAAAGTTTATAACCATCCTAAACATACACTTAAAAACTTTGAATTAAACATGTAATAGCATGCATGATAAACATTTTATAACCATTAACAAATATGCAATCATGTCAAACATGCATGCATGTGTTTGCTGGTTTCATCTTTACTTTACCTTGTACATCCTTTCACGACTGATAAACTGTCACCCCCACCAATCTATATATCATATATCAATGCTCCACAAGATACATTATCAATATAATAATGACTATTTTGGGACATCACCAAAGGGCAAGTCATACCCCGTGCCTTTTGGGACTCATACCCAAGGGCAAGACCAACCCCATACACCCACATCGGAGTGTCTTCCTCGAGGGCTTTAGGGACTTTCACCCAAGGACCCACGATCCCACATAAATAATATATCAAAGGATAATGCCTGTAGTATCGCACAAATACTTCCCACCAATCAATTCTTTGAATATCATCTGTGATTATTCCATATCCTTTTGTCAATGCAACCACACCATGAACCATTTCCACAACACAGAACCATGAATCTTCATACCAATATGAGTTCCAATCTCAATGTAACATTTCAACACAATAAACCGAGATGCAATGACACATTAAAACATTTTATGAAATCATAGAAATGACATGAAATTTCCAATAAATCTTTCAAGGAAAGAAATCAGATACACCATGGGTTAGCATAAAATTCCCTACCTTACACAGACTTTCCTTCTATGATTCTTCTATGTAGGCGATCTTTACCTATTACAAGGAATTGAAATGAAACACATAATTTAGACTTCCTAATGATGAAAATTTATACAATTTACTGTTGCTAATTTTTAATTCTAATGTTCTCTAATCTACATGCCTATAGGTTTTTAAATCAAATTTGAATTGAATTAAACAATATTTATAATGCATATTAATATTCTCTAATTAATTACCAAACACTAATTGTTTTGATTTTCTTAAAGCCTAACCCATTAACAAATCCCAAGGGTCCAAATAACCTAATTAATCACATGTTTACTAATCTATTTTTCAATTAAACCAAATTAAACAAAGATTTATGCTGATCTTACCATTAATAAAATATTTAAGCTAAAATACTTTAATCCTTAATTAATTTTGATTTTTAACTAAAACATGTTTATAGCTAATTACACTCAACTTTTACAAAAAATTTACCATTAATTTGTTTCAGTACACCATTAGGAACAAAAATGAACCGAAAGCACTAAATTAAACAACTTGCTTACCTCAAATCTACACTTTTTCTCTCTAGATCCTCTCTCTAACCCAAGTTGTTGTAGGTAAAATGGTGCAAAATGAGTTGCATGCCCTTATATAGGGCTCTCCATGCAGCCAAGTAGAAGGTGGCAGGCCACATGGCGGCCAGCAACCCACCCAAGTAGGAGGTGGCAAGCCACTTGGCTGCCACTAACTCCAACTTCCCAATTTTGCACTTTAGTCCTTCAGGTTATCAAAAATTAAACCCATAATTACCCATTAGTCCTTTAGGTTTTCATAATTATAATCATCCCCTAAGAACCTAATAAGCATGGTTTTCATTAACTAATCTAACTTAACATTAATCAAAGTTTAATTCATAATTAAACAGGATTAACACTAAACTAGTTTTAACATCTAATTGAGCACGTTTAAAGTTAAGTACTAAGATAATCATTATTGCCTATTTAATTCATTGGTGCTAGGTATTACAATTTAGGATGGCATCCTAATGATAAAACTCTAAAAGGAACAGAGAATAAACTTAGATTTAACTTAGGATTGTGTTCCAATGATAAGAAACCAAAGGAACAAATAATAAATTTAGATAGAACCTTGGGTGGCGTCCCAATGATAAGAGTTGAAAGGAACAAATAATAAACTTATATTGAACCTTGGATGGTATCCCAATGATTAGGAAAAAAAAAGGAACAAATAATAAACTTAACTAGAACCTAAGATGACATCCTAATGATAAGAGTCCTAAGGATCAAAGAATAAACTCAAATTGCGGCTAGGATGGTGTCCTAATGATTAGAAACCGAAGGGACAAATAATAAGCTTAGATAGAACCTAGGATGATGTCCCAAAGATAAGAGTCCAAAGGAACAAAGAATAAATTTAGATTGAACCTATGACGATATCCCAATGATAGGAAACCAAAGGAACAAATAACAAACTTAGATAGGACCCAGGATAACGTCCTAATGATAAGGATCCAAAGGAACGAATAATGAACTTAGATTACACCTATGATGGTGTCCCAATAATGAGAAGCCAATGGAACATAGATAAATTTAGATAAGAGTCCAAAGGAAAATTGAATTAAGTTAGATACAAGGTAGGATAGTACCACAATGATAAGAGTCTAAAGAAATAAAGAATAACATTAGATTGAACCTAGGATGATGTCTCAATAATTAGAAACCAAATGAACAAATAATTAACTTAGATGTAGCCTATGATAGCATCCCAATGATAAAAGTCCAAAGAAACAAAGAATAAACTTAGAACTTAGGATGGTGTCCCAATGATGAATAACCAAAGGAACAAACAATAAACTTAGATAGATAAACTTAGATGGTGTCCCTTGTAGAATTGAGTAGAAAAACTTATCTTGGTTGATGAAAATATCTCTACATCATTCTCAATGAGTAGATTGTTATCTACCTACAAGATCTTAGAGCGCTACCACACTTCCCTTCACCTTCTTGTACACACAAGACCATTTGTTATGAAAATATATGGTTACATCATATAGATGTTAATATCAAGACAAAAGTTTAAGAACACTATCTTGACATCTTATTGTAATATCTCACAAATGAGATGCACCACAATGGATAGGAGTACTCTAATGGATTTGATTATAACTACTGGTGAAAAGGTTTCCTATATTCAAAACAATGTTCAGACTATAAACTTTAGCTACAACCTAATCACTTTCCATCTACTCCTTTGTTCCTTTTGTAGACCAACTTCCATTTATGGGTTTTATCCCTTCGGGTGCTTCTACAAGAACCCAGACTACATTAAAATTACAACGATTCTAACTATCATTCATAGCTCCTTGTCGAGTTATGAGCACCAACACACTCATTGCTTCATCATAATATATAGAGTATAAACCTCCCACTATGATGAAGTACTTATGTATTGGAAGTAATAGGAATGTTGTATCTCTATACCTTTGGATTTATAGTATCTTGTGTATAGTGAAACTATCTTCTAATGTTTTTTAGTCTATATCAATGTTTGTCTTATTACATATCATACAATCTTTATAAAAAAACAAAAAACCTTTTTAAAAAATTCTGAACACTGTTTTACCGTTGTTCTTAGGACACGATTTTAAAAACAAGGTGAAATAAAGAATAGTTTTTAGAGAACAAGTAAAAATTGTTTTCACCAGTTTTTAAAAACAGTAGTAAAACACATAAAATTTTAGAAAAATAATAAAAAGAAATAAAATTGAATATGATCCCATTCCCTTTCTCTTTTTACGATATAATACTGATATAAAAAATTTTAAAATATGATTTTCCTTTATATTACATGTATTTTTCTATTTTTTTAATTTCTTTAAAATTTTTCATTACACAAATAAATTTCAAATCAAATTATACTTGATACATAAAATTTATTAATTTTTAAAAATAATTTAAAACTCAAAAACCAATTTAATTAATATTAAGAAGGAACTCAATAATATTAATAAGCTATAGACCAAAATTTATTTTAAAAGTATGATTTAGGTTTTAATAAAACATCATAAAACTCTTTCTTGTTCTTTAGTTTAAAAACATTTTTAAAAAATTAGAGCCTGTTTAGCGGAGTTTTTAAAAACAACTTTTTGTTTTTTAGAAACATAAAATTGTTTTTAAAAATTCATAATACCATTTAATTATTGTTCTCTGATTCTAATTTTTAAAATCAAAGTGAAATAGAGAATAAAATTTAAATAACAAGTAAAAGTTGTATTCATCGATTTTTAAAACTAATAAAAAAACACACATTCTATTATTTCTTCTACATAGAATCATTATTTTTCGATTTTTTTTTTGTTAGGCAAATCAACTTCAAATTAAATAAGACTTAATATGTTAGATTTGTTAACAAGTCTATTAATTTTTAAAAATAATTTAAAACTTAAATAATAAACTCATTAATATCATAAATTTATAAATAAAAATTGGTTTAAAACAACTTTATTGTTTCTCTTCTATATAAAATTATTATTATATGATTTTTTTTTTTCAATAGGCAGATGAACTTCAAATTAAATAAGACTTCATTTATTGGATTCATTAACAACTCTAATAATTTTTAAAATAATTTAAAACTCAAATAATAAACTTATTAAAACCATAAATTTATGAATAAAAATTGGTTTATAATAACTCTATTATTTATTTTATGCACATAATTATTGTTTTATAATTTTTTTTTCAGTAGAAAAATGAACTTCAAATCAAGTGGTACTTTTTATTGAATTTATTAATGAGTTTAAATTTTTTTTTGAAATAATTTGCAACTCAAAAATAAATCTAATCATTGAAAAAAAAAACATATATATCATGAGTCATAACTTTACTATTTAACCCATACACACACCTATTTTTTTGAAAATTTTCTCACTAGGTAAATAGGTTATAAATTAAGTAAGACATGATTAATAATTTTAATTATTTAATAAATCATTTAATTTTAAGAATGATTTGTAATAAAAATATTGGCCCAATCAATTGTAGATTAAATCAAAACATTGTAGAATATTATGTTCAAAATTGAATATTAAATATGCGCATATGTAATAAAAAACTTGCTCATTTATATGTTAAAAAAAAACTTTATTCATTATTCATTTTAAATAAAATACTATTGACAATTAGTATTATTCATTTTAACAAAAAAAAATATACAAATATGTTAATATCCTTATGTTTCTAATATATAATAAAATAGTATATTTTCTACTAAAAATATTATTTATGGTTTTATTATAATATTAGTATTTATATTTTACTAAAAACAATCTATTTTTTTAATTTATTTATAATTACAAAATTATTTTCATTTTCAATAAGACTTCAATTAAATTTAGTTAATTAATATTATATAAATTTAATTTTATTTATTTTTACAAAATGAAAATATGCGCATATGTAATAAAAAACTTGCTCATTTATATGTTAAAAAAAAACTTTATTCATTATTCATTTTAAATAAAATACTATTGACAATTAGTATTATTCATTTTAACAAAAAAAAATATACAAATATGTTAATATCCTTATGTTTCTAATATATAATAAAATAGTATATTTTCTACTAAAAATATTATTTATGGTTTTATTATAATATTAGTATTTATATTTTACTAAAAACAATCTATTTTTTTAATTTATTTATAATTACAAAATTATTTTCATTTTCAATAAGACTTCAATTAAATTTAGTTAATTAATATTATATAAATTTAATTTTATTTATTTTTACAAAATGAAAATATGCGCATATGTAATAAAAAACTTGCTCATTTATATGTTAAAAAAAAACTTTATTCATTATTCATTTTAAATAAAATACTATTGACAATTAGTATTATTCATTTTAACAAAAAAAATATACAAAGATGTTAATATCCTTATGTTTCTAATATATAATAAAATAGTATATTTTCTACTAAAAATATTATTTATGGTTTTATTATAATATTAGTATTTATATTTTACTAAAAACAATCTATTTTTTTAATTTATTTATAATTACAAAATCATTTTCATTTTCAATAAGACTTCAATTAAATTTAGTTAATTAATATTATATAAATTTAATTTTATTTATTTTTACAAAATGAAAATATATATTTAAAAAAAAAAAATATTTATCCAAGAAATTCGTTTTATAAAAATGACTTGCCAAATACCCTTATTTTTATAAATTTTTTATTTTATTTTTTAACTTAAAAACGGTTTTTAAAAACAAGCATGAGAAATCATGGTTGAATATTAAAATTATTTTTATCTTTTAGTAATGTTTATATCACTAGAATAAAAAAATTGTTTTATAATTAAAAAAAATTTATTTATCTTTAATTTATAGATAATTGTAGATTTAATTTTTATTTTGTTAACATGACTTAACTTGAATTTGATTTTATATTATTAAAAATTAAATTTATAAATGAGTTTTTTTGTTTAAAAAAACTATTTTTTAAAACATCTTGTCAAATACTTTTATTTAAAAAAAATTTAGAGCATGTTTGGCAGTGATGTTCAAAAGTGTTTCTATCTTTAAAAACACTTTTAAGTGTTTTTGGGATGAAAAATAAGGTGTTTGGCAAATTTTTAAAAACACTTTTGAAAATCCGGAAAAACACTTAAAGTGATTTTTAGAGAATCACTTGACAGGTGTTTTTTTTTTTAAAAAAAACACTTCAAAAAATTTGAAATATTCCAAAAATGCCCCCAAGTGATTCCCGATACCTTCCTTTCCCTTTCATTCATACCTCTCTCCTTCATTCTCTTCATCCATCGCTCTCTATCCGAGACTGCATAATAGGAAGACCCTCTGTTCAGCCAGAAATCGAATCGTTTGGATTCAAGATTCTATGCCCAATTTCGGATTGCAAATTATTCTACCCCAGCCTCTATCTACTCAAGTTCTTGAGAATTAACATTGATGAAAACATAGGTCGCCCTATGTTGCCGTCAATTTCGAATGAGAATGCATATCTGAACCGTGTGGTTAAGCCTATTTATGACCTTTGTGTTGAGGTTAAGGGAAGCATAATGGGAACAACAATTTCAATTGAGAAGAACAATGGTCCCATTTATGCATGTTGTAATAGGTCAGTTTTTCTGATCATAATATCAGTATTCAAATCCTTGGTCTATGGAGGAAGATCATTTGATTTTCAGGAGTTGGAATCGGCAATACACCAAGTGTTCTCAGTTCCCACTGTGTTTGCATCCACCAGGTGTTCGATGATTGGTCCATGAGAAGCCAAAGTAGAAGGAGGAAATCATCATAGAATGGGATATGGCAAACAACAAGAATACATGAAGCCATTCAAAGTGGAAGACGATATGTACTCAATCTGCTATAAGTTGGGGTTTTATCGTGTGGGTTTTGGGCAATCATGTATTGTTTTATTTGAAAATTATCTTTTATTCAATGTTTATTTTTTATTTATTGATTTAGATGTTTTTTTGTAAATATTTTTTAACATTTTATTATAATGATAAAAAATTATTAATTTTAATTAGAAAAGTCTTTTTTTTTGAGAAATTAATAGGTAATCATATATTATTTTATTTTCAAAATTATCTTTTATTTAATCCTTTTGTAAACATTTTTCAAAATTTTATTTAAATAAAAAATTTATTTTTAGTTTTTTTTAACAATATATATATATATATATTCTTTTGAAAAGTTTTTTGTTTATCATACTATTTTCTTTTTGTAATTAAAATTATATATCATTTTTGGTAATTTATTAATATTAAAAGTGTTTTTATACTTATACAATATATTATCAAAAACATTATTAGAATCATTTTTTCTTATTCTCATAAAACTGTTTTTCATAAAAACAAAACACTTTTAAGAACAATACTTTTATTAGAATTACTGTCAAATAGATTTTTAGTTATGACTTTTTTTCTCACTAATTTAGAAACGATCTTTAAATTAAAAATTACCCTATGTTCAAGTTTAAAAAAACATGGCTAAATAGACTTGAAAATAAATAAACTAGGACAATGAAATTAATTATTGGGACATGAAAATATTATATAAATTCTGGTTAAGTGAAGCTGATGACCTGACATATAGATGTACCATACTCATTCTTTAGTCTCGAGACTTTCCTCTCTTTCACCTCTTTTTCTTCTCCTCTTCTCTTTTATGGACCTTATTGTCGTCACGATCTCACCTTCTCGTTCCAAACAAATTTTTTCCCCTGCTAGCTTAGAAAGTGAAAGAAACTGGAGGTAGGAAGACGAGGCTTTTGTGTCTCATCTATGGTGGCGTCTCCCCGAAGTGGAATCTAGGGCGCGGCGGAAAGAAGGGGAAGTGAAAGGCGGAGGACTTTTGAGTTTTATTGGCCGAGAGGCTAGGGCACGGTGTGATTTGGTTCGATCTCGGTGTGGAAGCTCGGGGAATCAACTTATTGCGTAGTGGTTTTGTGGTTGTGGGATTTTGGAAACCTTAGATTTGGGTCAGGGCTGTGTGGTTGGCTGATTAAGCTAGGGGCGGGGCTGCCCTTGCGATTGACTGGGTTTTCATGCTGTCAAAACCACTGCCTTGGGATCGGAAGGACTTCTTCAAGGAGAGGAGAGGAAGCACGAGAGGTCGGAGTCTTTAAGTTTGCTGCAAGATAGAGGACTCGCATCAGGGTTCTTGGGAGTTTGCTCGCCGGAATCGGCAGACTTGCGCCGTCCTACAGGTGAGTTGAATCCCACCGGGTTCTTGATGATGTCGGTTTTGCTTTATACCAAGAAAAATAGTCGGGTTCTTGGAAAATTTGGTCTCCGAGCCCTTTTGTTTTTTATGAATTGTTCCTTTTTGGTTTTTAATTTTGAATTTATTCTCTCACGGAAGAAGCACGAGAGGTCTGAGTCTTTAGGTTTGCTGCAAGATAGAGGGACTCGCATCAGGTTCTTGGGAGTTTGCTCGCCGGGATCGGTAGACTTTCGCCCCCCTACAGGTGAGTTATGAATCCGGGTTCTTGATGATTGTGATGAAATTCGTAGGTTTTGGTTTAAACCAAGAATAATAATAGGGTTCTTAGAAAATTGGATCCGAGTCCTTTTGTTTTTATTTTTTATGATTTGTTCTTTTTTGGTTTTTAATTTTTAATTTTTAATTTATTCTCTCCACGGGTCTGATTCTTTGTTTGGGGAATTAGTTTTTGATGATGATTCTTTCATGGTTATTGTAGATCTGTTTTTTAGTCCATTCGTTTGTTAATGTGCTGTTGCAGAAATTGTAATTAAAAAAACAGATAGTTTTTTAATCTTTTTAAGTCAAATAAAACTACCTGTAAGAAAGTTCTAGGTTTTGAATTTTTGAAATTTCATCGTGTTCTTTGGTATTTTGATTTACCATGAACTTTTTTTACCTATCAAAAAAAAAAAAAAAAAAGGCTGGGCTAGAAATTCATAGACATCAACTTGCTCAAATCCATGATAGAAACCCTATCAAAGCTAAAGGTAAAAATCCTCTCCCTTCTCATCCTACCATTCATCAATTCAATTATTATAATGATTTTTTTCATGAATAAATGAACAGAAACAGATAAGTAGCAATTTTTAGTGAAAGATAACCTTGAAAATGGAAGTTTCTGAATCTAGGCTTTGGACAAAAACAGTATCACCATGATCTCTTCTCTCTTTTGAACTTAAAGGTCTAAAGCATGCATAGACTGTTATGTGCGACATATTTTTATGGTGCCAAAAACCTTTATCTTCCAAGAATTAGTGCATAACTATCATGAAATTCAGCAAAATAGAGTATGACTTAATCCACCTGAAAATTCTAGAACTAGAGCTTTGTTTTGTCATTGAGGCATTTTCTAATTCATTACTGAAAATTTTACATTATTATTTATTAGTACAGTATTAACTATCACACAAACTTGTATTTGTCTCTTAGAAGGTTTGAAACCTCTAATTGGTGATACACTCCTTGTTGCAGGGACACTTTTCTTTGCCATGAGCAATGCTGGTGAGGTGGGTAAATATCAATACACTTGAATATGATTGTCACATCATTTGGGGGCTTTTGACTCTGGAAGATTTCTGATTAATGTCATTAAATTTTTTCTTTTTCTTTTGAAACAATATGCCCCTTGAAGACTTGCTTTGAATAAATAAGATTTTAACTTGTTTAGCATTGTCTATTGTTGTCTTATTGCATTAGAGAGAAGAAAAAATTACACCTTGATTCCATTATTCTCCTTTTCAATTCTATCTAGTCAACATCCTAAACAATTTATCATCTTTGAAAACTTGAAGACCTTCTACTTCTAGCTTTATCTTGCAGAAGGACAATGATTCCTGATCTATCTGAATGAGGTTTAACACCAAGAACCAGATTAGGCCTTGAACAACTCAGATGGAAATTAAATCTTGTCTGCATCACTGCTCCATCTCCAAATTGACTTGAGCTTTTCTTATTTATTGACATTCTATTTTTGTACAGATTTTTATACACCGGATCTGTAGAAATTATATTGGATATTGCACAAGATCTCCTCATAGCTACTGATCAGTATCTCTTGCAGGGATAAAGCGTCCCTATGAGTGTACCATTGCCCATGTGAGTTAAGGAGCTCGATTTTTTGGATATGAATTCCTTTACTGCTTTGAATCAGATTGTGGACACCTGGTGACTCTTTTATTTTTATTTTCAAGGATATATCACTGGAAAATGTTTCAAGAATGCATGAGCTTTCAGAAGCCTTCCATGCTATTTCCTTAAGACACACATGCCTCATGTCTATCTTGGAGCAGTTTAGTAAACTGAGTTCTAGGGCCGGGTATGTGATGCTCTCTCTCTCTCTCTCTCTCTCTCTCAATCTATTTATATCTGCCATTTCTACTAATAGCTTACTAAGGAAGAAGTTGGAAATACTTTTGGAGTTGTAGGAAGTCTCAATGGAGGCAATTGCCTGGTTGTCCACTCTAAATGAATACCCAACTAACCGAAGCAAAAGGAGGATAGCGCAATGCAAGAAAAAAAAAACTATTTTTAAGTTCAGTGGTCATTTTAGCTCAACATTGGTCTATCACTGGTAGAAACATGCCTCCGAAAATCATGATTTTCCATTGTTAAAAAAAGCCGCCTAACCCACATAATTCGAGGCTATAATACAACTGACATTTGATTCTTGATCTCTAGCTAAATATTTTGTATAGAAAGTGGTAGAAAATAAGGCTGCAGGTTGCTTTCAGAAAATTGGCTGCAGGTTATACATGCTTCATCATGTACTAGAAAAATAAGGCACTAGTAACATATTGATACACTCTGCTCAATTTCTTTTTGTTTTTTTAAAATAGATACTTCTATTTTTATTTTTGTTGTTATCATGAAATGTAGGTTATTTACTTTTTAACTTTGGGTATAAATATACAAAAGGAAATCTATAAGTTGTACCTAATCTTACAGAACTGTAATTTAACTAATACATCATTATTGGGATTGTCTTAATTTTCTGTTTTTTTTCCTTTCTCTGTTTGAGAACAAGGCTGAAGGTCATTCTGTCCATGATCTTGCTGAGATAGTTGCCCACCTATCTTCATACTTGAAGCATGCTTGACCTAAGTCACCTGGAAAAAAATCAGGACAATAAACCTGGATTCTAACACTTCCTCAGTCCAATAAAAAATTAGAGCTTCTCTAATTGGCTCTATCATGTTACTCTGCATGCCAATAAAGTTTCTGCTTTCCCTTTTGATTAGTTACACAAAAATAATAATAATAATAATAATAATAATAATAATAATAATAATAATAATAATAATAATAATAATAATAATAATAATAATAAAAGTCACCTGGAAAAAAATCAGGACAATAAACCTGGATTCTAACACTTCCTCAGTCCAATAAAAAATTAGAGAAAGACAATAAACCTGGATTCTAACACTTCCTCAGTCCAATAAAAAATTAGAGCTTCTCTAATTGGCTCTATCATGTTACTCTGCATGCCAATAAAGTTTCTGCTTTCCCTTTTGATTAGTTACACAAAAATAATTGTAGGGATGGTTCTATCACTGAATCTTTCTGGTTCCAGCTAAACACGTACCACAACTACCATGGATTTAGAAAACCATTAGGATTGGAGAGGTGGCAGAGCTGCATCCTTCAACATTATTCCCTGCAGCACTGGTGCTGCAAAGGTATTAAAAGGACCTGTATCCATGGATTCAAAACCAATCTTTTGGGTTGTCATGAGCCACATTCAGTTGATGCACTACAGCCGAATCTATGATTCTGTCTTCTCTGGTTGATTTTCTTTGCTGGGAAAGGCAAAGGAATTATTCTGCAAATACCACATTCTAATAGAATGGATGTAGAGCATATGGAAGGGTGGGATTTAATTATATTGTTGATCAAAATATAAATGTCTTTCTTCTTATAAAGATTAATATTTTTTTCCAACAACCAAGGGTGTTTGATTTTTCTTTTTTCCTTAATTCATATCAATCCCAGTTGAAAGGCACGATGAGTACAGAAGAAACTCAAATTTTATAAAGGAATTCATTTTCCTTGGTGGATGTTTTCCTTCATTCATTAGAGTAACAATGGCCATACTGTTGCATCAAGACACTGGTAAAAGCTAATACAATGATTTGGAATTGATCATCTTTCTTCCACTTTCTGAAAAAATTAATCTAAGAGAGTTGTGTAAATGCAGTATATTACTGACAAGAGTAGCATTTTGCCATTTTTTTTCTTCATGGGATTCTATGCAGAAGAATTAGTGACTTAAATGGAGAGGGTTCCACTTTTCCACCCCTAAGAAGCATGAAAAGAATGTACAGGTTTTAAGTGGTATTTATGATTAAAAAAATGCTCTAAAGCAAAGTAATTCACACTCTCTAACACTAGTACTTACATGGACTTAGTTTATGTTGCAGGATGTTGAGGGATTGTAATATCTCAGGACCAATCCCCATATATATAGTAGAGATGACAGAATTGAGATTTTTGTAACTCTACCATGCATTTCTTTTCCTCTTTATTTTTCTTTTATGGCAAATTTGTTGTCCCTAAATGGTTGGAGTAGTGGATTATGTCAAGTATCATTAGCTTTCTACAGTAAGAACTTGTATTGTGGGCTACCATGTAAGGGGCTTCCTCTTCTTGTTCCTTCCCTTTACCCTTGACCTTTAATCATTAAGGCAAATTGTGCCTTTTTTTTTTCTACATTTTTATTTTTACATATGAAGGTAGAAAAAGTAGGAAAGACAAATATTTTACAATATGGACCAAAGCTATATTGGGAGACTGTATGTTGATGGAAATTACCAGCTCCTTTGGGTCTAAACTATATTTTTATCTTTTGACTCCTTAGTTGGAAGCTCTTTTTTCTCTGTCCCTTTTGCGAAGGGATCCTTTCCTCTTGTAATTCACCCCCCCCTCTTATTGAATTTGTTGGGTGGTTTTTCTGTGCCAAAATACTTTTGTGAGATTAAATTGGCCCTCAAATGATAATATACACACCCTGACTTTATTATTATTAAGAATGGGGATAAATGGCTGATCTAAGGGTCAGTAATTCTATGTTTATCAATGAGTTATGCCTCTTTTCTTTACCCTTCTATCTTCAGACTAATGACCTTTTATCTCTTGAGATTTATATTGCACCAAATTCAATTAAGCCATCATTTGGCTGAACTTCTAATTTGGTGCTTTATTATGACATTTGTACTGTTGTTTTCTCACAGAGATCTCAGCTTCAACAAGTTGAACGGAGAGATTCCAAATCTTGATGGCCTAACTGTCAAAATATGTTGTGAATGACCGAATACCTTGGCCTTGAGTTTTGTATATTATATATAGACTTTACAAGGATGCTTTACATGGAAAGCAAATAAAAGCAAATAAATTCCAACATGATTCTAGCCCTATACATGTAAACTATAATCTGTCAAATAATATATGCTAACTGTACAGAATAATAAATGGAGAAATAAGGAAACAATTGTGGGCTAAAATAAGGAAAGAAGGGTGGGCTAAATTAAGGAAAGAAAGGGTGGGCTAAATTAAGGAAAGAAGGGTGGACAGCTTGTGGGCTAAAATAAGGAAGGAAGTGTGGACAGCTTGTGGGCTAAAATAAGGAAGGAAGTGTGGACAGTTTGTGGGCTAAAATAAGGAAAGAAGGGACAGCAAAGCTGTCCTTTGACAGCCCCCCTCAAATTGATGCAGGTTGATCAACAAGCATCAATTTGCTACTTAGCAAGCAATGTCGATGACGAGGGAGAGCCTTGGTGAAGATATCAGCAATTTGTAAGTCAGTGGAAATATGTGGAAGAGTGATAACACGAGCTTCAAAGGCTTCACGGATAGAGTGACAGTCCACTTCAATATGCTTTGTGCGCTCATGATAGACAGGATTGGCTGTGATCTGAATAGCGCTTGTATTATCGGCATGTAGAGGTGTAGGATCGGTCTCAGAAAAATCTAACTCCGCAAGCAAACCTCGAAGCCAAATGATTTCAGAACAAGCAAGAGACATTGCCCGGTACTCAGATTCCGTAGATGACTTAGAGACTCTGTCTTGCTTCTTACTTTTCCAAGATATCAATGCATCACCTAAGAACACACACCAACCAGTGCTGGAGCGACGGGTATCCGCACAACCAGCCCAATCAGCATCACTATAAGCAGCAAGGCGAGTAGAATTGCCTACAGGGAAGAACAAGCCACGAGTAGAAGTGCCTTGAACATAGCGTATGATCCTACGAACAGCAGCCAAATGAAGATGACGAGGAGTCTGAAGGAACTGGCTGACTTGCTGTACAACAAAAGAAATGTCCGGTCTAGTAATGGTGAGATAAACAAGGCTACCCACCAACTTCCTGTATAAACTGGGATCAGCAAGTAAGTCGCCCTCCTCTTTGCGAAGCTTGACATTTAATTCCATGGGAGTATCAACAGAAGTAGCCCCTTGTAGACCAGCTGTAGCCACCAAGTCACTCGCATACTTATGTTGATTGAGGGAAATACCAGAGGGACTATGATGCACCTCAAGACCAAGAAAATATGTGAGAGACCCAAGATCTTTCATATGAAAGGACTCGGAGAGATGAGTTTTGAGCTGACCAAGTAAAGCAGAATCGAAACCAGTGATCACAATATCATCAACATAAACCAAAAGAACAACAATACCCATGTCTGATTTCCGAAGAAACAAGGAAGTGTTGTACTTGCTCTGCCTGAATGAAAATTGTAATAAAGTGGTGCGGAATTTATCAAACCAGGCCCTCGGAGCCTGTTTGAGACCATAAAGAGAGCGACGAAGCTTACACACATGTGAAGTCGGAGAGGGAAACAATCCCGGGGGTGGCTTCATATAAATACACTCTTTAAGATCCCATGAAGAAAAGCATTTTTGACATCCATCTGATGTAGTGGCCAATCACTGGAAGCAGCAAGAGCTAGAATCGTACGAACGGTAGTCATTTTAGCCACAGGAGCAAAGGTCTCTTCATAATTGACACCATATTCTTGATTATTCCCAAGTGCAACAAGCCGAGCTTTGTAACGATCCAAACTTCCATCAGATCGGACCTTGACTGAGTAAACCCATTTGCAACCTAGAGGAACAATAGTGGGAGGACAGGGCTCAATGTCCCAAGTGTGATTGGCCTCTAGAGCGGCAATTTCTTCCTGCATAGCTTGTCGCCAACAATCATGCTTAGCAGCATGTGAGTAGCATGTGGGAATATCAAATTTGGACAATGCAGCAGTAAGGGCTGAAATAGAATTGCCAGAACTGGAAGAGGGAAATCCATACCTATTCGGAGGTACAGACACTCGAGAAGAGCGACGTACTGAAGGTGCTGCAACTGACTGCATCTGGAGCGTGGTAGGATCATATATCGGGTGAGCCACCGAAAGAGACTGTGGGCGGGAGCGTCTTGTATACACAATGCCTGGTTGAAAGCGAGAGCTGATTGGATGAAGATCTGAGAACTGTTGCTCAAAGGAGGGAAGGACCACAGTAGAAGAGGATGACACAGTAGAAGAGGATACAGGAAAGAAATGTTGATTTTCAAAGAAAATAACATTCCTAGAAATACGTGTACGATGTAATGTAGGATCATAGCAAACAAATCCCTTTTGACACATATTATATCCTAAGAAAGCACATCGAACAGATTGAGCAGATAATTTATGTCGCTCATGAGGAGGTAAATGAACAAAGCATACACAACCAAAAATACGAAGGTGATCATAACTAGGTTGCTTAGCAAATAAGCGGAAATAGGGAGACTCCATATGTAGGACTTGAGAAGGTAAACGATTAATCAAGTGAGTAGCAGTTTTTAGAGCCTCTACCCAAAACATGGATGGAACAGAAGATTCTAACAAGAGAGTACGTACCACATCTAAAAGATGACGATTTTTGCGTTCGGCAACTCCATTTTGTTGAGGAGTAGAGGGACATGAACGTTGATGAATAATACCCTTAGAAGCCAAGAATGCTTGAAACTCAGTAGACAAATACTCACCACCGGAATCTGTGCGTAATGTCTTAATAGAAGTAGAAAATTGATTGTCAACATACGCTAAAAACTCAGTGAAAGTACGAAAGACCTCAGATTTAGAGCGAAGAAAGTAGACCCAAGTAAATCTGCTATGATCATCAATGAAAGTCACATAATATTTAAATTTCTCATATGAACTAATCGGGGAAGGTCCCCAAACATCACTATGGATAAGATCAAAGCAGTGAGATGCTCTACTTGCATGCAAAGGGAAGGGAAGAGTTTTACTTTTACCAAGTTTGCAAGAATCACACTCAAGAGATAAAGAATAACGATCCTTATTACCAGGTAAATCAGAGTTCAATACATGAGATAAGATCTGAGTATTGGGATGGCCTAAACGACGATGCCACACCATACTAAGATCTGAAACATTATTACAAGCAAAAGACTTAATAGAAGAAAGTGGAGAAAAATCTGGAACAGGTAAAAATAGTGGAAACAAGCGCCCCACTTTAGGTCCCTTTGCGATCGGCTTCCCCGTTACCTGGTCCTGCACAACACAACCATTACCAGAAAAATTAACAGCACAATTGTTATCAACTAATTGGCCAACAGAAATAAGATTCGTGGAAAGTTGAGGAGCAAGAAACACATCAGTGAACTTAGAAGAGGCATCGCCAATAGCAGCTATGGGCAAAGAGCTGCCATTGGCAGTCTGAATGGAAGATTGACCAGTGTAGGGCCGAACATGACACAAAGCGGTGGGATTATTAGTCATGTGATTAGAGGCCCCCGAGTCCACGTACCAGATTTTAGTAGAATTGTTACCTTGAAACCCCATTGCTGATAATGCTGAAATTAACATCTGTTGCACCATTTCTGGGGTGCAGTAATCTGGTGCAAGAGGTGCAGGAACAGAGCACGCAGTTGAAGGAGAGTCGTGTGTTGCAGAAGTTGCTATAGGAGGGATAATAACCGAAGTCTGAAATGCTTGGGCCTGACGATTCTGGGGGCGAATACGACATTCTTTGATAATGTGACCCTTCTTCTTGCAATAAGAACAAAACTTCTTAGGGCAAGTGGCAGCAATATGCCCATATTCCTTGCAGCAAAAACACTGCAAGTTTTTAGAATGCATAGGTGGTCCGCGTCCTTGGGCAGCATAAGCTACAGTTGCCGTCCCGGAACTGCCATGAGATTGCTCCAAAATAGCTTGAGTACTAAGGCTTTGCTCTTCGCGAAGTAACTCACCAAAACAAATATCAAGAGAGGGAACAGGAGATCTATTCAGTAAAGCGGAGCGGACAGATTCATATTCCGGACGTAGTTTCATAAGAAATTGATCACGCCGGGTAGTCGCGTGAATAGTCTGAATAGTTGAGAGAGCGGCAATAGGAACATCCGCTGTAACCAAATCAGCATATTCATGCCAAAGAGTCAGAAATGCCGAGTAGTAGTCCTGGATGGAAAGACTACCATGTTGAAACATGGCAATCGCATGTTCTAATTGAAAGCGACGAGCATCGTTATCCTGATGATAAACTTTCTTCAAATAAGCCCACATAGATTGAGCGGAGCGATGGGGCCGCAAGTGGGTGACAATATGAGGCTCCACTGAACCAAGAAGCCAAGACATGATGCGTGCATCAAGCACAGCCCATGAAGGAGAAAACCCAACATCCTGAGATTTTTCAAAAGTGGATGGTTTTTCAACATCCGTGCCATCAATATGACCCCAAAGGTCTTTTCCCTTGAGAAAAAGTTCAAACTGAAATGCCCAGGTAGAATAATTTGTGCCTGTAAACTTAACACACAAAGGTGCGGAATCCATAGAAAATAAATAGAACCCGAGACAAAAGGATTGACCAAAAAAAATCCCACAAGAAAACTGACCCACAACGTGATCAACACAGACTTGACCGAAAGACATGAGAGGCACTTCCGAAACCGAAAAGACAGAAAAGAATTTGAGGGAAGAAAAATTAGCAACGTTGCTCTGATACCATGTCAAAATATTGTGTGAATGACCGAATACCTTGGCCTTGAGTTTTGTATATTATATATAGACTTTACAAGGATGCTTTACATGGAAAGCAAATAAAAGCAAATAAATTCCAACATGATTCTAGCCCTATACATGTAAACTATAATCTGTCAAATAATATATGCTAACTGTACAGAATAATAAATGGAGAAATAAGGAAACAATTGTGGGCTAAAATAAGGAAAGAAGGGTGGGCTAAATTAAGGAAAGAAGGGTGGACAGCTTGTGGGCTAAAATAAGGAAGGAAGTGTGGACAGCTTGTGGGCTAAAATAAGGAAGGAAGTGTGGACAGCTTGTGGGCTAAAATAAGGAAAGAAGGGACAGCAAAGCTGTCCTTTGACACTAACAAACGTGCAGGTCATGTAAGAAACAGAAACTTAGGACATGTGTAATTGTAATGCATAGAAGTCTTCCCTATCTATGTTGTGTCTATCATAAAAATTGATAGAGGGGTTAAAACTATACACTATTAGTTCATTCTTATAATTGTTCTAGGGTCATACATTTGCCTGGTTATGAGTAGCAGGTATACTCACTTGCCCCCAGCTATATGGGTTATGGAGGTGGCCACAAGTCTGGTGCATTAAGAGACTGCATCACTTGGGGCAAGGGCTTTCAATACCTATGGGGATTACCCTTGTGAAAATTTCAATTTTTTCTCCATCTTCTCATGCAGAACATCTTGAGATAATAACAAAAGTTGCATTAGTGGTCTAGTGGTAAAATAGTACCCTGCCATGGTTCATAACTAGGTTTAATTCCCTGTCAGTGCATTATTATTTAATAGTTCTTTCTACATCTACATTCATTTTCTTTAATAGGTCTTTCTACATCTACATTCATTATTATTTTGTGCTCCCCATGTTCTGTTACGTTGGAAAGCTCTAACAATAAACCATTTTTGCGTGCTGATTAGGTGTCTGACAGGCAACCGGCTTAATGGAAATATTCCAGATGGAATCAAGGGAAGGCAGAGCCGCACGTATGTTTTTCATCCAACATCTTGAGTTAATTTTGCTTGAGATTTGATGTCCATCTTTTGTTATCTATTACCTTTGTTTTTATCTACCCAACCATACACAGGTAAGGTTGTACACATGCATACACATGAACTCCCCTGTACGAGCACATTCATCTCTGACCTCTATGGAGTTTGATTGCTGATTCTATTCTTGCTATTTGCATCCCTCTATCTGCAATGGGTCAAAGAAATGTTCTCATTAGAAAAGCTCCTAACTACTTGTTAGCTATTAGTTGCAAATTAGATTAAATTCCGCATACAATCTTCTTTAGCACTTATAACTTGTACGATTCTTTCATAATGTTTTGTATATTAGCTTTCATGGAGTTATATTGTGTTTAAAGAGTCATTTATGTTTTTGCAGTGAAATAGATCTTTCTTACAGTAACTTCTCTGAGCAATTTGCACTACCTTCTTGTCGAGATAGCTTGCAAGAACTATTTCTTAGTAAACTAAACCTTGTCAAGCTTTAGGCGCAGTTTTTCTTTCATTCACTGTCTACATTAAATTATCTTCTTTTTTGTTTTATTAGGAACTTGTTCAGAAGCTTTTCTGAGGAGGGGAACTTGTAAGCTTTTTACTTTATAATTTGTGTGTGAAGGGAAGCAATTTGTATATATTTTATCTTGCACAACATTGATTCTTTTCTTTTCTTTTCTTTCTTTTTTGGACCAATGCTACATTAATTCAGAGAACTTGGTGGGTGCCTGGAAAACTGTCCTTGTCAAAAAAGTGAGTACATAAAATGTGAGGTGAATTTCTTAATTATTTTATCCTAGATGATTGGGACTTATCTTTGGTATTGAAATGAAATTATATCATCTCATCAAGGACATAAAATTTAGTTTTATTTATTTATATATTTATATATTTATTTATGTTTAATATAACTGATCACCGTCTATAACTTTTCTGTATTCTTAAGATCGTTATTCATTGCATATAAATTGTGGTGGAAAGAAATCTACTGTTGGAAATGTTGTTTATGAAGGGGGATCAATATGAAGGAGGTGCAGCAAAATTTCATCCTGACTGATGATTGGGGATTTAGTAGCACTGGACACTTCTGGGATCATAACAGAACCATAAATGATTACATAGCACAAAATGTATCCGTACTTGGAATGAACCACTCTGGATTGTACACCAAAGCACGACTTTCTCCTCTATCTTTTACTTACTATGGGCGCTGCTTAGCAGATGGGAACTATACAGTAAAAATTCACTTTGCAGAGATAATTATCAGAGGCAATAAATCCTTTCATAGCCTTGGCAGACAGATTTTTAATGTTTATATTCAGGTACTCATAATAGGAAAAATTAGATTGGTGCTTGGTTTGTTATAGAAGGTTAGTTGATTTAATTAGTTAATTGCAGGGAAAGTTGGAATCGGAGGATTTTGATATTGTACCAGCAGCACAAGGGGTTGAAAAGGTAGTTGTAAAAGAATTTAAAGCAGTTGTGAAGAATAAAACTTTAGAGGTCCGCTTTCATTGGGCTGGCAAGGGGACAACAGCTATACCAAGCAGAGGAACTTATGGTCCTCTCATATCAGCTATTTCTATGGAATCTGGTGAGTTTAGACCTTATTCATTCCTAGTGAAATATCATAGTCTTTCTCTTTCATATTTAAGTTGGATGTGCGTTTTTGTTGCCCAACTTGTTCTGCTATGACAAATAACTATAAAGTTATTATGTTAAATTATGAAATCAATAGTTTTGTAACCTCAGATAGTTATTTAACAACTTCATGAAAACCAGCTCAATTCCTCTATTTTATTTTATTTTTCTAACCAATTTACTCCCTGATATCTGCAATGCTAAAGAAATCTTATTATAGAAAACATCAATTGAATGGAATTGTGTGCTAAGCATAGCATTCAAGCTAACACTGTTGTTTTTATTTTTGATATATTTCAAGCCTCTTTCTAATGGCAAAAAGAAGATACTCATTGCACTTCTAGTTTCAGTATTGGTTTTCATTTTCACAATTTTGGGCCTTATTTTCTGGAAATGCTACTTTGGACAGAGAATATCAAGTGAACAAGGTAATGTAAATCTATGACACAAGCTTTGGTGTGACCATGTGAGAAGGATAATAAATAAGTATGTTTCCCAACTATTGCAGGAAGTAGGAAGAATTTGTGGCAACTTGAATATAATTATAAGTAGCCGATAGACTCAAACTGGCCATGACCTAAATAAAAAATAATCATCTGGAAAACATAAGAATACATTATCACTAGACACTCAAACATTGGAGGAAAAATTTCTTGGACAATGAGAGGTAAGAAGCATAAACTCTGCACCAAAAGATGTATTATGTGCAACAACTAGTTGAATCAAGAAGCCTTCCTCTTCCAGTAAACAGGTTTTTTGGGATATATATTACCAAAATGAAATATTTGATTAAAAGGATTTTGAGCACATGCCCTTGTAAGAAGACAAATCAAAACCTAGCATCAGACATTATTTTCAAGTTATTTCATATTTATAGCTTGTTGGGTATTATAAATGAAAAGGTTTGCAATAGGTTTGGTGGAGTCACATGTATTGTTTATACTATTGTTTTAATTCTATTTTCATCTATCATGTGCTAATATGGCAACTTATTATCATGTCAGGTTTTAATGCATGACTTCATTATAAGATATAATGTCATGGCACCTATGCTTGGACTAGTCTCTTATTTACCCATATTGGAGACATACTTCATTAATAACCTAGCAAGGTATTAAGTTGTTTTTGCATTACCTCATTTGCAGTTTATTTTTTTAATAATTGGTGTATTTTTTTCACATTAATGAAAACCAGTGTAAGGAGTTTGCAACTGGAACTCAAGTCTTGCATTGAGGAGTTTGAGAAGCTTGACAAATTCCATATGGAACAAATGGAAGAAGAGGTTACCGCAAGAAATGCCCACATACATCAACAGAAAGTTGGTAGTTTGGAATGTTTTATGGTAGCTAAGAGCAGTGCAGAAGAATTTTCAAAAACTGATATTGTTGAAGGTATGTGCATTAGTCCTTTGCTTTGCTTGATTTGATATGCACTTTGATTCTATAGTTGCTTGATCTGTTCCTTGTGTCTTCTTGAAAATTTATTCACTTTCCAAGTTAGGTTCAAATATCTATTTTATTCTCATTAGTCATTTTTCTAAGTAAAGATATTGACATTAGTTATTTTGTATATTTTAACCTTTTTTTTTTTAGGATTTTAATCTTTCTTTCTTCTTATGCAAATAGATGTATTATTTGATCTCTCTTGGAAAGAGCTTTTTTGTCTCGAAGAGTAAGACGTGTTTGATCATGTATGTTCATTAATCAAAGGTTTCTCTAGTCTCACTATCTTGTAAATTAAATCTTGGGGAGAGTCCTAGGCCCAATCTGAGCATTCTTCCAAAGGTGGATACTCCATCTCGAGTTACTTACGATTTGTTGATAATGTACTGATCCTTGATTGGGTAGCCTCACATTGGATTGCTTTTAAAACCTATACTTTTTTGCTTCTCAATATTGTCCTCATTTTGGGGTCTAATATTGGTTTCAAAACTCCAAGGTTGCTTGAACTGCATGCTTGAATCGGATGCATAACTCTTACAAGTTTTCTAAAGAGCGAAAGAAAAACCTATTGTCTAATAATGAGACCCTGATATTTGACATTCTGAAAAGCTTAATCACCGGTTTTTGGCTGCTAGATAACTTATGGTATGCGGTTACTGATAATGTTATTGATTTTATTTATGCAATTTATCCAACTATTGAAACCTTAGTTGTTGACTTGAGGAAAATGTCTCTTAGTTTCAAAATTACATTGAAAGTGGTACCATGCGTCCTTTCAATTGTTCTTGTAACAAAACTTAGTAGATATTTATTCATTATGTTCCATGTTGCTATTAACCAATTGACGCATATGGTGTCATGTATCCAAATAGAAATCTTAATTGATGGTTTTGGCTGCCAGGAAACATAATGGTATGCTGCTGCTGATAATGTTATTGTTGCTATTTATGCTACTCATCCAACTCCTATGGAGAAATATGGAAGTTGTGGTTGAAAAGGTTTGCAATAGGTTTGGTGGAGTCACATGTATTGTTTATATTATTGTTTTAATTCTATTTTCATCTATCATGTGCTAATATGACAACTTATTATCATGTCAGGTTTTAATGCATGACTTCATTATAAGATATAATGTCATGGCACCTACGCTTGGACTAGTCTCTTATTTACCCATATTGGAGACATACTTCATTAATAACCTAGCAAGGTATTAAGTTGTTCTTGCATTACCTCATTTGCAATTTATTTTTTTAATAATTGGTGTATTTTTTTCACGCTAACGAAAACCAGAGTAAGGAGTTTGCAACTGGAACTCAAGTCTCGCATTGAGGAGTTTGAGAAGCTTGACAAATTCCATATGGAACAAATAGAAGAAGAGGTTACTGCAAGAAATGCCCACATACATCAACAAAAAGTTGGTAGCTTGGAATGTTTTATGGTAGCTAAGAGCAGTGCAGAAGAATTTTCAAAAACTGATATTGTTGAAGGTATGTGCATTAGTCCTTTGCTTTACTTGATTTGATATGCACTTTGATTCTATAGTTGCTTGATCTGTTCCTTGTGTCTTCTTGAAAATTTATTACTTTCCAAGTTAGATTCAAATATCTATTTTATTCTCATTAGTCATTTTTCTAGTAATATTTATTTATTATAATATTGAAATTTCTATTTATAAAAGTTTATAGTAAAATATAAACAATTTATTTAGGAGGCGTTGGGATATACTTATCAAAGAAAACAATTTTTTTTTTCTTCCTCTTTTGGGTCCTTGGGCTATTTAGGATGAGGTTAAAAAAATAATTGGAGGGTCCAACTAAAAATACAAGCCCATTGGGTCCTTTCATTTCAACAAACAAAAGACTGAAAATGCCCAACTAAAATGCAAGTCCATTGGGTACTTTCATTCCCTTAGTTGGGTGCCTATTATGAAGAATTTAATTCTTAGCCCAACCTGGTCCAGATATTTTTAAGGGGTTCGGGTTCGAGCTTCGTTTTTATTTGAGGTGAGGCTCAAAATTCAAGTTGGGCAAGCCAATGGCCGAATTTAGGTTAAAAATAAATTTGGCACAACCCGGGTACATGGTGATTAAATTTTTAGCTTAAATATCAATTACAATACTTTAACTTAAACAAATTGAAGGGGAAAAAAAAAGAAAAAGAAAACCCAATTTGTGTCCCATATTAAATTTTCAAAAAATTATTTATATTTTAAATTATTATTTAATATAAAAAATAATTAAAAACACCTAAGATTTATTCTAAAAATAATAATTTATTTTTAAAACAAAATTTTAAAAAAAATAATTAAAAACATTTTTTATATTTTTTAAACAATTTTTAAAATTAAAATGAAATAAAAAATAATTTTTAGAAACACAAGCAGGAATTGTTTCCATCTATATTTTTTTAAAAAATAAAAATAAAAATATGGGTATGTTTGATTATGTTTTTTAAAACTTGTTTTTAAGGTAAAGAATAAAAAATAGTTTTTAAAAGCAATTTTCAGAAAATATGCCAAACGGGTCGTAAGATTGCTTAATTTGGGTTCTTTTAAAAAAGATGAAAAATATTAAAATTTGGTTTTTAAATAATATAAAGATTTATTTAACTATAGCTTAAATTTCTTATTAAAATAAAAAAATTATTTAAAATTTTAATATTCTTATTCTGGTGAATATGTTACAATGATAAATACTTAGATATTATTTTTTAAACTTATGGTAATTTTAAATAACAATTAACCAAATTCCTTAAACTACTTTCTAATTAAATTTCCCTTTAATTAATTAACAACGATTTTCTAAAAAAAAATGGTAGTAATATTTATTTATTATAATATTAAAATTTTCATTTATAAAAGTTTGTAGTAAAATATAAACAATTTATTTAGGAGGCGTTGGGATACACTTCTCAAAGAAAACATTTTTTTTTTCTTTTGGGTCCTTAGGCTGTTTAGGATGAGGTTAAAAAAATAATTGGAGGGCCCAAATAAAAATATAAGCATTGGGTCCTTTCATTCCAACAAACAGAAGACTGAAAAAAACTCAACTAAAATGCTCCATTGGGTACTTTTATTCCCTTAGTTGGATGCCTATTATGAGGAATTTAATTTTTAGCCCAACTTGACTCAGATACTTTTAAGGGGTTCAGGTTCGAGCTTTGCTTTTATTTGAGGTGAGGCCCAAAATTCAAGTTGGGCAAGTGAATGGGCTTCAGGTTAAAAATAAATTTGGCACAAATACATGGTGATTAAATTTTTAGCTTAAATATCAATTACAATACTTTAACTTAAACAAATTGAAGGAAAAAAAGAAAAAAGAAAAACCAATTTGTGTCCCATATCAAAGTTTTAAAAAAATTATTTATATTTTAAAATATTATTTAATATAAAAAGTAATTAAAAACACCTAAGATTTGTTTTAAAAATAATAATTTATTTTTAAAACAAGTTTTCAAAAATTTACATTTGTTGAAAGTTTGTTAAACTTGTTTGTCAAGTTAGATATATTTTTTTTAAATTAATAATTGAAAACTATTTTTGTTGTAAATAACAAAAAAAAACCGTTTTAAAAAACATTTTCAAGTTAGTTTCAAAATTTATATATTGTAATAGATTTTAACACTTAATAATTTTTTTTTTTTTAAAAAAGGCTTGATAATAGTGTATTTAACAGTAATTTTAGAAATTATTTTTAACCTAAAAAATATTTTTTAAAGAAAAATTAGATGTTTAACAAATTAAAAAATACTTTAAAAATTTTGAAAAATCATTATTGTAATATATATATTTTTTTTAAGAAACATTAGATTGGTTTCCTAAAGACACTTTCAGAAATGCTTCCACTAAAAACACGAGCCTAATAGTGACAATAGTGACAAAGAAATCATACATTTGTGATCATCCTCTCAAATTGCAATAATGATAGACAAATGTATACCATGTTCACACCCCCTAAGACATGTTCTTGTACCCACCTTGGGTGTGAGAGACAAACTATAGTATTAGTGACAGATAAATCACACATTTTTATCACGCACTTGTGGCCCCATACCCATGATTGACAAATCACACATTTGCTATTGCATGCATGTGGCCCTATACTTGCCATGAGAGGCATAAATCATGGTAGTAGCAGACAAATCTTAATCCTCCCAAATCAAAGTAGTGGTAGATAAATCATACATTTGTGATTACATATAATTAGACAAATAAATAAATGGGGGAGTGATTTCAACTCGAGACCTCTAAATAACCTAAAATCTGATTATGTTAAGTAATCAATTTTCCTTAAAGTTTTAAGTTATCAAGAATTGGACCCATATTTTGTATATCATATTCTAACAAAAGCAATATTAGTCTAGGTTAGGCTAATCTACATAGGTGGTCTAAAAATATTCTTGGCCCCTGACCTCCAAACCGGTTTCTCCTATTGGCAAGAAATAAGTATAATGACCAAAGAACTTGCTATAATCCTTGGTCTAATTGAAATTTAAGTTGGCATTCCATGAATTGTTTGGGGGAATATAATTGAATTTCATTTATTCTTGTATTTGGGAGTTCAAGCCAGGCAAGGCACAATAAGTTTTTGTGAGCATGTTAGATACATTAAAAATCAATACATGAGGAAGTTCAAATATGATCATTAAAAAACAGGAACTAGAAAAAAGGTATTAGAATGTGCAGTAAATTGCAAGATACAATCTTTTGTGTTTGACTTGTTCAAAGGAAGGGATGTAAGCATGGAATCCTATGAATATACAAGCTTTCTAGTTGTCTTACCCTCAAACCCCCTCTTATTATGGGATGTTAGTTCCTTTCCTTAAATTTTTTTTTTATTTACTCTAAATTCTTGTTTCATGCAGTATTGTTTTCTGGTTGGAAATTTATGTGACATGGTCAATGCACAACTAACATGATTTCCTATTTAAGTTTTTTTTTCTTTGAACCAATGATTGCATAAGAATAACCCATTACAATTTAACCTTTTTTTTTATGTCTAGCATGGACACATTGAAGAGTCATCTTCCTATTTCTGGACCAGAGGGACTTCATGAGCTAAGGAAAATTGTTGAAAGGTTTGAGGAAAAGATTTATTCTACTGCCACAAGCCAGGTATATCCATCATGCTAGTATTTACTCAACCATTCCTCAAGACCTATGAACATTTTTTGTATCTATCCTTAGTGTAAAAGATTAAAGTGCAAAACTTGATATTATCTTATCTTACTTTGTCTTTAATAATTTGATGGATTGATATATTTTTATTTTTACTTCTAATTCAATCTGATTACTTTCGAAAAATATCTTTGAAGATGTTGACAATGGAAACAAAATCTTTTAATGCTACAACCAATTCTCTGCCATCCAACTCTGCTGGTCACAACAAAAAATCCCCTAATGACAAGAAATCCCCTACTAGGAAAAAGGCCCTCAGATCCAAGTAACAACATGAAGAAGTAATGTGTTTTTTTTTATGAAATGCAACAATCAAAATTTTGCTTCTATGAACTGCAACAGTGGAAATTTTGCATTTTATGAAATGCAATGGTGGAAATTTTGCTTTTATGAAATGCCACAATAAAAGTTTAGCTAACACATCAATATATTCTTCTTTCATTTTGTAGTTACACTTGACATGCATTACATTTATTGTGTACACCCATGTATTATATGTGTACATATGTGTATAATTCTTTTTCTATTTCCATGGCTACACATTCCTCTTGTTAGGCAATAAAAAATTTGTGGCTGAGCTTAATTTATGCAGGACGATTTGTATTGAATAGGGTATGGAAGCAGTCAGTGGCTGCTTCTTTCCTCCCTTCCTCTGGGTTGGAGGGATAGGGTTATGGAAAGGAGTATCGAATTAATTGGAGCAATGGTCTATGATTTGAGCTCTTAGAAGCGCAAAGGAGGGGTGCGCATGGGAGTAGCTTGCTACTTCTTCTTTTTCCCCTTTCCTTTGGATTGGATTGGGGGGTAGGGATAGGGTTGTGTGTTAGCATCTTGACTTGGATGATGTGGTACCAAGGCCGCATTGGATGACGCTTTGCACTCACGAGTGCCTATTCAGCATGCAAGTTGATGGACCAAGGTTTGATGAGAGATCATGTGAAGGCTTGGTTGCCACTCAAGCAGACAGCAGACGACATGCAGACTAGCTTGTGGGGCAACTTGACTTAGCCAAAATTCAAGTGTTTGATTATAGGTCGCTAGTATTTCCCTTCAAAGAAATGGTCTTGAGAATGGTTTCCATGAGGAATTATAATTTCTTTAGATTTTTCATTTTTTTAGAAAATTAATTATGCGTACTCAAGCACCTATGATGCGTCTTGGTATTTTTTCATTTGAATGATAAATCATTCCATATATTGTAATGGAGGTTGAGATCATGCCCTCATTTAAATGATAAATCTCACTCATTTTATAAATTGGACAATAAGGAACCACCTTCCATTTAGTCATCTTAAGTTCATGGCACAAGAGAGCTAATTCTGTTGGTTAAAATGATAAGCCAAAAAAACAATGTAGTTCTCATAATCCCATGAACCCTTGGAAGTTGTCATCACCTATCTCAGTGTGTCCTTCAAAATGCGACACACCAAGCAATTAGCCTATAGAGATCCTTGTGGTGATTTTTTACTTCTCAAGAAATCCATGGCCACCATCCCATGAATCTAGAACCTCAAACTACAGTCCTCTTTCATGTTACTCTACGAGTAGGAATGTTCACCAGACCTCTAAGATGCGTCAACATTAAAGGAATTTGTCATTTAATATGGTAAGAGGCAAGTGGAGGAAAACAATCTCAACAAAAGATTTAGCCATTGGTAAATTCTGTAACCACCAACATTTTTAGTTCCATTAACTAAAATGGAAAACCAAGCTAGAGAGATGTTGTGATATCCTATATCAATTTGGGGAAGAGGCTCTTGACACTATATATGCATAGGGACTATTTGTTCCATGCCAAGTCATGGAAGCATTTTGATGATTTTGAATTCATTATGGTTTTGGGCTGATAATTCTTTTGGTTTCTGCAATTTCTTATTAAGTAGTATAAGTTGGATGCACTATGGATATCGCTTCGATTTGTAATAATGCAAATCCCTTCAATTTGTAATTGTTGTCGTTATGGTGTGGGCCATAACCTTGAAATTTACTTATATT
This sequence comes from Vitis vinifera, assembly GCF_030704535.1. Lineage (NCBI taxonomy): Eukaryota > Viridiplantae > Streptophyta > Magnoliopsida > Vitales > Vitaceae > Vitis > Vitis vinifera. The sequence goes on along the minus strand of NC_081823.1, from coordinate 16,142,316 downwards.
TGTTTTGAATAGGGACTATTTGTTCCATGCCAAGTCATGATAGCATTTTCATGATTTTGAATTCATTATGGTTTTGGGCTAATAATTCTATTGGTTTCTGCTATTTCTTAAGTAGTATAAGTTGGATGCACTATTGAAACCACTTAAATTTGTAATAGTGCAAATCCCTTCAATTTGTAACTGTTGTCATTATGGTGTGGGCTATAGCCTTGAAATTTACTTATATTTGTAGGTTTTGAATAGGGACTATTTGTTCCATGCCAAGTCATGATAGCATTTTCATGATTTTGAATTCATTATGGTTTTGGGCTAATAATTCTATTGGTTTTTGCTATTTCTTAAGTAGTATAAGTTGGATGCACTATGGAAACCACTTAAATTTGTAATAGTGCAAATCCCTTCAATTTGTAACTGTTGTCATTATAGTGTGGGGCATAGCCTTGAGATTTACTTGTATTCTTAGGTTTTTTTAATAGAGACTATTTGTTCCATGTCAAGTCATGTTTTCATGATTTTGGATTCATTATGGTTTTGGGCTGATCATTCTTTTGGTTTCTGCATGAAATAATATGATGTGGGATATGAGATTGACATCTAATAGTAACTGATATTTCTTTTTTACTTTTCTGCCTTAATATTAATCATTTTTTTCCCGGTGCATGGATATGAGCATATTTTGTTTGATTTGAAGATACTTGATTTATAAGTACTTCTACAAAAGAATTGTATGTCATTCAATATAATGAAATTAAACTTAAGTATTTGTTATTATGAAGATTGAGTTGTTAAGTGTTATTTGTACAACTTGTTTGGTTACCTATATTGACAGTTGTGACCTTATTTATGCGGGATTGTAGTTCAATTGGTCAGTGCAATGCCTTTGCAAGGCAGAAGCTGCGGGTTCAAGCCCCGTCAATCCCAACTAGACTAATGATAGGGTTGTGGGTCAAATGTTCTAGGAGTCATCCTCTTTTCATAATGTTCTTTTTTCTCTTTTACGTTACTTCGCTCAATTGCATTCTTATCTTACTAGATAATGTATTTGGGTTGTTCGAAATTTTCTTTTATTTATTTATTTTTTTTCTCATAGATTGGCTTGATTTCTTGTACTTGACTTTGTACCTAGGTTTGAGTTATGAAAATCATGTATGTGGCAGTTTGTGGTTAAAAAATCATTGAAAGTCGTCTTATTGAATCATTGATATGGTAAAAAAACTCTTCACTTATGCCATTGTATTTTAAGCAGTTTGTGTTGTAGAATTGCTTTGTCTTTGATGGTAAATTTGTGTCACTTTCAAAAACTTTTCATCCCTACACAATCATTGTTGTATACCCTGTGCAACAAGAAAGAAATGATGTTGTAGACCCCCATTTTGGGGAGCTGTCATTCTTCTCACGTTTCCTTTCTTGCAGCTAGCTGTGGCCAAGTGTCACCATCTTGCATGGCCACGTGTCACTCCCGGATTAGTCAATATGGGATCAAAATAGTGGAATTGATGGACCAATCAGAGGAAGACACCTGGAAAGTGAAGAACATTCTGGAATCAGGGGAGCGTATCTTCTGTTATGGGAAGGTTGCCAGCTGCATGAGGGGGGAGTGGAGGCTGGCAGCTGCAGGGAGGTGGTCTTGGGCTCGGCCGTTAGAGATATTTTGAAGGAGAGACAACTGGAGAAAAAAAAAAAGGATTGAGGGGTGTGGCCGGTTTGGAGGGATTTTAGAGAGTATTCCTTGAGCTTGAGTATGAAGCTAGCTGCAAGGGAGATTCCTTGAGCTTCAGAGGAGGAGGCTATTCATCTGAGGGGGGAGAGGATATTGTTTTTTTTTAGGGAAATGAGAGAAGATCCTTTCAGCTAAGGAAGGGAGCAGGCTGTTTGGCTTGGGAAGGACTTACAGAGGAGTTTATTTAGTTGGAGAAGGAAGATATCCAGGGAGGACAGAGAGCTTGAGAGAGGAGGAAAGAAAGGTATGACTGCCACAGTTCCTTCGTTTTCTTTATGAGTATATAGTCTCATTCTTTTTTTATATATATATTACTGTGGATTGATTGATTATACATTCTTTTTTTTTTTGTTGTTCCTGTTTGGTTCATGGATTTTATCTTAGGGTGAGTTGAGAATAACAGCTCTGTTTTAGTCTGTGATATACATCATATAGTAGCTTTGTTTTGTTCTTATCTCCCTGAGACATATTCTAGCTCACTCACCTACAGCCAAGCCCGTTGATCTAAACGTGAAACATGGCTCTGGTTGGTTTATTTATTTCATTGGTTTGTGCTCTGTTTTGCTTTGCCATTCCCCTGTTCTTGGCGTCCTACCTTGTTGTACATCAGGTTGTGCATCCCTATCTGAAAGGGACCAGGTAATGTCATCACAGGACATAGCTCGTGAGTGTTGAGGATGAATAAAGCTCCTCCAGGTGGTTTGGGTTTGCACATAGATCTTGAATGGGAATGATTTCTGGGTATATTCAGAACGGCTATATGGATAAGGCTCTGTCTTTGTTTCATGTGATGTCTCTTGAAGTTGTGATGTTTGGGACTGATTTCCCGATGTTTGCCACTTCTCATTTCAAACTGTACACCGCCTCAACAAATATGCTCGTTGGAATTGCATGAGAAAGCATGTTTTACGGAAGGAATTCATAGAGATTGAAGTACGTGAGGTGATTGTTGAAGTTACTGGGTTTCGTTGGAATTTATTTAGCATTTGGGTTGTTCTTGAGGATCAAGTGTCACTTGCCGTTGAAATCCAAATTTCTGATACTGGGAAAAGCCATAGTTGAAGAAGCTGGTGCGTTTATAGTATCTCAAACTGCTGGGGGTGTTCTCGGCTGCAACTGTCACATGCCAATGGACATCTATATGACTGAATCTCTTTGATAGAGATCCATGCATCAACAGTAGCCAAGAAGTCTCCTGCTCAGCGCCTTCCAAATCCTAATGCTAAGGTTCTTGCATCTGTACATGTGAGAAGGAGGATTGTCCCTCCAAAAGCAATATCGAAACCATTAATTTCAATCCTTTCAGCAGTGTCTAGGCCAGTAGATCCTCTAATGATGAATGGCCTTTGGTTGATCAGTTACCATCTGCTAATGTGTCCGCTCTCTTGGAGCTTTCTGCAGAACCTAAGCCCTTTTATAGAGCAAACACACTGATCCCGGGATAATAGTCAGCATATAAATCCCCAGTTGGATGAGATTCAGGTCGAGGATGACAGCGGAGATGAAAATCTTAATGAATGCCATGTTACATCTGTTTCTATGCCCAACAGAAAGATACCGGAAGGCAACTCGAGAGGTCCATCGAAAATATGATGAGTTGTAGATGCCATTAAATTCTAATCATTGCAGTGGGGTCAATGCTTGTCACGTTTCTTCCTCCAGTAAACACAACAGCAGGTCAAAAACGATACTACAACAGGAAGACCCATGCATCGCAAAAGAAAGTCCTCTGATACGGTGCAGCCAGTCCTTAATATTATGAGCCGACACCTATTTTCTATGTCCAGACCCCAATCCAATGGTGCTGAACCCAAAGCCTTTTGCCAGTCCACTCGTACCCACCTCCCTTATTCTTTCCCTATACATTTAGCCTCATTTCCCATTTGCTCAGATTCCTATGTCTAGCCACCTCCATTTTTCCCTCTTTTAAATACCATCATACCCATTTACTATACCCTGCAGTGGCTGTCCCCAGTCTTCCACCTCAGCTATCCATGATACCACTAAAGTCATCCCGCCTTTTGTTCCTTAAATAACGAGCCAAAGCCTTGCATGATCACTCACCAAAGCCTCCCCTCTCCATTGAACCCAAATACCCTCACACCTTCATTCTTCTCATACCTTATACTCACCATATCCCTCCTTTCATCCTTCCCTACACCCTACGTACCCATTTCATCTCTCAACCTCTCACTTTATTCACACCAGAGATGCCCTTAATGACGTTTCTCAAAACCCATGCTGCAGCTTCTGATATACCTAATATATCTCCTCCCAATGCTGGGTTATCTACTGTATGTGCACCACTCACCAAGCAAAATGCGCTCTCACTGTTAGATTGGATTCACAACCCGTAATATAAGCAAGGTCTCCCAGCTTAGTTCTCGGTATCCATTAAGATGAGAAACTGGCTCAGAATTTCCCTCAGTGGCAGTCTTGGATATAGGCCGCCATCATAGTCTTTCCTGCTTGCTTCACCAGATGAAAATCTTTTGCAGGACTAGTCAGTAATGGCTGATATTCCTTTGGTTGACCAAGGGTTTTATGGAAATGGCATCAATTGTTATAAGGAGGGGCTCAAAACTATTGGAGTAATGTTTGAATATGGCGAGGCCTATGAGTTTATGGGAAGGCACCTCATGTCTCTTGGAGCTTTCTCTGCATTGACTAAATCCCGTCTCCAATTGGATCTGTTTTACTTGACCAAGAATGGAAAGCTGCATCACCAATTAGTAGCATCCCCTCCATTGACCAAGACCACAGTGGCAAGGAAATCCTTTGTTTCAAAATGTAACTCCAGATGCTTGGTGCGTTAGTTGGCTTTGACAAAAATGGCCACTTGGTCGCTGATCACTTCAAGTCTCAAGCATGCTCAAGTCATCCAACAGTTGAGTCTATTCTTTTGATATTTGAATGCATGGCATTTCTGACTGAGCAATGATATAATAGACCCATTTCTCATGGACTCGACGTACAATATTGTGTGGATGAATAATGTGAAAGAAAATTGAAAGCTCACTGTGAAATTGGAGCAGAAACTCTATGGAATATGATGGAGGTGACGACACAAGCTCAGCATCTTCAGGTCCACTTGATAGGAGGGGTACTGTGATCAACACATGTGAGGAATCAGAACTGTTTGTTGTGAAGAAATTGCCGAGGCATTTTGGGATCCTCATCCTGGATTATAAGCTCATGGAGTGCCAGCTTGCCGTAACCCTAGATGAGGGGAAAAACCTTAGAGGATGCGAAGTAACCTGTCATCTTATCTGCTGTTTCAAATATCCTTAGGAGAATTCATTTGGATAGTGCCCCCTTCAGATACAAAATCGACGAGAGGGAAGTGCTGCAAATAGTTTTGTTGGGCATTCAATATCTGTTTGCCCATCACCTTAGGATGCCGAAAGTGGTGAGAATGGGAGCTCTGGAATGTACAGAGCAGAAATAATATTCTAGCTCAGGTACAGTGGCATATAACCATACAGAAAATTGCCTTGCAAGCTGGCGGATTGAAAATTTCAGAAGGACAGGACACGTGTAATGTGCAGCCATGCAACCAGTGATACAAAATTTTCAAATGAAGCTCCGATGAGACCTCATTCGATGATGATTGGAACTTTAGATAGCGCATAGTTAAAAGGACCCTAAGCTACTAGAGGTCTTCGTGATGTGTTTCCACTGAAGATGAGCTGACTTCACATTGAGATTTCTCCTCATTAAATGAGAGCATTCCAAGCGTCAATAGAGGAATCTCAACACAATTGCACCCAGCTGAGGACCTTTCTCCTTAATGACAGCCTATATCCACCCTTGCATGGTCTGAATGGTCACTCTAGGCCATGTGTCACCTTCAGGTTCACCATCTTTAATTTTAAAAGTGATTTTCTTCCCAAATAATATTCTTCAAATAAATTTTCGGATTTCAATTCTTCCATTTTTACCCTTAGTATTTTTTTTTTTAGGTTTCGAAAAATTTCGTTTTTAATAAAATTGGTTGCCATCTTCTTTCCAGCAAGCCACTTTTGAATTTTCTTTGATTCTCAAAATGTTTTAAAATAAGCAAATAATCAAATTCCGTAATTCTAAATGATGGAATTTATGGAATTAGTTCATGCTAAAATAAAATGGGCTTTGGTGGGGGCCCTACATATGAGATTTCATGATTGATTGATTCATTAGCTATATGTGATTGATTTACTCTGTTCCTTGATATACACATTATCCTTCTGTGTTTGTTCACTAACCCTATTTCTGATAGTGCGTTACGGCTCGTGGCCCAGGTACGCACTCTCTATACCTATTCTGTTTTTTATAAGTGCAAGATTGATTTGAGTATTCATTGATTTTCCCATTGATTGCCATGTCAGCTTCATTTTATTAGTAGAGACCCGATTTTAGGGACTTAGAGGGGTGCTACGGTCTTTATCGTACCTTCCCGATAAGTAACTTGACCCTCGAACCCGATCCGGTTTTTCGTAGATCACCTTTTCCAAAATAAGGAGTCGCACTTAGGGTTTTTTTTCTTATTTTGTTTACCCTTTAAAAATAAAATAAAAATAAGTGGCGACTCCAAGTCAATTTTTTTTAATCAATAAAAATCATTTTCAAATAAAAATCGAGCTTGCCATTCGAGTGGGAAACGCATTGAGCCGAAATGCGGGGTCCACAGATGTGTTTATATTTTTTTGTTGATAGTTGTTATGATTCACACAATAATGAGTTACACTATGTGGTTGGGTTCAATAAGGGTGTTGGAAGTCTTAAAATGTGATTGCATTAAGTTTGCTTTGGTTTGTTAACCTAAAACCCATGTTAGTTATTGGTGATTTAGGTCAATTTCCAACTGTAGCTTGGTGTCTTACTCTATAAGGAATAGAAAGAGGCGAACAAGGGTCCCACTAGGATTTCCCTTATGTAAACTGCATGCTTTAATTAATATTTAAATCGGCTATTAACAAAAGAAGAGGAAAAAAGGAAGCACTAAATCACAGTGGTAGAGCCAACTCTATTTTAGTAATCCACTACAAAAGTTGTTTGTTTCTTATTATTTTTGTGGTTTTCTTAAGAAATAATATAATGTAGAATGTGAGGTTTAATAAGTTCAAAGCTACGGCAATGACAAGAAGTGTGTGTTTTTTCTTCTCTGCCTTAATATGTAAATCAACTTATGCTTTTGTTGTTAGAGCAGTTAGTTTAATCAATGTTGTTTTTAACAACCTATTTGGTACTTATATGAGATTGACATTTCTCTTGTTCTGTCCCTTAAGACAAGTAATCTCTATCTCCCTTTCATGATGGTGATGAACTTGTTAGATTTTCCCTTAGGTAGTATATAAGTTTTGGAGTTTGAATTTCTAGATAAATTTGAAAGATGAATTTCTGTATTAGTTTTTTGAAGTGCTTTGTATGCTAGTTTGGTTAAAAATTCATGTTAGATTCTTTTTTAAAGTTCTTTGAATGCTAGTTTAGTTAAAAATTCATCTTAAGTTATTTTCTAAAGTTCTTTGAATGCTACCTTAGTTAAAAATTCATGATGTTTGATTATTTACCTTTGAGAGCTTGTTATTCTTTAGAAAAAACTTAATTGATTTTTGAGTCAAAATTTCTTTTACAAAAGAAGATCTTTTCTCCATCATGAATGAAAAGGTAGCCAAAAAGAAGGTCTAAGTTGATTTTTCCTTTCTTTTCAAATTGTTTTAAGTTATGAATAAAAAATCCCAACTTTTAGGTCTTTTGTTCAGAATTTTTTAATTTTCTTAGTTCCTTTTTTTCTCCTCCTAAAATCAAAATTTAAAAAAAAAAAAAAATAATTTAAACTATTTTCAAAAGGATTTGAATCATTTTCAAAAGTATTTGAATCATTTAAGGACTTTAAAAGAAAATTTGTTTTAGGTTTAGGGCAAAAATATCACTTTCTTTTAAAAACATGCAACTCATTTCATACAAGTTGCATTCTCTTTTTGGTTTTCCAAAAACTTTGTTTTTATTTTGCATAAGTTTGAACTTGTGCCCCCAAACTAATGGGAATGTCCTTGGCTTTGGTAATCTTTTTCACTTGAGGTTGAGGATGTATGGGTTATGGAATATTGAATGAAGATTTGACACAACCCTACATAAAATATATTTTAAAATTTATCCTTGCTACCAGTTTCAACTTAGCTAATGACCTTTTAGTTTGAAAATTTGTTTTAATTATTTTTGGAGTGTATTAATTTTTTTTTTCCACAATTGTGTGATGTTACTCACTTCTTGAAATTGATTCTAGAATGTTATTTGCATTGAAAAAGTTGATGTCTTTGTAAGTTCATGCCATGCAGATATTATGCTCTCGTAATTGCTTGTCATCATCTTTTATCCTAGCTTCTCCATTTGTATTGAAAGTGCATTGCGTTAAAGATATGCTCTTCAGGTACACTCTCCACCATTCACTTCTTTTTAGTTACATATGAAATGTTGTGTGAACCATACCATGTTTGATATTGGCGCTGAGTGCCTTGATGTTTGTTTCATTTTTGCTGATGAGATGCATGCTATATATTTTGTTGTTTGAATTAACTTCAGTATCTTGTAATAGCACTTTAAATTGCAGTCCTACGCATCTTACTCTTCCTTTATGGTCTAACTTGAATTATTTGTTTAGCATGCTTAATATGTTATTGGAATTTAAGTAATCACCATTAGTCTTCCTTGATTCCCTCTATTAATCACTTAATTGTCTTACTTCCCTCAACTTAAGTAACCTGATTATTGGACCTAGACTTGGGTTTATTATTTCAAAGGCATGTTTTTTCAAAAGTTTAAGGTGTCATTTTTCATAGGGTTTTAATTTCTTATAATATTTTCCCTATAAAAAAAATAAAAATAAGTGGCACGAGAACTCCAAATTTTAATGAAATATCAAATTTTTACAAATAAAAAATGAGTCTCGTTGTCGAGTGGGGATGCAAGTGAGAAATGCAAGTCCATAGTAACCCCCTTCCTAGACTTTGTTTATGGCACCTTCTTTCATTCAGTTTGATTAGAGTACCCCCCATCCTTAACATTGTTTAGGGCACCCCCTTTTCCTTGAGGTTTTTTTTTGGGCATCCCCCATAGTTTGTTTAGGACATCTCCCTTTCCTTTAGTTTGTTTAACTCATTCCCCTTCATTAAGTTTGTTTAGCATCACCCTTTCCTTTAGTTTATTTAGGTCATTTCCCTTTATTAGGGCATCCACCTTCCTTTAATTTGTTTAAGGCATCTCCTTTCTTGGAGTTTCCATAAGTCATCCTATTCCTTTGAGTTAAATTAGGAAATCACCCTTCCTTTATTTTCTTAGGTCATCTGTCACACCCCGGTTTTTGTTATTCTTCAAACTAAACAATTAATACTCAAATAAAGTATAAGAGCTCTCAAAAATTTAAATGCTGAGTTTCTGCTTGATTTTGTGCAAAAAGAGGATACTCAAAACTTGTTATAAAGAGTACATCTTGTATTAAACTTTATTACTATAGTTAATAAAATATGTTTTGTTTCACAAAAGAAACTTGTACTACATTAATTTACGTATACCAAAACCCCATTGTTCACTACGGGTAGCCCATACTACAAGTGTACCTAACAAATATATATATTACATCATTCCTACAAAAAGATTCAGTCTTTGATACAAAAGGCAAGGCCTCAAAAGACTTTCAATGCGAACAAATAGCATCCAATCGCAGTAAAGTATTGCTCAAGCATTATTTCCTGCATAGGTCTTCTGACCTGCATCTAGAGGTGGAAGGGATAAGGTGAGTTCACAACTCAGTGGGAACGTTTATAACCATCCTAAGCATACCCTTAAAAACCTTGAATTAAATGTTTAATAGCATGCATGATAAACATTTTATAACCATTAACAAATGTGTAATCATGCCAAACATGTATGCATGTGTTTTTGCTAGTTTCATCTTTACTTTTCCTCATCCATCCTTTCACAACTGATAAACTACTAACCCCCACCAATCTACACATCAGATATCGGTGCTCCACAAGATACTCGATTAATATAATAATGACTATTCTGGGACATCACCCAAGGTCAAGTCATACCCCGTGTCTTTTGGGACTCATACCAAGGGCAGGACCAATCCTGTGTCTTTAGGGACTAAAACCCAAGGGTAGGACTAACCCCATACACCCACATCGGAGTGTCTTCCTCGAGGGCTTTAGGGACTTTCACCCAAGGACCCACGGTTCCATATAAACAATATATCAAATGATAATACCTGTAGCATCACATAAACACTTCCCACCAATCAATTCTCTGAATATCATCCTGTGATAATTCCATATCCTTCGTGCAATGCAACCACACATTAAAATGGAATTTCTACAACATAGAACCATGAATCTTCATACCAATATACATTCCAATATCATGGTAACATTTTAATGTAATAAACCGAGATGCAATGACACATTAAAATATTTTATGAAATCATAAAAATAACATGAAATTCCAACAAATGATTCAAGGAAAGAAATCAGATACACCATAGAATAGCATAAAATTCCCTACCTTACATGAGTTTCCTTTTTGTGTTTATTTTATGTAGGTGATCTTTGCCTATTACGAGGAACTGAAATGACACAACATAATTTAGGTTTTCTAACCATTAAAATTTATTCAATTAAAACTTATGAAATTTTCCTTTCTTACTAATTTTTTACAACTTACTATTGTTAAATTTTTTTAATGCTCATATTCCCCAATTAATTACCAAACACTAATTCTTGTGATTTTCTTAAAGCCTAGCCTATTAACAAATCCCAAGTGTCCAAACAACCTAACTAATTACATGTTTGCTAATTTTTTTCCAGTCAAACCAAATTAAACAAATATTCATGCTGATCTTACCATTAATAAAATACTTAAGCTAAAATACTTTCATCTTTAATTAATTGTGATTTTTAACTAAAACGGGTTTATAGCTAATTATACTCAACTTTTACACAAATTTTACTGTTAATTCTTTTCAGCATGCCATTAGGAACTAAAATAAATGAAAATTACAAAATTGAACAACTTGCTTACCTCAAATCTACACTTTCTCTCTCTAGATCCTCTCTCTAACCCAAGTTGCTGCAGGTGAACTGGTGCAAAACGAGCTGTAGCCGCTTTTAAAGGGGTCTCCATGCAACCAAGCACGAGGTGGTAGGCCACATGGCTACCACCAATCCACCCAAGTATGAGGTGGCATTCCACTAACTTCAATTTCCCAATTTTGCACTTTAGTCCTTTAAGTTATCAAAAATAAAACCCATAATTGCCCATTAGTCCTTTAGGTTTTCATAACCCTAATCAGTCCCTAAGAATCTAATAAGCGTGCTTAGGTCATTAACTAATCTCAATTAACCTTAATCAAACTTTAATTCATAATTAAATAGGATTAACACTAAACTAGTTTTAATATTTAATTAAGCATGTTTAAAGTTAAGTACTAAGATAATCATTATCGCCTATTTAATTCATTAGTACTAGATGTTACATCATCCCTCTTCATGGAGTTTTTTTTTTTTCAATTCATCCTTATTTCCTAATTTTGTTTATGACATCACCTTTCCTAGAGTTTCTTTAAGGCATCCCCTACCCTTAGTTTGTTTAGGTCATCCCATTTCCTTGATTATTATTAGGGAATCTCCCTTCCTTGACTTTGTTTAGGACATCCCCTTTTCTTTTAGTTTTTTTTAGCATCCCCCTTCCTTGAGTTTTTTTTAGGGCATCCATTTTCCCCGAGTGTTATCATGACAACCCCCTTCCTTTAGTTTGCTTGGGCCATGGGGTTCCTTTAGTTTCCTTAGTGCATCACCCTTCCTTCACATTCTTAGGTCATTCCTCTTCATGGAGATTGTTTAGTTCATTCCCCTTCCTAGAGTTTGTGTAGAGCATTCACCTTAGTTGAATTTGGTTAAAGCCATCCCTACTAAGTGTTTCTTCAGTGCACTCCCACTTCGTTAAGTTTTATAGGGCATCCACCTTCTTAGAGTTTTTTAAGGACATCCCGTGTCCTTGAATTTGTTTATGGCATAGAGTTTCATTAAGGCATCCTTTTCCTTTAGTTCTTGTGGGGAATCCCCTCCTTCCTTGATTTTCTCTTGGACATCCCCTTTCCTTTAGTATGTTTAAAGTATTGTCATTCCATGAATTTGTTTAGGGCATTCCCCTTCCTTTAGTTTGTTTAGGGCATCCCTATTTCTTGAGTTACATTAGGGCATCTCCCTTTCTTGAGCTTCTTAGGTCAATCCTCTTCATGGAGACTGTTTAGTTCATTCCCTTTCCTGGACTTTGTGTAGAGCATCCCCTTTCCTTAAGTTTGTTTAGGACATCCCCCTTTCAATAGTTGATTTAGTGCACCCCCACTTTCTTGAGTTTTATAGGGCATGCACCTCCTATAGTTTGTTCAACACCTCCCATTTTCTATATATTTTTAGCACATCTCCCTTCATTGAGTTTGTCTAGGGAATCCCCTTTCTTGGAGTTTGTCTATGACAATTACTTTCCATCACTGTTATTAGCACATCCCCCTTTCATTAGTTTTCTACGACGTCCCCCTACCCCTTGAGTTGGTTTATGGTATACCCTCTTGGAGTTTGTTTAGGACATCTTCCTTTCTCCAATTTGTTTAGGATATATTCCTTCAGTGACTTTGTTTAGGGCATCTCCCATACTCAAGTCTTATAATGGCATTCCCCTTCCTTCACTTAGTTATGGCATCCCACTTGGGCATCCCCCTTCATTGAGTGTGTGGCATCCCCCTTCCTTGACTTTGTTTATGGGATCCGCCTTACTTTAGTTTGTTTAAGGCATTCCCCATCCTTGAGTATGTTTAGGGAATCCCCCTTCATTGAGTGTTACTAGGGCATCTCCCTTCCTAAACTGTTATTAAGGAATCCCCCTTCCATTAGTTTGTTTAGGGCATCCTCGTTCCTTGAGTTTCTTAGGGCACCCCTTTCCCTTTAGTTACTTTAGGGCTTCATCTTCCTTAAGTTTCTTAGTCTCTTTTCATGAAGATTGTTTAATTCATTCTCCTTTTTGGAGTTTGTGTAAAGGATCCCCCTTGCTTGAGTTTGTGGCACCCCCCTTCTAAGAGTTGATTTAGTGCACTCCCACTTCCTTAAGATTCATAGTGCATCTGCCTCTTGGAGTTTGTTAAGCCCCTCCCCTTTTTTGAGAATTTTTTTTTGGCACATCTCCCTTTGTTGAGTTTGTCTAGGGCATTTTCCTTCTTAGAGTTTGTTTACGGCGTCCGCTTTCCTCGAGTTTTAATAGGGCATCCCCCTTCCTTTAGTTTGTTTTATGCATCCATGTTCCTTGAGTTTCCTTAGGCCATCCCACTCCCTTGAGTTACATTAGGGCGTCACCCTTGCTTTAGTTTCTTAGGTCATTCTTTTTCATGGAAATTTTGTAATTCATTCCCTTTCCAAGAGTTTGTTTAGAGCATCCCCCTTCCTTGAGTTTGTTAATGACATCCCCTTCCCAAATTTTGTTAAGAGAATCCCCCTTCTTTGAGTTTCATTAGCGCATCCCCCTTCATTGAGTCTTGTTAGCACCTCACTTCTTTGAGTTTGTTTACAACATTCTCCCTCCATATCTTTGTTTAAGGCATCCCCCTTCGTTGAGTCTTATTAAGACGTCCCACTATCCCTTAGTTTCTTTATAGAATATCTATTCCTCGAGTTTGTTTAGTGTTTGTGCCCTCTTCTTTGAGAATTTTTTTTAGTGCATCCCCCTTCCTAGAGTTTGTTTAGGGCAACCTAATTCTTAGAGTTACTTATGGCATCCCCTCATTTGATTATGTTTAAGGGAACCCCCATCCTTGAATCTTCTTAGCGCATTCCCCTTCCATGAAGTTCCTAATGGCAGTGCCTTTTTTTGAGTTGTTTTAGGGCATCCTCCATCGTTGAGTTTATATAGGGCAACCTCATCTTTTTTGTTTCTTTAATGCATGGACCTTCTTTGAGTTCATTTAGGGAATGTGATTTCATTGAGTCTTATTAAGGCATCTTTTTCCATTATTTTGTTTAAGGCGTCCCCCTTCATTCAGTTAATTTATGGCATCCACCTTCCTAATCTATGTTTAGATCATCCCATTTTCTTCAATGTTATTAAGGCATCTCCTCCTACCCATCCCATAGTTTCTTTGTAGCTATTCCTTGCATTTGTTTAGGTTATGCCCACATCCTTGAGTATGTTTAGCACATCCCCCTTTCTTGAGTTTGTTTAAGGGTATGCCCTATTCCTTGAGTATGTCCTTAAGTTTGTTTAGGGTATTCCCCTTCATTGAGTTTATTTAGAGCATCCTCTTTCCTTGAGTGTTATAAGGGTATTCCCATTCCTCTATTTTTTTTTTTTAAAGGATATTCATGTTCATTGGGCTATCAAACTACCTTGATTTACTTAGTCCATCACCCTTCTTTAAGTTTCTTACGTCATCCATCTTCATGAAGATTTTTAATTCAATCCCTTTCCTAGAGTTTGTTTAGACCAACCAACTTCCTTCAATTTTGTTAGGGCATACCCTTTCCTAGGGATTACTTAGCAGACTCCCACTTCCTTTAGTGTAGTAGGGCATCCCCATCTAGTAGTTTGTTTAGCGCAACTCCATTTCTTGAGGTTTTTTAGCACAACAGATTTTGATGGGATTGGGCATCCCCCTTGGTAGCGTTTGTTTGTGGCATGCCCTTTCTATGAGTCTTATTAGTGAATCCCCCTTCTTAATATTCATTTACAACGTTCTTCTTCCATTGGCTTTTTAAGGGCATCCCGCTTACTCGAATTTGCTTAGAGCATCCCCCTTCCTTGACTTTGTTTAGAGAATTCCCTTCATCAAGTTTATTAAGGGCATCCCACTTCCTTAAGTTGGTTTAGGGTATCCTTCGTCCTTCACCCCATAATCAGGATGTCATCCTATGTTCCTATCTAAACATAATCATTTGTTCTCGAGATTCCTCATCATTGAAACGCCATTCATTGTTCTATTCATTTTCATTCTTAGTTTGTTTAGTTTCACATCGTTGAGATGTCATCCTAGGTTCTATCTAAGCTAATTCGTTTGTCTTTTGATTGCTCATCATTGGACCATAATTCTTGGTTCTATCTCTGTTCATTGTTAGTTCCTTTAGTTACCCGTCATTGGGTTACTATCCTAGTTTTAATATGAGTTTATTTGTTTGTTCCCTCTTATTTCTCATCACTAGGGCGTCATCCTAGGTTCTATCTATATCCAATTTGAGTTAATTTTGTGTCCGATCATTTGCATACCATCCTAGGTTCTACCTAAGCTTAGTTGGTTGTTTGTTATGTTACTCGTCATTGTGATATCATCCTACTTTCTATCTAGGTTTGTTCTTAGTGCCTTTGGGTTCAAACATTAGGATCCAATCCTAGGTTCGTCCTATGTTCATTGTTCGTTTCTTCGGTTTCCCATCATTGTGAACTATCTAAGCTTATTGATATGTTCCTTTGGTTTTTGATAATTAGGACGCCATCCTATGAGTTTTTAAGCGTATGCACTATTCCTTGGGTACGTTCAGGACGTCCTCCTTCGTTGAGTTGTTTTTTGGCATTCCTTCCTTAAGTTTGTTTTTGGTATTCCCCTTCATTAGGTTTATTTAGGGCATCCTCTTTCCCTGAGTGTTATAAGGGTATTCCCATTCCACTATTTTTTTAGGGCATTCCTGTTCATTGGGCTATCAAACTACCTTGATTTATTTTAGTCCATCACTCTTCCTTCAGTTTCTTAGGTCATCCATCTTCATGGAGATTTTTAATTCATTCCCTTTCCTAGAGTTTGTTTAGACCAACCAACTTCCTTCAATTCTTTTAGGGCATACCCTTTCCTAGGTATTACTTAGCAGACTCCCACTTCCTTTAGTGTAGTAGGACATCCCCATTTAGTAGTTTTTTTAGTGCAACTCCATTTCTTGAGGTTTTTTAGCTCAACCATTTTTGTTGAGAATGGGCATCCCCCTTGGTAGAGTTTGTTTGTGGTATGCCCTTTCTGTAAGTCTGATTAGTGAATCCCCCTTCTTAATGTTCATTTACAATGTTCTTCTTCGATTGGCTTTTTAAGGGCATCCTGCTTACTCGAATTTTCTTAGAGCGTCCCCCTTCCTCGACTTTGTTTAGAGAATTCCCTTCATTAAGTTTATTAAGGGCATCCCACTTCCTTAAGTTGGTTTAGGGTATCCTTCGTCCTTCACCCCATAATCAGGATGGCATTCTAAGTTCTATCTAAACATAATCATGTGTTCCCGAAATTCCTCATCATTGGAACACCATTCATAGTTCTATTCATTTTCCTTCTTAGTTTGTTTAGTTTCATGTTGTTGAGATGCTATCCTAGGTTCTATCTAAGCTAATTCATTTGTTCTTTTGATTGCTCATCATTGGACCATAATTCTTGGTTCTATCTCTATTTATTCTTAGTTCCTTTAGTTACCCGTCATTGGGTTGCTATCCTAGTTTTAATCTGAGTTTATTCGTTTGTTCGCTCTTATTTATGATCATTAGGATGTCATCCTAGGTTCTATATCCAATTTGAGTTAATTTTGTGTTTGATCGTCACATACCATCCTAGGTTCTAACTAAGATTAGTTGATTGTTTGTTATGTTACTCGTCATTGTGATATCATCCTATTTTCTATCTAGGTTTGTTCCAAGTGCCTTTGGGTTCAAACATTAGGATCCAATCCTAGGTTCGGCCTATGTTCATTGTTCTTTCCTTCGGTTTCCCATCATTGTGAACTATATAAGCTTATTGATATGTTCCTTTGGTTTCTGATAATTAGGACGCCATCCTATGAGTTTTTCTTAAGCGTATGCACTATTCCTTGGGAACGTTCAGGAAGTCCTCCTTCCTGTAGTGGTTTTTTGGCATTCCTTTCTTAAGTTTGTTTTGGGTATTCCCCTTCATTAGGTTTATTTAGGGAATCCTCTTTCCTTGAGTGTTATAAGGGTATTCCCGTTCCACTGTTTTTCTAGGGCATTCCTGTTCGTTGGGCTATAACACTACCTTGATTTACTTTAGTCCATCCCTCTTCCTTCAGTTTCTTAGGTCATCCATCTTCATGGAGATTTTTAATTCATTCCCTTTCCTAGAGTTTGTTTAGACCAACCAACTTCCTTCAATTCTTTTAGGGCATACCCTTTCATAGGGCTTACTTAGCAGACTCCCACTTCCTTTAGTGTAGTAGGACATCCCCATCTAGTAGTTTGTTTAGTGCAACTCCATTTCTTGAGGTTTTTTTCAACCGTTTTTGTTGAGATTGGGCATCCCCCTTGGTAGAGTTTGTTTGTGGCATGCCCTCTCTACGAGTCTCAGTAGTGAATCCCCCTTCTTAATGTTCATTTACAATGTTCTTCTTCCATTGGATTTTTAAGGGCATCCCGCTTACTCAAATTTGCTTAGAGTATCCCCCTTCCTTGACTTTGTTTAGAGAATTCCCTTCATCAAGTTTATTAAAGGCATCCCACTTCCTTAAGTTGGTTTAGGGTATCCTTCGTCCTTCACCCCATAATCAGGATGGCATTCTAAGTTCTATCTAAACATAATAATGCTTTCCCGAGATTCCTCATCATTGGAACACCATTTTCATTCTAAGTTCTATTCATTTTCATTCTTAGTTTGTTTAGTTTCATGTTGTTGAGATGCCATCCTAGGTTCTATCTAAGCTAATTCATTTGTTCTCTTGATTGCTCATCATTGGATCATAATTATTGGTTCTATCTCTGTTTATTCTTAGTTCCTTTAGTTACCCGTCATTGGGTTGCTATCCTAGTTTTAATCTGAGTTTATTCGTTTGTTCGCTCTTATTTCTGATCATTAGGATGTCATCCTAGGTTCTATATCCAATTTGAGTTAATTTTGTGTTTGATCGTCTACATACCATCCTAGGTTCTACCTGAGATTAGTTGATTGTTTGTTATGTTACTCGTCATTGTGATATCATCCTAGTTTCTATCTAGGTTTGTTCCAAGTGCCGTTGGGTTCAAACATTAGGATCCAATCCTAGGTTCGTCCTATGTTCATTGTTTGTTCCTTCGGTTTCCCATCATTGTGAACTATCTAAGCTTATTGATATGTTCCTTTGGTTTATTTAGGGCATCCTCTTTCCCTGAGTGTTATAAGGGTATTCCCATTCCACTATTTTTTTAGGGCATTCCTGTTCATTGGGCTATCAAACTACCTTGATTTACTTTGGCCCATCACTCTTCCTTCAGTTTCTTAGGTCATCCATCTTCATGGAGATTTTTAATTCATTCCCTTTCCTAGAGTTTGTTTAGACCAACCAACTTCCTTCAATTCTTTTAGCTCATACCCTTTCCTAGGGATTACTTAGCAGACTCCCACTTCCTTTAGTGTAATAGGACATCCCCATCTAGTAGTTTGTTTAGCGCAACTCCATTTCTTGAGGTTTTTTAGCTCAACCGTTTTTGTTGAGATTGGGCATCCCCCTTGGTAGAGTTTGTTTGTGGCTTGCCCTTTCTATGAGTCTTATAATTGAATCCCCCTTCTTAATGTTCATTTACGACGTTCTTCTTCGATTGGCTTTTTAAGGGCATCCAACTTACTCGAATTTGCTTAGAGCATCCCCCTTCCTTGACTTTGTTTAGAGAATTCCCTTCATTAAGTTTATTAGGAGCATCCCACTTCCTTAAGTTGGTTGAGGGTATCCTTCGTCCTTCACCCCATAATCAGGATGTCATCCTATGTTCTATCTAAACATAATCATTTGTTCTCGACATTCCTCATCATTGAAATGCCATTCATAGTTCTATTCATTTTCATTCTTAGTTTGTTTAATTTCACATCGTTGAAAAGCCATCCAAGGTTTTATCTAAGCCAATTCGTCTGTTCTTTTGATTGCTCATCATTGGACCATAATTCTTGGTTCTATCTCTGTTCATTGTTAGTTCCTTTAGTTACCCGTCTTTAGGTTACTATCCTAGTTTTAATCTAAGTTTATTCGTTTGTTCCCTCTTATTTCTCATCACTAGGACGTCATCCTAGGTTTAATCTATATCCAATTTGAATTAATTTTGTGTCCGATCGTCTGCATACCATCCTAGGTTCTACCAAAGCTCAGTTTCAATCTATATCCTAGTTTGAATTTTGTTTGTTATGTTTCTTGTCATTGTGATGTTATCCTACTTTCTATCTAGGTTTGTTCTTAGTTCCTTTGGGTTCGACACATTTGGATGCAATCCTAGGTTCGACCTATGTTCATTGTTTGTTCCTTTGGTTTCCCATCATTATGAACTATCTAGGCCTATTCGTATGTTCCTTTGGTTTCTCATAATTAGGACGCCATCCTCCTTGCTTGAGTTTTTTTTGGGCATCCTCTTTCCTTGAGTGTTATTAGGTTATTCCCATTCCTCTATTTTTTTTAGGACATTCCCTTCCCTCAATTTCTTAGGTCATCCATCTTCATGGAGATTTTTAATTCATTCCCTTTCCTAGAGTTTGTTTAGACCAACCAACTTCCTTTAATTCTTTAAGGGCATACTCTTTCCTAGGGATTACTTAGCAAATTCCCACTTCCTGTAGTGTAGTAGGGCATCCCCATCAATTAGTTTTTCTTTAGCGCTACTCCATTTCTTGAGGTTTTTTAGCACAACCACTTTTGTTTGGATTGGGCATCCCCCTTGCTAGAGTTTGTTTGTGGCAAGCCCTTTCTATGACTCTTATTAGTGAATCCCCCTTTTTAATGTTCATTTTTGACGTTCTTCTTCCATTGGCTTTTTTCATGGGCATCCTGCTTACTCGATTTTGCTTGGAGAATCCCTCTTCCTTGACTTTGTTTAGAGAATTGCCTTCATGAAGTTTATTAAGGGAATCGTTTAGGGCATCCCTCTTCCTTAAGTTTGTTTAGGGTATCCATCGTCCTTCACCCCTTAATCATTTGTTCTTGAGATTTCTCATCATTGGAACGCCATTCATAGTTCTATTCATTTTCATTCTTAGTTTGTTTAGTTTCACATCATTGAGATGCCATCCTATGTTCTCTCTAAGCTAATTCGTTTGTTCTTTTGATTGCTCATCATTGGACCATAATTCTTGGCTCTATCTCTGTTTATTCTTAGTTCCTTTAATTACCCGTCATTTGGTTACTATCCTGGTTTTAATCGAGTTTATTTGTTTGTTCCCTCTTATTTCTCATCACTAGGACGTCATCATAGGTTCTATCTATATCCAATTTGAGTTAATTTTGTGTTCGATCGTCTGTATACCATCCTAGGTTCTACCTAAGCTTAGTTGATTGTTTGTTATGTTTCTCATCATTATGATGTCATCCTAGTTTCTATCTAGGATTGTTCTTAGTGCCTTTGGGTTCTAAACATTTTGATCCAATCTTAGGTTCAGCATATGTTCATTGTTCATTTCTTTGGTTTCCCATCATTTTGAGTTATCTATGGTTATTCGTATTTTCCTTTTGTTTCTCATAATGAGCATTCCTTCCTATGAGTTTGTTTAAGCGTATGCACTATTCCTTGAGTATCTTCAGGGCATCCTCCTTCCTTGAGTTGTTTTCGGGCATCCCCTTCATTGAGTTTATTTAATGCATCCTCTATCCTCTAGAGTTATAAAAGTTTGTCCATTCCTCTATGTTTTTAGGACATTTATGTTCATTGGGCTATCAAACTACCTTGATTTACTTTAGTCCATCACCCTTCCTTTAGTTTCTTAGGTCATCCATCTTCATGGAGATTTTTAACTCATTCCCTTTCCTAAGAGGTTTTTTAGACCAACAACCTTCCTTCAATTCTTTTAGGGATACCCTTTCCAAGGGCTTACTAAGAAGACTCCCACTTCCTTAGTGTAGTAGGGCATCTCCATCCAGTAGTTTGCTTATCACAACCACGTTTGTTGGGATTGGGCATCCCCCTTGGTAGACTTTCTTTGTGCCATGCCCTTTGTATGAGTCTTATTAGTGACTACCCCTTTTTAATGTTCATTTACAACATTCTTCTTCCATTGGCTTTTTAAGGGCATCCGACTTACTCGATTTTGCTTAGAGAATCCCCCTTCCTTGACTTTGTTAAGAGAATTCCCTTCATTAAGTTTATTTAGGGCATCCCACTTCCTTAGGTTTGTTTAGGGTATCCCTTGTCCTTCACACCATATTGTTGATGCCATCCTAGATTCCATCTAAACATAATCGTTTGTTCCCAAGATTCCTCATCAATGGAACGCCATTCACAATTCTATTCATTTTCATTCTCAGTTTGTTTCGTTTCACATCATTGAGATGCCATCCTGGGTTCTATCTAAGCTAATTCGTTGGTTCTTTTGATTGCTCATCATTGGACCATAATTCTTGGTTTTATATCTGTTCATTCTTCATTCCTTTGGTAGAGTTTGTTTGTGGCATGCCCTTTCTATGAGTCTTATTTGTGAATACGCCTTCTTAAAGTTCATTTACGATGTTGTCCTTCCATTGGTTTTTTAAGGGCATCTCGCTTGCTTGAATTTGCTTAGTGCATCCCCCTTCCTTGACTTTGTTTAGAGAATTCCCCTCATTAAGTTTATTAAGGGTCGTTTAGGGCATCCCATTTGCGTAATTTTTTTAGGGTATGCCTCGTCCTTCACCCCATAATCAAGATGTTGTCCTAAGTTTTGTCTAAACATAATCATTTGTTCCTGAGATGGCTCATCATTGGAATGCCATTCATAGTTTTATTCATTTTCATTCTTAGTTTGTTTAGTTTAACATCATTGTGATTCCATCCTGGGTTCTATCTAAGCTAATTCATTGGTTCTTTTGATTGCTCATCATTGGACCATAATTCTAGGTTCTACATCTGTTCATTCTTCATTTCTTTAGTTACCCGTCATTGGGTTACTATCCTAGTTTTAATCTAGGTATATTCATTTGTTCCCCTTTTTTTTTTTTTTATCACTAGGACTATATCCTAGGTTCTATCTATATCCAATTTGAGTTAATTTTGGGTCCGATTGTCTACAAACCATCTTAGGTTCCACCTAAGCTTAGTTGGTTGTTTGTTATGTTTCTCATCATTGTGATGTCAACGTAGTTCCTACCTAGGTTTGCTCTTAGTTCCTTTGGGATCCAAGCATTTCGATGCAGTCCTAGGTTCGGCGTATATTCAATTTTGGTTCCTTTTTTTCACATCTTTGTGAACTATCTAAGCTTATTCGTACATTCCATTCCTATGGATTACTTAGCAGACTCCCATTTCCTTTAGTGTAGTAGAGCAGAGCCGTCTAGTAGTTTGTTTAGCGCAACTCCATTTTTTGAGGTTTTTTTAGCACAACCGCTTGTGTCGGGATTGGGCCTCCCCCATCAGTAGAGTTTGTTTGTGGCATGCTCTTTCTATGAGTCTTATTTGTGAATACGCCTTCCTAAAGTTCATTTACGATGTTGTCCTTCCATTGGATTGTTAAGGGCATCCCGCTTGCTTGAATTTGCTTAGTGCATCCCCCTTCCTTGACTTTGTTTAGAGAATTCCCCTCATTAAGTTTATTAAGGGGGTTGTCTAGGGCATCCCATTTATGTAAGTTTTTTTAGGGTATGCCTCGTCCTTCACCCCATAATCAAGATGTTGTCCTAAGTTCGGTCTAAACATAATCATTTGTTCCCGAGATTGCTCATCATTGGAATGCCATTCATCGTTCTATTCATTTTCATTCTTAGTTTGTTTAGTTTCACATCATTGAGATGCCATCCTGGGTTCTATATAAGCTAATTCGTTGGTTCTTTTGATTGCTCATCACTGGACCATAATTCTTGGTTCTATATCTGTTCATTCTTCATTTCTTTAGTTACCCGTCATTGGGTTACTATCCTAGTTTTAATCTACGTTTATTTGTTTGTTCCTCTTATTTTTTATCACTAGGACTTTGTCCTAGGTTCTATCCATATCCAATTTGAGTTAATTTTGTGTCGGATTGTCTGCATACCATCTTAGGTTCCACCTAAGCTTTGTTGGTTGTTTGTTATGTTTCTCATCATTGTGATGTCACCGTAGTTTCTACCTAGGTTTGCTCTTAGTTCCTTTGGGATCCAATCATTTGGATGCGATTCCTAGGTTCGGCCTATATTCAATTTTTGTTCCTTTTTTTCCCATCATGGTGAACTATCTAAGCTTATTCGTATGTTCCTTTCCTGTGGATTACTTAGCAGACTCCCACTTTCTTTAGTCTAGTAGGTAGAGTTTGTTTGTGGCATGCCCTTTCTATGAGTCTTATTTGTGAATACGCCTTCCTAAAGTTCATTTACGATGTTGTCCTTCCATTGGTTTCTTAAGGGCATCCCGCTTGCTTGATTTCCTAAAGTTCAATTCTTTGTGGGCATACCCTTTCTTAGGGATTACTAAGTAGATTCCAAATTCCTTTAGTCTTGTAAGGCATACCCATCTAGTAGTTTGTTTAGCGCAACTCCATTTTTTGAGGTTTTTTTACATGACCGCTTATGTTGGGATTGGGCCTGCCCATTGGTAGAGTATGTTTGTGGCATGCCCTTTCTTTGTGTCTTATTAAGGAATCTGCCTTCTTAAAGGTCATTTACGATGTTGTTCTTCCATTGGTTTTTTAAGGGCATCCCGCTTGCTTGATTTCCTAAAATTCAATTCTTTGTGGGCATACCCTTTCTTAGGGATTACTAAGTAGATTCCCAATTCCTTTAGTCTAGTAAGGCATACCCATCTAGTTGTTTGTTTAGCGCAACTCCATTTTTTGAGGTTTTTTTACATGACCGCTTATGTTGGGATTGGGCCTCCCCATTGGTAGAGTTTGTTTGTGGCATGCCCTTTCTTTGAGTCTTATTAGGGAATCTGCCTTCTTAAAGGTCATTTACGATGTTGTTCTTCCATTGGTTTTTTAAGGGTGTCCCCCTTGCTTGAATTTGCTTAGTGCATCCCCCTTCCTTGACTTTGTTTAGAGAATTCCCCTCATTAAGTTTATTAAGGGGATCGTTTAGGGCATCCCACTTCCATAAGTTTTTTTAGGGTATCCCTCGTCCTTTGCCCCATAATCAGGATGTCATTTTATGCTCTATTTATAAAGAATCATTTGTTCTTGAGATTGGTCATCACTGGAATGCCATTCATAGTTCAATTCATTTTTATTCCTAGTTTGTTTAGTTTCATCATTGAGATGCTATCCTAGGTTCTATCTATATCCAATTTGAGTTAATTTTGTGTCCGATCGTCTACGGACCATGCTAGGTTCTACCTAAGCTTAGTAGCTTGTTTCTCATCATTGTGATGTCATCCTAGTTTCTATAAAGGTTTGTTCTTAGTCCTTTTAGGTTCCAAAGTTATCGATGGAGTCCTAGGTTCGACCTATGTTCATTGTTTGTTTGTTTGGTTTCCCCTCCATTGTGAATTATCAAAGCTTATTCGTATGTTCCTTTCGTTTCTCATCATTAGAACACCATCCTATGAATTTGTTTAAGGTACACCCTATTCCTTTAGTATGTTGAGGATATCCTCCTTCCTTGAGTTGCTTTCGGCCATCCCCTTCCTTGAGTTTGTTTAGGGTATTCCCCTTCATTGAGTTTATTTAGGGCATCCTCTTTCCTAGAGTGTTATTAGGGTATTCCCATTCCTCTATGTTTTTAGAACATTCCTGGCCATTGGGCTATCAAACTACCCTGATTTACTTTAGTCCCTCATCTTTCCTTGAGTTTCTTAGGTAATCGTTCTTCATGGAGATTTTTAATTCATTCCCTTTCCTAGAGTTTGTTTAGGCCAACCAACTTCCTTCAATTCTTTGAGGGCATACCCTTTCAAGGGATTACTAAGCAGACTCCCAATTCCTTTAGTCTAGTAGGGCATACCCATCTAGTAGTTTGTTTAGCGCAACTCCATTTTTTGAGGTTTTTTTAGCATGACCGCTTTTGTTGGGATTGGGCCTCCCTATTGGTAGAGTTTGTTTGTGGCATGCCCTTTCTTTGAGTCTTATTAGTAAATCCGCCTTCTTAAAGTTCATTTATGCTGATGTTTTTCCATTGGTTTTTTAAGGGCATCCCCCTTCCTTGACTTTGTTTAGAGAATTTCCCCTCCTTAAATTTATGAAGGGGATCATTTAGGGTATCCCTCGTCCTTCACCCCATAATCAGGATGTCATCCTAAGCTCTATCTAAACAGAATCATTTGTTCCCTAGATTGCTCATCATTGGAATGCCATTCAAAGTTCTATTCATTTTCATTCTTAGTTTGTTTAGTTTCACATCATTGAGATGCCATCCTAGGTTCTATCTATATCCAATTTGAGTTAATTTTGTGTTCGATCATGTGCATACCATCCTAGGTTCTACCTAAGCTTAGTTGGTTGTTTGTTATGTTTCTCATCATTGTGATGTTATCCTAGTTCCTATAAATGTTTGTTGTTAGTCCCTTTGGTTTCCAAAGTTTTTGATGGAGTCCTAGGTTTGGCCTATCTTCGTTGTTTGTTTGTTTGGTTTCCCTCCATTGGGAATTATCGAAGCATATTCGTACGCTCCTTTTGTTTCTCATCATTAGAACACCATCCTATGAATTTGTTTAAGGGTACACCCTATTCCTTTTGTTTGTTGAGGATATCCTCCTTCCTTGAGTTACTTTCAGGCATCCCTTTCCTCGAGTTTATTTAGGGTATTCCCGTTCATTGAGTTTATTTAGGGCATCCTCTTTCCTCGAGTGTTATTAGGGTATTCCCATTACTCTATTTTTTTTAGAACATTCCATTCCATTGGGCTATCAGGCTACCTTGATTTACTTTAGTCCCTCATCTTTCCTTGAGTTTCTGAGATCATCCCTCTTCATGGATATTTTTAATTCATTCCCTTTCCTAGAGTTTGTTTAGGCCAACTCTTTCAATTTTTATAGGGCATACCCTTTCCTAGGGATTACTTAGAAGACTCCCATATCCTTTAGTGTAGTAGGGCATCCCTATCCAGTTGTTTCTTTAGCGCAACTGCATTTCTTGATGTTGTTTTAGCACAACCACTTTTGTTGGGATTGGCCATCGTCCTTAGTAGAGTTTGTTTGTGGCATGCCTTCTTAAATTTCGTTTACGATGATGTTCTTCCATTTGTTTTTGAAGGGCATCCCGCTTACCTTAATTTGCTTAGTGCATCCCCCTTTCTTGACTTTATTTAGAGAATTCCCCTCATTAAGTGTATTAAGGGGATCGTTTAGGGCATCCCACTTCCCTAAGTTTTTTTAGGTTATCCCTCGTCCTTTGCCCCATAATCAGCATGTCATTCTAAGTTCTATCTAAACATAATAATTTGTTCCAGAGATTGCTCGTCATTCGAATGCCTTTCAAAGTTGATGCGAACCTCAATCAACATGATTTGAGACCCAACAAAGAGGATTGGAATAATTGCCCAAGAAAGCTAAAATACAGATTTTTTATAGAACCTTGACCAAACGTTTATAAGTGAAATGCGAACCAAAAGTATAAATAACAAACCTTGACCCAATGATTATAATGGAATCACAAACCAAAAGTATAAGGTTTGAACGCCACAAGGAAGAATCCCTGATAAGTTCACAGTTTTTGAAGAACCAAAAGAAGAGCAAAGCCTCACATTTTTTTATTTTTTTATTCAATAAAAATTATCCCCTATTACAATGAGTGCGTGCTATTTATATGTCATGAAAAAAACTTACTAAATATTAAAACCCTAAACTAAAAAAGGTACTAAATACTAAAACCCTAAATAAAGGTTGATTTTGTCTGAAATTAACAGATCCAAAATAGGAAAATAGCTAAAAAACGTTCTAAATAATAAAAGCCTAAAATTAAGGTAGATTTGGCCTGAATTTAGAACCTCTAGAATAGGAAATAACTGATATGAAGCTGGAAAGTCAATCAGTCATTAATCCATGGCATAAATCATGCCCAATCAAGCCAGATTAGCCCTCAATAGCTTGCATTAAATATATTACACCTTCATCTTCCTTGGGGCCAAACTTGGAATGTCCTGCGTTAGAATCAGCCCAAATCTCTTGAATTAGCCCATTAAGTGCTTCTTGGATCTTCTTAGATCTTGCTTTAGTAATAGGCCCAACTGGAACATGCAATGGATCCTTGAATGCTTGTTGATTCTCATAAATAGTTCTATTCATTTTCATTCTTAGTTTGTTTAGTTTCACATCATTTAGATGCCATCCTAGGTTCTATCTATATACAATTTGAGTTAATTTTATGTCCGATCGTCTCCATACCATTCTAGGTTGTACCTAAGCTTACTTGGTTGTTTGTTATGTTTCTCATCATTGTGATGTCATCCTAATTTCTATAAAGGTTTATTCTTAGTCCCCTTGGGTGTCAAATAATTCGATGGAGTCCTAGGTTCGACCTATGTTCATTGTTCGTTCATTTGGTTTCCCTCCATTGTTAATTATTGAAGCTTATTAATGTTCCTTTTGTTTCTCTTCATTAGAACACCATCCTATGTATTTGTTTAAGGGTACACCCTATTCCTTTAGTATGTTGAGGACATCCTCCTTCCTTGAGTTTGTTTAGGGTATTCCCCTTCATTGAGTTTATTTAGGGCATCCTCTTTCCTGGAGTGTTATTAGGGTATTCCCCATTCCTTTATTTTTTTTTTAGAACATTCCTGTTCATTGGGCTCTCAAACTACCTTGATTTACTTTAGTCCCTCGTCTTTCCTTGAGTTTGTTAGGTCATCCATCTATATGGAGATTTTTAATTCATTCCCTTTACTAGAGTTTGTTTAGGCCAACCAACTTCATTCAATTCCTTGAGGGCATACCCTTTCCTAGGGATTACTTAGCAGACTCCCACTTCCTTTAGTGTAGTAGGGCATCCCTATCTAGTAGTTTATTTAGCGCAACTCTATTTCTTGATGTATTTTTAGCACAACCACTTTTGTTGGGATTGGCAAATGTCCTTAGTAGAGTTTGTTTGTGGCATGCCCTATAAGTCTTATTAGTGAATCCGTCACACCCCAAATTTTTTGTTATTCTTCAAACTAAACAATTGATACTCAATACAATATAAGTGCTCTAAAAAAATTAAATGTTGAGTTCTTGCTTTATTTTGTGCAAAAAGAGAATATAGTTAACAAAATATAGTTCGTATCTTAAAATAAACTTATACTATGTTAATTTACATATACCAAAACCTCATTGTTCACTACGGGTAGCCCTTACTACAAGTGTACCTGACAAGTACATATATTAGATCATTCCTACAAAGAGATTCGATATTTAATACAAAGGCCCCTCAAAAGACTTTCAATTGAGCAAACAACATCCAATCACAGTAAAGGATTGCTTAAGCATTATTTCCTGCGTAGGTCTTCTGACCTGCATCTAAAGGTGGAAGGGATAGAGTGAGTTCACAACTCTGTAGGAAAGTTTATAACAATCCAAAGCATACCCTTATAAACCTTGAATTAAACGTTTAAAAGCATGGATGATGAACATTTTATGACCGTTAACAAATGTGTAATCATGACAAACATGTATGCATGTGTTTGCTACTTTGATCCTTGCTTTTCTCCATCCATCCTTGCACAACTGATAAACTGCTGAGTCCCAACAATCTACACATCAAATATCCATGTTCCATAAGATAATCAATATAATAATGACTATTCTGGGACATCACCCAAGGGCAGGACCAACCTCGTGTCTTTAAGGACTAAAACCCAGGGGGAGGACCAACCCCATACACCCACATTGGAGTGTCTTCCCCGAGGGCTTTATGGACTTTCACCCAAGGACCCACGATCCCACATAAACAATATATCAATAGATAATGCCTATAGCACCACATAGACACTTCCCACCAACCAATTCAATGAATATCATCCATGATTATTCCATTTCCTTCTTGCCATGCAACCATACCATAGACCATTTCCACAACACAGAACTATGTATCTCTCCACACCAATATGCATTCCAATTTCAATGTAACATTTCAACACAATAAACCAAGATGCAATGACATATAAAACATTTAATGAAATCATAGAAATGACATGAAATTTCCAATAAATGTTTCAAGGAAAGAAATCAGATACACTATGGGATAGCATAAAATTCCCTACCTTACACCGACTTCCTTTTTGTGTTTCTTCTAACTAGGCGATCTTTGCCTATTACGAGGGACTGAAATGAAACAACATAATTTAGATTTCCTAACCATGAAAATTTATGCAGTTTACTACTGCTAATTTTTAATTCTCTCATTCTCTAATCTATATTCCTATAGGTTTTCTAATCAAATTTGAATTGAATTAAACAATATTTACAATGCATATTAATTTCCCTAATTACTTATCAAACACCAATTGTTTTGATTTTCTTAAAGCCTAACCCATTGACAAATCACAAGTGTGCTAATAACCTAATTAATCACATGTCTACTAATCTATTTTTCAATCAAACCAAATAAAACGAAGATTTATGCTTATCTTACCATTAATAAAACACTTAAGTTAAAATACTTTAATCCTTAATAAATCATGATTTTTAATTAAAACATGTTTATACCATTAGGAATCAAAATAAACGAAAATTACAAAATTAAAAACCTTGCTTACCTCAAATCTACACTTTCTCTCTCTTGATTCTCTCTCTAACCCAAGTTGCTGCAGGTGAAATAGTGGAAAACGAGTTGCACCCTTATAAAGGGGTCTCCATGAAACCAAGCACGAGGTGACAGCCCACATGGCTGCCACCAATCCACCCAAGTAGGAGGTGGCATTCCACTAACTCCAATTTCCCAATTTTGTACTTTAGTCCTCCAATTTATAAAAAATAAAACCCATAATTGCCCATTAGTCCTTTAGGTTTTCATAACCCTAATCAGCCCCTAATAAACATGATTAAGTCATTAACTAATCCCACTTAACCTTAATCAAAGTTTAATTCATAATCAAACAAGATTAGCACTAAACTAGTTTTCACATTTGATTAAGCATGCTTAATGTTAAAGTACAAAGATAATCATTATAGCCTATTTAATTCGTTAGTACTAGGTGTTATAGAATCCTCCTTCTTAATGTTCATTTATGACATTTTTCTTCCATTGGCTTTTTACTGGCATCCCTATACTCGAATTTACTTAGAGCATTCCGCTACCTTCACTTTGTTTAGATAATTCCCTTCATTAAGTTTATTAAGGGCATTGTTTAGGCCATCCCACTTCCTTAAGTTTGTTAAGGATATCCCTCGTCCTTCACCCCATAATTAGGATGTCATCCTAAGTTCTATCTAAACATAATCATTTGTTCCCGAGATTGTTCATCATTGGAATGCCATTCATAGTTCTATTTATTTTCATTCTTAGTTTGTAATTTCACATCTTATAGATGTCATCCTAGGTTTTATCTATATCCTAGGTCCAATCGTTAGCATACCATCCTAGGTTCTACATAAGCTTAGTTGGTTGTTTGTTACGTTTCTCATCATTGTAATGTCATCCTAGTTTCTATAAAGGTTTGTTCTTAGTCCCTTTGGGTTCCAAACAATTTGATGGAGTCCTAGGTTCGGCCTATGTTCATTGGTCGTTCGTTTGGTTTCCCTCCATAGTGAATTATCGAAGCTTATTCATATATGTTCATTTTTTTTCTCATCATTAGAACACCATCCTATGAATTTGTGTAAGGGTACACCCTATTCCTTTAGTGTCACACCCCAATTTTTTTTTTTTTTTTTTTTTTTATGATTATTATTTATTCTTCAACTAAAGAATTGATACTCAAATATAGTATAAGTGCTCTCAAAAATTTAAATGTTGAGTTCCTACTTGAATTTGTTCAAAAAGAGGATATAGAAAACCTGTTATAAAGAGTACATTCTGTATTAAACATTGTGACTATTAAGTTAACAAAATATGTTTTGTTTCACAAAAAAAACTTGTACAACATTAATTTACATATACCTAACCCCATTGTTTACTATGGGTGGCCCATACTACAAGTGTATCTAACAAATATATACATTACATCATTCCAACAAAAGGTGTAGTCTTGATACAAAAGGCATGGCCTCAAAAGACTTTCAATATGAGCAAACAGCATCCAATCACAGTAAAGCATTGCTCAAGCATTCTTTCCTGCATCTATAGGTGGAAGGAATAGGGTGAGTTCACAACTCAGTAGGAAAGTTTATAACCATCCTAAGTATACCCTTAAAAACCTTGAATTAAACGTTTAATAACATGCATGATAAACATTTCGTAACCATTAACAAATGTGTAATCATGTCAAACATGTATGCATGTGTTTCTTGGTTTCATCATTGCTTTTCCCCATCCATCCTTTCAGAACTGATAATTTGCTGACTCCCAACAATCTACACAGCAGATATCAATGCTCCACAAGATACTCGATCAATATAATAATGACTATTCTGGGACATCACCCAAGGGCAAGTCATACCCCGTGTCTTTTGGGACTCATACCCAAGGGCAGGACCAACCCCGTGTCTTTAGGGACTAAAACCCAGGGGCAGGACCAACCCCATACACCCACATCGGAGTGTCTTCCTCGAGGGCTTTAGGGACTTTCACCCAAGGACCCACGGTCCCACATAAACAATATATCAAATGATAAGGCCTGTGGCATCACATAAGCACTTTGCCACCAATAAATTCTCTGAATATGATCTGTGGTAATTCCATATCCTTCTTGCAATGCAATCACACCATAAACCATTTCGACAACACAAAACCACAAATCTTCATACCAATATACGTTCCAACATCATGGTAACATTTCAATGCAATAAACCGAGATGCAATGACACTTTAAAAGAATTTTATGAAATCATAGAAATAACATAAAATTCCAACAAATAATTCAAGGATAGAAATCAGATACACCATAGAATAGCATAAAATTCCCTACCTTACATCGACTTCCTTTTTGTGTTTCTTCTAAGTAGGCGATCTTTGCCTATTACGAGGAACTGAAATGAAACAACATAATTTAGGTTTCCTAACCATCAAAATTTATATAGTTTATTGTTGCAAATTTTTAATTCTCATATTCTCAAATCTATATCCTACATGTTTTCAGATCAAATTTGAATTGAATTAAACAATATTTACAATGCATATTAATTTCCCTAATTAATTACCAAACACTAATTCTTTTGATTTTCTTAAAGCCTAACCTATTATCAAATCCCAAGTGTCCAAATAATCCAATTCATCACATGTTTACTAATCTATTTTTCAATTAAACAAAGATTTATGCTGATCTTACCATTAATAAAATACTTAACTGAAAATACTTTAATCTTTAATTAATTGTGATTTTTAACTAAAACAGGTTTATAGCTAATTATACTCAACTTTTACACAATTTTTACCATTAATTCTATTCAACATGCCATTAGGAACCAAAATAAACGAAAATTACAAAATTAAACAACTTGCTTACCTCAAATCTACACTTTCTCTCTCTAGATTCTCTCTCTAACCCAAGTTGCTGCAGGTGAAATGGAGCAAAACGAGCTGCAGCCCCCTTATAAAGGGGTCTCCAAGCACCCAAGCATGAGGTGGCAGCCCACATGGCTGCCACGAATCCACCCAAGTAGGAGGTGGCATTCCACTAACTCAATTTTCCAAAATTTGCACTTTAGTCCTTCAAGTTATAAAAAATAAAACCCATAATTGCCCATTAGTCCTTTAGGTTTTCATAACCTTAATTAGTCCCTAAGAACCTAATAAGCATGCTTAGGTCATTAACTAATCCCACTTAACCTTAATCAAAGTTTAATTCATAATTAAACATGATTAGCACTAAACTAGTTTTAACATCTAATTAAGCAAGCTTAAAGTTAAGTACTAAAATAGTCATTAGTACTAGGTGTTACATTTAGTATGTTGAGGACATCCTCCTTCCTTGAGTTTGTTTAGGGTATTCCCCTTCATTGAGTTTATTTAGGGCATCCACTTTCCGCAAGTGTTTATTAGAGGATTCCCATTCCTCTATTTTTTTACAACATTCTTGTTCATTGAGCTATCAAACTACCTTGATTTACTTTAGTCCATCATCTTTCCTTGAGTTTCTTAGGTCATCCATCTTCATGGAGATTTTTAATTCGATCCCTTTCCTAGAGTTTGTTTAGGCCAACAAACTTTCTTCAATTCTTTGAGGGCATACCCTTCCTAGGGATTACTTAGCAGACTCCCACCTCCTTTAGTGTAGGGCATCCCTATCCAGTAGTTTCTTTAGTGCAACTCCATTTCTTGATGTTTTTTAGCACAACCACTGTTGTTAGGATTGGCCATCCTCTTTCGTAGAGTTTGTTTGTGGCATACCCTTTCTTTGAGTCTTATTAGTGAATCCGCCTTCTTAAAGTTCATTTATGATGTTGTTCTTCCATTGGCTTTTTAAGGGCATCCCGCTTGCTTGAATTTGCTTAGTGCATCCCCCTTCCTTGACTTTGTTTAGAGAATTCCCCTCATTAAGTTTATTAAGGGGATTGTTTTGGGCATCCCACTTCTTGAAATTTGTTCAGGGTATCCCTCGTCCTTCACCCCATAATCAGGATGTCGTCCTAGGTTCTATCTAAACATGATCATTTGTTCTCGAGATTGCTCATCATTGGAATGCCATTCATTCTCCTATTCATTTTCATTCTTTTTTAGTTTAGTTTCACATCATTGAGATGCCATCCTAGGTTCTATCTATATCCAATTTGAGTTAATCTTGTGTTCGATGGAGGCCTAGGTTTGGCCTATGTTCATTGTTTGTTCCTTTGGTTTCCCCTCATTGTGAATTATTGAAGCTTATTCATATGTTCCTTTTGTTTCTCATCATTAGAACACCATCCTATGAATTTGTTAAAGGGGACACCCTATTCCTTTAGTATGTTGAGGACATCCTCCTTCCTTGAGTTGTTCTCGGGCATCCCCTTCCTTAAGTTTGTTTAGGATATTCCTCTTCATTGAGTTTATTTAGGGCATCCTCTTTCCTGGAGTGTTATTAGGGGATTCCCATTCCTTTATTTTTTTTAAGAAAATTCCTGTTCATTGGGCTATCAAACTACCTTGATTTACTTTAGTCCATCATCTTTCCTTGAGTTTCTTAGGTCATCCATCTTCATGGAGATTTTTAATTCATTCCCTTTCCTAGAGTTTGTTTAGGCCAACCAACTTCCTTGAATTCTTTGAGGGCATATCTTTTCCTAGGGATTACTTAGCATACTCCCACTTCCTTTAGTGTAGTAGGGCATCCCTATCCGGTAGTTTCTTTAGCGCAGCTCCATTTCTTGATATTGTTTTAGCACAACCACTTTTGTTGGGCTTGGCCATCATCCTTAGTAGAGTTTGTTTGTTGCATGCGCTTTCTTTGAGTCTTATTAGTGAATGCACCTTCTTAAAGTTCATTTACGATGTTGTTCTTCTATTGGTTTTGTAAAGGCATCCCGCTTGGTTGAATTTGCTTAGTGCATCCCCCTTCCTTGACTTTGTTTAGAGAATTCCCCTCATCAAGTTTATTAAGGGGATTGTTTAGGGCATCCCACTTCTTGAAGTTTGTTCAGGGTATCCCTCGTCCTTCACCCCATAATCAGGATGTCATCCTAGGTTCTATCTAAACATGATAATTTGTTCTCGAGATTGCTCATCATTGGAATGCCATTCATTTTCATTGGTAGTTTGTTTAGCTTCTATCTATATCAAATTTGAGTAAATTTTGTGTCCGATCGTTTGCATACCATCCTAGGTTCTACTTAAGCTTAGTTGGTTGTTTGTTATGTTTCTCATCATTGTGATGTCATCCTAGTTTCTATAAAGGTTTGTTCTTAGTCCCTTTGAGTTCCAAACAATTTGATGGAGTCCTAGGTTCGGCCTATGTTCATTGTTTGTTCTTTTTGTTTCCCTCCATTGTGAATTATTGAAGCTTATTCGTATGTTCATTTAGTTGTTTTCGGGCATCCCCTTCCTTGAGTTTTTTTAGGGTATTCCCCTTCATTGAGTCCAATTCATAGATCGAATTTGAATAGACGATTTGTGAATCATCTTATTATTGATTTTCGAATCCTTTTGTTTTTGAGTTTCACTAGATTCATATACTTCTCTCAATTACAATGTTTTTCCTCCATTGGTTTTTTAAGGGCATCCCGCTTGCTTGAATTTTCTTAGTGCATCCCCCTTCCTTGACTTTGTTTAGAGAATTCCCCTCATTAAGTTTATTAAGGGGATCACTTAGGGTATCCCACTTCCATAAGTTTTTTTAGGGTATCCCTCGTCCTTCACCCCATAATCAGGATGTCATCCTATGCTCTATCTATAAAGAATCATTTGTTCCCGAGATTGCTCATCATTGGCATGCCATTCTTAGTTTGTTTAGTTTCACATCATTGAGATGCCATCCTGGGTTCTATCTAAGCTAATTTGTTTTTTCTTTTGATTGCTCATCATTCAACCATAATTCTTGGTTATATCTCGTTTCATTCTTAGGTCTTTAAGTTACCCGTCATTGGGTTACTATCCTAGTTTTAATCTAAGTTGATTCGTTTATTCCTTTGATTTCTCATAACTAGAACATCATCCTAAGTTCTGTCTATATCCAATTTGACTTAATTTTTTTGTCTGATCGTCTGGATACCATCCTAGGTTCTACCTAAGCTTAGTCGGTTGTTTGTTATGTTTCTCATCATTGGGATGTCATTTCTATCAAGGTTTGTTCTTAGTTCCTTTGGGTTCCAAACATTTGGATACAATTCTAGGTTCAGCCTATGTTCATTGTTTGTTCCTTTGGTTTCCCATCATTGTGAACTATCTAAGCTTATTCATCTGTTCCTTTGGTTTCTCATAAGTAGGACGCCATTCTATGAATTTGTTTAAGGGTATGCATTATTCCTTAATTATGTTCCGGACGTCCTTGTTCCTTAAGTTGTTTTCGGGCATCCCCTGCCTTGAATTGGTTTACGGTATTCCCCTTTTTGGGTATCCTCTTTCCTCGAGTGTTATTAGGGTATTCCCATTCCTCAATTTTTTTAGAACATTCTTGTTCATTGGGCTATGAAACTACCTTGATTTACTATTGTCTATCACCCTTCATTCAGTTTCTTAGGTCACCCATCTTCATGGAGATTTGTAATTCATTCGCTTTCCAAGAGTTTGTTCAGACCAACAACCCTCCTTCAATTCTTTTAGGGCATACCCATTCCTAGAGATTACTTAGAAAACTCCCACTTCCTTTAATGTAGTAGGGCATCCCCATCCAATAATTTGTTTAGCGCAACTCCATTTCTTGACCTTTTTTAGCACAACCGCTTTTGTTTGGATTCGTCATCCCCCTTGGTAGAGTTTGTTTGTGGCTTGCCCTTTTTATGAATCTTACTAGTGAATCCACCTTCTTAAAGTTCATATACGACGTTCTTCTTCCATTGGCTTTTTAAGGGCATCCCACTTACTCGAATTTGCTTAGAGCATCACCCTTCGTTGACTTTGACTAGAGAATTCCCTTCATTAAGGGAATCGTTTAGGGCATCCCACTTCCTTAAGTTTGTTTAGGGTATCCCTCATCCTTCACCTCATAATCACGATGTCATCCTAGGTTCTATCTAAACATAATTAATTGTTCCTGATATTGCTCATCATTGGAATGCGATTCATAGTTCAATTCATTTTCATTCTTGGTTTGTTTAGTTTCACATCATTGAGATTCTATTCTTGGTGTTATCTAAGTTAATTCGTTTGTTCTTTGGATTGCTCATCATTGGACCGTAATTCTTGGTTCTATCTCTATTCATTCTTAGTTCCTTTAGTTACCCATCATTGGGTTACTATCCTAGTTTTAATGTAAGTTTAGTCATTTCATCCTCTTTTTTCTCATCACTAGGACGTCATCCTAGGTTCTATCTATATCCAATTTCAGTTAAATTTGTGTTCGATCCTCTACATACCATCCTAGGTTCTAACTAAGCTTAGTTGGTTGTTTGTTATATTTCTTATCATTGTGATGTCATCCTAGTTTCCATCTAGGTTTTTTCTTGGCTCCTTTGGGTTCCAAGCATTTGGATGCAATCCTAGGTCTGGCCAATAATCATTGTCCGCTCCTTTGGTGCCCATCATAGTGAACTATCTAAGCCTATTCCTATGTTCCTTTGGTTTCTCATAATTAGGAAGCTATCCTATGAGTTTGTTTAAGGGTATGCCGTATTCGTAAAGTATGTTCAAGACATCCTCCTTCCTTGGTTGTTTGTTGGGCATCCCCTTCCCTAAGTTTGTTCAGGGTATTCCCCTTGATTGAGTTTCTTTCAGGTATTCTCTTTCCTCAATTGTTGTTAGGGTATTCACTTTCCTCTATTTTTTTAGGACATGTTTGTTCACTTGGCTACAAAGTACCTTGATTTAGTTTAGTCCATCACCCTTCCTTCATTTTCTTCGGTCATCCATCTTCATGGAGATTTTTAATTCATTCCCTTTCCTAGAGTTTGTTTAGACCAACTTCCTTCAATTCTTTTAGGGCATACCCTTCCCTAGGGATTACTTGGTTGTTTGTTATTGTTCTCATCATCATGATGTCATCCTAGGTTCGGCCTATGTTCATTGTTCGTTCCTTTGATTTCCCATCATTGTGAACTATTTAAGCTTATTCGTATGTTCCTTTGGTTTCTCATAATCAGGACTCCATCCTATGAGTTTGTTTAAGGATATGCCCTATTCCTTGAATTTCATTTCGGGCATTCCCTTCCTTAAGTTTGTTTAGGGTATTCCCCTTCATTGAGTTTATTTCGAGCATCCTCTTTCCTTGAGTGTTATTAGGGTATTCCCATTCCTCTATTTTTTTAGGACATTCCTATTCATTGGGCTCTCAAACTACCTTGATTTAGTTTAGTCCATCGCCCTTCCTTCAGTTTCCTAGGCCATCCATCTTCATGGAGATTTTCAATTCATTCCCTTTCCTAGAGTTTGTTTAGACCACCCAACTTCCTTCAATTCTTTTAGGGCATACCCTCCTTCCCTAGGGTTTTTTGCGCAACTGTTTTTCTTGGGATTGGGCATCCCCCTTGGTAGAGTTTATTTGGGGCATGCCCTTTCTATGAGTCTTATTAGTGAATCCCCCTTCTTAATGTTCATTTACGACGTTCTTC
Organism: Vitis vinifera; assembly: GCF_030704535.1. Classification (NCBI taxonomy): domain Eukaryota; kingdom Viridiplantae; phylum Streptophyta; class Magnoliopsida; order Vitales; family Vitaceae; genus Vitis; species Vitis vinifera. The sequence goes on along the minus strand of NC_081823.1, from coordinate 16,104,524 downwards.
TTCCATTGGCTCTTTTAAGGGCATCCCGCTTGGTCGAATTTGCTTAGAGCATCCTTCATTAAGTTTATTAAGGGCATGGTTTAGGCCATCCCACTTCCTTAAGTTTTTTTAGGGTATCCCTCGTCCTTCACCCCATAATCAGGATATCATCCTAGGTTCTGTCTAAACATAATCATTTGTGCCCGAGATTGCTCATCATTGGAACACCGTTCATGGTTTTATTCATTTTCATTCTTAGTTGATTTAGTTTCACATCATTGAGTTGCCATCCTAGGTTCTATTGAAGTTAATTCATATTTTCTTTTGATTGCTCCTCTTTGGACCATAATTCTTGGTTCTATCTTCTTTTCATTCTTAGTTCCTTTAGTTACCTGTGATTGGGTTACTATCCTAGTTTTAATCTAAGTTTATTCGTTTGTTCCTCTGATCACTAGGACGTCATCCTAGGTTCTATCTATATCCGATTTGAGTTAACTTTGTGTCCGATCATCTACATACCATCCTAGGTTCTACCCAAGCCTAGTTGGTTGTTTGTTATTGTTCTCATCATCGTGATGTCACCTAGGTTCGGCCTATGTTCATTGTTCGTTCCTTTGGTTTCCCATCATTGTCAACTATTTAAGCTTATTCGTATGTTCCTTTGGTTTCTAATAATCAGGACTCTATCCTATGAGTTCTTTTAAGGATATGCCCGATTCCTTGAGTTTCATTTCGGGCATCCCCTTCCTTATGTTTGTTTAGGGTATTGCCCTTCATTGAGTTTATTTCAGGCATCCTCTTTCCTTGAGTGTTATTAGGGTATTCCCATTCCTCTATTTTTTTAGGAAATTCCTATTCATTGGGCTATCAAACTACCTTGATTTAGTTTAGTCCATCCATGTCACCCTTTTTTTTTTTTTTTTAAAAAAAAAATACTTTTCAATCGATACTCAAATACAACGTATGCACTATTAAAGATCTGAAGATCAAAAAATTTAAAAGTTTAGTTCTTGCTTTATTTTGTGCCAAAAAAAAAAAAATGGAATGTGGAAAACCTGTTATAAAGAATACATCTTGTATTAAACTTTGTAACAAAATATGTTTCATTTCACAAAAGAAACTTGTATTACATTAATTTAAATATACCAAAATACCATGGTTCACTACGGGTAGCCCATACTACAAGTGTACCAGACAAATATATATAATTACATCATTCCTACAAAAAGATTTAGTCTTTAATACAAAGGAAAATCCTCAAAACACTTTCATTGTGAGCTAACAACATCCAATCACAATAGAGCAATGATCAAGCATTATTTCCTATATAAGTCTTTTGACCTACATCTAAAGGTGGAAGGGATAGGTTGAGTTCACAACTCAATAGGAAAGTTTATAACCATCCAAAGAATACCCTTAAAAACCTTGAATTAAACATGTAATAGCATGCATGATAAACATTTTATAACCATTAATAAATATGCAATGATCTTAAACATCCATGCATGTGTTTGCTGGTTTCATATTTCCTTTTCCTCATCCATCTTTTCACAACTGATAAACTGCTCAGCCCTACCAATCTATATATATATCCATATATCAATGCTCCACAAGATAAGTGGTCAATATAATAATGACTATTTTGGGACATCACCTAAGGGCAAGTCATACCCCGTATCTTTTGGGACTCATACCCAAGGGCAGACCAACCCCATGTTTTTAGGAACTAAAACCCAGGGGTAGGACCAACCCCATACACCCACATCGGAATGTCTTCCTCGAGGGCTTTAGGGACTTTCAGCCAAGGATTCACAGTCCCACATAAACAATATATCAAAGGATAATGCCTGTAGCATCACATAAACACTTCCTACCAATCAATTATCTTAATATCATCTGTGATTATTCCATATCCTTCTTCCATTGCAACCACACCATGAACCATTTCCACAACACAAAACCATGAATCTTCATACAAATATATGTTCTAATCTCAATGTAACATTTCAACACAATAAACCAAGATGCAGTGACACGTTAAAACAATTTATGAAATTCCCTACCTTATACGGGCTTTCCCTCTATGATTCTTCTATTTAGGCGATCTTCACCTATTACAAGGAACTGAAATGAAACACATAATTTAGACTTTCTAACAATGAAAATTTATACAATTTACTGTTGCTAATTTTTAATTATAATATTCTCTAATCTACATGTCTACAAGTTTTCAAATAAAATTTGAATTGAATTAAACATTATTTACAATTCATATTACTAGTCCCTAATTAATTACCAAACACTTATTGTTTTGATTTTTTTAAAGCCTAACCCATTAACAAATCCCAAGTGTCTAAATAACCTATATAATCACATGTTTACCAATCTACTTTTCAATTAAACGAAATTAAACAAATATTTATGCTAATCTTACCATTAACAAAATACTTTTATTGTTGATTAATTGTGATTTTTAACTGAAACATGTTTATAGCTAATTAAACTCAACTTTTACACAAATTTTATCATTAATTTGTTTCAACATACCATTAGAAACCAAAATAAAATAAACTTACTAAATTAAACAGCTTGCTTACCTCAAATCTACACTTTCTATCTCTAGATCCTCTGTCCAAGTAGGCGGTTGCAAGCAACATGGCTTCCACTAACTCAATTTTCCACTTTAGCCGTTCAAGTTATCAAAAATTAACCCATAATTCCCCACTAGTCCTTTAGGTTTTCATAACTATAATCAGCCCCTAATAACCTAATAAGCATGGTTAAATCATTAACTAATCTCACTTATCCTCAATCAAAGTTTAATTCATAATTAAACAGGATTAAGACTAAGCTAGTTTTAACATCTAATTAAGAACGTTTAAAGTTAAGTTCTAGGATAATCATTATTGCTCACTTATTTCAATGGTGCTAGGTATTACAATCCATCTTCATGGAGATTTTTAATTCATTCCCTTTCCTAGAGTTTGTTTAGACCAACAACCTTCCTTCAACTCTTTTAGGGCATACCCTTTCCTAGGGATTACTTTGCAGACTCCCACTTTCTTTAGTGTACTAGGGCATCCCCATCCAGTAGTTTGTTGAGTGCAACTCCATTTCTTGAGGTTTTTAGCACAACCGCTTGTGTTGGGATTGGGCATTCCCCCTTGGTAGAGTTTTTTTGTGGCATGCCCCTTCTATGAGTCCTATTAGTGAATCCCCCTTCTTAATGTTCATTTACGACGTTCTTCTTCCATTGGCATTTTAAGGGCATCCCGCTTATTCGAATTTGCTTCCTTGAAAGAATTCCCATCATTAAGTTTATTAAGGGCATCCCACTTCCTTAAGTTTTTTTAGGGTATCCCTTGTCCTTCACCCCATAATCAGAATGCCATCCTAGGTTCTATCTAAACATAATCATTTGTTCCTGAGATTGCTCATTTTTGGAACGCCATTCATAGTTCTATTCATTTTCATTCTTTGATTAGTTTCACATCTTTGAGATGCCATCCTAGGTTCTGTCTAAGCTAATTCATTTGTTCTTTTGATTGCTCAACATTGGACCATAATTCTTGGTTCTATCTCTGTTCATTCAGTTCCTTTGTCATTGGGTTACTATCCTAGTTTTAATCTAAGTTTATTCGTTTGTTCATTTGATTTCTGATCACTAGGACATCATCCTATGTTCTATCTATATCCAATTTAAGTTAATTTTGTGTCTGATTGTGTACATACCATCCTAGGTTCTACCTAAGCTTAGTTGATAGTTAGTTATGTTTCTCGTCATTGTGATGTCATCCTAGCACTAATGAATTAAATAGGCAATGATTACCTTAGATGTTAAAACTAGTTTAGTGTTAATCCTGTTTAATTAGAGATTAATCTAATTAAGGTTAAGTGAGATTAGTTAATGACTTAACCACGCTTATTAGGTTGTTAGGGGCTGATTATAGTTATGAAATTCTAAAGGACTAATTCGTAATTATGGGTTTAATTTTTTTATAACTTGAACGACTAAAGTGCAAAATTTAGGAGTTGGAGTTAGTGGTAGGCATGTGGCCTGCCACCACTTACTTGACTGCATGGAGAGCCCTATATAAGGGCTTGCAACTCGTTTTGCACCATTTAGTTGCAGCAGCTTGGGTTAGAGAGAGGATCTAATGAGAGAAAGTGTAGATTTGAGGTAAACAAGTTGTTTATTTTTGTTCCTAATTGTATGTTGAAACAAATTAAAGGTAAAATTTTTGTAAAAGTTGAGAGTAATTAGCTATAAACATGTATTAGTTAAAAATCACAAATAATTAAGGATTTAAGTATTTTAGCTTAAATATTTTATTAACGGTAAGATCGACATAAATCTTTTTTTAATTTTTTTTAATTGAAAAATAGATTAGTAAACATGTTATTAATTAGGTTATTTCGACACTTGGGATTTGTTAATAGGTTAGGCTTTAAGAAAATCAAAAGAATTATTGTTTGGCAATTAATTTGAGAATATTATAATTAAAAATTAGCAACAATATATTGTATAAATTTTCATCATTAGGAAGTCTAAATTATGTGTTTCATTTTAATTCCTTGTAATAGGTAAAGATCGCATACATAGAAGAATCACAGAAGGAGGGTCCATGTAAGGTAGGGAATTTTATGTTATCCCATAGTGTATCTGATTTCTTTCCTTGAATCATTTATTGTAAATTTCATGTCATTTCTATGATTTCATCAAATGTTTTAATGTGTCATTGCATCTCGATTTATTGTGTTGAAATGTTAGAATGAGATTGGAACGCATATTGGTATGAAGATTCATAGTTCATGGTGTGGTTGCATGGCAACAAGGATATGGAATAATCATAGATGATATTCAGAGAATTACAATGTGTTTATGTGATGCTACAGGCATTATCTATTGATATATTGTTTATGTGGGACCGTGGGTCCTTGGGTGAAAGTCCCTAAAGCCCTCGAAGAAGACACTTCGATGTGGGTGTATGGGGTTGGTCCTGCCCCTGGGTTTTAGTCCCTAAAGCAATGGTTTGGTCCTGCCCGTGGGTCATATTTCCTGCATAGGTCTTTTGACCTGCATCTTAAGGTGGAAGGGATAGGGTGAGTTCACAACTCAGTAGGAAAGTGTATAACCATCCTAAGCATACCCCTAAAAACTTTGAATTAAACATATAGCATGCATGATAAACATTTTCTAACCATTAACAAATATGCAAACATGTATATGTGTTTGCTGGTTTCATCTTTGCTTTTCCTCGTCCATCCTTTAAAACCTGATAAACTACACCACAAGTCATATTGTCACACCCCAATTTATTTATTTATTTTTTTCTTATGATTATTATTTATTCTTCAACTAAAAAATTGATACTCAAATATAGTATAAGTGCTCTCAAAAATTTAAATGTTGAGTTCCTACTTGAATTTGTTCAAAAAGAGGATATGGAAAACCTGTTATAAAGAGTACATCCTGTATTAAACATTGTGACTATTAAGTTAACAAAATATGTTTTGTTTCACAAAAGAAACTTGTACAACATTAATTTACATATACCAAACCCCATTGTTTACTATGGGTAGCCCATACTACAAGTGTATCTAACAAATATATACATTACATCATTCCAACAAAAGGTGTAGTCTTGATACAAAAGGCATGGCCTCAAAAGACTTTCAATATGAGCAAACAACATCCAATCACAGTAAAGCATTGCTCAAGCATTCTTTCCTGCATAGGTCTTCTGACCTGCATCTATAGGTGGAAGGAATAGGGTGAGTTCACAACTCAGTAGGAAAGTTTATAACCATCCTAAGTATACCCTTAAAAACCTTGAATTAAACGTTTAATAACATGCATGATAAACATTTCATAACCATTAACAAATGTGTAATCATGTCAAACATGTATGCATGTGTTTCTTGGTTTCATCATTGCTTTTCCCCATCCATCCTTTCACAACTGATAATTTGCTGACTCCCAACAATCTACACAGCAGATATCAATGCTCCACAAGATACTCGATCAATATAATAATGACTATTCTGGGAAATCACCCAAGGGCAAGTCATACCCTGTGTCTTTTGGGACTCATACCCAAGGGCAGGACCAACCCCGTGTCTTTAGGGACTAAAACCCAGGGGCAGGACCAACCCCATACACCCACATCGGAGTGTCTTCCTCGAGGGCTTTAGGGACTTTCACCCAAGGACCCACGGTCCCACATAAACAATATATCAAATGATAAGGCCTGTAGCATCACATAAGCACTTCGCCACCAATAAATTCTCTGAATATGATCTGTTATAATTCCATATCCTTCTTGCAATGCAATCACACCATAAACCATTTCGACAACACAAAACCACGAATCTTCATACCAATATACGTTCCAACATCATGGTAACATTTCAATGCAATAAACCGAGATGCAATGACACTTTAAAAGATTTTATGAAATCATAGAAACAACATAAAATTCCAACAAATAATTCAAGGAAAGAAATCAGATACACCATAGAATAGCATAAAATTCCCTACCTTACACCGACTTCCTTTTTGTGTTTCTTCTAAGTAGGCGATCTTTGCCTATTACAAGGAACTGAAATGAAACAACATAATTTAGGTTTTAGTTTATTGTTGCAAATTTTTAATTCTCACATTCTCTAATCTATATCCTACATGTTTTCAAATCAAATATGAATTGAATTAAACAATATTTACAATGCATATTAATTTCCATAATTAATTACCAAACACTAATTCTTTTTTTTTTTTCTTAAAGCCTAACCTATTAATAAATCCCAAGTGTCCAAATAACCCAATTCATCACATGTTTACTAATCTATTTTTCAATCAAACCAAATTAAACAAAGATTTATGCTGATCTTACCATTAATAAAATACTTAACTTAAAATACTTTAATCTTTAATTAATTGTGATTTGTAACTAAAACAGGTTTATAGCTAATTATACTCAACTTTTACACAATTTTTACCGTTAATTCTATTCAACATACCATTAGGAACCAAAATAAACGAAAATTACAAAATTAAACAACTTGCTTACCTCAAATCTACACTTTCTCTCTCTAACCCAAGTTGCTGCAGGTGAAATGGTGCAAAATGAGCTGCAGCCCCCTTATAAAGGGGTCTCCAAGCACCCAAGCATGAGGTGGCAGCCCACATGGCTGCCACCAATCACCCAAGTAGGAGTGGCATTCCACTAACTCCAATTTCCAAATTTTGCACTTTAGTCCTTCAAGTTATCAAAAATAAAACCCATAGTTGCCCATTAGTCCTTTAGGTTTTCATAACCCTAATTAGTCCCTAAGAACCTAATAAGCATGCTTAGGTCATTAACTAATCCCACTTAACCATAATCAAAGTTTAATTCATAATTAAATATGATTAGCACTAAACTAGTTTTAACATCTAATTAAGCAAGCTTAAAGTTAAGTACTAAAATAATCATTATTGCCTATTTAATTCATTAGTACTAGGTGTTACAAGTATAGTGAGACCACAGATATGACCAAGGGACCAAGGAGATGTTATGAATTCGGTGATGTGGGACATCTTGGGAGGGACTACCCAAAATTCATGACTTGCTTACAAGCCATCTCAACAGCAATTTCAGCATATGAACTCACGAATCCAAGGAAGGAAACTTTTGTCACACCCTGGTTTTTGTTGTTCTTCAAACTAAACAATTGATACTCAAATACAGTATAATTGCTCTCAAAAACTTAAATATTGAGTTCCTGCTGGATTTTGTGCAAAAAGAGGATACACAAAACTTGTTATAAAGAGTAGATGTATTAAACTTTGTGACTATTAGTTAACAAAATATGTTTTGTTTCACAAAAGAAACTTGTACTACATTAATTTATGTATACCAAAACCCCATTATTCACTACGGGTAGCCCATACTACAAGTGTACCTGGCAAGGTCTCAAAAGACTTTCAATGTGGGCAAACAACATTCAATCATAGTAAAGCATTGCTCAAGCATTATTTCCTGCATAGTTCTTCTGACTTGCATCTGGAGGTTGGAGGGATAGGGTGACTTTACAACTCAGTAGGAAAGTTTATAACCATCTTAAGCATACCCTTTATGCATGATAAACATTTTATAACCATTAACTGATAACTCCCACCAATCTACACATCAGATATCAATGCTCCATAAGATGCCCGATCAATATAATACTGACTATTCTGGGACCTCACCCAAGGGCAAGTCATACCCTATGTCTTTTGCAACTCATACCCAAGGGCAGGACCAACCCCATGTCATTAGGGACTAAAACCCAGGGACAAGACCAACCCCATACACCCACATCGAAGTGTCTTCCTCGAGGGCTTTAGGGACTTTTGGCCAAGGACCCACGGTCCCACATAAATAATATATCATAATATAATGCTTGTAGCATCGCATAAGTACTTCCCACCAATCAATTCTCTGAATACCATCTATGATTATTCCATATCCTTTTGTCAATGCAACCACACCATGAACCATTTCCACAACACTGAACCATGAATCTTCATACAAATATGTGTTCTAATTTCAATGTAACATTTCAACACAATAAATTGAGATGCACCCTTGGATAGTATAACATTCCCTACCTTACACCGGTTTCCTTTTTGTGTTTCTTCTATTATGAGGAACTAAAATGAAACAACATAATTTAGGTTTTCCTAACCATTAAAATTTATTCTCTTAAATCTTATGAAATTTTCCTTTCTTACTAATTTTTAACAACTTATTGTTATTTTTTTTTCTAAATTCACATATTCCCCAATTAATCCAAACAATAATTCTTTTGATTTTCTTAAAGCCTAAACTATTAACAAATCCCAAGTGTCCAAATAACCTAATTAATCACATGTTTACTAATCTATTTTTCAATCAAACAAAATTTAAAAAAGATTCATGCCGATCTTACCATTAATAAAGTACTTAAGCTAAAATACTTTAAACTTTAATTAATTGTGATTGTTTTTTAACTAAAACGTGGTTATAGCTAATTACACTAAACTTTTACCCAAATTTTACCATTAATTCTTTTCAACATACCATTAGGAACCAAAATAAACAAAAATTAAAAAAATAAACAACTTGCTTACCTCAAATCTACAATTTCTCTCTCTAGATCCTCTCTCTAACCAAAGTTGCTGTAGGTGAACTGGTGCAAAACGAGTTGTAGCCCCTTTTAAAGGGGTCTCTAAGTAGCCAAGCATGAGGTGGCTTGTAGGAGCTGGCATTCCACAAACTCCAATTTCCCAATTTTGCACTTTAGTCCTTCAAGTTATCAAAAATAAAACCCATAATTGCCAATTAGTCCTTTAGGTTTTCATAACCCTAATCAGCCCCTAAGAACCTAATAAGCATGCTTAAGTCATTAACCAATCCCACTTAACCTTAATCAAAGTTTAATTCATAATTAAACAAGATTAGCACTAAACTAGTTTTAACATCTAATTAATCATGCTTAAAGTTACGTACTAAGATAATCACTATTGCCTATTTAATTCATTGGTACTAGTTGTTACAACTTTAGACAAGGGAAGCCTGGACAGAAGCTAGAGCAAGGACAAGAAGGGAGATTTTATGCATTGGGGTCACAAAATGCAGAGTCAAATGCCTTAGTGGAAGGTATGATCTTATGTTTTAGCACTTGGGCACATGTTTTATTTGATCTTTGAGCTACCCACTCTTTTATTTCTGCATCATGTGCCTCCATGCTAAACATAGAATTTGTTCCCCTTCATTATTCATTATGTGTTGAGACTCCTATGGGTGGTAAGGTGGAAACCGAGTGGGTGTGTAATGCTTGTGTACTTTATATTGGGGTTCTTGAAGTTACAATATATCTGGTTCTTCTTGATATTTCATCCTTTGATGTAATTGTGGGGATGGATTGGCTAGAATGGCATCATGCTGTATTAGATTGTTATTTGAAGAAAGTAATATTCCAAATCTCTTCTGGTTCATATTTAAGTTTCTATGGTGACAAAAGGCTTACATTTATTCCATTAATTCGAAACCTAGATGACAAGTGGTCAAGAAAGGATGGTTTACACTATTTTCTTTTTAATATGTTGGGAGAAGGCAAAAAAAAGATAACTATAGATTGCATTCCAATGTTTTGTGAATTTGCTGATGCTTTTCCAAAAGAATTGCCATGTTTACCTCCTCATAGAGAGATGGATTTTTGTAATACCTAGTACTAATGAATTAAATAGGGAATAATGATTATCTTACTACTTAACTTTAAGAATGCTTAATTAGATGTTAAAACTAGTTTAGTGCTTATCCTGTTTAATTATGAATTAAACTTTGATTAAGTTTAAGTGGCATTAGTTAATGACTTAAGAATGCTTATTAGGTTCTTAGGGGCTGATTAGGGTTATGAAAACCTAAAGGACTAATGGGCAATTATGGGTTTTATTTTTTATAATAAAAAGGCCTAAAGTGCAAAATGAGGAAATTGGAGTTAGTGGAATGCCACCTCTTACTTGGGTGGATTGGTGGCAGCCATGTGGGCTGCCACCTCGTGCTTGGCTGCATGGAGATCCCTTTATAAGGGGGCTACAACTCGTTTTCCACCATTTCACCTACAGCAACTTGGGTTAGAGAATCTAGAGAGAGAAAGTGTAGATTTGAGGTAAGCAAGTTGTTTAATTTTGTGATTTTTGTTTGTTTTGGTTCCTAATGGTATGTTGAAACAAATTAACGGTAAAATTTGTGTAAAAGTTAAGTGTAATTAGCTATAAACCCGTTTTAATTAAAAATCACAATTAATTAAGGATTAAAGGATTTTAACTTAAGTATTTTATTAGTGGTAAGATAAGCATAAATCTTCGTTTAATTGAAAAATAGATTAGTAAACATGTGATTAATTAGGTTATTTGGACACTTGGGATTTGTTAATGGGTTAGGCTTTAAGAAAATCAAAACAATTAGTGTTTGGTAATTAATTAGGGAAATTAATATGCATTGTAAATATTGTTTAATTCAATTCAAATTTGATTTGAAAACCTGTAGGTATATAGATTAGAGAATATGAGAATTAAAAATTAGAAACAATAAACTGTATAAATTTTCATGGTTAGGAAACCTAAATTATGTTCTTTCATTTCAGTTCCTATAGGCAAAGATTGCCTACTTAGAAGAAACACAAAAAGGAAGTTGGTGTAAGGTAGGGAATTTTATACTATTTCATGTCATTTCTATGATTTCACTAAATGTTTTAATGTGTCATTGCTTAAGTAGAATCAACAAGCATTCAAGAATCCATTGCATGTTCTAGTTGGGCCTATTACTAAAGCAAGATCTAAGAAGATCAAAGAAGCACTTAATGGGCTAATTCAAGAGATTTGGGCTGATTCTAACGTGGGACATTCCAAGTTTGGCCCAAAGGAAGATGAAGGTGTAATAAATTTAATCCAAGATATTGAGGGTTAATTTGGCTTGATTGGGCATGGATTAATGACTGATTGACTTTTCAGCTTCATATAAGTTATTTCCTATTCTAAAGCTTCTAAATTCAAGCCAAATCTACCTTAATTTTAGGCTTTTATTATTTAGAATGTTTTTTTAGCTATTTTCCTATTTTGGATCTTCAAATTTCATACCAAATCGACCTTTATTTAGGATTTTAATATTTAGTACCTTTTTTAGTTTAGGGTTTTAATATTTAGTAAGTTTTTTTCATGACATATAAATAGCATGCACTCATTGTAATAGGGGAATATTTTTTTATTGAATAAAAAAAAGGTGAGGCTTTGCTCTTCTTTTGGTTCTTCAAAAACTGTGAACTTATCAGGGATTCTTCCTTGTGGCGTTCAAACTTTATACCTTCGGTTCATGATTCCATTGTAATCATTGGGTCAAGGTCTGTTACTTATACTTTTGGTTCGCGTTTCACTTATGAACGTTGGGTCAGGGTTCTATCAAAAATCTGTATTTTAGCTTTCTTGGGCAATTATTCCAATACTGTTTGTTGGGTCTCAAATTGTGTCGATTAAGGTTC